>NC_053154.1:223545145-224186812 GCF_016835505.1 Polypterus senegalus | reverse complement strand
GATTTTCAATACAGTACATTTCTGCTAAGCATGAAATAAAAAATAATAATGTGTGAATGTCACTAAGTTATTTTTATTACTACTTTTAAGGAATATTCAGCCAAGTTTTATAATTTATCACTAATTAGTCTTACTTTGGACTCTGCGTAAATTATAAGTTAATGCCAAATTTTGACATTTCTTCTGTTTCCTGATCCATTCTAAGTGCATTTAGTTATTAAATGAATATCATGCTTCAATGATTACTTTACTGAAAATAATGCCTCGGCCCCTGAATTGTACTAATATATATCCAGCATTTCAGTGTTATAGTAATCTTAGAGAAAAGTTTTAAAAAGGCATCAAATGTATTTCAAGTTAGGCTACTATTTACTGTTTATTTTTGTCAAAGTACAGTAACAAACTGTGAATGTGCCAATGCAGAATTAATAAAAATAATAGACAATACAATAAAATAAGTCCCACATAAATTAAAAAGTTGATAATGTAGATAAAGATTTTGCATTTTACACAAATTAAACTATATACTGAAGCTAGCTAACATGCAGGCAATATGGTGCACTGGTTAGCACAACACATTTGTACTACATGGTTTGAATTCCACCATCAGCTCGCTCTGTTTCTCTGATTACTTCATTATGTGCAAACAACTAGAATATCCAGGTCTTATAAGACGACTTGGACAAAAGTATCTGCTAACTTTATAATGATAATTATAACACTAGTTAAAGAAGTGGACATTTCATCTTTAACTTCTCACCTGACAAGTGTGATAAACCATAAAAAAAACATTACTGCCAATTTAAGCACCTCTGTGATATTTTTGATAAATGTTCTGTTTCCTTTTAGACAATTAAAAAATAATAATACCACCCTTATCAGTTTAGTGTAACTTTATCTGTATTGTGGCATATGTGCAGGGAAATGATTTATAATTTTAAATGTTTGACAGCAGGTAAGCTCTTGCTGTCCTAATACTTTCATACAGGACCTATTTGTAGTTATAATTAAGGCAGCTTTAATTGCGGTAATTAATTAATGAAAGTGAGCAAATAATAAAGCTCTTCTCTTTAGACAATAATGAATTCATTTAATTTCCATTTCACCAACAGCTGTTCCGCATTCAACTGTGTCAGGAAATTTCATATATAAATAGCAACCCAAAAATTGTATTATCCCGTGTCAAACACTTTTAAATGGGTTGGAATTGTTGGAGATTAATGTGGGAACATCTGCCAGCAAAAGGAAAGGGGACCTAATATATGATTGAAAAAACAGTGTATGCTCCTTCAGTAACAAGTACAATAAATTGAAAATGAATTTATATTTTATTTAAACAGTCTCATATTTACTTTGCTTGTATAATGCTCTGGCTTACATTCTATTAAGTGCCCAGACAGGTGCCTTAAGTAACATTAAGAAAGGACACCAAAAATATTTGAGTCTTCAGTGATTGGTTTAGAAATTTGTAGGTATAATTCTGCACCCTTCTAGACCAGGAATTCTCCCATGAAGCTCCTCATGACCTTACATATTTATAAGTGGGGTATAAAATAGACAGGCTGCTGGGTAACAAAGAAGCTAACCTTTGTCAGATGACAATTCCAGTCTTGTTAAATTATATTTTCTGTGATTGCAATTTATGTTTAACCATGTCACAATTGCATTGCTCACAGGATAATGAGCTGTACAACTTACCTGAAAGTCTTTTGAGTGATTGTGGTGAGAGTCCTACCAGCCCAAAAGAAAAGCCGAACAGAAGGAGATGCTGCCAGATTCCTTGTATGTTTCTTTGTCTCTTGTGCTCTATCATATGGCCTATAAGAATAAAGTCACCCTAATCTGTGCAATTACATCTAGGATGAAAGCAAAACTATACAAAAATAGGAAACATAATAAAACCTGACTTTTTAAGCACATAGGAAAATATCATAAAGACAGCAGCTAAAAAAGTATACACATGCAAAGCATACATTTGGGAAAGAGTTGTACATGAAAAATAATAGCATAGAGAAAGTAACTAATACAGTAGTGTAACAGTAAAACAAAATGCAAAGGATAAAAAATCATTTTAACTGTCAATGTGATGTAACAGAAAAGAAAAAAGTGCATCCTGACTTTATCTGTACCCACATATTTTAGATTAGAAAATGTGATTATATGTAACATTTAAGTTTGTGTTTTGTTCTGTGATAACAGTTTACATATGAGGAATCTTATATCTAGGATTTTTATTATGTTTAAATAGCTTGGGACTTTACATAGTACTTAATTCAGAGATGTGTTTCTGGAGTATGCCATTTATCTAAAGCTGATTAGTGAAAATTAAAATTTATTGAAACGTGTTATATAAATGAACCTAATTAATAAAAGAAAGCTTTTCTATTAGATTTCTTCGCTATGCCATGATGGTTTGAAGAAGGTACAAGAGGCCTCCACCTATAGGCACAAATAAAGGACGGCCATATTTTGGATTTCATATGTAATGATGGCTCAGGTCTCTTCTTTATTTATTTAGTATTTTACTCAACAAGTACTTCTAAGTATTTCTGAGACAATCTTCAAACCCAACTATGTGTTCCTAACTTTGGTGTTGAAAAAGATTACCCCCCGTCTGAAGTGGAGATCAGTGTTTCCTGATTGGAGCCATCCATGAATTAGTTAGATAGTTAAACTGACTAGCATACAGTATAGAAAGTATTTACTCCAATAGAAGTTTTTACATTTTATTGTTACGCAACATTAAATGAAATTGGATTTAATTTGACTTTTTTTATACTGATCAACAGAAAAAAGGGGTTTGATGTGAAAATGGATTTCTTTAAAGTGATCCAAATTAAATATAAAACATAAATATAAACCTTTTCAAGTTGTTTTTTAGTAGCTGAAACTTAGGCAGCCAATCCAGCTTTAAGTCTACATGTTATCAATTTTGCATATCTGGACACTGTGATTTTCCCCTTTCTTTTATGCAGAACTGCTCAATCTCTGCCAGATTGCATGGAGATCATGAGTGAAGAGCCTTTTTCAATTCCAGCAAAAAATTCTCTGTTGGATTGAAAGCTAAACTCTGATTCAGCCACTCCATGACATTAATATTATTGTTTTTAATTCATTGCTGTTTAGCTTTGCTTTTTCGCTTGGGGTCATTGTCTTGCTGGAAAGCATATCTTCCAAGGCACAGGTTTCTTGTAGATGGCATCAGGTTTTCCTCTGTTTTTACTTTAACATTAAAGAGCCATCTTCTGTTGATATGTGTCAATAAAGACAAATTTAATCCACTGTGATCCAGTGATGTATAGCAATAAAATGTGAAAACTTCCAAGGGAGTGAATATTTGTTTAGCCACTATAGTTACCAAATATAATGGTGAACCTATTGATTAATACAGTAAAATAGACCATCAAGCTATACCTCAATTCTTACCAATTGCTACAAGCTTTGGATAATGACCAAACAAATGAAATTGCTGGCATAAGTGAATAAAATTAAGTTCATCTTCAAGACTGCAGATCTAAGGATTTATTATAGAGTGAAGACATGAAAACATGAGAGAAACTTGAAGAAGAGACACTGCTGAAGTAAATTAAGAAGGCAACAGAGGAAGTACACTTTTGTAATAAGTGTACTCCTAGTTGCCAGTGGAGGTATACCAGGTATGACCTCCTGGGAAAGTCTCAGGAAATATCGGAAGTGCCAGCATATGTAGTAAATACAATACTATTTTTTTCTTGATGGCTAAGACATTAAGTTAAGTTATATATTTAAATGTGTTTTAAATTTTGTGCTATTGTCCATGAAAAAGGCGGCAAGGTGGCACAGTGGGTAGCGCTGCTGCCTCGCAATTAGGAGACCCAGGTTCGCTTCCCGGGTCCTCCCTGCGTGAAGTTTGCATGTTCTCCCTGTGTCTGCGTGGGTTTCCTCCAGGCACTCCAGTTTCCTCCCACAGTCCAAAGACATGCAGGTTAAGTGCATTGGCAATCCTAAAAGTGTCCCTAGTGTGTGCTTGGTATGTGTGTGCCCTGCGGTGGGCTGGCACCCTGCCCGGGGTTTGTTTCCTGCCTTGCACCCTGTGTTGGCTGGGATTGGCTCCAGCAGACCCCCGTGACCCTGTAGTTAGGATATAGCAGGTTGGATAATGGATGGATGGATGCCCATGAAAGTTTTGTCTTCGAGTTTGTGATGGTACAGTGAATGAAGCCATGAGTTTTCATTATTTTTATTCTTCTCATTTCTCTGTTAGTATTGGATGATTCATTATTGTAAACTGTAGCAACTTGGATAGTATTGTTGCAGAAAATAATCCCTGTGAATATCAGAATAATGAACATGTTAATAAAGTGGTTTTCAGCTGAATGCTGCAGATGTGCACACAAAGCACAAGAAACATAGGTTCTTATGGAGCACAGATTTTTTTTCCTTAACTACACTATTCCCAAATTAGAAAATGCTTAACAAATTGGCCAATGGAGACTCTCCTGGGAAGTTTAGAGAATGAGATGAGATTCAGCTAAGATTTGTTTTTGGTTCATTTATACTTTGCATGCCTTGACAAAGTGTTGTGTACAATGTATGCTCATTATGTTAACACACAGATTCCACATAATGTGAACCTACTACGGAAAAATAATATTTTAGAGATTATATAAATTTAGCAACACGTTTACTCGCAGGTTACCTATGTTGTAAGCTTTTTTTGCTCACATTAGAATAGAGAAATAAATAAAATGTCTTCTCTTCTGCAAGAATACAGAGTAATACTTTAAGCTCTAAGAATATTTTCAAATGGGAGGGAAGGGAGTACTAGGGTGTTGTACCATGTTTGCCATTATGTAGTGAGAAGTCAAGCAAAATGACTTCTTTTATTGTCAAACTAAAAAGATTACAATATGCAAGCTGTCGAGGCAACTCAGGCCCCTTCTGTAGGCAAGATGCAATAATAATAATACATTTTATTTAAATAGCGCCTTTCCCGTGCTCAAGGCAATTCACAGAGTTTAAGAAAGAACGGCAGGGTATACAGTATATAGCATTGTACTAAACCAGATAAATAAATAAAGAAGAGTAAGATAGTAAATTCAGAGAAAAGCCTAACAGGCAACATAACTGATGGTCTAACACACACACAGGTTACATGAGCATCTTGACATAGAGGTAAACTGAAAGAAGGGTAATAAAGTCAGATAGAGCTAAAAGCCTTCCTGAACAGATGAGTTTTGAGTTGTTTTTTAAAAGAATTCATGGAGTCAGCTGATCTAAATAATTTCAGTAGGTCATTCCAGAGTCTGGGCACTATACAGCTGAAGGCCCTGTCACCCATGGAGTGTAGATTAGTGTGGGGTATAACAAGATTGCCAGAATCAGAGGACCTTAGTGGACGGACAGGCACATCGTGATGGAGAAGGTCACTGATGTAGTTTGGTGCGAGGTTATTTAAGGCTTTGTAGGTTATTAGTAGGATTTTATATTCAATTCTGTAAAACACAGGGAGCCAGTGAAGGTGAAACAGGATAGGTGTGATGTGCTCGGTGCTCCTGGTTAGAGTAAGGAGCCGAGTTTTGAATAAGATGGAGCTGTGATATAAGATTAGAAGGGACACCTGCCAGCAGCGAGTTACAATAATCGATGCAGGATGTAAAAAAAGCATGGACAAGTTTCTCAGCGTTAGAAAAGGAGAGGAAGGAGCGAACACATGATATGTTACAGAGGTGAAAGTAAGACAGTTTCTTAATGTGATTTATGTGGGGAATAAGAAAGGGAGGAATCAAAAACAACATCAAGATTCTTTGCAGTAGAGGCAGGTCTGATGAGATCACTGCCAAGATAGACTGGGAAGGAGCTCATTTATTAAGTTGCACTTTAGTCCCAATTTGCAGGAGGTCAGTTTTGTTGCAATTTAAATTTAAAGAGTTCTGCTCCATCCAGGTTTTAATTTCATTGAGGCAAGTTGTGATCTGTGAAAGCTCTGATGAAATTTCACTTTTGACATTGAAATAGAGTTGAGTATCATCTGCATAAAAATGATAACCTAGTCCAAAGCTACAAATGATATAGCCAAGGGGAAGCATATAAATACAGAAAAGCAGAGGACCAAGGACAGAGCCCTGAGGAACTCCTTGTGTGACTGGCACTGAGCTGGATCTGCTGTTGCCAAGACTAACAAACTCTTGTCTATCAGTCAGATAGGACTTGAGCCACTGGAGGGCAGTGCCAGAGATATCCAATATGTTCTCCATTCTGGACAGTAGAATGTCATGTCTGACAGTGTCAAATGCTTCACTGAGGTCTAATAGAATTAATATGCTGGTTTGTCCAGAATCTGCTGCCATAAGCAAATCATTGGTTGCCCGTAGCAGAGCAGTTTCACAGCTTTTCTGCGCACTGAAACCAGACTGAAAGGGTTCCATCAAATTATTAGAAGTTAAGTAGTTGGTGAGTTGGGAAGCTACAACATGCTCAAGGACTTTTGACAGAAAACGTAAGCGGGAAATAGGCCGGAAATTGTTAAGACTGTCAGCATCAAGACCAGACTTTTTTAACATTGGGGTTACAGAAGCGATTTTAAAAGTGAGTGGCACAAAGCTAGTGTCAAGGGATGAGTTTATTATTGTTGTAGCTGTCGGGATTATGGCATGAAAGCAGGATTTAAGTAGTGTGGTGGGGATGGGGTCCAGTACACAAGTAGTCGGCCTCATCTTACAAAGTAGGTTACTAACAAACACAGATGTGACTGGTGAGAACTTAGAGAAGGAGCTGGATGGAGTGGGAAAACAGGGAGAGATATAAACAGATTATCTATTTATGTTAGTTGAATTATTTAGATCTTTAATTTTGTTACGGAAAAAGTGAAGAAAGGATTTCTCACAGACTTCAGTAGAAGAGGTAGTTGGGCCAGATGCAGGTTGGAGTAGTTTATTAACTACAGAGAACAAAACCCTTGGGTTATTGTGGCCACTTTATGTTATTCTGGCATAATGGGTGTTATTGGCAGCAGTTAGTGCTTCTTTGTAAGCTCTTTGGTGGTCAGAGAAAGCCTGGATGTGCACGGCGAGGCCAGACATTCTCTCAAGACATTGGCCAGCTGCTTTCATAGATCGCAATTCTGAATTATACCAAGGAGCTGAACATTTAAAGGAAACCTCCTTATGTTTTAAAGGAGCTGTTTTATCTAATGCTGAATAAAAGGCTGTTTTATAGTGGTCAACAAGACTATCTAGTGTTGACGGAATAGGTGCAGACAGTAAAAGATCAGAAATGGATCCAGAAAGGATAGAGGGACAGATATTATTAAGGTTTCTGTAAGAAATTTGTCGTTTACAGGTTAAGAGGAGGGAAAGGCAGTGAGACAGTGAAAAATACTGCTTTATGGTCAGAGAGTCCCAAATCAGTGCTGTAAATGTTGGCAACAGATAGTCCAGAAGTACAGATCAGATCCAATATATGATCACCAGAGTGGGTAGGATGTAAAATGATTAGCCAATAAAAGATGTCATTTTGCATGACTTCTCAAATGAAGGGATAAATAAAATAGCAAGTGCTCAACGCAAAGGATGATGTTTTATAGCAATCATGAACTGAAAGGATCAATGAAGCATGTGCAATAAAATAATTGTTTGCTTCAGGTTTGCATAAACCTTACAAAAGTGGCAAAACGTCTCTTTGATGGTGCTTGGGCCCTTGATGTTATATAAATTTACCCATATTTAAGATGGCCAGGAGCAGTGTAAGGAACCAAGTTCATTATAACCCTAAGAATGTCTATAAACATTGGCTTCCTGGGAATTAAATGGCACAGAACTCTATTCAAACATGGACTGATATGGGAATCTGGCTAAGAAAGGTTTATCATGTGGTCAAGAATACTGAAAGATTCATTTAAAGCAAGCACATCCATTTTGTTGTGGCAAGATGCTAATGCTGCAGTCTCAAAACTCCAGAATTCATGGGTTACTATTTATGTGTAATCTGCACATTTTCTCCATGTCTGTGTGTGGTTTTTCAGGGTATTTTGAATTCCGGTACAGGTTTGTTCATATTGACATTTTTAAATTGATCTTCTCACTTGAAACAGCTAGAGATGGATTTGGATTCATGTGAGCCTGCATTTGACTGAATAGATTGGAAAAATTAATTATCGCTTTTTTAATTATCTGCCTTCCATTAAATTCGCTTGCTAGTCTTCTCTTACAAGATGTCTAATAAATTACTAATAAATATGTGTATTTACAGTATAGTCTATAGATATGCACAGAATTAGTCATCAATCCATTTTTTATTTTTTTCATAAGAGGGCCAAGATTAACTACACAGAATTTTTTTCACCACTGCTGTCACCAACTGTGCAACAAATGTAATTAAATTTGACTTGTTCACAAAATCCAGCCATCTGACATCAGCTTAAATGCTGTTACCTCATTTTAAGGTCATTGAATTTCTTTGGTCTGCTTAAGGGCACCTTCTGATGCAAACTGGAGATTCACATGTTTATATATACATGTACATAAACCCTCTAACCTTTTCCTTTACATAGCTGGCAAGATGAATACCTCTGTCTGTACTGAAGTCAACCTTTCCGCGCCTACTCTTGATTTCAATGTAAAGTGTAAAGCTTTGACACACTTTGCCAGGGGCAAAAATCCATTGCCTTGTTCCATGAGTTAAATATAGTAAGAACTTGTGTCCTTGTTGTCAAGATGAATTGGTCAAAATAATATTTTATCCCTGCAAAGTGAGCCATTATCTTTCAGAAAATTTTTTAGCCTGTGTATGAGAATTCTGAAGTCCTTTTCACTTTTATTAAATGCAGCATGTGTACACCTAGAGTTGATAAAAATGGAACTGCTTGTTGCTATAGCTTTAGCATGGAAAACAAGGCACTGCAGGTATACATTTTAGTCTGCTATAAAACATTTTGGATGAGTGAAGAATTTCAAGTTCCAGACAGGGAACTTCCTTCTTATATGCCTTAACAGAAAATACAAATGCCCAATGGCATGGAGGGAACAAAATAAACGAAACAAAACAGCCTCAGTTGGGCTTCGTCTTAGTTTTTTGCAGCATCACAGGAGCTCTACGCATGTCATGCTCTGCTCTGCAGAGATACACCTCCTTCAGCTGTCCCCATGATATAATAGCTCTATAGGTGTCCTCACTGGGCATCTTCTCTGTAGGAAGAAAGGAGGAATAGAAGAGGACATGATTAGTGACAGCGCCTCTAGTCAAACTGGGGTGGTACTACCTACCTTGGAGAAGCCCTGAGAGTGATCCACAGACTTGTATGTGTGACAACATCCATCAATTCTTCACTGTCTGTACCTGCTTAATTAAATTATGGTGTCACTAGTTGTGCTACTCATCTAAGATGAGCTGAATTTTAAGCAATCAATGTAGACTTCAGCGTTAACATTTGTATTGCATTTGTCATTCCAACAGTTGGAGCATCACAAACATTTGTAGCAATAAAATGCATCACTACAAATGTTTGTGATGCACCATCTGTTGGAATGAAAACCGCAATACATGTTTCTGTTATATGCCATTTGGTATGGGATTCGTAATAGCAGTATTAATGTTTTTGATGTGCTGCTCTCTATTGGAATGACAAATGTAATGCACTTTATTACTAAAAAGCAACATAGCAACTGTATGGACACACAAACATATGTATCCTTTTGTTAAGATGGATAGGGGGCTAAATTAATCTAAAACATACACTCACCTAAAGGATTATTAGGAACACCATACTAATACGGTGTTTGACCTAGTTTCGCCTTCAGAACTGCCTTAATTCTACGTGGCATTGATTCAACAAGGTGCTGAAAGCATTCTTTAGAAATTGTGGCCCATATTGATAGGATAGCATCTTGCAGTTGATGGAGATTTGTGGGATGCACATCCAGGGCACGAAGCTCCCGTTCACCACATCCCAAAGATGCTCTATTGGGTTGAGATCTGGTGACTGTGGGGGCCATTTTAGTACAGTGAACTCATTGTCACATTCAAGAAACCAATTTGAAATGATTCGAGTTTTGTGACATGGTGCATTATCCTGCTGGAAGTAGCCATCAGAGGATGGGTACATGCTGGTCATGAAGGGATGCCCAATTGGCACTAAGGGGCCTAAAGTGTGCCAAGAAAACATCCCCCACACCATTACACCTCCACCACCAGCCTGCACAGTGGTAACAAGGCATGATGGATCCATGTTCTCATTCTGTTTATGCCAAATTCTGACTCTACCATTTGAATGTCTCAACAGAAATCGAGACTCATCAGACCAGGCAATATTTTTCCAGTCTTCAACTGTCCAATTTTGGTGAGTTTCCTATTTGTAGTGGAGATGAGTGGTACCCGGTGGGGTCTTCTGCTGTTGTAGCCCATTCACCTCTCAGTTGTAACGAGTGGTTATTTCAGTCAAAGTTGCTCTTCTATCAGCTTGAATCAGTCGGCCCATTCTCCTCTGACCTCTAGCATCAACAAGGCATTTTCGCCCACAGGACTGCCGCATACTGGATGTTTTTTCCTTTTCACACCATTCTTTGTAAACCCTAGAAATGGTTGTGCGTGAAAATCCCAGTAACGGAGCAGATTGTGAAATACTCAGACCGGCCCGTCTGGCACCAACAACCCTGCCACGCTCAAAATTGCTTAAATCACCTTTCTTTCCCATTCTGACATTCAGATTGAAGTTCAGGAGATTGTCTTGACCAGGACCACACCCCTAAATGCATTGAAGCAACTGCCATGTGATTGGTTGATTAGATAATTGCATTAATGAGAAATTGAACAGGTGTTCCTAATAATCCTTTAGGTGAGTGTATGGTGAAGTACAATTTACTCACAAGATATGTAAGATAAATCTGTAAATGAATTTTGTGATTTTATTTATTTTTGATACCCTCAAAATGCTTACACCAATTATTTACTGAATTAAAAGATATTAAAAATCAACTTTGTTCTTGTTGTCAATTGCAAATTACTTGAATTTGTATTTTGTGTTGAAAGACTGAAAATTTGAAAATAGTTTATTGTAGACACAAAAAATTATTGTATAACAAATTTGTAAATGTTATTCAATTATTTTTCTGCACAGTTTGATTAAACATGCCTGAAATCATATGAATTCTGACTCTCAGCATCTGTTGGTGACAATGCTACTTCTGCTATGAAGCTGTATTTGGCACATTATTGCATCCACTAAGAATATTTCAGTGCATATAAAGTAGCATTTAAAAGTCGATATGCATCTGCCACTAATGGAGTCTTGAGTTTTCTGAATTTGTTTGTCACCTTCAATTAATGTCCTAGCAAAAGAAAGCAAAGAAAGAGACACGAAAAAGCACTGAAGGAAAGTGGCTTGAGAATCTGGCAAAAATAAGATCTCCAAGCTTTGTTAGTTAGTGGCAGCATAGGTCAAATTGTTTTCAAAAGTAATAGTTTTCATCTGTTTTGTGTGTGGAAATTTTTGTTCCCTCTTGTTTATCACAGTAAACTTTTCATAATTTTGTTGTACTATTTTTGCAATTCTAATAGGCATGCCTGGCTAATTCTCTCTGAATCTAACTCTGACAGAAAAATGTCAGTTTAATGAGTAAACAATGTTTGGTTCTAATCTCATTTTTACACATGAAGTCACCACGGCATATCTTTTTGGTCTCAGATGCTGCATTGAGTAGTCAGTCATCCGATTTATCATCTCTGGTATTCTCCATTCTAAAGAGACAGAAGAAAGCCTGCTAACCTGATATTGTGACTCATTCCATGCTCAAAGGGCAGAGTGAGTCACTAGGGATGGTCATTAATAAACTGCGTTCAGCTCCTGTCAGAAGCTCTACTCTGAGCTGAAATGATGGGGAATTACAGTGCAAAAGATTTCTTTGAAATCATTTCACAAAAGTTCCAATTTGTATTAAAAAAAATGAAGTTATTTTTTAGATATACTGAGAGCATCACTAGCAGCTGGTAATGAAACATGATATTGTGTTGCGTGGTCTAGCTCTCATTATTGTGTTGTGCTGTCTAGCTGTCAATGTTATTATAAAATCTACTTTTTTTCTGAATTTTAACTGAATGCAAATGTTAACATTTCTTGATAACTTATAAAAGCTTTTGCCAATTTTTATCCATCAATATACTGTGAACAATGATCACATTTATACAGTATGTTAACACAACATTACATTCCTAAGCCCATTAAATCCAGTTTAGTGTTGCAGGGGATCTGCGCCTATGCCAATAACACAGGGCACAAGGTAGAACCAGCCCTGGACATCAAGGGACCCAATGAAAGCCCCATTCCCACACATGGAGGTAATAGTGAATCACAAATTAATCTTATATGCATATCATTGGGGATGTTGGAAAAATAAAATAAAACACATGGACACACTTGGAGAATGTAGAAACTCAACATGGATCCAGTTGGCTGGATTCAAACCTAGCAAGATGCATCTGTAAGGTAGTAGTGCAATGCACCATACCATCATTTCTTCATCAAATATCATCAAAATGCTAATCATATCATCCTCTCTTTGTGCTATTAGAAGTTTTTCAACTGCTATTGCAAAAGCCTTAAATCATAACAGACTCTCACATTAGTGCTTAATTGAGCTGAAGACATAAAGCGTAGACCTAAAGTAAATGTTAACATCTGTTCAACTGAGTTCATTTCAAATGCGCAACACACATGCAAAATAATTCATGTAGGCTGAAAAATCTTGCAAAATATAGCTAATTTCTCCATCATGGTGCCAATATATCTGCCGTATTCTTACAGTTGGTTTATGCTTTCATAAATGTTTAGATTTTATGTAGTTAAGAAGTTTTCCTCCACTTGAACACAGCAAGGTGGGCTGCAGAAACAGTAAATCAAGAAATTAAACAAAAATAGAGAGGACAGCCTGTAGTCTTCTGTGCTGAAACTCTTCACACTTATTAGAGCTCGGCTTCGATCAGCTGTAAGAATCGCTATGAGTGACTGAAGCATTAAGTTTTAAAACACAAACTCTCATTATGGTGTGACAGCTGCTGATCCTGGAGAAAAGCAGCAGGCCAATACTGGTGCCGTTCTGTACCTACAGTAGTTTTAATGAATTTGCCTATGAGTGGAATTACTAGTGTGAATCGTAGTCTTTTTTTCTTTGCACACACTAATAACTTGCCGCCTCTTTTTCTTTTTGAGTTCTCCCAGTTTTCAAATGCAGCATTTCTTCCTAGATCTGGAACACTGATTTAAATTGACCTTGGACCATAGATATAGTTGCCCCTGACTCTTATTATCTGTGTACTATGGCTGTTTCTTCATTTAAAGAAGAAAGAAATAGCCAGACTTGGTCCACTGGGACGTGGGTTTTACCCTAAAAGGATTTCAGGATTCCTAAAGTAATTTGTAATGTAGATTGAAAAACTTGAATAACAAATAGAAATGTTACAGATGTGGACAAATTTCTTGGAACCTTCTATGAAAAAGAACCCACAATTATCTCTGAAATAACTTGAAACTGACAAAAGTAAGTGGGACTCATCATTGTTTATTCTGTATTTAACAAAAATCAGACTTTGTTTTAATGTTTTGCTTCAAAAGAATATTTAAAGTAATGACAAATGAAAATGGCATGGATAAAAATGATAGGACCCTTAACCTAATATTTTGTTGCATAACCTTTAGAGGCAATCACTGCAAACAAGTGATTCCTGTAGCTCTCAATTACACTTCTACACAAGTCACCATGTAGTTAGGCCCACTCTTCCTGAAACTGAGTGATCTGTGTCATGTTTGAAGGAGGCATTCACCATACTCCATGTTTGAGTTCTTTCCATATATGTTCGATAGGATTCAAATCAGAGCTCATAGAAGGTCACTTCAGAATAGTCCAATTTTGTGTCCTTAGCCATTCTTGAGTGCTTATAGCAGTGTGTTTTGGGTCATTATCCTGCTGGAGAATCCATGACCTGTGATCAAGATGGGGCTTTCTGACACTGGGCAATATATTTTGCTCCAGAATGTCTTGATATTTCATTGTTCAGAATCAAGGCACCCCATGCCAGATGCAGCAAAGCAACCCCAAACATAGCCGAGCCTCCTCCATGCTTCACATTAGGTAAGATGTTATTTTCTTTGAAAACTTTCTGCATTTTTTCTTCTGTAGACATATAGCTGATGTGAGTTGCTAAAAGGCACCAGTTTTGCCTTAAACTCTCCAAGGGAAATTTACCCAGAAGCATTGTGGCTTTTTTTTTGTTTTTTCTTTCAACAGTGGATCCTCTTGGGTCTTTTCCCATTGAGCCCATGGCCACTCAAAAAGTGAGTTTGTGCAATCAGACACTGATGGACCTTGACCCTGTAGTTCAGTTTGTATCTCTTTGGAAGTTGTCCTTGCCTATTTGGTTATCATTTTCACAATCCTTCTGCCTATTCTGTTGTTGATTTTCCTCTTGCAGCCATTTTCAGGGAGCTTGGCTACAGTCCCATGGATCTTAAACATCTTAATATTTGGCCCTATTGTCAGAGAACCATCAAGCTGCATGGAGTGGTCTTATAGCCATTGTCTTTAACATGCTTGTCTATAATTTTCTTTCTGATCTCCTCAGACAACTCTCTCCTTTGATTTAGAACACAGAACAGGTAACAGTTAGGATAGATGTAGTTTTAAACAGAGGCATGGCATAGTTTCCCCAATGGTTGGAGCTGTATTGACAGTCATACCAGTAATGAAATATGTAGCTGATGATTTTTTTATTATATGTGAAATAATGAGATTTTAAGAAGTGTGTGAAATACCCTGTAGTAATCAGTACGTCCTGTCACGCTCATTGTTTGACGGACACCAAAATCTTACTCAAGTACAGCATTAGAACAATTGGAAAATTTTGATGAGAACAGGCTATTCAGCACAACAAAACTCTCCAATCCTATCCATTTAATTCCTCCAAAATCGCATCATATATAGTTTTGAGGTTCCCTAAAGTCCTGCTGCCTTCCACTTGACTTGGAAACTGTGTCTATAATTCTCTGTGTGACAAAATATTTCTGTCATTTGTCTGAAATTTGCTCTTAGCAAATTTCCAACTATGTACCTGTGTTCTTGTTGAACTAATTTTAAAGTAACCGTTTTGATCCACTGTACTAAGTCTTTACATAGTTTTAACACTTCAGTCATGTCACCTCTTAATGTCATTTTGCTTAAACTGAAAAGGTTCGACTCTTAAATTCTTTCCTCATAACTCATCCCTTGACATCTCTGAACCAATCCAGTTGTGACTTTTTCTAGTGCTGCTATGTCTTTTTTGTAGCCTTGAGACCAAAACTGTACACAGTACTCCAGTTGAGGTCTAACCAGTGAGTAATAAAGCGTGAGTGTGACCTCCTCTGACTTGGACTCTACACATTGTGCTACATTACCTAACATTCTGTTAGCCTTCTTAAAGGCTTCTGAATACTGTCTGGAAGTTGATAGTGACAGGTTCAATATGACTACTAAATCCTTCTCATATACTTCTTTTCAATTCTCAGACCTCCCATTGTGCATCGAAAGCAGTCCAAAGGCTTTCACCCATTGTTCCCTGCATACTCCTGATGGATGCTGGAAGTTGTAGTCCTATCAAAAAACTCTGCCACAGGATCATCACAATTACAAGCTTGGTCTCATAACAGACTGAACCTCCTCTAATAATCTTTATTATCTGATTGGACAAGGACATTCTCTTCACTACATTGACCTAATACTGTACTGCTGATTGACTAATAGAAAGTGCTTTTAGTCAAATTAAAAAAAGCAAAGAGGGCACAAGACGATCCACAGCACAGGCAGAATCTGACTGTCAGTAGTTTATAATTAGGAATTTTTTTTTTTTAACACCCTGATTTGTGACAAACACATAGTTAAACAAAAGTTGAAACAATCAGAATGCATTTATTTTTATAAAAAAAAACAAGTATTCTCTTTGAGGTAAGTTTATGAATGTAGGACAATGAACTAGTGATCACAATGTACGAATCTCAACTAATTTAAAAAAAAAATAATTGTATTCAGTTAAATCAACAAAATATTAAACAATAAACGCAGAGGCCAAGATTTGTTTGGCATTTTAGATGCCTCAAACTAGAACTAAAGCAGCAAGTATTGCATTTTAAGTGAGTAGACATGACAGTTTTAATGGGAAAGCCCGGAGGTGCTCGTAAACCAAAACATGGTCACAACTGGGAAATCAAAAAATACCAAGCATAATGTCAAAGTAGGATTCCGAACCAAACAAACACTGCAATAAGATCAAGAATAGCAAACGCCTGTTTTTAGGTTTGGTATCAGATCAGATAGTGAAGTGAACTTTCCATCGATCTTTAAACCCATTGCGTTGATCGACAGGTCACACCCTCCACAGACACATTCCGTGGTAATGTGGCCTTGTCCTCACGTAATGAACCAAAATGGAAGCCAAAACATTACAATAATAATACAGCTTGCTGGGAAATCAACTACTCAAAAAATGTATGATCTGGAAAACTGTCAAAATAAGTGCAAGACTGACCCGAAAATAAGAAGTTAAAAAAATATTAACAAATGTATTATCACAACAGCAAATACATTGTAATTATTCTGAATTTTATAGTTATTCATGTCTTTAAAACATTTAGGTTAGACTATTTTTAATGTTATGTTTTGCCCCTGCTCCGGATGTTTTTTTTCTTCCTGGTACTTTCCTGCAGATGTCTCAGCAGTTCAGTGTAATGTTGCTCATTTACAGTCTGTGCACAGAGAGCAAACTTTATTAGCCAGTCTGTCAAAGTCAAAACAATGGGGTCATGGTTGTCTAGATGTTCGATATGACCTGGCATACTTTTTTGGCTTGGAGAAAAAAAAAATCACAGAGGTCATACACATTGTATGTAAGAATAAATGTCACACACATGCACTAAATTACAGCATGATGCCACTTAGTGGACTGATTAACAACACTACAACTACACCCTACTCCTGTGCTATTGACCTTTCCTGTGAATGTTTGACCCAATTACAACCTGGTATCTTGCAGATGCAGCAGTTATATTCATTCTGTCTCCAGGTGGTTCATTTCTTGGTTGTTTTGCTCATCACTACTCTGGTGGTATAAGGTAACAGACACTTGATAACATATTCTCGCTGTTTTTCATGTAATTGTTATACTTTTTTTGGTCTGTTTAATATTTTCAGCCTTGAGGCATTGTGCACCAATCAATTCATCAAAAAGTGCAACATGTTTGATGTCACATGTGGCATTTCCTAGATATGCACAAATACTCCGTGAAAGCAAATTTATTACCAGAGAGAAAATAGAAATATAATAAAAAGATAGTGTTTGAGATGTAAAAGAACCATAAAACAATGACAATTAGAAGGGAGAAAGACCATTTGAAAAATTAGTACTTGAATTGGAAAATATGCAGTGTTTAGTTGGAAAAGAAATGCTAACTTACAGTGCAAACAAATTAAAACTCTGTGTTTTAGAAAAAGCAAGAATTATTTAATATTATAGAAAAGAAGGGGGAAATTTATAATGGGTGGCTAGGATAAACAAGAGATCCAAAAATAGTTTTTTGTTTAATATTCTGTCTTTGACCCTAATATTCTTCACTTTATTAATTTGTTTTTTCCATCAGTTTAGATATTTAGTTTTGGATATCAGCCTTCCTTTTTTAAAGTACTAAGATGAGGGATGAAAACCAGACTACCCTGGGGAAAGCCCATGCAGATATGTGAGAAACGTGCAGACTCTACTGAGACAATGACCAAACTGAGATTTTAACCCCAGGAAGCAATAGAAATCACTGAGCCATTCTGCTCTACACAAATCTATCTATCTACAGTACTTATAGAGCTTAATAATTGTCTGTCGTTTTATACAGCATTGGTATCTACTGTATACTGTTCTTGTTTCCAGGCTGGCAAAAAAGTTGAAGGGATAGAGGTGGATTTGGCATGGATAATCGGAATTAGGTGTTCAAAAGACAACAAGTCATAGGATTGGGCAGAAGGCTTTGAAAGTTCCTTCAGATCATTAGGTGGCACAAATGTGTCCTATGTTGAACAAGTGAGGTCTTGTGGAAAACCAGTAGTGCTGCCAGGAAAGGTTTGAAAGTCTGTCCCCATCAATGGTCTTATGGGTGTGAACTAAGGGGACTAAATCGGTTTTAAAGAGGCAGAAGGGTAGAGAAGTAGACAGAGACACATTGATGGACAGATAATATTTGTTATAGTCCTTAGAGGTTGAAAGGTTTGTGAGCCACAGGCTACCTGCTTCCCACTACCACTTAGTTCTCTAGCAGAGCTCTCTAGCCCCTCTGTCAGTTCTTCATGAGTATTTTAAGTTTGGTCTCTATGGAGAAATCACCTCTGAGCACAATATTTAAAGAATCAGAGTGTGCCACTCTATGGAGAAATCACCTCTGAGCACAATATTTAAAGAATCAGAGTGTGCCATCTTTTGTCTATTCTGGTGTACAGATGGAAGTCAAGTCAGTGTTGTAGTATTAATTCCTTAAATGCTTCTCATGAATGAATCTTACATTTTTTTATCTAAAGATTATGTTTTTGTGCTTTAGTTTTAGTTCATGTTCATTTAATTTCACAGTTTGGATTATGAGACATTATTGAATGGCATTGCATAACCTTGTTTGTATTATAACAAGAGGCTTATTTTAATTTTTGTGGATTTTTGGTTACAAATTTGGATCCTGAAGAATATTTGCATTTACTATGCTCTTAATTTTTTTGTTTTTAGGGCACCACCATTTTCAGTCGTTAACATCACTCATTGCCATGACAATCGCAACTAGGATACATGCCGGGTGATGTCATCAAAGCAACCATATACAATATAAGAACAAGCATTCTCCGATTATTTGATATTAGGATTCTGTGAATGATTGTCAGCAAACCTTTATTTTCTCTTTTGAATGCATGGCTTTGAACTCTGTTCTTGTTTTACCTTGATTTATGATTAGCATTATGGACTTTGACGAACAATTGTTTGAACCTCTGGTACAAACTTGCCTTATTTCTTAACTACATCTTTTTTCCTGGCCCTTCATCATTAAAATTTTCTTTGTCTCTCTTATAGTCTGTACAGATGATTGTGTCAGTAATGTCATGGATGTTTCAATATAAAAATGCTATCACTTTTTCAAAATTTAGTGCAGTTAGGTTATTTTTAAAAGTAGGCCTTAGCTTCAGGTTTGTTTTTGACTACCGCTTTGCCTTTGACTTCTGATGAACTTGTCAGTCTATAATTCTTGGTAGACTTCTTATTTTTGATCTCCCAGTTTTGACCCTTTCTCGGCTACAAGTTTGGCTAAATTTTGCCTGGTCTCACAATAATCATAGACACTCTTGTCTTACCTTACAACAAGTTTAATTTCCACACCTAATGGTGTACCATCTCCCCACCATGAAATTAACTTACCAGATGGGTAATATGTTCTTACACATTATTTCCAAGGAGGGAAAGAATTTAAGAAACTACCCATCTTTGTTAAACTCTGTATGAGGCAAATTTATCCTGGAGCTTTGGCCTTGAACTTAATTCTAAAGAAATCCATTACTGTCTTGTCATATCTCTTGCTCACTGCACACTCTGTTCTGCTGTCTCAATCTTTTCTAAATTGTCTGTTTTCAGAAATCAGTATAATCTTGCAATATTATATAAGGCAACACTTTTACTATTCCTGTTACGAAAGCTTTTGCCAAAACATTGATATTGTTGTTCAGTAAATAAATTGAATGTTGAAAACTGGGTTGTGACACCGCGAATGTTGGGAAACACAGCCTTAGAGCCAATAATTTGAATTTTCATTGTAATGACAACCGTTTTTGTAGAGCTAACCCTGATTAGTTTTCAAAATACCAGTAATCATCACTGATACTTTTCTAGGTTTCTATATATTTTTAAAGGAAATAAAATAGATGCTATGTCCCATTAGGTATCTCTTCACAGATATTTCTGTAGATATGTTTATTTGCACAAAGGTATAATTTGTCTAGTAAAGAATTTGTTGGTTAGTAGTAACAGGCTAAGTCTCCAACTGTGAATTGGATTACTTAGATAGATAGATAGTTAGATAGATAGATAGATAGATAGATAGATACTTTATTATCACATAATCCAGCAGCAGTATACTGATACAAAAAAACAATATTAAATTAAAAAGTAATAAAAATGCATGTAAAACCAGACAATATCTTTGAATAATGTTAGCATTTACTCCCCCGGGTGGAATTGAAGAGTCACATAGTGTGGGTGAGGAACGATCTCCTCAGTGACAAAAGTCTGTCACTGAAGCTACTCCTCTGCCTGGAGATGACACTGTTCAGTGGATGCAGTGGATTCTTCATGATTGACAGGAGTTTGCTTAGTGCCCATCACTCTGCTACAGATGTTAAACTGTCCAACTTTATTCCTACAATAGAGCCTGCATTCTTGATAAGTTTGTCCAGGCGTGAGACATCCTTCTTCTTTATGCTGCCTCCCCAGCACACCACCGCATAGAAGAGGGCACTTGCCACAACCGTCTGGTAGAACATCTGCAGCATCTTATTGCAGATGTTGAAGGACACCAACCTTCTAAGAAAGTATAGTCGGCTCTGACCTTTCTTACACAGAGCATCAGTATTGGCAGTCCAGTCCAATTTGTCATCCAGCTGCACTCCCAGGTATTTATAGGTCTATACCCTCTGCACACAGTCTCCTCTGATCACGGGGTCCATGAGGGGCCTGGGCCTCCTAAAATCCACCACCAGTTCCTTGGTCTTGCTGGTGTTCAGGTGTAAGTGGTTTGAGTCACACCATTTAACAAAGTCTTTGATTACCTTCCTGTACTCCTCTTCCTGCCCACTCCTGATGCAGCCCACAATAGCAGTGTCATCAGCGAACTTTTGCACGTGGCAGGACTCTGAGTCATATTGGAAGTCTGATGTATATAGGCTGAACAGGACTGGAGAAAGTACAGTCCCCTGCGGCGCACCTGTGTTGCTGACCACAATGTTAGACCTGCAGTTCCCAAGACACACATGTTGAGGTCTGTCTGTAAGAAAGTCCACGATCCATGCCACCAGGTGTGAGTCTACTCCCATCTCAGTCAACTTGTCCCTAAGGAGAAGAGGTTGGATGGTGTTGAAGGTGCTAGAGAAGTCCAAAAACATAATTCTTACAGCACCACTGCCTCTGTCCAAGTGGGAGAGAGATCGGTGTAGCATATAGATGATGGCATCCTCTGCTCCTACCTTCTCCTGGTATGCAAACTGCAGAGAATCTAGGGTCTAGGGTCTAGTGCGTGAAATACATATTTCAAAATAAGAGAACATGGTCAGAAATTAAAATGTCATCATAACTGCAAGGCAGTTGAAAATAAATAGAAAGTTACATGAATGATTAACTATGCTACCTTCATAAGACAAAGGAATATTTTCTCAAAGAAGGGTGTACAAATCTCCATGGCTCTCACAAATTCAAAGTAAACTTTATTGTCATCTCAATTATATCCAAGTATACAGAGAGATGAATTTACAAAGCTCAGGTCTTACAGTGTATAGATTGTGCATACTGTTTTGTCTTATTTGCACTAACAGAGAAAACAACACCAAATTACTATTTCAACAAGCAAAACACCAATAAATTTAACTGTTAGTTAAATGCAAGTTCCACCGATCAATGTTGTGACTGATCTTTTGACCTGAAAGATAAAGTGACTTGTACATAAACTGGAGGAGAGATTTTGATTTAAGATGTCAAGGCACGGTGGAAGATCATGGGGGGTCAAGTTGTGTTCAGAAGTCTGACAGCCTGGAGTAAAAAGCTATTACTCTGGCATAGTGCATGTTGATGATAATGGTGATGGGCCATTTTAAATAAGAGTGTTCAGGCTTGGGATGGATGCAGGTGCTCATGGTAGTGTAGTCGAGTGACTCTGGAGTGTTGATGGAGAGATTGGTGAGCCCAAATTTATATGCAGACCGTTATATTTGTTATTAGTATTGGATGAGCCAGTAGCAGTGAGGAATGAAGAAGGAAGGAAGAATACAGTAAGGGGATTTGGTCACTGACTTTAAAAAAAGAACCCATGTATCCAAGCTGGTAGGACATTTTGAATAATGGACTTTCAAATGAACTGTTTATTTATTCATTGTTTTATTGTGTTTTAAAAGTTGTTATTGTTTTAATGGCTTTGTTTTAGGGAGGATTTTTAATGTGTTTTTAGTAGGTATTTTAGTACATGTGTGAGAAGACTGCGCCATGCCATGGACCCTGGCTATCAGTTGCACTGGATGGTCTGACTGTGCATCCAATTTGTAAAACTCAGTAGTGTGTGATTTTTAAATATATAAAGTATTGTTCAGGCTCAAGTCAGGTGCAGGAGCACATGGTGGTGTGGTTGAGTGGTTCCAGTGTGAGAGATTAGCGAGCCCATATTCACGTGCGTGACATCACACTCACATTATCTGACAGAACTGGCTCTGATGCTGTAGTAGTTTTTTACGGGTGGCAAAAGAATGAAGAATCCACGAGAGAGGTAAGAAGGGTTCCAGACAATGTAGCAAGCCTTGCAGAGACAGCATTTGGAGAACATGACTTTGAGAGAGAATAATATTCTCCCCTGACCTCACTTTTCTCTGTAATCTATTGCAGTCGGACCTGCTGCAATTGACATACCAATGGTGCCTGTGTAAAATGTGGTTAGAATGAGAGACAGACAGCTCGCTCACTTCAGTTGCCTCAAAAAATGTAGTCTCCTCTCTGCCTTTTTAGTTAAGGAAGTAGTATTGTTAGTTCATGTGAGGTCCTCAGTTATGTGCACACCACAAAACATGGCACTCTTTATAATCTCCACAGTGGACTATTGATGCAGTCTGGGATGTGGTCAGGGCATTTTTTATCCAAAATCAACTATTTACATATTTATTCTTATCGATGTTGAGGGATGGATACTTGTTTGTTGTCCAAATTCCACATAATCTCTATAAACTAGCTGTCATCTCTGCTTTCCAAACCCAGCCTAGTCATGTCATCAGCGAACTTGATGTAATTATAGCAATGTGTGGCACTGCAGAAATGAGTGAGCAGGATGATGGGCAGAAAACTGAGCACACAGCCCTGAGGAGCTCCGATACTCAGAATGAAGAAGTTGGAAGTGCTGCAGCGAATCCAGTCTCAATGGGGCCTCTTTGTCAGGAAATCCAAGACCTAATTACATAGCGAGATGTTGAACCCAAACCCACACAGTCTGACCAATATGCAAAATGCAAAGGATCCAGAGAGCTAGGAAGAATGTATTTTATGTTACATTACAATGAACGTTAAAATATTAAAACATGTTTAGATATTGTAGTTACAGCTGGAGATGTCATAACTAAAGCAGAGTTTCATACACAGTTAACATTTCCCGCTATGTTTATGAACACTCATATTGCAAACTAAGGAGAAAACATTGAATTTGTTGTCCCAATTAGGTTTATCTGTATTACCCAAAATAAATATACTGTCATTAAGTTTCCCCACCACTATGATATAGCACCCTTTTGAGCCTGATATTATTTTGGTACCTACAAAAGGGACTGTATTCAAATTGAATCAAATTTACCACTCCCCTTTATTATTACAGTAAAGAAAATCCTGGCCACCCCAAAACCCTTTTCAACTGGAGTTGATTGTTACTTTTTAAATGGGTTTCCTTCAAGAAGAATACATCAGACTTTAGCAAGCTGAAATGTGATAGCAGTTTTCATCTTTTGAGTTTATGTTTGAGATCTTTAATGTTTCAGCTCAGAAAATATAATGATTGATCTATATGGTTTTTTTGAGCTCATTTTTCTTAGAATAAAAAAGGTCATCTTTTTAAAATTTTGACATTTCAAAAGAATTTCAGAATGCCTCTTGCCTCCTTTGAAATGTTGAAAAGTTTCAGGTGCCAAGCCCTTCCTCTAGTGATGTCTCAGAATAGCTTACTCTTTCTTCCTTCCCTTTCTCTCTCTCTCTCCCTCGCCTCAGTCTTGCCTCCCTGAATGAGGTTAAAGTTGAACCCTTCACAGTTTCTGTACTCTGACATGACACAAAGCAAAGAACACACTAGTAAATAAAACATAAGTTTTTGTTACAAACATACATTCTTAAATTCATTGTTCCAGTTAAGATGGAGTTGCACTCTGGACAAGGTTTTGGATGTCACTGGCATGCACATATCATTTGTATTGGTCACTTTTCCATATGTTTATGTTTACCAGATGTTTTACACTGTATTATATAAAAGACTTTCAAAATGTGTTTTTGTCAAACACATTTATCAGAACATTTTACATTGTCACAAGAGAGCTTCTAATTGTGAATTGTTCCCTTTATATGGACATGCCATGACCAGAAAATGCAAACGGCAGACAATTAGGAGGTGGGACATACAAAATAGGAGGGGGTAGTGGCAGTCAAGATGCAGTGCTTTTGAAATGTGAGAGTCAGAAAATCAATAAATAATACATTACCAGTATGAAGACAGTAATTCATTTTACTGCCACTCTTTACATTGCTAACAGTAGTACAGGCCAATCTCCTTAGTGAAATATGCATAGAGACGGTGGTACTGACCAGAAAGCAGGAGACAGTGCTGGAGGTGGCAGAGTTAAAGTTGCTAAGATTTTCACTGGGTGTGATGAGGATGGACAGGATTAGAAAAGAGTACATTAGAGAGATGCTGGGTATATTGGAAGAAGGATGTTGAGGATAGAGCTGCCAGGCAAGAGAAAAAGAGGAAGGCGTAAGAGAAGGTTTATGGATGTGTTGAGGGAACAAATGCAGGTGATGGGTGTAACAGAACAAGATGCAGAGGACAGAAAGATATGGAAGAAGATGATCTGCTGTGGCAACCCCTAACAGGAGCAGCCGAAAGAAGAAGAAGGCATGACTTTGAGTACTTCCCACAAGCAACAGCTTTGTCCCAGTTTTGTCACTTACTTGCCTGTTAATTGACAGTAAAGCAGTGGTTCTCAACCTGTGGGGCGGGCCCCTAGGGGCACGAAGTAACAAAAAGGGGGGCGCGAAGATGTGAAAAAAGAAAACAAGAATCAAAAATATGAAAAAAAATCTGTTGAAACTAAAAAAAATTAACTTATACTACATTCTGATACTAGAACAATAAATATAGAGTTAGATAAATGCCGATAAAAGTTAAGTAGGTGTGATAAAATATGCATATACATTTCAAAAAAATGTTGGGGGGGGTGCGATTAAAACTGTTATGAAAACTCGGGTCGCAAATACTTAAAGGTTGAAAAAACGCTGCAGTAAAGAATGACTCCTCCCCTATACAGCATAAAAAGCTAACTAATCAAAGTATTAGCTACTTATGAAAAGTTAACAATTTCATTTGGAAAGATGTTCAAACAAATAGTAATGGGTGTTTTAATGTATTAATAACAGTATTGTTGGATTGTTTTTTCTTAGTAATTGTAAAATGATATTATTGTTTCTCTAGTTTAATGCTCTTTGTCACTGGTAGATTGGTTTGATCTAAAGCTGATTGAACAAATATTAATAGACAAAAATATATGTTCTGTTTTACAACTGTATATGTACTGTAAACTTCATTCTGTCTTTCTTCTTTTTAAATTAATAAAAACACAGGTTTAAGTATTATCAGACCAACCATTATCTTATGAGAACACATTGTTGCGGCATAGAATCAATACTGTGTAATCCCTAAACCAGTCTTGATTTTAATCAATCCATTTTTTTATCTCATTTTCTACAGTCCAGTTTTTAAGTCACCTAAATTCATTGATATTGATTTATTGATCTACTTTCAACCAAAAATGCACAGTAAGTAATACACAACCTTCCATCTGTAAAAATGCATGTCCTAAAGTTTCTAGCATGGACTTTGAAAAGGTAAGGATTTACCACTACATTAAAAAATTATTATGATATCCACTGTACAGGATTCTACTTCAGAACTTTACTTGTTTACACATAATAGACAATATAATTTGATGATTTCATAATTGGTAATACAGTTGTATTTATAATTAAATCTTTATATAATAAAAATAATGGTAATGCAGAAGGAGTTTTTATCAACAGTCACAACAATGTACAACTGAGAAAGAAGGATAGAAAAAAGAGACTTACAGAAAAAAATTTAAGAGAAATGCTGTTTGAGAAATAATCATCATTTTGTTTTTTATTTTGAGCAACATGGCGCCAATCTAAATCAACATGGTGGAACTGTCTCTGTTAGTTTTGTCAATTTTCTTTATGATTGTAATTCATTGTATAATGTTGTATACCCACACTGACCTATTACAAATAAGATATTTGAACCAAATGGATTCTCAGCATATTTTTCTGTCTTCAATATTGGTATTTTTAGTCAAACTTCTGATTTCACTGCAGCATAGCACCACATCAGTGGTGTGCATGGGGGTCTCAAAGTGCAACAAGAAACCAAAACACAATGGAGGCAGTTGCAGCCAGAGCTCCACCTGCACTAGCTGATGAAAGCAAATTTGAAGAGTTGGGACTCTTCTTCATTGCAAGGGGCATGCCTTTTGCCCACCTCTCCCGAATATATTTCTTGCAGACGTTCCATTGGTGTGCTATGAAATTGATGAGCTCCAAATGCATATAAATTGTATGACTGATTACTCTGTCACTTGATTGACTAATTTAATCCATGACAAGTGCCATCAATCTAGTTACAATCTATCTAACAAACATAAACGGGGTAGATATTGCTTAATTATTAACAAATCATGGTGTTGAGATGTTGAAGTACTGGATAAAAGCTGCTCACCTCATCTGGAATTTCTGACAATTACAGTGGGTATGGAAAGTATTCAGACCCCCTTCAATTTTTCACTCTTTGTTATATTGCAGCCATTTGCTAAAATCAATTAAATTAATTTTTTTCCTCATTAATGTACACACAGCACCCCATATTGACAGACAAAAAAAATAATTTCTGAAATTGTTGCAGATTAAAAAAGAAAAACTGAAATATCACATGGTCCTAAGTATTCAGACCCTTTGCTCAGTATTTAGTAGAAGCACCCTTTTGAGCTAATACAGCCATGAATCTTCTTGGGAAAGATGCATCAAGTTTTTCACACCTGGATTTGGGGATCCTCTGCCAATCCTCCTTGCAGATCCTCTCCAGTTCTGTCAGGTTGGATGGTAAACGTTGGTAGACAGCCATTTTTAGGTCTCTCCAGAGATGCTTAATTGGGCTTAAGTCAGGGCTCTGGCTGGGCCATTCAAGAACAGTCACAGAGTTGTTGTGAAACCACTCCTTCGTTATTTTAGCTGTGTGCTTAGGGTCATTGTCTTGTTGGAAGGTAAACCTTTAGCCCAGTCTGAGGTCCTTAGCACTCTGGAGAAGGTTTTTGTCCAGCATATCCCTGTACTTGGCCGCATTCATCTTTCCCTCGATTGCAACCAGTCGTCCTGTCCCTGCAGCTGAAAAACACCCCCAAAGCATGATGCTGCCACTGCCATGCTTCACTGTGGGGACTGTATTGGACAAGTGATGAGTGTTGTCTCCACACACTGAGGCAAGACACATGACAGCCCGCATGGAGTTTGCTAAAAGACACCTGAAGGACTCTGAGATGGTGAGAAATAAGATTCTCTGGTCTGATGAGACCAAGATAGAACTTTTTGGCCTTAATTCTAAGCGGTATGTGTGGAGACAACCAGGCACGGCTCATCACTTGTCCAATACAGTCCCCACAGTGAAGCATGGCAGTGGCAGCATCATGCTGTGGGGATGTTTTTCAGCTGCAGGGACAGGACGACAGGTTGCAATCGAGGGAAACATGAATGCGGCCAAGTACAGGGATATCCTGGACAAAAACCTTCTCCAGAGTGCTAAGGACCTCAGACTGGGCTGAAGGTTTACCTTCCAACAAGACAATGACCCTAAGCACACAGCTAAAATAATGAAGGAGTGGTTTCACAACAACTCTGTGACTGTTCTTGAATGACCCAGCCAGAGCCCTGACTTAAGCCCAATTAAGCATCTCTGGAGAGACCTAAAAATGGCTGTCTACCAACGTTTACCATCCAACCTGACAGAACTGGAGAGGATCTGCAAGGAGGATTGGCAGAGGATCCCCAAATCCAGGTGTGAAAAACTTGATGCATCTTTCCCAAGAAGATTCATGGCTGTATTAGCTCAAAAGGGTGCTTCTACTAAATACTGAGCAAAGGGTCTGAATACTTAGGACCATGTGATATTTCAGTTTTTCTTTTTTAATCTGCAACAATTTCAGAAATTATTTTTTTTGTCTGTCAATATGGGGTGCTGTGTGTACATTAATGAGGAAAAAAATTAATTTAAATGATTTTAGCAAATGGCTGCATTATAGCAAAGAGTGAAAAATTGAAAGGGGTCTGAATACTTTCCGTACCCACTGTATCTACCAAGAGAATTTGTATCTGTTATTATAATTTTAGTTTATGGTGCTTCTCAATCACATACCACTATTGTAATGCAGCTTTATTAGATCAAGTCCAGGATCACTTATTAGGAGTTATATATATTTTACAGTTATTATCTTAGGTGTCTTCCACCTTGCTATCTGAGCTTTCTAAGTGCCATTAGGCAACTCTGACCATGCCATGATTTTTAATGTCCCCTTATATAGACTGAAACTAAAATTGGCTTAACCAGAAATAAAAATGGTACATATGAAAATCTGGAGGAAGGCCTGGACTCAAATGTCCAGAACATGTTCAGAAGAGCCTGTGATAGATTAGATGAGCTTATGGATACAGTTACTTCTTTAATAAGTCTTTTTCAGAGACACTATATTCCAACAAAAACAATCATTAAATACAGTAATGACAAATCATGGTTTTCTAAAAAGCTGAAAGTTACAAATGGATGAAGCCTGTGAAAGTAGAAGTAAGGCTGTTTACAAAGAAGTTGGAACCAACTAGACAAGACAGTTCAAATGGCAAAAACAAATACAAGGTCAAGTTGGAACAGCATTTCTCTGCCAGTGATTGTATGGTAGATGTCTATGCCTGGAAAACTTCAGAAGTTATTACAGATTACAAGTCCCCCTCAACACCCATAACTACCACAGATTCGTCCCCGTTTACCTCATCAGCTGAACAGGTTTTGTTGCAGGTTTGTGAACTAGCTCTCCACTACTCAGGTCACTGAACCATCTGACACATCTCTCTTACAGTTTAACTTCTCCTAACACTCCATATTTTTTGAGGCCGTAGTCGGTATGCTTTTTCGGAGAGAGAAATGTTGTAAGGCTACTTGTCCAGACAACATTTCTACCTCCACACTAAGACACTGTACTGATCAGTTACCACTAGTATTTACAGACATCGGCACACAGACTTTGGCTCAATGTAAAGTCAATACTGTTTTAAAAAATTCACAATCATCCCTGATACATCACAAGAAGCAAAATACTTCTTGTCCAAATGATTATAGACCAGTGACAGTGGCCTCTGTAATAATGAAGACATCTGAATGTCTGATTCTCCAGCATTCCATGCCAACAGTTTAGTTGATAATGCAGTAAACATGGCAATTCACCACATCTTGTGGCATTTAGACCCCTCTGGTACTTATGTCATAATCTTATTTGTGGATTTAATTTCTGAATTTATCACAATCATACCAGAACGTCTTCATAGCAAACTTTTCAATGGCTAAGCTAGGAATAACAGCAAAGTATTTAAAGACTTAATCGGAAAATTTAATCAATAAAGTTTTAGTGGCTTAGAATAAGTTTGCTGAACCAAACAATTTAACCACAGGCAAACAGTCTGTTCCACCCTAACTGAGAACAAGGGTTTTCAAATGGGCACCTTTATCTAATGTGTTTGGACAACCTGACATTACTGGATCATTGGAATTACTAAAATGTTAATTCTGGTCAGAGAAAATGGGGCAAGAGTTACACAACCTTGTCATATTATTTCAAACTTGTAATAGAGCAAAGATAGGTTTACTTCAACCCGCACCATCTCCTAATCATCCCTAAGAGAATATTTTTACAAATTTTGTAACAATTAATTTTATTCTCAGATTATTACAAGAATTGGGGATTGTTGGTAATTTTACCCAGGTTTGTACACATCATTCCATTAAGAAAGCTCACTTCAGCGAGAGAGCTTGAGAATGCCTTTACTAAAGAGATACTGTCATTTGATCACATGGCTTTCCATCCTCAATTACGTTGGATCTGGTTCCTTAGCTTGGTTCCTGCTTTTAGTATTTTTGTTGTGCCTAGATGGGATGACGTCATTTTGACCTCAAGTTACCATTCAAAGGTTAATGGCTAAAACTGAAAGAGTCAATCAAGACAATATGTAAATTCTCCATTGTATTAATAATTTATGCCAGTCTAACTCAACAGATGATGTGCCCATGGTTAATTTTGCTTGAAACATGCTTTTAAAATGCCCCCATTTGAGTATCTTTATAGATAGCTAGATAGAACTTTATTTGTAGATATCAGCTTTATAGACATATAGTGTCTTCAATTCCTTCCCTAACATCATTGGTTCCTACTTTTTCAGAGTATCTTCAGAATCTCAAGTGTCATTTTTGGGGCTAGTTCAGGAAAAGATGAAGATGGCAAAAATCTTTGTCAAACTGTTTGCAGTCTGGAGATGTAGGATGGCCTCAGAATTTAATCTAGGACATGAGGTGTGACTCACTACACAAGCCATCCTCCTAAGAATTCTATTCTGTAAACTGGCTTCTAGATACAGTATATTGGTTCCTCTGTGATTTGTAAAAGTGTGGGCCAAGTGTTTTATTGATTGGCTGTCCTGCGCACTTTACAGTAAGATCTATCCAACATCCAATTTGTCCCAGTTGAAACCATTTTACAGTAGTCTTTACTGCAGGCAAAAACATGCCCCTCTTCCTGTGCTAGCTGTTTGAAAAGAGAGGTACCAAGAGCAAAGAATAGTAGATTGTCATCTATACTAATAAAAGGCAAAGCCCTCACTGACTGACTGACTGAGTGACTCACTCACTCACTCACTCACTCATCACTAATTCTCCAACTTCCCGTGTAGGTGGAAGGCTGAAATTTGGCAGGCTCATTCCTTACAGCTTATTTACAAAAGTTAAGCAGGTTTCACTTCGAAATTCTACGCGCAACGGTCATAACTGGAACCTACTTTCGTCAATATACTGTATACGGCCATAGCCTGCAGCTCGGTCACCATGTGAGGCGGAGTTGCGTCCCGTATCATCACGCCTCCCACGTAATTGAGTGCCTGCCCATATAAGGTAAATATTCGTGGGTGAAGGACTGTGCTTAGCATATTCATACTGTAAGTGTAGCTACTGCGGAAACCCTCTGACGCTGAACAAGCCTTTGTACACATATCAATAGGAAAGAAAAGTGTAAAGCTTAAGTTTAAATTACATTCATAGACATGCTGCCGCTAAATATTCGCAGGCAGATCCACAACTTAATACTGGGAATGTCTGTTAAACATCTTAGATTCACGAGTACCGATTTGGGTAGTGATCACTTCGATGAATGAAACCTGTTCAAAAAACGCATTACACAATTGAGAAGGCAGCAAAAGAATATGAAGCGAGTGACATATACAAGCATATTCATAAGTGCAGCTACTTCGGAAACAAAGCATAGTGTAAACCTAAAGTTGAAATTAAGTTCATAAACAGGCTGCCGCTGGCGTTTGTCATGCCTACGACGAATGTGATATTCACGAGATACAAGTTAAATGAGAAGACGCAGGGTATAAATGAGACTTTTGATCACTTTATAACAGAGCTAAAATTGCTGTAACGGAGTTAAAATTGCTGGTGAAGGACTGTGCTTATGCAAACGAATAGGAAAGAAGGGTGTAAAGCTTAACTTTAAATTAGATTCATAGACACATTGCTGCTGGCGTTTGTCATGCCTAAGACGAATACGATATTCACGAGATACAACTTTTAAGTGCCAGGTCTGAGCTAACATTAAATAAAGCCGTGGACATCGCGAGATAGCACAAGCACAGCTGAGAAGCTTCGATGCATGTTCTCCGAGCGGCTCACGTGAACTACTGCAGAAACCCTCTGACGCTGAACAAGCCTTTGTACACGTATCAATAGGAAAGCAAGGTGTAAAGCTTAAGTTTAAATTACGTTCATAGACACGCTACCACTAAATATTCGCAGGTAAATCCACAACTTAATACCGGGAATGCCTGTTAAACATCTTAGATTCACGAGTACCAATTTGAGTAGTGATCACTTTGATGAATGAAACCTGTTCAAAAAACGCATTACACAATTGAGAAGGCAGCAAAAGAATATGAAGCGAGTGATGCATACAAGCATATTCATGAGTGCAGCTACTTTGGAAACAAAGCACGGTGTAAACCTAATGTTTAAATTAAGTTCATAGACAGGCTGCCGCTGGCATTTGTCATGCCCACGACGAATACGATATTTGCGAGATACAAGTTTAATGAGAAGACGCAGGGTTTAAATGAGACTTTTGAACACTTTGTGACAGAGTTAAAATTGCTGTAACGGAGTTTATATTGCTGGTATGCCAGGTCTGAGCTAACATTAAATAAAGCCATGGACATCGCAAGATTGCACTAGATAGCACAAGCACAGCTGAGAAGCTTCGATGCATGTATTCCGAGCGGCTCACGTGAACTGACTTTGCAGGACTGGGAAAGGTTAAATTAAGTTCATAGACATGCTGCCACTAAATATTCGCAGGGAAATCCACAACTTAATACCGGGAATGCCTGTTAAACATCTTAGATTCACGAGTACCGAATTAGGTAGTGAACACTTCGATGAGTGAAACCTGTTATCTTTACAATGGTTGACAAACACGGAATATAACTTGAACACAACACATCCTTCAAATACGAACCTGATTGAAAGAAGTAATGATAATCAAATCCTTGATGACAGCAACACTCATAACAGTGACAAAACTATTACATTGACAATCATGTTACGTTATTTTTAAAATGTTTCCCTTTCTTTTTCATAATTTCTTTAACACACTACTTCTCTGCTGCGAAGCACGGGTATTTTGCTAGTTTCAAATAAAATACCAACATCTATGAAGCAGGAAAGAAAACCTATAGGGAAACAACTAACATGATTTTACTAACATACACAAACTTAAAGTAAACCAAACTTTCACTAAGGCTTTCCTGTTGTGAGTGCATTCAGTATCCCTCTTCTCAAAAATCACACCAGTCGCATGCAAGTGGGTCTTTTCTCCCTGCTAATAGATACACAGATGTTTTCTTACAGTGAAACCACAATATGTTTCAAAATAAAACTTAACAAAATTAAAACAAAAATAATAAACATAAGAGTATGGAATGCAAGAACATGTAACCCTAATATTTTCTCTTTAAATAATGTATCTAATACTGTTTTCTCCCATTTTATTGTGTCTAAAAGATTAAACTCTTTTTATTAACAAAAAATAAATAAATCAGAAAATGCTAATTCTAACTAATTCAGAGCCAGTTTAGTAACGGGAGAATGTCTGAGAAAACACTGAGATAATATCAGCCACTCAACCACTACAATTTTTGTGTCTCGAGTTGCTATTGTTTATAATGGTAGTGGGTTGCGGTGGATCTCACAATCGGTTGCTGCTCAAATGATTGTTCTTGGTCCCTCCACTTTCTTATGTTCGTAATTGACTATGGGGAACTCCCCCAAGCCCTCATTGACAGTCACTCTTGATTCCCAAAGGGGACTATCTCTGCTCGGACAATCACACTTGATTCACCAAGGGGGACCAGTATGCTTTGACTATTGTGCTTGATTCACCCACCAGTGGGTCATGAAGATGTTTACATGGGAAAAGGCAGGTTGTGGCAACAGAAAGGTTGAGAAACACTAATCTGGACTCTAGCAAGACAGTGATCTGAACTGAAGCATTTAATAGTGCATTATTTTAAATACAACACTTCTCCAGCTGAATAGGAAAAAAGAAACACAAAAATTAGGGCACTTTCAGATATTAGCTGAAATTCACACTGAGTAGTCCAATCATGGAAAATGTAGGAAAGTTAAGAAAGTAATCACATCTGAAATGCAATAGAAAAGTGCACTGTGTAAGATTTCTGCATGAAAGGAAAAAAAATTGCTAGTCAAGTGTAACCAGATTGCATGTGCCAGCCTTAAGCCTATGTCACTTTACACGATTTCTAGACATAGGATATGTCAGATTTCTTGACCATGTCAGTTTGCATGAGTGTAAATCGCTGCCCATGTCACATATACCAATTGAGTGCAGACCCATTGTGACAGCAAATAACATGCTGTCTGACAGAGCCGGAGCTGTGTGAAGGATTAACAGTTTAACAGGTACAGTGTGTTAATTCACAGTCTCAGACTTTTTTTTTTTACTCTTGTTTTAATACATAACACATTAGACATCTAAATGACAAGGCTCTTCAAATATAATCTGTTGTTTCTGTCTAAATTGTAATTGTGATTTGAAGTCCTCTCCAATTATTTTAGAGAATATTTAATCTATGAATTTCACTGGGTTTTGGCTTTCACAATTCTCAGGGAGACTTCCATTCTAATATTATTCCTTCTGCATCCATCTTCTAGTACAGCACATCTATCTCCAAGTGCTTTGCATTCGGAATTTGCAGCTGTTGCGGTAGATGCCAGTTGTTCAGTTGTTTCAGTACAAGCCGTGAGTGTTTACTTAATGTCTTCCAACTGAGTGCCAAGTGCTGTAAGTTTACTGTCAAACTTAGATTCATTTTCCTGTATTTGTTCCTCAATTTTTTCTAGCATGCCTTATTTAAACGTTTTTTTGGTCTTTTATATCCTGATGCAGCTTACGTTTGTCTTGTGTATGTCCTTTATTTCTTAACTTAATTCATTACTTTCTTTCTGTATATCTTTCTTTAAATCATTCTTGAACTCTTTTATGTCTTGAGCGGTGTCCATTGCTGCGATAATTGCCTTCAGCTCGGACAGCTCGTTTCGGTCTTTCCCGTGCGCCGCGGATGAAGTGGCAAACCTAGTTGAAATTGATGATTCCAGCTCGCGCTTGACAAGTGGAAGGTAAGGCCATTTTCAGTTTCAATGAATCTTCTGGGATCGATGAGCTATCCTTGCCCGATTCTTTTGTACAATCACTCCTACTTTCACTCTCGACTGGAGACAATGCAGTAGCGTCCGGTCCCAGGGTATCTGTGCTTTCATCTAACTCAGGGGTTCTCAAACTACGGCCCCCAAGGTCATTTACCTGGCCCCCGCTGCGGCCATGGGAGCCGCTGTAGCCGCGGCTGCCGATGCATCCAGTGTCATTAGCTTGTGGTGACGTGACGCGCTTGAGCCGAGGACGCACCAAGCCCATAGACATATGTAGATAGACACAATCGACACGATACGTCAGAGCATCCGCCACATTGCGAGTGGCAAAAGTGCCATTTAAACTAATACAGGTAGACGTGGAAACCGGGTTTTCTGATAAAAAAAACAAATAACGTTTAAAACAGGTTTTGGCGAATTGTTTAAATGCAATTATCCATTTATACACTAATAATGTCAATTATTAAATAATAATAATTATTATTATTAAATATTTCCTCCCATATAAGTAGCATTTCTCGGACTGTCTTCTTCAATCCCCGAAAAATTTCTAGACATTGTCCTGTTCTTCCGCAACACCGTACTGAAGTATTGACTAACGCCCTAGTCACCTCATGTATAGATTATTGTAATGCTATTCTATCTGGCATCCCACAAAAACGTATCCATTACTTACGACTTCTTCAAAATTCTGCTGCCAGGGTAATAACCTGTCCTAAATCCACTGAACATATTACACCTATTCTCTCTCAACTTCACTGGCTCCCTGTTCACTACTGAATACAGTACAATACAAAATAACTGCTCTTAAAGCTCTCCACAGTCTTGGTCCCCCCTACTTCATTGATCTCCTACAGATTTACACTCCCTCTCACTCACTCATATCCTGTAATTTGAGAGTATTCAGTCTGGCAATATGGTGCAGCCTTAGTTTGTGGAAGACAGACAGAACTAAAGACATGAGCATAAAATGATGGTTGTCAATTTCAAACTGTGCTCCTTGAGAAAAAACACATCATCTGAACCAATCTCAGCCCGAACAAACTGATTGATCAAAGATACACTGACAACTTGCCCTAACGTCGACTGTCGGATAACATGCTCAGCTACTTTAAACACCTTGACTGTACCCTCAGAAGGAATCATCAAACCTCCTTTGTTTTTTAATGTGAGCAAGAGGTAGCTTTGATCATATGATGCCGGAACAGCATCTGTTACCAAACTAGCAGGGCACACATCACAGGACAGCTCTCTCAAAAACCCATCTAAGGGCTACCTCCCACTGCTTCCTGAGGTGGATTTCTTTGCGAAACCTACAAAGTTTGAGAAATGTTAACAGCTAACAACAATCTACATAGTTAGTGACTAAATATGTTTAGCCAAAACGCTGTTTGGAGGCTAACTTGAGCACAAAAATGCATAGCTTTGCTAGCTTAACCTGGCGTAGCTAAAGATAAGATTATAAAACCGGATTTTCTAATGGGCAAATATAACCAAAACAATTGTTCAGCCTTACCTATGAAATGTAATCTCCGGTGATCTGGTGTGGAGCGTACAGCGGTGTGTACAATCCCAAGAAGCACATGCGTGAGGCATCTTTTCCATTACTTCACTCCACAGCAGTGCCACTCGAAATATGGCAGCGACGTTGATGTACGATGCTGCTGCTCAAGCGGTGTCTAGTAATTCTATGTTTATGGCCAAGCTGAGCCACCTTCGCTACGCTGAGGCAGACAGGTTGTAACTACAGGCGAGGACACACCCACCCCAAAAAAGTAATAGCCATTGTGCATCCTTTTGGAAACAATAATGTCAAGGAAAAGAAAATTTGACTCTGAGTGCAGGCTATTCAAAGAACAATGGACATACAATTACTTTTTCACGCAGTGCAAGGAGAGAGCTGTTTGTCTGGCGTGCCAGGAGTCAGTGGCTGTGTTCAAGGAATACAATTTGCATTGACTCTATGAAACTCGACATAAAGACAAATATGATTGTTTGGTCAGACAAGTGAGAAAAGACAAGATATTAAAACTGAAAAATGGATTGGCAACTCAGCAAAATGCTTTTGTAAAGCAGAAGCAGCTAAATATTTCATCACTGTGTGCAGATTTTCAAGTTGCCAAGCTAATAGCGTGCATTGGCAGACCATTCATAGAGGGAGAATTTGTTAAAGAGTGCCTTATTTCTGTTGCCAAAGAGATGTGTCCAGAGAAGGCTGATTTATTTAGTACAGTTAGTCTTTCGGGACCTACAATTACACGAAGGACTGAAGAAATAGGGGACAATTTGCATTAGCTTTTGCAAAACTCCTCAAAAAAAGTTGCTATTTTTCGTTGGCACTTGATGAAAGCAATGATGTTCATGATTCTGCACAACATCTAATTTTCTTTTGTGAGACAAATGATCATTTCAAAGTCACAGAAGAGCTTGCTGCACTGCAGAGCATCAAAGGAACAACAACAGGAGAGGATATCTATGAAAAGGTTTGCCGAACTGTGAATGACTTGGAGCTGGACTGACCGAAACTAGCCAGTGTGACAACTGATGGTGCTCCTAGCATGGTGGGGTTTATGAAAGGAGTGGTTGCACGCATTAACCAAGAGATGGACAAACAAAACCATTTATGGCCAATAGCCGTAAACTGCCTTATCCACCAACAAGCGCTATGTTGTAAATCACTGAAGTGGGACTCTGTCATGAAAGGTGTGGGGTCCTGTGTTAACTTCATTAGGGCTCATGCACTAAACCACAGACAGTTTCAGGAATTTCTGTCTGAGCTGAATGTTGCCTATGAAGATATTATGTACCACACAGAAGTCCAAAGGCTGAGTCAAGGGAGAGTTTTGAAACATTTTTATGACTTCCACGGGTTTCAGCTTTTCTGCTTGCAAAAAACAAAGATTTACCAGAGCTTAAAGATGCAGAATGGAAATGGCACCTTGCCTTTCTGATAGATGTAACGGAGCTACTCAACAGTTTCAATGTGCAACTTCAAGGAAATGGGAAGCTCATCTGTAATATGCATTCACATGTGAAAGAATCTGAAGTAAAATTGGACCTCCTCATTAAACAAGTGAAGGAGGAAAACTTCTGCTTTCTCCCCATTACACAAAAGCTGTTGCATTCCCAACCAAAACATGTGTGGATTCACTGGAAATGTTGCAAAGGAAGTTTCAAATGAGATTTAAAGAGCTTCATCTCCATGAACAGGACATATAGCTTTTCCAAAACCCATTTTCTGTTGACATTGAAATTGTTGATCCGATTTACCAAATGGAACTGGCTGAATTACAGAATTGTGACACTCTGAAAGACACATTCAAGTCAAGCAGCCTTACATAGTTCTATGCATTTCTTCCCTCTGAGACATATCTTAATCTCAGGAACCATGCACTTAAAATGGCAACCATCTTTGGCAGCACCTACAGTATGTCTGTGAACAGACTTTTTCCCGAATGAAACATCTGAAATCTCCAACCAGATCCAGAATAACTGATGCACACTTGCATCACTCTTTACGACTGGCAGTGACAAACATGGGACCGGACATTGACTATCTCATCAGCCAAAAGCAGGCCCACACTTCTTATTGAAATACTGGAAAGTTTATGTTGGTTAAAATTGTTCTTCATTTTAAATATTGTATTGTTCTTTCATGTTTTTTGCACTACAAATAAGACATGTGCAGTGTACATGGGAATTCGTTCATGTTTTTTTTTTTTTTCAAATCATAGTCCGGCCCCAAAACAGTCTGAGGGACTCTGAATTAGCCCCCTGTTTAAAAAGTTTGAGGACCCCTGATCTAACTGTTCCAGGTCTGATACCGAAAGGCCGCACCTTGAAATTGGGCTTGATGCCTGTCTAGTCTTGGATGGAGCTTAAGCTATCTTTTCTGTATTTTTCTGAACCCTATTTCTGCCGGTCATGCTAATATATGCTTGGATATACTGTAATTGAGCCTCCTCGGGTTAAGTAAATACAGGATACCTCGGGATGATAAAAAAAAAGAGAAAAAATTATGCTGCTGCTAACAGAGTTCCGCTTCAGACCTTCCATCTCCCGTACTGAATGAGACTAATTCCCGACAAGCCTCTTTGCTGTTTGTGAGGTTCAAAACCCATGTGTTTATTATTCCTTGTGTTGAGTATTTAAATTTGTTGTCAACTCTAATGCACAAAAGCCTGCCCCTACCACTAATGATTTTATTGAAACGAGTCATAGTCTAATTGGAGTGAGTCGCTGGGCATGTCATGGGAGCCCTCTGCTGACTGCCTCCAATTCGTTAAAATTATGTAAACGAAAGCTATGACTGAAAATCACTCAAAAAGTTGTGTAATGTTACATGAGCTTTACATTACAGTAAGACTGTTAAATTAGCTCCTCTAGATAAACTGTGTACTTTGCTTTTTGTCCAGCATATATTAATTTGGCACCTTGCATGACTCTTGTATTAAGATTTACATTTTGGTACAGTATGTGCTTTCAGTATATTTTTTCATCTATATTCATGTTCCAAAACTCTGCTTTGAAAATATGCTAAAGGACATTCTTGTCTCTTTTATACAGTTAAACTCAATGCCTTCTCTAAATGAAGTGCAAGTATGAGCCCTTTAAAGAATTAGATACTGTTCTGATTTAACTTCAAATTGGAACCAAAGTCTTCCAGTACCACTGAAATTGGTCAAGTTTGCTCCCTAATTGGATGCACAAAGGCTACATTCACACAGCAGTTCAAGTTAGATGTTTTCACTCACATGTCACATATTTCTGATGTTATAGAGAAGTGTACTCAGCAAAAAAATAAAAAAATATAAATGGAATCAGAAATGTTTTGATTGATTTAGATCGCTTTACGTTATTTTATTTCACTGTTTATACAAACTTCAACCAATTTTTTTCAATCTGAGATAATAAAGAACTTCACATTTCTACTGAGTTATGGTGGATTTGTTTTCTTACAGACCTGGAACATGTCTTCATGCAAGCAGTGTGGTATAGAATATTACAACCAATTTTTTTCATAGCACATTTTAAACCAATTTAATATTGCTTGATATTAACATTAAGGATTAGGAGTGATTTTAAATCCAAGGCTATCCAAGAGATATATGAAATTTTTTTCTTAATGTTTTAAGAGTAGGGGATTCTCAAAAGAAGGTGACAAGCAATACATGTTCTTTGATGACATCACTATCAAGCTGAATTTTGCCCTGGGAGCATTTTAGATACATTTAAATGAGATACAGTATGTGTGATTAATGATAATTTTTTTTGTTGAATTTTGATGTGTCCCATATTGTACTAGGATGTATTTTATGAATGACTGAATTTCATTACCTTTCTGAAATTTTAATTGAAAGATTACTTTGTCATCATTCCTTGAACTTTTTTCACTTACTGTGTAGGTGGTGTCTGAATTTTCATGCACACTAGCCATTATTACTTCAGGATTTCATACAGGTAAATGGTATAGGGAAATTGAGTAGGCTGCTTTTAACAACATTTCTAGCATCTTCCATGGATGTAATATTGCAAAGTGTAGGTCAAAAGAGGTTGGAAAATGTGATTAACATTTAAAGAGGCAACTGATAAAAATTTTACCCCTTAAAATGTATCGTAAATTGATACAGTATCTTTAGTAAATGGTGAACCACAGAATTGCTAGTAAATTGGCAATATTTGTGTTGACTGGAGTACGGTACAGATTAGCTTTAGGTTTACAACATGATTTCTTTTTCATTGCAAACCAAGCAGGTGCAGATTCATGGACTCCTGCCTGTTTCCAAAATTTTAATATAAGTATTAGTAGCTCAGTAATGCAGCTGACAATCAGGTGGTGCCATGCTGCCTTTTGCTTTAGATCTCTGTCATGTCACCTTTTTGATGTGTGCTATTCTGAGTTCCAGATAAATGATGTAACGAATGAGTCTAATGAAATTTTGACTTCCCATTTTTGATAAGATGACATATTGGCTTGATTAATTTGGTTTTGACACTTGCATTGTTTTGACCATGTTTCATTTCCTGGTCCTTCCATTAATCCTCTGAACCTGTGTGGTGTGAGAACACCTACTCTAAGTTAAATACACTAAATAAAGTCTCCAGCAGTTATAGGTTTATGAGTACATTAATTGTTTGTCATCCAGATTCTGTCAATGTATGTTAGCCAGAGTTAGCTTAGATTAGTATATATTTCCCACTACCATGACATGCACCTCTTATGAATCCAAAATGCTTTTGTTGCTACAGATGGAATTGTTTGGTGGATTAAAATTCCAAACCTCTGTTTTTCTTATCATAGTGTCACACATGTGTGCATGGGAGTCAGCTAAAGGACTTGTAAACTGGTAATTACAATCCAAGCCATAGGGTGACACTATTGCTTAATGCCTTTTCTCTTCTTTCCTCTGCAGAACAGATGATTGATGAATGGACAATTCACCAATGATGTCACTTCTGTCTTCTGGCCTCCGGAAACTCGTCTTCCTGAAAACTGGCTGCAATTCCATCATGGATTCAGTCACAAAGAGACAAAGTGAGACTGTTTTAATTAATAAAGAAATAATGAACATGCACATGGGAGTTGGAGCAGGTGTGAATGGTCTTGTGGAATTTAACATACATTGGAACAGCAGTCAGCATGCACTGAATGTTCATGGTGGTCTATTACTATAGATGACATTAGACAAGTTTTTATTTTTATATAGTATGCATGCAGGGCCCATTCAGAATAGATATACACTCAATCTAAATTTCTTGCAAAACTAATTTGAACAGTAAAACACAAAAATCAGATATAAACCATAAAAGGAGTCACTTTTAGCTTCAGATTGAATGTAGTCTTAGAATATATTGGATTATATTAGAGAAGTAGCAACAAGTATTTCTGGGTTACACATTTCCCAGGATAAGAACACAACTGTGAATTGTAGACTTTTAAGAGATATTTATTTTATTTTTTTTAAATGAAATTATCGCAGTATTGCTTTTTTCATATCTCACAGCATTTTCACTATTTTTAGTTTATGTTTTGAATAACTACAACATTAGAGGTGGTGAGAGCAATTTCTTCCCATTGATGCACACTTATGGAAAATGTAATAATGTATCGTACTATAGAGTATACATGCTAATTAGAATGCTTTGTGATTACATGTTAGTTTACACTTCTCAAACATAGATCATGATCTAGGATTTACAGTTTATCTGTATTATCTGCATCTTGCCTGAAGAAGGGGCCTGAGATTCCTTGAAAGCTTGCATATTGTAATCTTTTTAGTTAGCCAATAAAAGGTGTCATTTTGCTTGACTTTTCACTACATTCATAATGGCTAACACGGCACAACACCCTAGTACTACTTTCATAGGCATAGAAAGAACAGCAGTAGAGATTCAAACGCTGCTGTCTCTAGAAATTTTCTGGTAAAAGAAAAGTCTCAAAGGAAACTTGAAAATGAATACTAACTAAATTTCTTTTAACTCTAAGGGTACTAACACAAGTTATGAAACCATTATTGTTTGAATAGTTTTGAAATTTAGGAAGTAGAATTTTTATGTAATTTAATATGGATTACTAAAGTTCACTGTTACATAATAATAATATGGAACCATTATTTTTATGTGTAAAGCTGGAAAATATTATCTCTTTTACTTACATTAGTTGTTTATTTCATAGAGTAACACATTTCTTTTATTATGGTTTCTTAACACACTTGTGCAACTTTCTTAATTTTTTTCATCAACAGTGTAAGGCTCTCCAGTAATAATGAAGATACTGGCAGCAGGGAGAGTCACACGGTGATCCATGATGTTGGATGACTAGAGCTTGTGCTTGTCTTCTCACTCCAAACAGAATCCTCTCACATTGTTCTTTTTGCCCTAATTCTGATTTGTATCAAATACTTTTTAAAGGAGTCACTTACTTGTCTGGTTATGGTATGTGTGTGTGTGTGTGTGTGTGTCCACCCTGTGATGGACTGGCTCCCTGTTCAGGGTTTGTTCCTGCCTTGTGCCCTGTGCTAGTGAGATATTATCCAGCAGACCCCAATGACCATTTTCAGGACTAAGTGGGTAAAAAAAATGACTGACTGACTGACTTCTTTGTCTTTGTAGAGATGCCTTTATCAGGTCAAAGATCTAATTCCCCTGCCTTTTAATTCACCAAAGAAATCACAGAATTCAATTATGGATCCATTAATGGCTGTGCATTTAATTCACCAAAGAAATCACAGAATTTAAGTACGGATCCATTGATGGCTGTGAGTCCTTTTGGGATGCTATGAGAAATCTCTTTCTTTAGCATACCACTACTTTAACACTAGAATCCCTGAAGCCTACAAAAAATAATCCTGGGCCATTTTAAGTTCCTTCACACCTCTGCATCAGCGTCTTTTGTTTTGTAAATGCGTCGATCAGCATAAGCAGAAAGCAGCCTGCTATCCCACACCCCCAACCGCCACAGCTGAACTCGGGCAAAAAGTTCTCCCAGCTCAAGGCTCTTTATCTGAGTGTGAGGTGCCTGGAATTGTATAAGGTAAATAATATATCATTATTTGGAACACATGCATTTCATATGTGTTCCGTGTCTACAATGATCAGTATAAATGTAAGATGACAGGAAATGTTGAACACATACTTAAAACAGAAACTTTTTTCATGTTATACTACTAATGGCAAAATTTTGACATGTAGTGTATAATGTGTAAAGACTGAAGACCAAATATCAAATAAACACTTTCACAAAATATACAAGTATAACAAAACAAGTGTGCTTTTATTCAAGAATATAACCGAAGAAAAATAAATCAGGTTATGGTATGATACTGACACGACCACTTGGGTTGGTAAGAACTGCTGATTTATAATCAAGAGGTTGCCAGATCAATTCTGGCTATTTACCTGCTAAACTGAGATTAAGCTTTGGTTCCACTCACATTACTTTTTACTCTCTCAAGAAAGCTTTAAGGCAGTGGACGATTTTATGACAACTGCTACTTTACATGTTCTCAATTTAATTTGTTGTCTGTTTTTACCTGCATTTTATCACTCTTTAATTTAATATTGTTTTTTATCAGTATGCTGCTGCTGGAGTATGTGAATTTCCCCTTGGGATTAATAAAGTATCTATCTATCTATCTATCTATCTATCTATCTATCTATCTATCTATCTATCTATCTATCTATCTATCTATCTATCTATCTATCTATCTATCTATCTATCTATCTAATTCTTTTGTACTTTATGTAATTTGTACTGAGCAAATTTTAGCTGGGGTTTTGTGGGTTATCCTTGTAGTTAAGAGTGGATTGTGAGGGGATACTGAATAAGTTTTTGAGCCTAGTAACATTGTGATTAATAGGTCAACAAGGTTTCAGTGTTTATCTTCTCATTCAGTCTATTTTCCCTTCTGTCTTTTTCCTCTTTTATGATGACTATGGATAAACTTGATATAGTTTCCTGGAATGTTAAGGCCTTAAACATGGGTCACATTTGGATATGTATGCTTGAAGTTTGGTGTTATTACCAAGTAGATGTGGCTTTAATTCATAAATCTCACCTTTTGGCCATGCTGCAGTAATAAATATTATTGTGTGACATATATTTTACTCAGCTCTCACTAAAAGGTGTAGGATCTTCATTCTTGCAAAACACAGTTTTCAAATTTCAGATTTGGATGTTGGTGATGATTATATAGGGCACTTCTCTGCTTTGCATTTTACCCCTCGGCTTTCCTAATTTAGCCAATTTCCTGCTTAAATATTCTGATTGTGAACTTGTGTTCAGCACAGATGCTGAAGCTGTGATGAATCCGGTGCTAGATCAATCTCCAGCCCGGCTGGTGCATGTACACCCCCTTCTATTCTCTTTTTGTGCAAACTGGTATTTGATCTTGGTTTATTTGATTCTTTCAGGCTGCTTCATCTTTTGGCCAGTGAGCTCTCTTAGTTCCCATTCGCATATTGTATATATGTATATTTCATATTTTCTTGCTTCTTTGGTCCTCGAATCATCCTTGTCGTGCTCTGCCTTATGTGACAAAATAAGTATATTTATTGCAGCTGTAGATACCCTCCTTGATTCCTCATGCTCCAAGGTGGAAATATAATACCTGTATATCTCTTTTGAGCAATAAACTTTTTTTTTTTTATCAGTTTTCATTTAAACTTCATCTTTGGTTTTAACTTTATTTAAAGAAAATAATTTTACATATGACCAAGCCAAATTTATACAATATAACAAAAATAACATTACATGTCTCTTTTCCCTAATATTAATGCTTATTATAAAATTTTATTAATTAGATCTTACCATATTTTAAAAATGTTTTGAACAGATCCTCTAAGCGAGAATTTGATTTTTTCCAGTTTCAAATAGTATAGAACATCATTTACCCACTGACTTATAAAAGGTGGGCTGGGGTTTTTCCAGCTGAGCAAAAAAAGTCTACGTGCCAATAGTTTGGTAAAATCAATTACAATCAATTTGTCCTTCTCCACTTTAGGCCCATCTGAGAGTGCACCAAACACAGCTCTTAATGGGTTAGGAATGATTGTGACACCAACATTGTCTGATAAGCAATCAAAGATTTTGGTCCAAAATTACGTTAATTTGGTGTATTTCCAAAAGATGTGGTCCAGTGAGCTTGGAGCTAGATTGCAGCGTTTGCAGGTTGGATCTTGTCCTAGATGCATTTTGTACAATTTTAAATGAGATAAATGTGACCGATGAAAGATTTTAAACAGTATGATTGAATGCTTTGCACACATGCAGCTAGACTATATTTCATGCATTGCTACCTTCCACTCCTTTTCTGAGATATTAAGTGAAAGATCCTTTCTCCACTGTACCCAAGGATCATAGAAAGTAAGAAACTTTAATATGTTTTTATTTATTATCGAGATGCTGTTTGAGTCTTCAAGACTGATCAGTATTTCTTCACTAAGTATTTAAATCCTAGATGTTTTCCAAAGATTAAATACTGTGTATGTTTGAGGTGATCATCATGTAGAGGTGCAACAGATAAAAGGTTCTATGTTTTAAAGTGCTTCCACATTGGTTCTATAATCTGAGTGATCAATGAACAATTGTATTATTGGTATTATGATGATAATTTGTCCCAGTTAACGGTCTCTGATATATGCACATAGCAATTCAACTGCTGAATTCAATTAGACTGCTGAAGGCCTGTGCATTGGAACTGGGGAGTCCTCTACAGCGCATCTTCAACCTGAGCCTGGAACAGGGGAGAGTCCCAAGGCTTTGGAAAACATCTTGTGTCACCCCTGTCCCAAAGGTATGACGTCCTAGTGAGTTGAATGGCTTCCGGACTGTTGCTCTGACGTCACATATGATGAAGACCATGGAGCGGCTACTGCTTCACCACCTGAGGCCACAGGTCCGCCACGCCCTTGACCCTCTGCAGTTCGCATACCAGGAGAAGGTGGGAGCGGAGGATGCCAACATCTATATGCTACACCGATCCCTCTCGCACTTGGACAGAGGCAGTGGTGCTGTAAGAATTATGTTTTTGGACTTTTCTAGCGCCTTCAACACCATCCAACCTTTGCTCCTTAGAGACAAGCTGACTGAGATGGGAGTAGACTCACACCTGGTGGCATGGATCATGGACTTTCTTACAGACAGACCTCAATATGTGCGTCTTGGGAACTGCAGGTCTGACATTGTGTGCAGCAATACAGGGGCGCCGCAGGGACTGTACTTTCTCTGGTCCTGTTCAATCTATATACATCAGACTTCCAATATGACTCGGAGTCCTGTCACGTGCAAAAGTTCGCTGATGACACTGCTATTGTGGGCTGCATCAGGAGTGGGCAGGAGGAGGAGTACAGGAAGCTAATCAAAGACTTTGTTAAATGGTGTGACTCAAACCACTTACATCTTAACACCAGCAAAAACAAGGAGGTGGTGGTGGATTTTAGGAGGCCCAGGCCCCTCATGGACCCTGTGATCATCAGAGGTGACTGTGTGCAGAGGGTGCAGACCTATAAATATCTGGGAGTGCAGCTGGATGTGTGGTGAGTGCCCTCTTCTACGTGGTGGTGTGCTGGGGAGGCAGCATAAAGATGAAAGACGCCTCACGCCTGGACAAACTTGTTAAGAAGGCAGGCTCTATTGTAGGAGTAAAGTTGGACAGTTTAACATCTGTGTCTGCTTTTACATGCATTTTTATTACTATTTAATTTAATATTGTCTTTATGTATCAGTATACTGCTGCTGGATTATGTGAATTTCCCCTTGGGATTAATAAAGTATCTATCTATCTATCTATCTATCTATCTATCTATCTATCTATCTATCTATCTATCTATCTATCTATCTAACTGGGACACAGTGCAATTAAGATTCAGGACTAATACTAAAAGTGCCAGAGAGCTGGCTGAATCATAGCTATCCAAATGAAAATCCCACTAACCAGCTCTTGAACATGAACCAGCATATGCAGGCTTTAAAAGAAAAACATCCAAATAATAAAAAATACTTTATGACCAACACTCTCCAAAACCCACCTTATTAATCCACACCCCTTTACACAACCCCATTTGTTATATATTGTCTTGGATTACTGTATTTGTAATCAGTTTCCCTCTAATGATGACTCCTTGTAGGCTTTTGAAAGCCTAGGAACAAAAGTGACCATTTTCTCCCTTTGTGGACTTCTAGCTTAAAATATGCAAACTGTATCACAGACCTTCTATATATTCTGGACACTAGAGGGCACTGTTGCTACTCAAACCCAATATGACAGACACCAGGCACAAGTTACAGTTTTTCTCAATTGCTAAAACACTAAAACCCATTGGCTGAAGAAAGTTCTCAGTTGCCTGACCTCATTTAGCTAATTGTGCAGTCTGTTGTCAATACCTTAAACCATTTCACATGGTAAAACACAATATGCAGATCTTACTTAGACTTTTCAGCAAAACTCTAAACACATTCTCATTCTCAAAACATTCTACACTCTAATGCACACGTCATCCATACTGGTAAACACAAGTAGCAACGCTCAAATACAATTAGAAAAAAACATGTCATTGATTGAACACAACCACTCAAAATTGATGTCACCTGTTTCAAATGATGTGACACAACCAATATAAGCCAGTTCAGAGAGCAAACAGGTTGTTGAAGGTAGAAAGGAGAAAGTCTGAGCATGGATAGAAGAAACAATGTGAGAGGACGAGTGCGTATGCGAGGTGGGCGACAAGAAAGAGGAAGAGGGCAGGGAAGAGGAAGAAGAGGAGGGCGAGGAAGAAGAGGAGGGTGGCAAGGAAGAGGAGGAGGAAAACAAAGAGTGGAAATATCTGATGAAATTCGAGCAACAGTCATAGACCATGTTCTTGTTCATGGACTGACAATGAGGGAAGCAGGACTAAGAGTGCAACCCAATTTGAGCCGATTTTCTGTGTCCACCATAGTAAGGACGTTCAGAGAAGAGAACAGGTACAGTATACTACTCTATTTTTGTAATTGCAAGTTTACTGTACTACACTATATGCAACTGTTTCAACAGACATTTGTAAAGTTCATCACTGCATGTATAGTACTGCATGAATATTTGTTGTAACTGCACATCTACTTTTTGTAGAATTGCAAGGCTGCCACATGCAGGTGGAAGGACGGCTTTATTCACTCAAGAGCAAGAGGCTGTTATAGTGGGCATGGTCCTTCAAGATAATGTAATACGACTCAGAGAAATCAGGAACGAGTGATACAAGACAACACACACTTCCAGGGTATCAACAGTGTGAGCATTTCCACAATTGACCGTGTCCTCCATCGTAACAGGATGCGAATGAAACAAGCATACAAAGTACCCTTTGAGCACAACTCACCAAGGGTGAAAGAACTGTGAGCTCAGTATGTGCAAGTAAGTGTATATTCAGAAACATTTACTGTAATCCAGATTTTCTACAGTACTAACACATACTATGTGAATGACATTACTCTTCAGTACATACAATGTATGTGAATCAGAAGTGCATACAGTAGGCTTACAGTAATTGTACAATACAGTATAGCACTGTCTCTGTATGACTTACAAAATTCTAAATGCAGTATATTGTATTTCTACACAGACAATATTTGACTTGGAATCCTTGGACAGACCCCATGACTTCATCTTTGTAGATGAAGCAGGCTTCAATCTAACAAAGAGGAGACGGAAGGCCGAAACATCATTGGACAGCGGGCCATTGTTGAAGTCCCTGGTCAACGAGGTGGCAATGTCACCATCTGTGCTGCTATTAGCAACCATGGTGTTCTACATCACCATGTTACACTCGGGCCATATAACACCCAACACCTTCTAAGATTTATTGCCAATCTAAGAGAGATTTTATTTGAGCTGCAGGTTCAATACCATCAGGGTCAAGAGCTAAATGAGAATCCCATTCCCACCTATGTGATAGTGTGGGACAATGTCAGTTTTCACCAAGCTGCTCCAGTAAGGGAATGGTTTAACATCAATGAGCAGTTTATGAACTTGTACCTCCCTCCATACTCACCTTTCCTGAATCCGATTGAGGAGTTTTTCTCCTCTTGGAGATGGAAAGTGTATAATAGACAACCCTACACCAGAGTAAGTCTTCTGCAAGCCATGGATTTAGCTTGTGGTGATATAGGTGAGGAATCATGTCGGGGTGGATATGGCACACAAGAGGCTTCTTCCCCCGTTGCCTCAGGAGAGACAATATTTCTTGTGATGTTGACGAAGTACTCTGGCCTAACCCAGCCCAAAGACGAGAAGAAGCAAATTGATCACGTTTTCTCCTTTGATTTTTGTCCCTTTTAGTATTGTATACTGTAGTACAGTGCATTGTATGCTGTTTACTGTACAATGAACAAATTGTATGGCCCAAAACATTGAGATTAAAATTTGCTTCTCCCTGAGAACTATATGTTTTGAACAATGTGTTTTCTGTTTTTTGTTGTATTGTTTACTGACTGCTTGATAGTGTATATCATTTTGATCACTTTGTTTTTGATTTGAGAGCAGTGCTTAATTTTGAACACAGGTAAAACTGTTTTTAGGCGAAAGTTTCATTTTGCAAGAGGAGTCAGAGGTTTTGTAAATAGTGCTTGAAGATAAGGTTTTGCATTTAATGGTTTCAGAAAATGGAGCAAGGTTTCAGAAATTGTGTTTTAGCAATTGAGAAAAACTGTAAAAGCACGATGATTTGTTTTATTTCAAGGAAAACCCTTCAAAATGCTTTTCACCCTCACAGCCACAAGTAATAAAGCACACAAGTTATTCTCTCTGTCTCTTTTTCTCCTCCACTCCTAGTTCACCAACTGGGTTTGAGGTGGTTCCTTCTATATTGGTCAACCCTGAAGCACTTCTACTCTTACACCCACATGGCCTGCCAGCAATTGTCTCATACAAGTCCTCCACAGCATCCCCCAGGCACTCACAGCACCCAACAGGGCTGAGATAAAGAACTCTAAGTCCCATATTGCCCCGCGGGAATCCAGAGCACCGCTGTAATCCCAGGGAGTTGCCATCTAATGTCTTGGGGGAGGCAGTGTCTTAAAGAGGCTACCTTCCCCCATCCTTCCATATCCTGTGCGTCCTGGCCAGGTTGGGCTTCTGGCCGGCTCTTACAATCTGTATGCATCTGACCGGTACCTCAGTGCTGTTGTCACTGCCTGAGTACTGCACACTGTACAGGGATGGTTCCCCAACCCTTAATGTGCTTTCTCTGTGTTTTTGTTCTTCACAATGTACTGTATATACAATGAGATGACCACCAAAACAAGAATGGTTTAACAGATGGCACCCTGTGCATTTTACAGATGAGAGCAGGTTCACCCTGAGCACATGTGACATACGTGAAAGGGTCTGGAGAAGCTGCGGAGAATGTTATGCTGCCTGTAACATCATTCAGCATGACCAGTTTAGTGGTGGGTCATTGATGGTCAGGGGAGGCATATCCATGGAGGAAATCACAGATCTCTACAGGCTAGATAATGGCACATTACATTACCGGGGGGTGGTAAACATTAACATTATACAAAGTTATTGTCTGCATTTTTATCACTCTTTAATTTAATATTGTTTTTTTATCAGTATGCTGCTGCTGGAGTATGTGAATTTCCCCTTGGGATTATTAATCTATCTATCTATCTATCTAACTATCTATCATTGACTGCCATTAGGTATGGGGATGAAATCCTTGGACCCTTTGTCAGATCATATGCTGGTGTAGGGGTCCTGGGTTCCTACTGGTGCACGACAATGGCCAGCCTCATGTGGCAAAAGTATTCAGGCAGTTCCTGCAGGATGAAGTAATTGATGCCATTGACTGGCCCTCACGCTCTCCTGACCTAAATTCAATAGAACACCTCTGGGACATTATGTTTTGGTCCATCCGACGCCACCAGGTTGCACCTCAGACTGTCCAGGAGCTCAGTGATATCCTTTTCCAGATCTGGGAGGAGATCCCCAGGACACCATCCATCGACTCATTAGAAGCATGCCCCGACATTGTCAGGCATGCATACAAACACATGGGGGCCATACAAACTACTGAGTACAATTTTGAGTTGTTGCAATGAAATTTCAACAAAATGGACTAGCCTGCTGCATCATTTTTTCACTTTGATTTTTGGGGTGTCTTTGAATTCAGCCCTCTGTAGGTTGATAAATTTTATTTCTATCAAACGATATGGCATCCTTTCATTCCTAACACATTACTAGTCCATGTGTTTTCAAAGTGTTGTTTTAATTTTTTTGAGCAGTATATATATATATATTATGGAGCTCGGCCCAGACACAGTCAGGCAGACATAAACATGTTTATTTACACTACTATTTACAATGGTGCGCACAAAACCCCAATCTCCCCAAAAGTCCTGGCCAACAACAAAATGCCTCTTTTTCTTTAGGCCTCCTCCACTCCTCTCCTCCAAGACCTCGTCCTTCTTCCACCCGACTCGAGCCAAGTGTGTGGGTGTGGCGGAAGTGCTGAGGTCCAGGGCTCCGTAGACATTGGTGACCATGGGCCCCGTAAGCCCTCCTTCAGTCCTCCAGGGCATCCCAGCCGGTTTGCACCCCCAGCCACCAGTGACAATATATATATATATATATATATATATATATATATATATATATATATATATATATATATATATATATATATATATATATATATATATATATATATAATATGCTCAAAAAAATTAAAGGAACACTTTGAAAACACATCAGATCTCAATGGGAAAAAGAAATCCTCCTGGATATCTATACTGATATAGACTGGGTAATGTGTTAGGAACGAAAGGATGCCACATCGTTTGATGGAAATGAAAATGATCAACTGTGGCAGGCTAGTCCATTTTGCCAAAATTTAATTGCAGCAACTCAAAATTGTACGCAGCACTTTGTATGGCCCCTGTGTTCTTGTATACATGCCTGACAACATCGGTGCATGCTTCTAATGAGATGACAGATGGTGTTGTGGGGGATCTCCTCCCAGATCTGGACCAGGGCATCACTGAGCTCCTGGACAGTCTGAGGTGCGACCTGGTGGCATTGAATGGACCAAAACATAATGTCCCAGAGGTGTTCTATTGGATTTAGGTCAGGAAAGTGTGGTGGCCAGTCAATGGTATCAATTCCCCCATCCTCCAGGAACTGCCTGCATACTCTCACCACATGAGGCCAGGAATTGTCGTGCACCAGGAGCCACTGTACCAGCATAGGGTCTGACAATGGGTCCAAGGATTTCATCCTGATACCTAATGGCAGCCAAGGTGCCTTTGTCAAGCCTGTAGCGGTCTGTGTGACCCTCCATGGATATGCCTCCCCAGACCATCATTAACCCACCACCAAACTGCTCATGCTGAATGATGTTACAGGCAGCATAATGTTCTCCATGGCTTCTCCAGACCCTTTCACTTCTGTCACGTGCTCAGGGTGAACCTGTTCTCATCTGTAAAAAGCACAGGGCACCAGTGGTGCATCTGCCAATTCTGGTATTCTATGGCGAATGCCAATCGAGCTGCATGCTGCTGGGCAGTGAGCTCAGGGCCCATTAGAGGACATGGGGCCCTTGGGTCACCCTTATGAAGTCTTTCTGGTTGTTTGGTCAGAGACATTCACACCAGTGGCCTGCTGGAGGTCATTTTGTAGGGCTCTGGTACTGCTCATCCTGTTCCTCCTTGCCCAAAGGAGCAGATACTGGTCCTGCTGATGGGTTATGGACCTTCTATGGCCCTCTCCAGCTCTCCTAGAGTAACTGCTTGTCTCCTAGAATCTCCTCCATGCCCTTGAGACTGTGCAGGGAGACACAGCAAACCTTCTGGCAATGACATGTATTGATGTGCCATCCTGGAGAAGTTGGACTACCTGTGCAACCTCTGTAGGGTCCAGGTATCGCCTCATGCTACCAGTAGTGACACTGACTGTAGCCAAATGCAAAACTAGTGAAAAAACAGTCAGAAAAGATGAGGAGGGAAAAATGTCACTGGCCTCCACCTGTTAAACCATTCCTGTTTTGGGGGTCATCTCATTGTTGCCCCTCTAGTGCATCTGTTGTTAATTTCATTAACACCACAGCAGCTAAAACTGATTAACAACCCCCTCTGCTACTTAACTGACCAGATTAATATCCCATTAGTTTCATTAACTTTATGCTATACTCTGATTAAAAAGTGTTCCTTTAATTCTTTTGAGCAGTATATATATATACATACAGTCATATATTCTTTGGATTTTTGTTTATCATTGGCTGAGCTTTCAAAGTAGCAACTTCCTTTTAATATATGACATGCCTTATGGAAACAGTAGTATTTCAGCAGTGACATTCCGTTTATTGGTTTAACAGAAAATATGCAATATGAGCCTCCTTTTGCAAAAATAACAGCCTCTAGACACCTTCTATAGCCTTTGATTAGTATCTGGATTCTGGGTGGAGGTATGTTTGACCATTCTTTCATACAAAGAAATGGTCTCTGTAACGATTCTCACAATCCTGCGCATATGCCACCCCTGTAATTTTCTTGGCCTGCCAGACCTGTGTTTAATAGCAGCTGTGCCTGTGGCCTTCCATTTCCTGATTACATTCCTTACAGTTGAAACTGACAGTTTAAACCTCTGAGACAGCTTTTTGTATCCTTCCCCTAAACCATGATACTGAACAATGTTTGTTTTCAGATCTTTTGAGAGTTGCTTTGAAGATCCCATGCTGTCACTCTTCAGAGGAGAGTCAAAGGGAAGCACAACTTGCAATTGACCACCTGAAATACCTTTTCTCATGATTGGACACACCTGTCTATGAAGTTCAAGGCTTAATGAGCTAATCCAACCAATTTGGTGTTGCAAGTAATCAGTATTGTGCAGTTACATGCATTCAAATGAGCAAAATTACAAGGGGACAGAAATTTTTGCACAACCAGTTTTTCACATTTGATTTAATTTCATACAACTAAATACTGCTTCACTAAAAATCTTTGTTCAGAAAACACCCCAGTACTCAGATGTCTGTAGGAAATGAAAGACATACCACTGTTATCTTTTTTGTTGAAAGCAGAGTAAATTATTATGCAGGCTGAGAGGGGTTCCCAAACTTTTTTATATGAATGTGTATATATATAATATATATATATATAATATGTATATAATATATATATATATATATCTATAATTAGAATCTCAAAAAAGATAAGAAATGTGGATAAATGAGTTAAGAGTAATTTTTCCTTTTTATGGCAAAGGTAAAAACCAACTCACTTTAAATGCACATAGTACCGAGTGCATTCTGTTTACAAGGACAGACTTTAGTGTTAACAAATATATATTGCAAATGTGTTTGGGTGGGGATTGTATATGTGTGCAAATAATGTTTAAAAATTGTTGTAAAAGTAGAGGCAAACCATTAGAGTTTTTAAATGGTACTAAACAGTGTGTTTAATTAGTAATGGCCACAGAAGTACAAAGTCCATCCATCCATTATCCAACCCGTTATATCCTAACAAAAGGGTTACAGGGGTCTGCTGGAGCCAATCACAGCCAACGCAGGGCGCAAGGCAGGAAACAAACCCCGGGCAGGGCGTCAGCCCACTGCAGAAGTACAAAGTCATATATGCTAAATAATATTAATGGGGATGAACACTGCTTTACCTTCATTGCTGCAAGCATCAGAAGCAATAATGTATTAAAAACAATAGGAAAAAACATGCTTCTCCATAAAAAAGAGGAAAGAGGAAAAATAAGGACTCAGAACAGGAGAAATGGCTTCATAAATGTGAACAATTCAAATTAATGTAATTAGCATATGGTATACAAATATGCAGTGCATCATGTATTTGGGTTCCTACATGCATATTCATTTATGTTCTTTTTGTTTCAATGAAATTTCAAAACTCTTTTTGTATTTTACATATGAATTATTGATGGATGGAATGAGGGCAGAGCCTTCTTTTTAAATTGCATAAACCTGTGTTTGTTCTTCCTCACACAGTGGGGCAAGGTGCGTGGGATGTAAAAGAGTGAAATATCCCTGGAACAAGCAATTCTCCACAAGAGGCATGATTCATCACTGTCACTTAGTTGGAAACTGTTGCACGCTGAACCTTTGATTGAGGAAAACAGGGAACAGTAAAAATTAAAAATTACAGGAGATAGGTCTCTGGGGAGGTTTGTGAGGAGCAATAGTGTTTAAAGAGAAGCCACACACAGGCTAGAAATCTAAGTAATATATCTGGAGTATAATAAATCATATTGTGGATAGATTTCTAAGGCCATATTTTAGGACACAAAAATACAAATTAGATATAGGAGACAGTATATATATCAATATGAAAATACAGAGAAAACCTTTGACATGTACTTTTACTTCAGTAACCCTTGTTAAGATGTTGGACTTGAGATGTGTTTCAATAAAGTAATAAATGTAAATGTGATCTTTGTGAAAAATACACCTTTGCAAATAATCCTACAGCACATAATTCCCTGGCCACAGTAAGAGGGCAAGCAGTGACTAAACAATTCTAAATACGGTTTAGCAATACCTCTTCTCAGATTATTTGCATAATACTGCTTTATTAACATTTTTAGTTGTATTATTATGCATAATGTTTTACTAGTTTAATTTATTGCTTGCTATCTTTTTGTCAGTCTTCTGATGAATCATTAAGCCTGTTGTGTTATTCTTTTTTTCTCCTTTTATTGATTTTATTGTGTTGTTTATAGCACCATTCATAAAATACATATGACAAATTATTTTTTTGTTTATTCAATCAAATCCTCTAGCATGGACATAATTTTCTGAGCGCGAAAGGGGATTTAACCCTGGACAGGCACCCATTTCATCACACAGCACACTCACTCACAAAGAATCAATCTACTGTCACCCGTTAACCAAACATGGGATGTTGGAGGAAAACTGCAGTGCCAAGAAAATAACGACACATATGTGAAAAGAGTGGACAAACTCCACATTAAGCATGTCTGGACCAAGATTTAATGATAACCCTACCCCTAACCTTTATCCCCTACCCTAAAACTAAACCTAACCCTAAATTCTGGAGTTGTCCAGTAGCAGGGCTAGCCACTGCACCACCATATTGCACTTTCAAACAAACAACCTTAAAATAGAGCCACACCAAATAGTAAAATATCCAAAGAAAGATTATCCGATAAATCTTTCCCAACAGAAAGTCTTTTAAGAGTATTTTTCTGCGTTTTGTTTTATTACTTTATTTGTCACTTTTTGACAGCTATGACAGCTCTACTACTGACAGATGAGGCACTGCGTTGGAAGATTTCCTACCAAATATGGGCTGCTTAATGATCAGGAATCTCAGTTGAACCAAACCATTTTAAGTCATACAACAGAGCAATAAACAGAGTTAAAATACTATAAGCGAAGTTTGCAAAAGACATCATGAATTCTCTTAGAGGCAAGACAAATTTTCACTAAGCTGCCTCCAGCTATTTTTCCTTGAGTGCAGAATCAGAAGTTGAAAAGTTTCAAGACAGAGAAAGAACTTAACTAAATACTGTATGTTTTAGTTATTAAAATTCAGAAAATGTTTAAACTTTAATTTTACCGTTTTAAATTATAAAGCAGTAAATATATTAAACCAGGAGAATGTAATTTATACACACACACTTAATTGTGGTCAATCTGTTTCACATTCTTGAGGAAATAAATCATTTCAGATATAATTATATCATGTATAATATACTTTGAATAATACTGTCCAAAACAGGGCCGCACGATGGCGTAGTGGTAGTGCTGCTGCCTCGCAGTTAGGAGACCTGGGTTCGGTTCCCGGGTCCTCCCTGTATGGGGTTTGCATGTTCTCCCTGTGTCCGCGTGGGTTTGCGGTTTCCTCCCACAGTCCAAAGACATTCAGGTAAGGTGCATTGGCAATTCTAAATTGTCCTTGGTCTGTGTGTGCCCTGCAGTGGGCTGGCGACCAGCCTGGAATTTGTTCCGGCTTTGCACCCTGTGCTGGCTGAGATTGGCTGCAGCAGAGCCACTGTGACCCTGAGTTAGGATATAGTGGGTTGGAAGATGACTGACTAACTGCCAGCGATGACATCAGGCAGCATGTGATAATGTTTTTTCACATCCATCTACTGTACATTAAATGAGTTACTGATAGCTGTATGCTGTACAGTGTGTGGTAATGGCCTTAAGTCAAATTGTTTCATTTCCATGCTATATGGGAGAAATGGGAAATGCAGACTTTCGGATTGTACATAATTACCCATGTACAGAATATAGATATAACTTTGCTATTGACTTTTCCAAAGTTGTGATGTAACCATAACATTTCAGTAAGTCATTTTGTGGTTATGTTGTAATGAAGTGATGTAATACTTGCCTAAAATATTTGTATGCTTCTTATTTTCCCAGACAAAGATCTTTCATTTCATCTTGCATGGGTTGAACAGAAAATCAACACCAACCTCACTCTGAAGTGGTGAGGCAGCCTTCTGCTGCTATGCACCTAAAATCTGGAATTGCCTGCCAATAGGAATTCGCCAGGCTGATACAGTAGAGCACTTTAAAACACTGCTGAAAACATATTACTTTAACATGGCCTTTTTATAACTTCATTTTAATCTTAATTTAACTTAATCCTGATACTCTATATGTTCAATTTCCTCAAAATAACTATTCATGGTGGCTCTAAAATCGTTACTGACCCCTACTCTCTTTTCTGTTTCTTTTTCCGGTTTCTTTGTGGTGGTGGCCTGCGCCACCACCACCTACTCAAAGCTTCGTGATGCTCCAACAATGATGGATGGATTAAAAGGCAGAAGTCTACGTGACCATCATCATCATCAAGCCCTTCCGTGAGAACCCTAAATCCAAAGAGGACTGTTTCATTTATGTTAGGTAGAATGCCCAGAGGGGACTGGGCGGTCTCATGGTCTGGAATCCCTACAGATTTTATTTTTCTCCAGCCGTCTGGAGTTTTTTTGTTTTTCTGTCCCCTGGCCATTGAACCTTACTCTTATTCGATGTTAATTAATGTTGATTTATTTTGTTTTATAATTGTGTCTTTCATTTTTCTATTCTTTAATATGTAAAGCACTTTGAGCTACTGTTTGTATGAAAATGTGCTATATAAATAAATGTTGTTGTTGTTGTTGTTCTCCTAAAAAAATCATCTGAAAATGCATGCAAACAGAAGTAAGAAAATGTGATTTTTTTTTTTTTACCATACAGGTTTTTGCCACTGTTTGCTGGTTCACATTTCTTTTTTTAGAATGCAGACACTTTGTCTTACCTTATGTATATTAGATTTTTTTGTTAAATAAATGCAAAACATCAGTAACAAAAAATATCTCCTCTGAGAATTAGATAATGGCTTAGATGTGCAGTGGCTCTGGAGAGACTCTCGGACCTTTCTGTGCTGCACATAAAATTGTAGACATCTATACCAGTTGAAAATTGCCTTTGCAGTAGAAAAGCTCATCTGTTTTTTTTCTTGGAATCATGGTGTTAGTTTACTGTTTTTATCAGTAACTGCTAGAACAGCAGGAAGCAGTGCAAAGGAGTGAAATACTGCATGTCTTAATATGGAATGTTAATGTCAGCAGTGCTTTTGTATATCCGTACATGTTTTCATACTTGATTCTGCACTCCATACTTGTGCCTTTGTGTAAATTTAAAAAAAAAAGTCAGTAATTACTGCCCACCTCAGCACAAAAGTCAAACAGCCTATGGTTGCAGTTGCCACATTTGGAGTAGACCAGGCCATTCATTCTACAAATAGTCTCCAGTTACCTCTACAGAAGTGTCCCTCAAATTTGATCCTGGAAGGCCCCAATGACTGGAGTTTTTTGCTCCAATCACATTTCTTCATTTATTGCACTGAAATAATTATTGCTCATGTGACATTTGTATGCTTGATTTTAATTAATTTACTTGTTAAGGGTTCCTAACCATAACACTAACTTATAATGATTATGCCTGATTTTATTGTCCATCAGAACCCCACTTGTATGGTGTTGAAACATTGAATATCTTGTGATTGGAAGTTCAAGACATGCAATGACTTTACTTTACTGCCTAATGAAAAAATTATTCAGAAGCTTGCATGACAAGCTAAAATTGCATAGATTACGATTTACATTAATGGGTGGGATAAAAGAAGAGTAAAGAAAAGGAGTCAAGAAATTCAGCCACATTACAAAATGTGTCTGAAATTGCTTTATTTCTCTTAGAAAAGATGAAGTATAGTATATTGCCTTTCATTTATCACTCTTTATGTGTGGTATTTGTGCACCAGTGATGCTCATGCCCAGGGGCACCATAAAGCTTTACTTTGGCTCTGGATGCAAATGACAAATGAACTTGTAAGTCACTATCCAATAAGGTCACATTTATACTTACTGTATATGTTTTCATCATAAAGTACATGTTTTAGGGAGATATAGAAGAAAAAAACTGAAGATACAAGAATAAACAATCTGATTTAGGCCACTAATCATTTTGATCATATCCTTAGAATAGAAAAAAATCTACAGTGTAAGAATGACCTCATGTAGGAGAATGAAAACCTTACTCAAGAATCCTCATGTATTCCTGACTTTCTCACTCCATCATACAAAGCATAGAAGCCCAGTGCAAAAACCTGATTTTTACCCACTTGAGCATGTCCTCTCATTCAGTTCTTTCACTATCCATAAATCACGAGGTGAGGGTGGGGATTTACATTGACACGTGATAAATATTTTTGTTTGAAGAGTCCCTCATAATGGTAAATTTTTAAAAACTGTGTAAAATCAATTCCAGCACTCAAAGTAGTTTTACTGAACAAAATGAAAATTGCTACCCTCTCCCACTTGCCATTTCTTTGCGATAATAATTAGTGTTTTGTTGCTGAAGCTCCTTTCAGTTGTAATTATTTAAGTATCTAAGCAGGTTCATCACACTGACTTACAGTAGTTATCAGACTGCTTTACTCCTTTCCTATTCTTAAACTACAGTTTGAAAAAAATCATGCTTTTAAAATTTTGCCCCTGTACCTTTCCACCACAATTGTCATCTAGGTAGTTTTGGTATAGGTTGTTGCCCAGTTTGTGTTTTTGACCAGTGTGATCATCTTCTCTATTGTTCAATTTTTTTAATACACTTTGTTTTGCTCTTTGCTTTTAACCCATTCACACACTGGTAATCTGATGTATGATAAATTGATTCTGACATGCTGTAGCTGCTGCAAAGTAGGAGGTAAAGCATGAGGAAAAGTAACATAAAAAATGTTTGCTCCAAATGGTTATCATCACTCCCACGCTAAAATCACAATGCACAAAAATAACAGAAAATAATGGGAAAAACTGGGTGCATCACAGAGTGATCAGGAGAACACAAAGCATTTTGAAACTAGGTGTTACAACCTTCCTACCACTGCAGTTTAAATGTAATCTGTGTAAGACTATGGAAACATTTGAGGCTTAAAATGCAAAGTCCGGATGATTCTCAGCTATTAATGTGGACTGAACCATTCATGACAACATCATCAAAAATTTCTAAATATTGCAACAGCTATATTGCCAACCTGGAATCCTACCGCAAATTCAATGACTGTTATATACTATTGTTTATATTTAACTTATATTTAAGAGTGATCAGGTGACTTATTAGGAGCACAGTTCATATTACCTTTGTAGTTGAAGTGTAAACCCCCAAACATTACCAATGACAAAGGCGTATGATTCATATTGTCAGTTGAGCAGTCCAAATTCCTCCCACATAAAGGCACTGTTTTTTCAAGTAGACTTATCACGTTGTTATTTAGGGGAATTAGACAAGCCAAGGTTCTGTTAGTGAAATAACTAAGAACTAGCTGTGCTGCCCATCTAAGATGACTTGAAATTTATATAATAAAATGTAGACCTCACCGTTAACATTTCCAGTACACCATGCAATGCACATGTCTCTCTTACAGACCATTTACTATATGATTCATAAAAGCAGTGTTAATTTTTGTGCGCTATCTATCAGAATGATAACTTTTACTTCTGCCACTTATTAAATCAAATAGTATGTCTTTGAAAGCATTGTGTTATTTATGATTCAATTGGCATTTAAGGGGCAGCACTTACTACCTAAACTATATACAGACTCCTGCATGTACTATGTCTGTATCATCTGTTTGTTGAAATTATTCCTTTTCTCTATCAGGACATTTAACGTTGTGACTTTTACTGCAATTAGAGGGATGAACCCTAAACTGATACTGTATTTGTTACATCTTTCTCCTTAATAATTCTACTAAAGATATCAGTGTTCCCCATTTTTACTGTTATTGTATTGTCTAGTATATCATAGGCTGTTTATTTATGTATATTTGTAATTACAAAATCATATATTAAATATTTGTCTTGCTTGGTATCATATTGGCTTATGCAGGTCCATGGCTGCGGTGCAGCTCAGTTAACCGTGGGTGTGAGTGCTCATGTGCCCCCACATTGTTAAATGAGGTGATTAGGGCTTATCATTATAGCATGAAAGTGCGTGATTGGTTCCAGTTGTCTCAGTGACTTTCTGTGGGTCATAGTTGAAATGTCATGCATGCAGCGGGGGTAAGAATAGCTTAAGAAGGATAGCAGGAGAGATCACAATTGTAAGATGCAATGGCAGAATCAAGAAGGTAAGCCAGTGTGATGCAAGGGAGGCAGAGCAGTCAGTGGCCCAGCTAGGGCATAAAGGGAAAGTCGTTCTGTGATGGTGTGGGTCAGCTCCATGATCCCACTTCTGTGTTGGGAGCCTCTTGAACCCCATACCGTTGATAACGTCAGATGAGGAAACAACACAAAGCAGGGGTAGGTGCAAAAAGTGCTTTTATTAAAACAAACCAACAAGTGACCAAGGGTGCAGTGCAACAAAATGTTCAATAAATAAATAATCTGATAAAAAGTAATGGTGGACCTGCAGTCCATGGCACCACCCACAGGATGCCTCTCTAAGCATCTCATTCCCATGAAGCTGCACTGCCTCTTTTGACGAGTTGCTCCAACCAAGCAGTGCTTCTGCTACTGCATCTCCCAGGTCACTCAGCTGGAGTGGCCATCAGTCTCCAAGCAACGGTTGCACGCTCCCATAGGATCTTTCCTCCTGGCTGCCTGCCTTTTCTGCCTCTCATCTGCTCACTTGCACTGGATCTCTCCACCTCCTGCCTTCCTCTCCATTCTGTTCTTAACCTCTTTCCTTTTTTCATTCTTTTGTTTTTCCACAATCAGGGTCCATATGTACTAGTGGTAACTGACAAGATTCCTGTATAATGTGCCATACCATCCTGCAGTGCAATCTTAATTTTGCCTTTTGTTAATCTTATTCTTGTAGTCATTTCCCAAAGTATGTTGCCACAAGAGAGAATAGAAAAATATGCTGAGTAGTACATTGGATGTTTCTTCTGGAGTCTTAGCTGCTCAGAGAAGATAAAGAGGAAAACATCATCTCTAAATATAAAAGGAAAAGTTCTCAGTTTTATAAAATAGATATCACCAGGCTTTAACATTAGAATCCCCGAAGCCTATGAAAAAACATAAATTCCTTTGCACATCTCCATCAGCTTCTTTTGTTTTATAAATGTGTCGATCAGCACAAGCAGCTAAAAGCCTGCTATCCCCTCTCATCCCAAAACCACCCAACCTCCACACCTAATTCCCTCCCCCTACCACAGCATCCCCCCCCCACCCCGACCCAACAAAAAAAGCTCAGCTCAGGCAAAAATTGCTCTCAGCTCAAGGCTCTCTGTTTGCATGTGAAGTACCTGGAGTTGTATGGGGTAAAGAATATAGTATATTGTTATTTGGAATACATGCATTTCTTGTGTTTTCCGTGTCTAGAGTGGTATGCAACAGCAGCCTGAGAATGCCATATGTTGACACTTTTTCCCACTAGATTCCCCAATATATCCAATCGTAAATTCACTCCAAGTACATAAATAACTTGAAAAGAGGCAATTCTATGTTCTATATTCTATTCTATCCATATGTCCTTTTCTAATACATTTGAAAGAAAACTTGTCTCAGTATAGCATTGCATGGACAGACTCCTGATTTCGTACTACTTCTTTTGAGGTTTGAACAATGTCTGAAATCTCAATTCCAGCACAAAAAAATGTGAATATTGAGATGCACTTCCCTTAATAATTCAAATAACCCCTCAAAATTCTGCCTTTTTAGGTGCATTCACATAAAATTCAAAAGCACCTATTGTTATCATATCTGGCTATCTTTCGGTGTGTTGAATGAACCAACTTGACTCCCAGTACTCTGATTTAGTTGACCTTTGATAAAATTGATGCAGTGGTTGCAGCTGCTGATTCATAGCCTCAAGGTTGTTGATTTGAATGTTGTCCCTGTCCCTGTCTATCTGGAAGATGCACATTCTTTTCGATTCCATGTGCCAGGAATTCCAGCCTTTTCCCAGATTGCAAAGATCTGCATGTAAAATTAGTTGGATTCTCCTACATGGACCAGCACAAGTGAGTGAGCCCTGTGGAAATTGGGTCCTCCTCATTTAGAGATAATTTCTGCATTGTTCAATAGTGTAAACAGATGACTGAAGATGGGGCAGTGTCCTGGACAGGAAAAGGCAACATGATCATGGTGTGAAATGGAATGAGAAAGTTTGGCAAAGCTCAAGAAAGATGCAAAGCTCAATGGTTAGCAAGCACTGTTTTTTGATGTTGACTGGTGTACTGATACTGTTAGATGCATACTGACTCTCATCTTGGTTATCTGTTTCAGTCTGTTGACCTCCAGACTGCAATCGTGAGGCTGAAAACTACTACAAAGTGGGCCAACTCTCTCCCCCCCAGCTCTTTGATCAGAGCACTTGAAACATTAAGGGATACTGAAGCCCTTCCCCTGCCTGTACTTCAATCATGATGATTAAATAGCAGAATAACCCATCCTAGGTTTTACATAGTGCCACTTTTTCCACAATTGTGTCAGAATGCTTGAAGCAACTGCTCCACACTCCATGCTCTTCACATTAATATTAATTAATTAATAGTAACGCATAGCCTACTGGCATTAATGTATATTTACTTTTACCACTGCTTTGTATATACATTCACATCTGTAGATCTTAAAGGGGGACTACATACAGCTGACAAAAAGAAATACTGTACTTGAGTGAACTTCACAAAAAATTGAAAATTGTAAACATTTACTAATAACATATACTCAAAAGTCACATTATTACTACTGATTCCCATTTCAATTCAAAAGAATACATATTCCCGTAAAACTATGTTTTGCAGTTGTCACCAAGAAAACCCAAGTCGCTACGAAAATCAGAAATAAAAGCAAGAATTGATCTAATGCAGGAATGTTTAACTCATGGACAATTGTGTATACCATGCTGAAGAGTAATCAGATCCTACTAATATTATTATTACTTATTATTTGACTGATGTTTTTATCCAAGATGACTTACAGTGTTTTAATAGTTTAACAGGTGGAGGCCACTGACATTCTTCCTTCCTCATATTTTTTGACTGTTTTTTCACTAGTTTTGCATTTGGCTTCTGTCAATGTCAGTACTGGTAGCATGAGGCAATACTTGGACCCTACAGAGGTTGCACAGGTTGTCCAAACTCTCCAGAATGGCACATCAATACGTACCATTTTCAGAAGGTTTGCTGTGCCTCCCAGCACAGTCTCAAGGGCATGGAGGAGATGCCAGGAGATAGGCAATTACTCTAGGTTATGGCTGTAGAAGGTCCTTAACCCATCAGCAGGACCGGTATCTGCTCCTTTGGGCAAAGAGGAACAGGATGAGCACTGCCAGAGGCGGTGGTCAATTGCAAGCTGTGCTTCCCTTTGACTCCCCTCTGAAGAGTGACAGCATGGGATCCTCAAAGCAACTATCAAAAGATCTGAAAACAAAGATTGTTCAGTATCATGGTTTAGGGGAAGGATACAAAAAGCTATCTCAGAGGTTTAAACTGTCAGTTTCAACTGTAAGAAAAGTAATCAGGAAATGGAAGGCCACAGGCACAACTGCTATTAAACACAGGTCTGGCAGGCCAAGAAAAATACAGGGGTGGCATATGCGCAGGATTGTGAGAATGGTTACAAACAACCCACAGATCACCTCCAAAGACCTGCAAGAACATCTTGCTGCAGATGATGTATCTGTACATCGTTCTACAATTCAGCGCAATTTGCACAAAAAACATCTATAAGGCAGGGCGATGAGAAAGAAGCCCTTTCTGCACTCACACCACAAACAGAGTAGCTTGTTTCATGCAAGTGCTCATTTAGACAAGCCAGATTCATTTTGAAACAAAGTGCTTTGGACTGATGAGACAAAATTTGAGTTATTTGGTCATAAGAAGAATCTCTCTGCATGGCAGAAGAACACTGCATTCCAAGAAAAACACCTGCTACCTACTGTCAAATTTGGTGGAGGTTCCATCATGCTTTGGGGCTGTGTGGCTAGTTCAGGGACTGGGGCCCTTTTTAAAGTCAAGGGTCAGATGAATTCAACCAAATATCAACAAATTCTTCAGGATAATGTTCAAGCATGAGTCATAAAGTTGAAGTTACACAGGGGTTGAAAATTCCAACAAGACAATGACACAAAACACAGTTTGAAATCTACAAAGGCATTCATGCAGAGGGAGAAGTACAATGTTCTGGAATGGCCGTCACAGTCCCCTGACTTGAAAATCTATGGGATGATTTGAAGCAGGCTGTCCATGCTCGGCAGCCATCAAATTTAACTGAACTGGAGAGATTTTGTATGGAAGAATGGTCAAAAATACCTCCATCCAGAATCCAGACACTCATCAAAGGCTTATAGGAGGCGTCTAGAGGCTGTTATATTTGCAAAAGGATGCTCAACTAAGTATTGATGTAATATCTCTGTTGGGGTGCCCAAATTTATACACCTGTCTAATTTTGTTATGATGCATATTGCATATTTTCCGTTAATCCAATAAACATAATGTCACTGCTGAAATACTACTGCTTCCATAAGGCATGTCATATATTAAAAGAAAATTGCTACTTTGAAAGCTCAGCCAATGATAAACAAAAATCCAAAGAATTAAGAGGGTTTCCCAAACTTTTCCATATGACTATATATATATATATATATATATATATATATATATATATATATATATATATATATATATATATATATATATATATAGCCTAAAGCTAATAATATCAATGTGCAGTGAAAAAGCTTAGTTGCAAGTATAACAAATAAATGCCACTGATACTTTAAATTAAATCTGCAGTGGCCCAGTATTAGTGACCTGGACATTGCCATAAGCAATTAATAAACTGATTTTCTCATGATATATAAATTATAGCTTTTTGGTTGCCGACGGGCAAATGATTAGTAGTTATCTTATTAAATAAATGTAACATTTTCATAACAGCATTGCTAAAAACATTAACTTTCTGATTCACACAATTTACAGTTTAGAATACAATTTATTGCTAAAATCAGTTATTGCCTAAATCAAAAATTGAAAGTCACCCATATTGATTGCAAGAAAAGAAATTAGCTGTTGATGACATCTAGTGGCTTTGCTTGGTAAACTCAGAAAATGAAAGCAAAAATTAATCACCTGTTTAATGGAATTGAAAAACAAACAATTAAATATGAACATTTCACCATTGGGTTAATGTTAGTTTGTTTTAATCTTGAGACATTTCTTAAATTTAAGTTAAAAATGGTTAATACATATTTAAAGCCAGTTTAATTTTTCAAGCCTCATTAAAATAGCCAGTAGCAAAAATTACACTGGTTGTTGGAGTTGGTTACATTTTTGAATAGTAAAAAAATAAATTTTACAATTTTTCTGCCCGATTCTGCTTATATCTTAGTTTTATCTATGCCTATGCTTACAAAATCTGTGCAGGTATTTGTCATCCCACAACAGAATTTTACATAATGGAGTTTTTTTCAGCAGGATCATTTAAAAAATATTATTTGCTCACAAGTGTGTTTGTCCTGATTCTTAAAAATATTAAGATGGTTTATTATTTTTTTAATATAAAAAAAAATTATCTTGATTTTTTCTTTATTTAATGTCTAATTAAATATATTTATTATCTTTTTTGAATTAGTTTTCTTTTTAGCTAGTTTTCCAGCATTTAAAGAGGTGATATCCTTATCATCTGCCTTGAGCAGATTGTGGGTATACAAGGAACCTCACATGCAGAGGCTTTTCAGTCGGCCTGAGAAATCTCTCCTCTTCTTCGGCCCCTCTCACCTGTGGAGTCCACCTCAATGATCTATTCTGGAGCCTGTCTGTTTTCTCTGTACATGTTGCCATTAGGGTAAAAAACATAATACTTCTTTTCATTGTCAGATGACACACATCTTCCACTAAAACAGATCAAATCAAATTATCTTACACCTTTATTGGAATTTCCTGGAGACATAAAAATATAGATGTTACAAAATGTTCTTAGTTTATATGACAAAAAACAGAGATTATGTATTTTGAACCTTCTAATTTTAATTGTGCTCTTGCAAGTTATCCTGTCCCATTGACAACTTACTCTAAACCTTTGTGATTTTTCATAATGCCCTTAAATTTGATAAACAAGTTAGCTCCATTGTTAAAGCTTGTTTCTATCAGCTGAGGGTGTTAGATGATTTTGAAAAACTGATTAATGCGTTTGTCTCTTCTCAGCTTGATTATTGCAATTCCTTATACAACAGAGTCAATCAGTCATCTCTTGCTTGTCTACAGTTGGTCCAGAATGCTGCTGCTGCCAGGTTTCTAAATGGAATCACATCCCACCAATTTTAGCTTCTCTCCACTGGCTTTCTGTTCACTGCAGGATCAAGATTAAAATTTTACTGTTTGTTTTTAAATCGCTGATACTGGTTTAGCCCCCAGTTTATCTTGCTGACCTCTTACAGCCATACTCTCCTTCATGATCACTGAGTTCCTCTGACCTGAAGTTAATAGTCTTGCCAAAATGTAGACTGAAGCTTAGAGGGGACTGTGCTTTTGCAGTAGCTGCCCCTAAGCTTTGGAACAGCTGTAACATTTTATGTTAGGTCAGCACTAACTTTGGTTACTTTTAAATGTTGTCTGAAAGCTTTTCTTTTTTTTTAATCTTTTTAAACTTTCTATTTTACTTATACTATGTATGCTGTTTATTTACCCTATGTATTTTATCTATATACAGTATGTATTTGTATATTAATGGAAGCTGTACAGCAGTTTGGTGAAAATGTGCTTTATAAAAAAATTGACTTGACATGATTTGATATAAGATTTAGGAATTCAATGAGTTTTGACACATTGGATGTTTTTGGGATTGGTACTTGTACCGACAGCATGCAGCACTAAATAAAATAAATAAATAAAAAATAATAATAACATAGACGATGCAAGCTGGGCTTTTATCTAATTGGCTGCTTTCTAAAGCAATAAGATACATACTAAACTAAAGAAAAAAGAAAAAACAAAACGTACTTGTTTGCTCTTTACCATGTGTCAGAATGTTACAGAAAGTAAAGATAACTCAAATGTGAAAACAGAAGGAATTCAGAGTTGTTTAATTGTCTCTAAATAATAAAAATGAAACCAAATAACTGCATGCATGCCAGTTTTCATCTGTTGAATGCTGACCAGATTGTTAATATATTACAAAGGTTTTGTATATTTTATTTATTCTTAACAACAACAACAACATTTATTTATATAGCACATTTTCATACAAACAGTACCTCAAAGTGCTTTACATAATGAAGAACAGAAAAATAAAAGACATAGTAAGAAAAGAAAATAAGTCAACATTAATTAACATAGAATAAGAGTAAGGTCCAATGGCCAGGGTGGACAGAAAATACAAAAAAAAACTCCAGACGGCTGGAGAAAAAAATAAAATCTGTAGGGATTCCAGACCATTAGACTGCCCAGTCCCCTCTGGGCCGGAAGAAACCGGAAAAAGAAACAAAAGAGAGAGTAGGGGTCATTACGGATTTTAGAGCCACCATGAATAGTTATTATGATGAATTGAACATACAGAGTATCAGGATTAAGTTAAAGTGAAGTTATGAAAAGGCCATGTTAAAGTAATATGTTTTCAGCAGTGTTTTAAAGTGCTCTACTGTATTAGCCTGGCGAATTCCTATTGGCAGGCTATTCCAGATTTTAGGTGCATAGCAGCAGAAGGCCGCCTCACCACTTCTTTTAAGTTTTGTTCTTGGAATTCTAAGGAGACACTCATTTGAGGATCTAAGGTTACGATTTGGAATATAAGATGTCAGACATTCCGATATATAAGATGGGGTGAGATTATTTAAGGCTTTATAAACCATAAGCAGAATTTTAAAGTCAATCCTGAATGACACAGGTAACCAGTGTAGTGACATCAAAACTGGAGAATGTGCTGATTTTCTTTTCCTAGTTAGGATTCTAGCAGCTGCATTCTGCACTAGTTGCAAATGATTTATGTCTTTTTTGGGTAGTCCTGAGAGGAGTGCGTTACAGTAATCTAGTCAACTGAAAACAAACACGTGAACTAATTTCTCAGCATCTTTCAGTGATATAAGAGGTCTAACTTTAGCTATGTTTCTTAAGTGAAAAATGCTGTCCTAGTGATCTGATTAATATGCGATTTAAAATTCAGATTACAGTCAACATTACCCTTAAGCTTTTTACCTCCGTCTTGACTTTTAATCCTAATGTATCCAGTTTATTTCTAATAGCCTCATTGTATCCATTATTGCCAATCACTAAGATTTCAGTTTTCTCTTTATTTAACTTGAGAAAGTTACTATTCATCCATTCTGAGATACAAGTCAGACATTGTGTTAGTGAATCAAGAGAATCGGGTCATCAGGTGCTATTGATAAGTACAGCTGTGTGTCATCAGCATAGCTGTGGTAGCTCACGTTGTGCCCTGAGATAATCTGACCTAACGGAAGCATGTAGATTGAGAAGAGCAGCGGACCCAGGATAGAGCCTTGTGGAACACCATATTGGATATCATGTGTCTTTGAGTTGTAATTACCACAACTAACAAAGAATTTTCTCCCTGCCAGGTAGGATTCAAACCAATTTAAGACACTGCCAGAGAGGCCCACCCATTGACTAAGGCGATTTCTAAGAATATTATGATCAATGGTGTCAAATGCAGCACTCAGATCTAAGAGGATGAGAACAGATAAATGGCCTCTGTCTGCATTCACCTGCAAATCATTTACTACTTTAACGAGTGCAGTTTCTGTGCTGTGATTTGTTCTAAAACCTGACTGAAATTTATCAAGAATAGCATGTTTATTTAGGTGGTCATTTAACTGCATAATGACTGCCTTCTCCAGAACTTTACTTAAGAAAGGCAGGTTAGAGATGGGTCTAAAATTTTCAAGAGCCGAGGGTTGAGATTATGTTTCTTAAGTAGGGGTTTAACTACAGCAGTCTTAAGACAGTCTGGGAAGACCCCCGTATCTAATGACGAATTTACTATGTCAAGAACATTATCAATTAGCACGCCTGATACTTCTTTGAATAATTTGTTGGTATTGTGTCAAGGACACAGGTGGAGGGTTTTAATTGAGATATTATTTTTTGTAAATCAGGTAAATCTATCCTAGTGAAAGAGTTTAATTTGTTTATAACAGAATGCTGGGGTTTAGGAGGATCCTTAGTGTTGGGGAGATGTACAATGTTATTTTTAATGTAATGAAAAATACAGCGATAGACTCACAGGTTTTACTGGAAGTACTTAGGAGGCATTCCTTTGAGTTACCTGGGTTTAGCAGATGATCAATCGTAGAGAATAAGACTCTGGGATTACTAGCATTGTTATTTATAATCTTAGAGAAATAGCATTGCCTCTCAAAACGGACAGTGTTATTGTATTCTGCTATTTTAACTTTTAATATTTCATAGTGGATAGTTAGTTTAGTCTTCCTCCATTTACGCTCAGCTCTACAGCATGTTCTCTTTAAATCTGACACTCTTTGAGTCTTCCATGGTATAATAATGCTAGAAGATTTTTTAACTGTCTTTTCAGGTGCAACTCTGTCAACAGCAGCTCTCACTTTAGTATTAAATCTTTCCACCTTACTATTTACATTATCCTCGCTATTATAGTTGGCACTATAAACGGACTGATTGCTTAGAATGTTTGTAAGTTTTAAAGCTGCTGCTGAGTCAAAGAAGCATTTTTTAACAATATGCTTCTCATGGGTGTTTTTTATCATTAAACATTTATCATCATCATTTATTATCATTTTATCATTATCATCTTAACAATGGTGCTTCACTTAATCATCTTTATTTTTCTTTAATATTCTGACATATGGTAAAGAACACACATGTCCTTCATGTTTTTTTATTAATCTAGCCACCAGGGGGGCAAACCAGCCCAATTTGGTGCCGGTCCCAAGCCCTCATAGATAGAGAATGTTATTGTCAAGAAGGGTATCTGATTGTAAAACTTCAACAAAACCTTAACAATGGAACCAATCCAATTTGCTTCAGAAAATGCTAGGGTGTACCCAGTAGGTGATGTGTAGGGGTCTCACAATTATATTAGAAACATTTAATGGCTTATTGTGTCTAGGGAAAGAATGACAGATTAAATTAGTTTTAATGCTCCTTTTTGCATTGAACCTCCATGCATTTATACCCATGCGGTACTCTTTCCTCCAGTAACCCTAACCTAACCCCTATGGGAAGTGAGTGAGGGCTACCAGGTCAAGGGCAGGCCTGACTAAAGAGGTTAGTCCAGAAAAAAAGCATAAGAAGATGAGGAAGAGAAATGAAAGGATACATTAAAGGTAAGGGTCGGGAGACTGAACGTTTGGACAATGACTGAGAAAGCAATAGTTGCAAGATTTAATGGAACAGAGGAAATCGGGAGTGTTCATGTAGAAACTAGATGAAAGGAGAATATGGAAAGAGAATTAGGAGATGGCTTCAAGTTGTTGTACAGTGGAGCAAATGAGCAAGTGAGAGATGGTGTAGGTGTAGTAACATAAAAGGAACTAAAAGATAGTATTGTCAGTTTTAATAGGAGGAATGAAAGAGTAATAAGTGTCAAGCTGGGCTTTGGTGAGACTGTAGTTGATGTTATTTGTGCATATGCTCCTCAAGCAGAATTTGAGAAAGAAGAGAAGGACACAAATGGATGAAGAGCTTAAGACAGTACAAGTGGAAGAAAAAGTAATTGTTAATGACAACCTAAATGGACATGTGAGAATGAGTGGAGAGATGATAAACATACATAAAGGGTACATGGAGGGTGGGACATAGGGGTGAAAAATGTGAAAGAGGAGAAGATAATAGATTTTGCATTTCCATCTGATTTGATAATAGTCAACACATTTTTTTTAAAGTAAAGTAAATCAACTTGTGACTTACAATAGTGGGGGAAGAGAAAGCTAAATACACTTTCTGATGTTTTAAAGATCTCATTTGAAAGAGATAAATAACTGTATGATCATAAATGTGCAAAGTGTAACAATACAGCATAAAGAAAAGTGGTGTTGATGAATCTGGGGGATCAGAATCAGCTGGAGAATTGAACCAGGGCAAGCAGCACCGAGGATAAAGTGGTGGCGCTTAAGAACACATTTATGGAAAAAGGTTCAAATGAAGTGTGCAGTCATTTGAAAGTGTGAAGGAATGGTGGGAGAAGAATAATTATATTAAGGTGAAGAGGTGTTGGGTAGGATGAGAGGAAGGAGCCCACCTGGGGTTAAAAAGACATGGTGGTAGGGTAAAGAAGTGCTAAAGACTAAGAACAAGGCAAAAAAGACATGCTACCAATCAGGACGAGAGGTAGAAAAAGGTATAGGCAGAGAAACAAGGAGACAAAGAGGGTAGTGGCAATGTCCAAGGTACAGGCTCTGGAGGAGATGTATAATATTGGAGGCAAAAGAGTGAAAGAGAATAATTTTTAGAATTGTGAAAGTTAGGAACAAAGCTTCGAAGGATTTTAGTTAAATAAAGCAGATGAAAGGTGAGGAAGGTGTCTTGAGTGAGTATATCAAAGAATGAGGAAGTACTTTGAAAAGCTTTTGAATGAAGATAATCCAAAGGTAGTATCTGGTGATGAATATGTGGGGACAAAAGAGTGATGGGAATGATAGTACAGAGTAATAGAAAGTGAGGGACACCAAAGTGGAGGTGGATGGATAAAGTAAAGGAGATTTGAAGGAAAGGGGTTTGACTTAGGAGGAGGTGCAGGGCTGAGCTGTTGGAGTAGGTTGTTCAAGCACATCAACCCCGTACAGAAGTGGCAAAAGAAGAAGAAGAAGAAGAAGAAGAAGAAATAATAAGTGTTCAATTGGCTTTTTGTAGGCACTTATGCACTAGGTGTCCTGGTAGCAGGCACATCCATATTTCAAAGTTGTTTGTGTAGTTTGTACTAAACCAACACATCAGTTAAAAGCAACAATGGTATTTTTACATACCCAAGGTTGTTTCCTTTCAAATAAATCATTAGTTTCCATGTTGTCTGTGATCTGCACATGTAAACCCCGAGTTGAGCAGCATGTCACAACAGAGTGAATCTGCTTTTATCAAAGATCTCACCTTCTTCAAGCTACATACAGCAAAGCACTCATCACCATTAGATAGCTGAGCTTCAGCCCATTCTAATGATGTAAAGTGATCTATGTTTGTTCATTTATGTTACATCCATACAGCTGTGTATTAAATACAGAAAATAAATGGCTTCTGCAACAGCTCATCTTTACACATTATGTATTGTTATGCTCAAAGCTCAAGTCAGATTCTAATCACAGTTTTGACACTATTAAGAATGATGCATTTCATGAAGGACTTCATGCTATGCTTGATTTGTAAGTAGTGCTTTTAGTATAACTTTGAAGCGTCACAGTGTGCACTTTTTCAGTTGAAGCATCACAGGTTCAGTTACCATTCCTGGGCACTGCCTACAGCACATTCTCCCTATGTCACGTTACTAAGCAATGCTCTTTCAATTTCAACTTACAGTACAGACAGTGTTTCTTAGAATACCTGTGAGTAATGTTATACTGTACTTGTCTCTCGAAATTTCAAATGAGGAACCCCCTTGCTTTATTGAATCTCATTTTATCATGCCACTCACATTGCTGTGTCATGAGCACATGAGAGATAAAAAGAGGCATCTCAGCTAGCGGCTTGCTCACAGTATAATCTCCCAAAGGCAAAAGTCAAAGGAATTGACTACGGCGGGTGTTTAATCTGTTTTTAATATTGCTCGCATCTGAACCCCTCCACCCCTGAAGTTAGAAGCAAGCGTGACTACAATCAGGAACTAAAATCGAAAAGGTGGGATTATGCAAGCACTTGCTGAAGCGAGAACAAGAGCAATTAGAAATGGGATAAACAAATCTTGCAACACCTCTGTTGATCCTTTTGGTGGCAGTGGCGAGGTATTGCAGATTATACCGTGAACAAGTTTCATATACTCGTAACACAGGGATAGCCACCTGCAACTGAAAAGTGGCTGAGAAACACATGTTTAGCTGCATGTGTTTGTGTGACTAGCTCTGTGCTCAGGGCTGCCAGGAAAGGCATTGCTCCCACCTCCATAACCCGGCACCGGAAGAAGCTGGTGCAGAAATGTATACATGTAAGCAGTTTATTCCAGACATGAAATGCAAGAAAAAAGCAACAAAGAGAAAAATAAATAAATAACAACAAGCTGAACTTCTGTGGGACCGGGGCAACGGGAGACAGGAGAAGATGTGTGAATTGCAACACAAAAACACCAATCTAATGTACAAACTGTAAGGTTGTCTGTGTCTAGAGGTAAATAGAAATTGTTTCATGACTGGCATGAAAAATAATTTTGAAACTAAAGGTTTTTTAATGATCACATAATTATACATACACTAGGTTTGTAAGCCCATGCTGTAAAAAGCCTGAGCTCCTAGAAACCATGGATTTTGGCACTTTAATCAATCAATCGCATTGGTTGTGCATTAGCAGCTAAGCGAGGTTCTCTTTCCTCAACAGTTTTGTTTTAGCTGACAAACTTGCCTCCATTGTCTATCAGCAGCTAAGCAAGTTTCTCTCGTCAGAAGTTTCGTTTTGCCAATGTGCTTGCCTCGCTTGTGTATTAGCGGCTAAGCGAGTTTCTCTTTTCTTGGTGGTTTCACTTTGGTGACAGAGTCGCTTTCTTTGATCTTCATGCTGTAGCCTTGCACACACAGACACACACACTTCCATGCGTAGACATTTATATATAAGATAATTAGAAGTTGTTAACATGTTGCATCAGAGTGACATAAAGTGTGTGTTTATGTGTATATATTAAAAGAGTATAACTGCAACTGCAATACTTGTTTTGAGAGATTGTTTAGCTGCAAGAAACTAAATGTTTCCAAAAAAGGGACACTATGTTTCCAAACTTTGGGACACCTTGTGCCAAACAGTATAATTTTGCAGTGCTATGGGGTATGACGTCTAAACTTGGTGCAATAATAGCTGACAGACTAAGGCACACATTGAACTTGATGCCAGAGTTAGGTGTCAAAAAATGTCCAGAATCCAGTTTTTTGTAGAGTAATTCTTAAAACACATCAAAATTGTTTTGTGTTTTATTTAGTTGATATTGGTGGAAGTTTTTTAATCATATAAATACTTTCTGTTAAATATTTTAAGTATTGTGCTCTCTACTCTTCAGCCATTTGTAGCTCTTTTATTAAATAAGCAAAGTAATAGCCATTTATTTTTGGTTATGTAATTTAGGTGCAATAATGGCAAAAACTCCTTAGTTCATAAGGGATTAAGCCTATTATATACTTTGCCTACAGCTGAAAGTTATTTTCACTTCAAAAATGTTTCCTTTTGTATTTCTATAAAAAATTGTATTTAAATGGTGAAGAAAGTAGTTTAATTAGGTGTAAGTAAAAAAAAATGTCCATCACAAATCTTTGTAGAGATTAGTAGCAGTTGTTAGTAGTAGCAGTTCAAATGTATACCTAGATAGGCGTCTGATTCACAGTGGCATCTTTTTAAATTTTATCCTGGCTATTAAAGCCCAAAGACATAATGGAATGTATGGACAGTTGCTGAGGCACACCACTGAAATAATGAGTGGGTTTTTCTATATTTCATTATCTACTCATCTTTTTGTGTATATGCTGTGAAAATGTGAAGGCCTGAATAGATTATTATTTGTTATTATGCATGTATCAATTATTTTCATACTAACAATGCAAGTCATAGCCATTGTCTGTGCAGCACTCAATCGATAATACAGTACCTAATAACAGAATAAATTACAGTAAAATATAAAAGGGAAAACATTATGGCATTTGCATTGCCTGCAGTGGTATGGGGGGGGTGGAAATCATACATTTTAAACAACTCATCTAAACCTGAGGAAAAAAAGTTGTAAAAATATAAAATTGAACCTATTAACACAAACAACTAATTTATTTATCCATAAAGATGATCAGACTGGTAACCACCTCTGTTGTGTCAGACTCAAAACTCTTCACACATTAATAAATGTTCCTCCTGCTGTCCACAAGGTAGCAGTCTCACTTGGGTTAAAGAGGTGTGTATCTTATGCCTTTTGTGGAAATCACTTGACAAGAATCCCCTTAAAGTTCTCCTCCTTTACTTCACAATGATTCCAAGTGATGCTCAGCAATGATGTGCATTTAGCTTAACAATGCCAGTTACAGAACATTATTAAACTCCTTCAAGTCAATCACTAGTCTTGCGTTAGCAGGAAATGTTGTCTTGGACAAGCATGTCAAACTAAACAGGAAAGCTGTCAGCTGCTTAATGGCAGCCCCTGCATGATTTTGTTTCAATTGGTAAAGACAAAAATACTTGTATCTAACCATAACCTATCCAGTACTCAATTACTCTAAAAGATTAGCCATATTAACATTTATGTAATATTCCATACATAGGAAATAACATGTAGAAAATTCTTTGTGAGTTGTAGTCATTGTATTTCAGAGACCCGTGATATTTTATATGGTATACTAGAAGGATCTATTCTGGGTCTACTTCTTTTTTCAATCTACATGCTTCCATCAGGCCAAATTATCTCAAAATACAAGGTGAGCTATCACAGCTTTGCAGATGACATTTTTTTATCAATAGTGCCTGATGACCCCGGCACTCTTGGCTCTCTGATCCAATGTCTTAGCAGTACTTCAGATTAGATGAGTAGTAACTTTATCAAACTAAATAAGGAGAAAACAGAAATCTTAGTGATTGGCAAACATGAATATAGTGAAGGTATTAGAAATAAACTTGGTCTTATAGGTTTAAAAATCAAGATGGAGGTAAAAAAAATATTTAGAGGTAATTATTGACACTTACCCGAACTTTAAATCACTTATTAGCCAGATCACTTCCTCTGTATTTTTTCACTAAAGGAATATAGCAAAAGTTAGACCTCTTATAAACGTACAAGATGCTGAAAAATTAATTCACGTTTTTGTTTTTAGTGGAATAGATTACTGTAATGCATTCCTAATAGGACTACCTAAGAAAGATATCAAACAGTTGCAATTATTGCAGAATGCAGCAGTCAGAATCTTAACTAGAAAAAGAAAATTTGAGCACATCTCACCAGTTTCAGCATTGTCACACTGGTTACCTGTGTCATTCAGAATTGACTTTAAAATACCACTCATGGTATATAAAGCCTTAAATAATCTTGCTCTGTCTTTTTTTTTTTTTTAGAATGTCTGTCCCCCTCTACGGTCCAGGTCGTAACCTTAGATCTTTGGAGGTCTGCTTATAATTTCAAGAGCCAAACTTGGTGAGGAAGCCATTAGCTGTTACTCCCCGAAATCTGGAATACTTTTCCAATAGAAATGCGCCAGACTAGTACTGTGGATTATTTTAACAACTGCTAAAAACTAATTATTTTAATATGGCTTTTCATAGCTACCTTTTAGCTGTATTTCCTGATAGACTATATTGGCATGGAATTATCAAATTCTTCAGGAATCTGCAATCTGTACTGTGCCACCACTACCTGATCTAGGTGTCATGCAGCTCCCTTTGTTGATGGATTGAAGGTGGGTGTCTCAGCTGTCCACAACACTGCCATCATCAATTACTATCATGTGAAGCCTGAATACAAAGAGGACTGATTTACGAACATTTATTTTAGGTAGAATGCCTAGTGGGAACTGAGCGATCTTTTTGATCTTGGAACCCCTGCAGATTTTAGTTTTTGCTCCAGTCTAACTGAAGTTTATGTCTTTTGCTTTTTCTGTCCTTCCAGCCATCTGACCTTACCTTTTGCTTTTGTTACTTATTCTTTAATATTATTATATCTTTTTCATTTCATATAACTTTCTTTTTGTTGTATTGTAAACCAATTTGAGCTACATTGTGTGAAAATATGCTATATAAATAAATGTTGTTTTTTACTTATATATTGATATCAGTGCAATGGTTCAGGGGTGCGATTTTTAACATTGCTGTCTCATAGTTTTAGCAGAGCAAGTTCAGCTCTCTGCCCAATAACAGTGACTGTATGTTTGAAGTGTGCATGTATTCCTTTGTCTACATAAAATTTTTCCAAGTGCTTTATCATGTGCAACAGAGCACAAAGTAAATGGTCTTCTCTAGATAGATTGCTTCCCTGTGGCAAATGCATTTTGGAAGTGCTCCTACTGCATATAAAGGAATACATGGATTTAAAAAGAATCTTGCAATATTAGTACCAACAGAAGCAGTAGAGGAAAGTATGCCAAGTGTACAAAAGTACAGTGAAATTCTTACTTGTAGCATATGTCTGACCATCTACGGGTACTCCTTGGTCTTAATTTTACCATCTTAAGAGTGGAGAACTTTGGACTTTTGGAGTGGTTCTTTCTGTACCTGTCTCATTCATTTTGGGAATGGAGTCTGCATTGATTTTGAGGCACATGCCAATTTTCATGTGCTAGAGTATATTTGGAGGAAAAGTTAGGCTTTTGAGAAAGTGTGCAAACACACATCAAATTTATTTCATTCAAGATATGAATTGCCTATGATTACCTGTTGTAGGCAATGAAGGAAAATAGTTGATATACACCAGAAAATCCATAAAGAGGTATTTGCCTTCTGTTACAGCAGCCAAATTGTCATGAGAGATTTATCACATAGAGCTTTTCTTGGCAGCTCATCATAATTAATGTGATGAAAAAACAAAAATGGCACATCTGGGCTTGGCATTAGAGGGAGAAGCAGTGAGTGAATTGGTGTTGATGCTTGTGAGATGGTTTGGCAGAAGAAGTAAGAAGAGCACAGCCAAAATACCATCTCCATCTAATACTGGTATCATGAACAAGAGAGTGTCACAGATGTCTGGGGTTCTTACCCGGCTGGGATGCCTGAAAGGACCGGAAGGAGACATTAATAGCTTCCGGGTAATGAGGGGTCAACCACCCTGGAGTAGGAGAGGACCATGGGAGAAGAAAGAAAAGCTTCTGACCCGTTGGAACCCGTGGCCACCGTCGGGGGGCGATGTAAGCCTCGTGGGACTTGGAAAATTGTCACTTCCGCTACACCAGGCAAGATGGTGGATGAACCTACCAGGGACATCCAGGTGGGAATAAAAGTCGCCGCCTCCTTATACTCGGGGAGCTAGAGTTGGGAGAGGGAGCAGGACGAAGCTCCCAGGAGGATTTTGGCGGCCAAGGACAGAGATTTAAAGTCAAATTGTGGTGATTATTGCTGTGTGCATTGTGTGGTGTTTTGGGACTGTGTTTATTTGTGGAAAATAAATGTGTGACTTTTATAAAGATGTGGTCTCCGACTGGTGGTGTCTAGGCAAGTTTCACAAGAGTTTCTTAGCAAAAAGTCCCAAAAACTTGCAAAACGTGGAAAGGTCAATTAGCCTTTGGCTTGTATGATGCATTGGCAAACAAAGAATCTTTAGAAAATAAAATTTATTTTCAAAATGTTCTGTAACAAAAGAAGCTCTGCAGAACACAAGCGGCATGGAAGAAGTTGAATTAAAAAATAGGCAATCTAATAGCAAACAAGTCCCAATGCACAAATTCAGAGAAAGGTCAAATCCTGTTAATCAAAGAAAGCAGAATGAAAATCACAGAGAACTCACCAATGCCCAGCACATAAAATGTACTGCAAAAGACTGTCTGTTTCCTTAGCCTTTGCAGGGAGTCCCTTGAAAGAGATGAATAGGTGGCCCCACCTCTTGTGCAACCACCCACAAAACACATGGAATATAATATAGCAAGCATAATCACAAAAAAATTAAATGATCCACAAAGCTAATAAAAACAGAATAATACAAAAATGACCTTAAAAAAAGGAGTTTCAATACCAGCTGAAACATAATAGGTGGAAAGGCCAAGAGAAACATAAGCAGACATTGCATTGTGTTCACAAAGGTTGAGCAGAGACCATCCTGTGCCCACCTGGCAACTCAGTGAAGGAGGTGTCACCCTATTCTACCACCCATTCTGAACCAATCACTTTCATATGTAACCACTTGGCTCAAACCTGACAGTTCTACTTTAGTCTGTATGCAACAACACTGCCCTCTGCTCACTAAATGCCAGATATGAGAAGATAAAATCTGTGAAATGGCAGCAACAGGAGTTATTGAACCATCAACAAGTCAATGGAAAGTTCCAGCAGTCTTGGTAAAGAAAAAGGATAGTAGTTGGTGTTTCTGTGTTGACTACAAGCAATTGAATGCTGTCAAAAAGCCATTCTCTTACACTGTACCTCACATAGATTATGCCTGGGGTCATATGTGATATTCTAGCTTATTGTTCATTTATGTTGTACTTGCATTACAGCTTCTGAAAAAATGGTTTGGTTCTAGAGGCAGAAAAGAAAACCATCTTTTCCATCAGGCATGTGGCATTTTATGGTCATGTCTTTTGGATGTGTAATGTTTGGCTATCTTGAAATGACTGTGGCCAGCATTCCAACAAGAAACTGTGTGGTGTATGTCGAGAACCTCTTGGTGCATGCTCCCAACTTTTATACATGTAGTGACCTTGTTCAGATGAGGGAAGTGTTCGCTTCCATGTGGACAATTGGACTTAAGCTGAGCATAGTAAAGTGCCACCTGCTGTGAATTTTTGGGTCATGTGGTTAGTGCAACAGTGATTGCTACTGACCCCTTAATTGACCAAGACCCAGTAAAGTACAACAGATCCAATATTTCCTTGGTTTGAATTCATACTATTAGTGGTTTGTAAAAGGAATTGCAGGAACAACCCCACCTACACACACTTACCAATCAAGACAATGAATATCTGTGGAAGCCAAAGTTTGACACATCATTCTTCCAACTGAAGAAGGCCTTGACCATTGCACCTGTTTTAACCTATCTAGACCCCAGGGTGCCACTTATCTTAGATACAGAGTATTGGAGAAGTCCTTTCCCATTCATCTAGGGCATAATAGTAGTCCAGTCTCTCTAACTGGCTGGCTGGAGAAACAGAGAGAGTGACCCACTACTATAGTCACTGCCTGAACAGATCAAACTGGAACTACTCTGTCTCTGGCCTGAAGCACTTGTGGCCCTGCCTTTATGGACATCAGTTCACTCTACACACAAACCATGCCTCCATCACTTGGCTTCTGAATTTCAAAGAGCATAAAGGGGCTTGTGGCATAGTGGACAGAAGCATTGAAGGGTATGAGTTTGTCATACAGGACTGAACCAGAAGTTGTCACTCTAATGCTGATGCCATCTCCTGAAAACCTTGTCTTGTTATGAACTATAACCACTGATCAACATCAGGCTGCTGGTGCTGAATATTGTGCAGTGCTAAATAAATTTAAAAAGTTGAACATGCCTCATAGCATCAGCAGGGTCAAATTCCAGGAGGAAAACCAAGAATTTGCTGCAATGAATGGATGAATAGTAACAGAGTGGTGCCAGGCATGGAATGAAGAAATACCTTCTGGGTCACGGTGGGATAGTCTAAAGCAGGGGTCTCAAACTTGGGCTGCACATAGACAGAAGTGCTAGTCAGCGGGCTGCATTAATTTCTAAATTATACAAATACAATACAATATTATTGTTAATCAATTACTTGAGCTACAATACTACATTACTACAATAATACAGCTAGTTTATGAGTTTACACGATGTGGTTATTATAAAATCCAGTTTTCCAGTTCAAATATCGGTAAATACAGTCTGACTGCTCAGTAAGCAGCATTTGGCATATACAAGAACGTCAAGATTGGGCTTGATGTCATAGTCAATTTCAATGTTGTACGCAGATGCTCATCTAGTCTACAATCTCTATCTGTAAATCGTCTGAAATGCAAGTAACATTCACCACAAACGGTGTCGCAAAGAGTGCAAATTGAGGTTCAAGAGCCTGGAACTCCTCAAAATGTCGCTCAGAGTCTTCAGGTAATTGAGAAATACTGAGTAATATTCCAAGAGTTCTGGTTCAACGTGTACCAAGGACTGCATAGCTGAGAAATGAGCCAAACTGACAGACTGCAGCTGTTTGGCATACAAAGACAGCTTGCATTTGAATGATTTGACACTGTTGTTCATCATCGTAGTCACCTGCTTTGGACCCTAGAGCCTCAAGTTGAGTGCGTTGAGGTGTTCCATGACATCTGTAAAATGCTAAATCTGATAGAAAAGGCAGATCATAAAGTTGGCAAATTAATTTATGTTTCAATGCCATAAAAAGCACAATCTCCTGCCTTAAAGCAAAAAATCTCTTCAACATATTTCCCCGACTCAACCATCTGACTTCAGTGTGATACAGGAATTCTCCATGTTTTGTGTACATATCAGACAGGAATGAAATGGACTGCCTGTGGTTGAGACCTCATGCTTGTATAAAATGAACTGTCTTAACAACAACGTCCATAACTTTTTTCATTTGTAGACTTTTGCCACACTGCGCATCCTAATGCAGAATGCAGTGTACAGCAGTAAAAGGACCGACAAAGTTTTGCTTTCAATAATCCCACAACATCAACGTTTTCAGAACAGTTTGCTGGAAATTTATCCCATGGCAGTCCTGCTCTGTTAATGCAACCTTCAAATCTATATATACTGTATGTAAATCAAAGCATGTGTGTGTGTATATATGTATATTCCAGCATCACTTCCAAACGGCTGGAGTGATTTTCATGAAAGTTGGTACACATGTTTCTCATTGGTCGACTAATCCACCCCGTTCTGGGTAAGGTGGGGAGTGATCTTGCGGTCTTGTATGCATGTTATCATTAAGTTGACACTCAGAATGACCACCAGAGGGCCAACTGGAGGTGACTGCCAGCATCCTTTATGTTTGGGCACCACCGCGCCCCTGTTGCTTTTCAAATTAAATAGATTTGGCCGGTTCAGAGTATGATAACATACATACAAGACTGCAAGACAAGCACATTAGTGAGTCTTCATTGTTTGTTAATTTATTTTTCTTTTTAAAGTTGTTTTTTTAAATTATATTTTTCTCAAACAATTAAAAAAGTAAAAAACACTTTTATTTTCCTCCCAGGCAACGCCGGGTATTTCAGTTGACTTTTGAAAAATGTCACGGCCAGTCATTGTGCCTTTTTACGTTTAGTTTTTCATCAGCCCCACGAATGAATACAGCACAGTGTGCAGTATCTGTTATACCAGTGCTCTCCTCAAATGCTATGGAGTATGCTTCAAAACCTTGTGCTGTTGTAATCAATTGCTGATGAATGTTATTAGCTGATTCAGTGATTCTGCTAGCAACAGTATTTGTGGACAAACTTATGCCTTCACACTGTGTTATTGTACTCGTTAAACGCTGAGATAAACTGCAAGCAAACGAGACACTGGGCTTCATCTCCGACTTCCATGACAAAATATAAATATTCCCATTTATCCTGGAATCAACAATAAGGTGTACAATTAACAGCAAGAACTATATAAAGTATTTTGCAAACATGATTTACATTGACTGTGGTGGGCTGGCGCCCTGCCAGGGGTTTGTTTTCTGCCTTGTGCCCTGTGTTGGCTGGGATTGGCTCCAGCAGACCCCCGTGACCCTGTTGTTTGGATATAGCGGGTTGGATAATGGATGGATGTTTACATTGACTGTTTATGTTTAACTGACGCCACTGGAAGTAAAAGTAATAACAACAAATGTTGAGGTAAGTAAGAAGAATGGTATTTTAATTTTGAATGTCAGACTGGAAACAGTATTGTGAGGAAAATTCTGCAAAGTAAATCAGATTTTAGTGATAGATTTTGTCAGTTCAAGTAAGTCGTCACGGGCCACAGATAATTTCATGCGATCCCTGAGCTGTGTGTTTGAGACCCCTGGTCTAAAGCTATAAGATGGACTGAGCCAATCGCAGCCAACACAGGGCACAAGGCAGGAAACAAACCCTGGGCAGGGCGCCAGCCCACTGCAGCAAGTTAGTTAGATTTAAGTTATTCCAGCTTTCATTATATACAGAGGCAGTCAATTTCATTGATGAGTTCACTTTTGCTTGTACATTCATTTCTGTTTTGAGGAGGTGTTTAGAGTGCAACAAGCAAGCAATTGAAGGCTCTTCATTAAAAAAAAGCTTGGATTTATTAAAACTCCCTTTTAAAATTGCTATAGTTGTATCCTGGTTAAGTGGACGATTGATATACTCGTTAACCTTTTACATCACTGTAGAATAGAAGCAGATGGAATGCAGTGACTGAGGTTCTTGATGTCACCCATGACCCTTTAATATGACCAAATGAGATAAAGAACAATGATGCTTCAGCCTACAATGTGCACTACCCTCTTCTGTTCAAATGCATCCTTTATGAAGTAAATGGAAATAAAATATGGTAATTCACACATATTTACTCTTTTGTAATGACTAACATCTAATGTCCAATTAAAATATTAAGTTGACATCATTATTTCAGTATATGGCTGCTATGAGTAAAAGAATTAGCAGTCCTTTAAAAAGGTTTTTATTCATTTGGTAAACGACTTTATTCATGGCAACAATGCAAGAGCTTCTATTTAAAGAACTGTCATAGAAAGGGGGATGACTGGAGATTATTGGCAGAGAGTTTCTGACACTTTCAGTTCCTTGATTTAAAATCTAGCATAAGTAATTTCACCTTGTCTTTTACTCATCTTGTTTATTTCCTGTCATATTGACTTTGCTGTTAATACCTCTATATATTATGCCTATAAAAAATATTTAAAAAGTTTTCACATTTTATTGTTGTGCAACATTGCATCACACTAGATTTAATGGGGCTTTTCTGACATTGTTCAACAGAAAAAGACCCTTTAATGTAAAAGTTGGCACCATCCTGCTCTGGGAATACTTAGCAATCACTGGAAGGCAAGACAACAACCCCAAGAATAAAGTCAAAGCTGCACAAGAATAACTAAAAAATAACGTTAATGTCCTGAAGTGTCCAAGTCAAAGTTCAGATCTCAGTAAAAAAAAAAAAAAAACTGAAAAAGGTCAGTCAATGTTTTGATGTCCAAAGCTAAGAGAGACCTGTCCACACATACATAAGTCTGTCATTACTGTCAGCAGCTGCCTTGAATACTTATTTAATGGATTATTTGTGTTTTATATTTGGAATTAATTTAGACTACTTTGTGCACATCTGTTTTCACTTTGACATCAAAGAGTCTTTTTCTGTTGACTAGTGTCAAAAAAGGCTCATTAGATCCAATGTGATTCAATGTTGTGTGACAATAAAATGTGAAACTGCCCAGGGGATAAATAATCTTTGTATGCACTGTATATTTATATCACTATATCCCTGAGCCACCATAACAGCAGTCTGTTTTGGTCAGAACACCTGAACACCTGAAAACAAGAGATTGCTCTTTAGTTAGATTTTTTAAAGTTTAAAGAAATACATTACATTCAAGTTCAGTCTGGGTAATGTGATATTGAATTATTTCTAGAAACAATAAACGTGATGAAAGAAAACATCAACTTAAGAGCTCTAGTAGAATTAACTGAACTTTTTCCACATTTAGAAATAAAAAGAATGCCAGCCTGATAAAGGGCACTAATAGAATTTGAAGAGTGCTGACTGTTGATGACATTGAATTCAATGAAAATTTATTGGTGTTCATTGTGGTTACTGGGAGATTTGGTGAAGTTGCAGCTGAAAACATAACAGTAGGTAATTCCATCCGCGTATTATTATCTACCACACATTACACAATAAATACACTGGGACTGAGTTCTCTGGCTACTGGCTTTAAGCTGTTTTTCTTTGTGGTTGATTTTTTCTTGTTTCATCTATGTACAAATTTAATTTTATTAGCAATGTTCTTTCCAAAAACTGTTTTTGATTAGCACAATGCATCTGTACACAACTTTTACAAGTGTGATTCCCAGAGAAGATTGTTCCTTTGAATGATTACTGTTTCTTTTGAAAGTTATAAATTAATTATGTAAATATTTTGATATAATGAAACCAGTTGGTTTTATTAGATCTGCTGTCCTTTCAGGACTGTTTTTCTGGCCAAAGCCATATTGTTTATTGTTGTAAGGTTCTTTGTCAGACAAGTTATCGCAACATATACGGAGGTTGTATCATCTTAAAATAACTTACTAATAAAATAAACAAAAAACTTTTAGAAGAGATAAAATCATAAGAAATAAATTCTTCTATGAAACACACTAAAAGGTTTGTAAAAGAATGACCCTAAACACACTGGAAAGGGTTGGGGCAGCCACCCATATACACTCACCTAAAGGATTTTTAGGAATACCTGTTCAATTTCTCATTAATGCAATTATCTAATCAACCAATCACATGGCAGTTGCTTCAATGCATTTAGAGGTGTGGTCCTGGTCAAGACAATCTCCTGAACTTCAAACTGAATGTCAGAATGTGAAAGAAAGGTGATTTAAGCAATTTTGAGCGTGGCATGGTTGTTGGTGCCAGACGGGCCGGTCTGAGTATTTCACAATCTGCTCAGTTACTGGGATTTTCACACACAACCATTTCTAGGGTTTACAAGGAATGGTGTGAAAAGGGAAAAACATCCAGTATTCGGCAGTACCGGGGGGCGAAAATGCCTTGTTGATGCTAGAGGTCAGAGGAGAATGGGCCGACTGATTCAAGCTGATAGAACAGCAACTTTGACTGAAATAACCACTCGTTACAACCGAGGTATGCAGCAAAGCATTTGTGAAGCCACAACATGCACAACCTTGAGGCGGATGGGCTACAACAGCAGTAGACCCCACCAGGTACCACTCATCTCCACTACAAATAGGAAAAAGAGGCTACAATTTGCACGAGCTCACCAAAATTGGACAGTTGAAGACTGGAAAAATGTTACCTGGTCTGATGAGTCTCGATTTCTGTTGAGACATTCAAATGGTAGAGTCAGAATTTGGCGTAAACAGAATGAGAACATGGATCTATCATGCCTTGTTACCACTGTGCAGGCTGGTGGTGGTGGTGTAATGGTGTGGGGGATGTTTTCTTGGCACACTTTAGGCCCCTTAGTGCCAATTGGGCATCGTTTAAATGCCTGACCATATCCATCCCTTCATGACCACCATGTACCCATCCTCTGATGGCTACTTCCAGCAGGATAATGCACCATGTCACAAAGCTCGAATCATTTCAAATTGGTTTCTTGAACATGACAATGAGTTCACTGTACTAAAATGGCCCCCACAGTCACCAGATCTCAACCCAATAGAGCATCTTTGGGATGTTGTGGAACGGGAGCTTCATGCCCTGGATGTGCATCCCACAAATCTCCATCAACTGCAAGATGCTATCCTATCAATATGGGCCAACATTTCTAAAGAATGCTTTCAGCACCTTGTTGAATCAATGCCACGTAGAATTAAGGCAGTTCTGAAGGCGAAAGGGGGTCAAACACCGTATTAGTATGGTGTTCCTAATAATCCTTTAGGTGAGTGTATTGTCCCTGGCTGCAAAAAGGGTTGTAACACAGGCACTAATATGCATGGATTGAGTTCCAGATTGAACTGACAAGGTTAAGAAAAGATGGTGGCTTCATAAGCTGAAAAGCTGAAGTGACATCATTCTGGGCACTGGAATTGAAAGTGATTTCAGTCTGGGTGCTGGAACCAGAAATTATGTTGAATCAGGCAGAGTTTTCCCATATTTGCCCTATAGAGATAACAAAGGTAGGTTTAGTGCACCCCACACCCCCTGGCCTGGCCCACTCAGCTTCCTCCTAGTCACACATGTGTGACAGTTCACCCGGCATTTAAGATGGTGGATCATTATCACTCGTGTCCAGGTTTCTGAATAAATCTCTTTAACACAAATTAAGTTTCTTTTGACACATTTTGGGTTTGTCAATTGATACTGTATTTGACTTCCTGGTATCTTAACCAGCTACAACAAAAGGACCATGGGTGACTACTCTATTAAGTGTTCCATACAAAAGTTTGCTCCAACATCAAAGGGGCCCCAACAGTGTGTTTTCCTGGTGCAGAGGTTTGAAATCTCCCTGAAAGTATGGATGGGCTCTTTGGATACACCATGGAGCAAATGAGATATGTGTGGGAAAGGCTACTAGTTCTGTGAGACAATTTTAAAGAGATGTCTACTAACCTGAGAAGCAAAACTGACAAGGCGGTCTTCTTTGAAGTTCAGCCCGTTGCACATGCCAGTCCAAGAAAGATTGAGCAAGCCAGAAGATTTAATTGTTATCTCTAATTTTGGTGTAAGACACAGTAGCAAAGGACCTGTACATGTAAAATTTGAGCACCTTTCACAACAGGTAGGGCTAGTTCTGCTGAAATGAGTTTCATTTGGACCAGAGGGGCACTGATCCATTAAGAAGGCATTTGAATAGGTTAAGTCAGGATATGGGTGGGCAGGACATTGAGGAATACAAGGTTTTTAAGTTCATGTAAGACAATAAACAGTAACATTAATACAATTATAAAAGGTCACTTTAAAATTGCTAATCTACATGGAATAATACAAAATAAACCCTGCTTGTTTTGACAGTAGAAAGAAAAAAATGAATTGCAGTTATAGGAATATTCACATACATGAAAATAATATAAATCCATAAATAACGGTATGATTGCCCAATTAAACCAGACAAACATTCATTAAATTGTTTAAGTTTACACCGCTTTTTTAATATGCTGTAACAAAGTCGCTATATGGGCGCCTGACCCGACACAGATGGACATGGAGGCACGTATAAAAATAAACAAACTTTTATTTTTCTTCACCCGTGGGCACAGTCTTCCCCGTGACCCACAGGCAATACACAGTCCCAAACAGCAATCACAGCACAAAACACTCTCTTTCTTTTATTCCACCACTCCTCCTCAAGCTTAGTCCTCCTCCTACGGACCCTGGCTCCTTGAGTGGTGGTGGCTGGGCCCTTTTATAGCCCTCCCGGAAGCGTTCCAGGTGATTGACCACCTGGTCCTAATTGCACTTCCTGCTGGGGCTGAAGACTCGTCCAGCCAGGCTGTTGGAAGCAGACAGCCCCCCCTAGTGGCCACCCTGGGCCTCAACCAAGATGTGGAGGACTCCGTCTTCCATGGAGCCCTGTGGGTGGTTGGGGAATCACCGTCGGCCAGGGAGGCTGCCACCTAGCGTCCCGGGAGAGATATTGGACTGCCCATGGTGGCTCCCCCAGAACATAAGCCGCAGGGGCGTACCTGCCAGGCATGGGACCTTCACAATGCAAAGTATTTTTTGTATTCTTTACTGTGACTAAGAGTAGTGCCTAGAAATGTATATGATTCCATCCTACTTAAGGTGAAGTTACATACCCAAGCCTGGAATGGAATGGGAGACTCCTGACATCAGCCACCATTTCAAACATTTTCACGGTATTCCCCTGTTGAAGTAGCCAGCCATTTTATTGTAGTACCATTCCAAATGAAAGATCCTCATCATTTGAGATCAGTATATCATCAGGAGACCTCAGATGTTTTCCTGCTGGATCACCGAATGTGAAGTCATTTGTCCATATTTGGGAAAAGTATGTAAAACTTATTCTCTCTTGAGGTAAGCCTGCATTCAGGATCAGTGACCCACCTGATGACTGGCCACATGTAGTCTTCTGCTCACATAACTTAAGATAAATGCACATAATATAAATGCATCAATGATATTTAAGGAGGATAAGCAAATGTGAAAAGAAAATTTGAATATTTCTATGCCTAAATGTGTGATTGAAATAAGCATGACATTGAGAGTGTTTTATAGACCCCATATAAGGAAAAAAGTGTAACTATATAACTTTTTACTATGAAGAGTAAATTTAGAGAGGCATATTACACAATGCTGCGGTGGGCTGGCACCCTGCCCAGGGTTTGTTTCCTGCCTTGCACCCTGTGTTGGCTGGGATTGGCTCCAGCAGACCCCCCTGACCCTGTAATTAGGATATAGCGGGTTGGATAATGGATGGATATTACATAATGAGTGTCTTTAATTACTGATAAGGTTGGTGTAAAAACTCTACAAAGAGGGGAGCAGAGGAACAGCAGTTTATACATGTAATCAGTGATTGATTTTTAATGCTACATGATAAAACACAATCAAAATGAGAAGATTGCCAATATGTAATATTCTATAATAATCACGGGTAGTCATTTGGAATTAATTATCATAAAAGAGTGTATATCATAATGTTTTGCTAAATGATTGCATTATTAAAACAAATATTAAGCAGATGCATTAAAGTGTAAAAGATATTAACTGGGAAAAACATAGAAGTATGGAGACAGCTGAGGAACAGTGTATAGTACATGCAAAGCATAAAAGTATTGTGCAGTACATACAGTTCAGGGTTCATCTTGAAATTTATAATCTTTAGTATTTTAACAGAAGTGGATGAATTAACAGCTAAGAATGAATGTGGAAGACAGAGCTGTATAACATGTAAATGACAACTAAAGCCAGAGCTTATAGACACATGACAGAAATGGTTAAATACAGTTAGAGAGAAATATTTCAGAAAATGCAATGTTAATTGAAAGAGGTTCTTTCATACCTTTAGTAAAAGAACAATCTATGGAGACGAGGTACATTAGGAACAGCAAGGGCAAATTAAAATATACAGAAAACTAATTAAAAATAGTCTCAATTGATATGTTCTGGTGTTTTCATGTAGGAAAAAGTCAATGACCCCCCAATAGCTTCAGAGATTATTAAGAAGGTATATAGTAATTTGGAGACTACAAAAAAAGAGAAGTGCTATTAAGAGTAGAAAGTTTGATATTAAATATATCATCTTTACTGGTAAATAACCTTCCTAGAGTGGTTAACAAAGATACTGATAACATCTATAAACCCTTAGAGCATATTTTTTATAAAGCACTACATTCTGGGGAAATTAATAAAAATTAGGAAACATTCTTCTCATAAATAGTTTGCCAGGCCAGTTCTAGTAATGATAGGCCAGCGAGCTTAATTTGTATGATGACTAGACTAAGTGAAATGAATTATGAAAGAAACGGTGGAAGAACACATTTCAGATAAAGGTGTATAAAAGAAAAGTCATCATGAGTTTTGATGACTGAAACTGTGTGTTACCAATATATTGTAATTCTATGAGGAAGGAATTTACAACAACAACATTTATTCATATAGAACATTTTCATACAAACAATGTGGCGCAGAGTGCTTTACATGATGACAAAAATCATATTAAAGAGTAAGTAACAAATAAAAAGGTAAGGTCAGATGGCTGGGAGGACAGAAAAACAAAACAAGACAAAGAAAAACTCCAGTTAGGCTGGAGAAAAAAAACAAAATCTGCAGGGGTTCTAAGGCCAAAAAGACTGCCCAGGCCACAGTGGGCATTCTACCTAACATTAATGTTCTAAATCAGTCCTCATGGTTTTCAGGCTTCACATGATAGTATTTGATGATGTTGGTCTTATGTTCAGCTGGTACACCACTCTTCAATCCATCAACACAGAGGGCTGCATGGGGCCTTGATCAGGCGGTGGTGGTGCAGATCGCCACCACAGAAGAACCAGAAAAGATAGCAGAGAATAGCAGAGATTAATAAGTATTGTGGATCCCTAAAGAATATGATAATTCTATCCCATATAGTCTATCAGGAATACAAATAAAATGTAGGTATGAAAAAAAAATAAAATAATAAGCTTTTAGCAGTTTTATAAAATGATCCGCAGAACTAGCCTGGCAGACTTATATCAGTAAAACATTCCAGATTCTGGGTACATAACAGAAAAAGGCCACCTCACTACTTCTTTTAAGTTTAGCTCTTTGAATTATATGCAGACCTCCATTCGAAGGTTCTGATGAAGTGTAGGAGGATAGGCATTCCCAAAATAGGATGGAGCAAGATTATTTAAGGTTTTGTAAACCATTAGTAGTATTTTAAAGTCAATTCTGAATGACATGGGTAACTAGTGTAACAATGCTAAAACTGGTGAGATGTGCTCAAATTTTCTTTTCTGAGTAAAGATTCTGGCTGCTGCATTCTGCACTAATTGCAAATGATTAATGACTTTCTTGGGTAGTCCTGTTGGCAGTGCATTACAGTAATCTAATCAAATAAAAACAAAATGTGAACTAATTTTTCAGTGTCTTGTAAAATTATAATAGGTCTAACGTTTGCTATATTTCTTAAGTAAAAAAAATGCAGACCTTGTAATCTGATTAATATGTGATTTAATGTTTAAGTCAGTAAATAACCTCTAAATTCTTTACCTCCATCTTGACTTTTAATCCTAAGACATCAAGTTTATTTCTAATACCCTCGCTATATCCATGTTTGCCAATCACTAAGATTTGTTTTCTCCTTATTTAGTTACTGCTCATCCATTCGGAAATATAAGACATTGGATCAGAGAGCTAATAAAAGGTTTTGATCAGAGGTGAGCATGAAATATTAGTTAGGTTGATAAAAAAAAAAAAAACTTTGATAATATGTTTTTAAAAAACTTTTAAAAATATGCCATAAAAATGCTAGTGATCAAAGTAATAGAAATGGTAGTTGTGGTTGTAGATGTGTGGTTCTGTGTAGATAGCTACAAAAGACATATAAAGCAAAGTGTTATGGTGCAAGTAACTTTTTTTGTCAATTAGATAATGTTGAGAGTGGTATGCACAGTGATCAATGCTGAGAACACTCTTTTTAATTTATATAAATGATCTAAATTAAAATGTAATTAGTAAGCTGGTTAAATCTGCACATGATGTTAAACTAGGTAGAATGCCTGTACCAAAGAGTCAGCAGTATAATTACAGGTGGGCACAACTTAGACTGCAAATTAAATTTAATGTAAATAAATGTACAGTGCTGCACAATGGGAATAAAAATACTAGATAGAAGTACACGATGGTCTAAATGAAACTTAAGAAAAAGTCAGTAGGCATGGTGGAGTCATAACTATCCACGTCAACTATACAGAAACAGTTAAGAAGACTAATATGGATACAAATCAAGAAAGGCTGTTGCAATGCAACACTCAGACTTCATCTAAAACATTGTGTGTGCTTTTGGTCCTTCTTATATTAAATATTAATAAAAGAGATCAGCACTAGTAACAACCCAGATTAGACTTACTTAAGGACAGCGGGCTGTGAGATATTATGAAATATTGAGGAGTTTAGTTTTTTTTTAGTTTAATAAAGTAGAGATTCAGAGGAAACATAAAAGAAGTGTACAAAGTTATGAAATGATTTAGTTTACTATGTATCTGATATTTCATTAAAATTAGTTGTTCATCTAGAACAGGGGTCTCCAACTCTGGTCCTGGAGCACTACTGTGGCTGCATGTTTTCATTATAACCCTTTTCTTAATCAGTCACCAATGTCTTTTAATTTGTTTTAAGAGTCAGTCCTCTGAATTGCTTCATTTTTTTCCTTAATCGGTACCCAAACAGAAATGAGACATGAACTGAGCCAACAGGTGACCAGCTAAGTCTGGGACTTGGACCCCAACTAATTTCACTCCAAAAGTCGACTCTTATTGTTAATTATACCCATTATTAAATTCTATGGCTTTTTGGTGCTCTCATTCATCCACTACAGACATTTCCAAAACTACTGATTTACTTTTTTTTTTTTTTTAAGAATTTTGTTAAAGTGTTTTGCGGACCTGAGCAGTTCAACATTACTTAGACCTTCACCTTTCTTTATTTTCAGATATTGTATGATGAACACAGGTTGCTGATCTTGCATTGACCTGTGTCCTATCTCATTACTGTTTGGCTGGTAGTTAAGGAAAAAATAAGCAATTTAGGAGTATGAGTCTTAAATACCAAGAGAACTAAAGTTAATGCAAAAGAGTTAATTATTAGCAAACACTGGTCACTAATTAAGAAAAGGGTGAGAATGACAAAACCTGCTGCCACTGTAGCACTCCAAGACTGGAGTTGTAGATCCCTGGACTAGAACATATGGGCACAGATGGAATCTTTGTAAGAGTAACTTTCACAAAAAACATTAGTAGGATTTTCAACATACCGTAAGTGTTGATAGAAATTTCCATGTAGTGTGGTAGTTAATAAACTTTAATAGGATTTGGGAAGGGGGATTTGAGAGCTGTTTTTCTGAATGGAGTATTCCCATTAAACTTATTCTAGTCATCTTATGTTCAAAATAAAACAATATTACCTTGTGTACATTGTAATTGTAGGTTCAGAGTTCAGTTTTAGGCCTACAAATCTCTCTGATGTTTAAACATCTTGTGTCAATTTTTGTTTTAACTGGGTAGATACTATTCCAAACCAAAATGTAACAACGAAGAGTATTATTGCCCAATAAAACTGGAGAAACACTGATCTGATTGTTTACATTGGGCGTAGCTTTTTAAATATGTGAAGTTTTTTTTCTCTTTTTACTGCAACTAATAGTTGTGTCTAGAAATGGATATGATTCTGCCATACTGACACTGATGCTATTCATAACCAGTGCTGAAATGGAATGGGTGTCATCTGGCATCAACCACCATTTCCCCTGTTGAAGGTACATCTAGCAGCCAGCCAGTTTACTGCAGCACCATCCCAAATGAATGCCCATCATAATCTGAGCACAGAATTATATCATCAGTAGACCTCAGAAGTTTTCTAGCTGCATCACAGAACATGAAGTCATTGAGGCAGATTTAAGATTTGATGTATTCTTGAGGTGAGCCTACATTCAGGATCAGTGTAGTTTGGAGTCTTCTGCTCACAAAGTCATTGTTCCAGAGACTTTTGTTTTTATGAACAATTTACTGAAGAGCATTTTTAATATTCTGCATAATTTAGAAGTAAAATCTACACAGAAGATTCCAGCAGAACTACATGGAAAGTGAAAATGATGCCAAATGTGTTAGAGAGCCGTGTTTACTGTTTGTTCTTACTAGCAAGGAGAAGAGGAACTTTATTATTTTAATATTTCAGAAGTACTTACATTTTGTCTGTAATCAGGTTATTTTCTTCATTTTATCAACTAGAATAATTATTGATACCTTGAAATAGGCAGGAACTCTGTATTGAGTCAAGGACACATAAACAATATACCTAAACATGGATGCTAGCTTACTACCACAGCAGTGTTTCTCCTACTGCTGAACTTAGTGGATGGGTCACCCAGTGATCTTTATTACCTACCAAGTAACCTATAGGTGCTGACATTTGGGAATAAAGGCATTGTGAAATCCAATTTTGAACTGAATTCAATTAATTTACTAAATTGCTGTGAATCATTAAAGGAAGCACACTGCAGGGAAGGCGTATATGGTGTTTTTTATTTACATTTGTGTAACAACATTTGTGCTCCAGTTCTTATGTTCCCTACGTTGATTGGCTGCCAAAATGGCCTTTAATTTCTTCACCTGAAAATATGCAACTTAGTGTTGTTGTAAAAATCTGTCATATGCTGTGAATTGCTTAAGGTAGGGGTGAGAAAACTTGATTAGTGGTGGGTCAAATTATCAATAATGACACATACATTGGGCCATATGACATCTGAATGGATCTATGAATCAAGGCAATCTAGCACATGTGTTAGTGACAAACATTAACTTTAATATAGTTACTCCAAGAAATGGTTTGATTCAAAAAGCTATCAAAAGAAATGCACAAGCAGCAATAAGAGAATAATTTAAATGACATTGCTCTGATCATGATCATGAAATTACTTGCTTCTGCACAAATATCAACTAAGATACTGAATGCTGCAACACCTAATTTACTGCAAAGATTTGTATCAGTTAGTAAAATTCTGTACTTGCTTTTAGTAATTTTCATTTGTGCTTGTATCTCTGTGTGCTACTATATAATGATGCCATGTGCACTGAAGGCTTGAAAAGCTTTGGAACCCAATCATGAGTAATGAATTGTCTAGAAATCAAGAAAAGAAACACATTTTAAGTTCAGAATTGCACTTGAAGTTCAGTTACTTCCATGTACAAGACTTCTGGAACATTATCCACATTAATAGCAAGAGTAGATAAAACGTGATCAGGTTTTACCTGTTGCAACTTCCTTGGATTATTATAAAGTATGAAGAATTTAAGAAAATGATAAATGTACCAAAATTGAAAAGAGCTCACCCAGAAAGCTGTAGCTATCTTCCTTTTCAGACCCTGCAAAAAAATATTTGAAGAGCACACATTGCTTAAAGACAAAGTTGTTATGCCACCACTCTTCATCACACCAAACATTTGGATCAAAGTATGGTAATACTGTTTTTGTTATTCCACAACTGGAACATCTTCTTCCATTTAACCCCCTTCTGTCACATTTGTAAATGGCACTCTTTATATTGATTTGACCCAGGTAGATGCATAAAAGTTTCACCATGAGGGGTGCTGCTGCCAGCCAAATTCATTGCTGATAAGTCATGTGCAACCTTAAATTCTTTAAAAACACACACGTAGGACAAAGCTAATCATTATATTAAAAACAAAAATGTTTACCCTTCTATGTGGCAATTTTGTAAACTATTATTTGTGTGGTAAACACTTGGGTTATTTAATTATTTTTTGAATGACACAGCATGACAACTTATTTCGGTTACACCAGCCAATGATAGGATCCTCTCGTTAAGAACACCACACAAGGGCCAGAATACCAGTGAATTCTATGCTCGCACCCTTGTCATGGGCTGTAGTTTGCCCATGCTGGGCTCCAACAACTGACATTTCATCAAGTGCAGTCCTTAAATGTGACATGCCAACAATCTAAAACCTGTTATGAATTGTTTGGAGATAAGTCTGACACTGTTTATAGGCAATATTATAACCTCCTCCACCCCAAAGCAAAATCATTTCTGCAATTTCTGTCTCCTTTCAATAATTGAATTTTCTAATGCAAAACAGTGTTCTAACTGTAGGCTTATTATAGCAAGTTAGAAAATGAGATTTGTTTAATGTTTGTGTACCTTTTTGGTGGGCATGCCATTTGTGAATCTCTGAATGGTTCCAAACAAATACTCAAGTAGTAGAAGGATGATTACTATTGACTCGGTATTTGCTCTCATTTACTAAATTTAAGTTCAAATAAGAATGCAATTTGATACTTTATTTAACTATCTATTGAAAAATCATAACCAAGAGTAAGGTACAAATCAATAATTACTAAAAGAAATCAGTATTTTACATATACCTGAAAAATTCTAATGTTCCTATGTTTTACCATTAAATTCTGCTTTATCATATTATCAGATGGCTTGAAACAAACATGAAAGATACAAATTCACCTGTGAGGTTCTTTTCTAGATGGATGATTACCTGTCTCACTGTCCACTGTCTATGGCAGGCTGCTAGCACCTTGTGGCTGAGCTGTTGTTGCTCCTACACGCTTGCACTTTCCAATAATCATATTTATAGCTGACTGGGGCAGATTTGACAGAGCAGAATTTTTGCATACTGACTTGTGGCATAAGTGGCATCCTATGATAATGACATGTTTAAAATCACTGAGCTTTTCAGTATGACCCATTCTATTGCCAATGTTTGTCAACAGAAACTGCATGGTTTCATCATAAGGGGGTGTGACTGAGCCCTCAAACCTCAGACATAATATAACCCAACACAACTCTTGGATTAAAATAATAGATTTTTATTTTCACTAACCTCCTTTTCCAGAGTAGACAGCCACAAATACCACAATACCACTGTATAAATGTCTTCTTTTCCTTCCACCCCTAGTGAGTTTCTCCCACTATTTCCTAACTCTGACTCCTGATTGTGTGGTGGCAGGCTCCTTTTCAAGTTGGACCCAGGAATGCTTCTGGTGTCACTGCACTGCATGTCAGGAGCACTTCCAGGTAATGTGGAAACCATTGTGATCCTCCCAAGATAGTGTCCTCTAGTGGCACCCAAGGACCCTGACAGAGCTACACTTCCACACTTCAATTCCCATACAACACTTTGGATGTCCTGATTGGAATCAGCATAAAGGAACACTGCCACCTTCAATGTGGGAATATGAACCGTTCCCACTATTCACATTCACCCAGTCCATCATTGATTCCAGCCGGGATGAAGATTACAAGGCATTTCGGCTGGGCTGTATCTCTGCTCCTATAGTTCTTCCATTATGGCCTACTGGGAAGGAAAAATATCAGTCTCCATCCCAGCTGGGATTCTAGTCCTGGCACTAGTTAAGCTGCTTACAATGGCTATATGCTCGATTTCATGCAACTGTTATACAAAGGATTTGGCTGAAACACTTCCATATATGTTTGGTCACATAGCATATATACTTAATATTATGGATTGAAGTGGGTTGGCACCCTGCCCAGGATTGGTTCCTGCCTTGTGCCCTGTGTTGGCTGGGATTGGCTCCAGCAGACCCCCGTGACCCTGTGTTTGGATTCAGCGGGTTGGAAAATGGATGGATGGATGAATTATGGATTAATTGACTGATTTTTGTTAAGTACTTTATATCTCTCTATTATTAAAGGAAATCATGGGATGAGACTTTCTCAGAGATAATTTCAACTCCTGCAAGAGATAATTTCAGGTTCTGCGAGACAAGACTTTAAACTTTAAGTCGAAGACTTGTAGATCATCTAATTTGTGTTGCCATCAGGGAAAAGTAGTATTTCTTTTCAATGAAGGGGCGTATCCATGAGAATTAAAAGATTTGTTATTTGGTGAAAGTGAAAACCACATACGCGAGCAGCAGAGATGCAAAGTGGCTGGCCTGCCCACGGTCCACTCACTTCTCATTCGAGTGAATGCTATTGTCAGACACAGTTCTTGTGCTCTCAGCTTCAAGGGGAGTCGGAAATAAAAGACAAAGAGTAGAAGACAAAGTAGAATATCAAAAACAGGTTCAAAAACATTGGCGCGATAGACATGCAGAGCAGGTTGGAGATTATGAAAGTACTAAAATCTGAAAGTCTCAAAAAACTGATAGTGAAGATCGCATTAGCACTAACAAACAGAAATTATTACTTGGTGAAATGACGGAATAGCGAAAAGAGATGAAAGATATGGACATGGGTGATATGACAGAAGTATGTAGATTTTGTTTGGCTTTAAACTAAGTTGGAGACATGTAGATTGTCTAATTTGTGTTGCCATCAGGGAAAAGTAGTGTTTCTTCCCAATTAAGAGGCCTATCCACGAGAATTAAGAGATTGTTTGTTTGGTGAAAGTGAAAACCACATACGCGAGTGGCAGAGACGTGAATTGGCTGCAGGCTGGGGGGTTGGCGAGCAAAGCGAACAGTGGGCGAAGCTCCCTAGTCTTTAAAATAACTAATGTCTTAAACTGGGATTGTGCTCCCATTTTACTGTATTCTGCAATTTTTTTTGTGTAAAATAGCTATGATAAAAGATGTTTCCAAATTGCATTAACAATGGTATATTTATTTTTTGTTGTGTTCTTGCTTTTATTCAATACTTTTCTGAAGTCTCATGCATATTATTTTTAGTTTGACACAACTGATCTTGCAGTAATCATATATTCACAGAACTAAAATTACTTCTTTTTATCAGTATGTGTGGTATAGTATAGGGTTGTGACAGGTTGTGTATTAGTGCCGTCAGATGTTGGCATACTGGTGTAGCTAATATGTGCACTTAGATAGTGAGAAGGGTTGAGGCAAGATATACCACTTTGGGGTTTTGTTAGGCTTCTTGAATGCTGGTATGTTTAAGTGGGGTGGCGGTGCCATGGAATTGCCAGCAGAGTGAGTGAAAATGATTCATGGCATTATGTATGAGCACACAAATAGCAGAAATAGCAATACTAACAAGTAGTATTGCTTACTGGTGAGGGGAGCTGGTGGGGGAGCACATGATATTGCCTGCACACTGGCATAATGTAATTTGAGGAGGCAAACTAGTACAGCTGGAAGTAGTAGCACCTCCCTTCTCTGGGAGACAACGTTTAATGCCTGAAAACAACACCATAAGGGTAATCAAAGTCTGAGCCTTCTTGGTCTTGCTGAGTGTAGTAATATGCTTGAGAATTTTTTTTTTTATTCTTTGTTGTTCTTGTTTTTTTACAAATGGGGGACTAACCTGCTGAACAAACTAGAGACAGAGGAAGGGGAGAGATTCAAAGATCAAGTGATGATTTTTAATGAAATAGGGAACAGGAAGCGGGAGAATGATCTGCGGATCTTGTAAATGGTAGAGTGCTTTGGAATGAGCCTTAGAGTGAACTAGTTGTGGGCAAGCAGCTTGTATAGAGATAAATTATTGCAAAGTAAAAAGAATGGCCAGTACTTTGTAGTTGGGCCCTCCTCAAGGAATGGAGGCATGGAGTTAACTACTGGTGTTGAGATGGAGTGCTGAGTTATTGTTCACTTCCAATTCAGTAGCTCAAGCATTTCAGGTGAGAAGATTGGTTTGATGGTCTCATCATAATTCACAGATGGATGTCCGTCTGGACTTTTAAAAGTATTTCTGTTTTTTTTCTATTTACTTCTGAGCCTACACTGATGTGGACTAGGTCTGTTAACTTGATCATCTTCAAGGCATCTAATTAATAAAGATCCATTTTGTTTTTGCACTATAAAGAACTGTGTTTGGAATGTCTGTGTGTCACTGAGTCTCTCTTTGGGCCAGGAATTACAAGATGCCCACAGTTTGAAATGTGCTGAGGCAAAGGGCACGGGACATCACAAGAATTCCTTTTTTGATTATCGGCCTTTGTTGATGCTACACGTCTAGGTTTAGATTGCTGACCTTTCATTTTTATGGCTATTACATGAAAAGTCATGCTTTCTAGAATTGATTCCAGAAAAGTCAGTTTCTCCTTTACAGACATTAATATGCATATTTCCTGAACTTTTGTCCATCTTAGATCTTACTTCACTTGCTTCACATTTTGAGAAGGAGCAGTTTATACACAATGCAAACACAAGTAGATATAACATCAGATTGACATTCCAACTGAAGATCCACAAACTGGCTCAGATTCATACACCTGAATGTGTACATATTAATTTTATTAAACATAAGCAATTATTAACACACTCACATTCCAATATGAATGCTTTGTGGCTCAATTCAGAAACTGAAAGACATGTGATCTAATGCAGTACTAGGGCTACAGTATATTTGATAATCTGTCAATAGCACTTGAATATATTGGTACAGCTAAAGTCGATTTTCAACAGTAAATTTGTAGATGTCACAACTGACTCTGCCTTCTCAAGAAAACTGACAATGAAGCACAAGGAGAACTATGGGAGTTTGATTTAAAACCTCTTTTTAGGAGAAGGCTGGAAGTATCAGCAAACAGTCGTGCCTCAAGAGATAGCTAAAAGTCATCAGGAAGTTGCCCCAAAAATGAAGGCATTGTTAAAAAGACAATAGTGTGCCCTGGAAATATGCCACGAATGGGAATCAGTTTACTTGTCGAAGTCATTGAGGAAAGGCAGCTTAAATGAAGTCAAAAGGTTCTCCAATCTGATAAATATATAAAATATAATCAGTTATTAAATGTTTCTAAGACCAACTCTGCTAAATTTTAGCAAAACGCTATTCTAATTTGTTTATCATTGGATTGAAAACAACTGCTAATTCATTTCCATGTCTGGGAGAGAAGAGAAGAATAACCTTTGGTTATTTACACATTTCTGTACTTATTTGAGCAAAACAACCACCCTAAAAGTGTAATACTTACAAAATCAAACTTGAGGTCTACTCAATGATGCAGTTCAGGTGCGTTGAGAGTCAGTGCAGACTCTAGCTCCATTAAATGTCATCACTGACTCTGAGAAGAAGGCAAATCCAATACAGGACACACAAACACACTCTCAAAAAAATTGAACTGGCATTTTGCTTAAGATACAAACATGTCTCATGTGTTAAAAAGACAAAAATTACAGTACCTGGGTGAAAAATCCCATCCAATACAGGGAAAATTTTGAAATTCCACACTGGTAATTCCTGGGTTAGAATTTGAAACTTGGGCTACAAATAAAAAAAAACATCAAGAAGTATGTTTGTGAAGCCCAGCTTCACAATAATTATTTGCTCTCTAAGTGAAAAAGAAAACATGCTGACTGCCTTCAGTTGAAATCTGCTGTGGTTCAAAACAACCTCCAAAGAAATTATTTTTCTATAGTAGAAAGTGGACTGAGTGTGAGAAATGCAGCTGTATGTTAGTTAATTGCCAGTTTCACCAGTGCAAATAGTAGAAAGTGCCTGTGTAGCTCTTGTGACTAGCATGGTGTCAAATAGGTATGAACCTGCATATTGTAATACCATTCTACCAACTATGAAATGCCACAGTAGCTACAATGTACTTAATCATTGCAATAAATTATACTTACTACAATGTCTCTGTGCTAACATTTTTTTCAAACCATCTGAGAATCAGGCAAAACATTTATGCTTATTTTAATATATTTTAGTCAGAACGTGGTGAATGTAATTAGTGTATATACAGCATTTGAGACAGTAGGAGTACCACTGTCAGTTTCAAACAAAATTCACTTTAAAAAACATTAGTTTCATTGTATGACATATCGGTGGTGTAAGTGATTTTTTAATCTGTAACAATAAAAGGCAAAGCCCTCACTGACTGACTGACAGACTGACTCACTGACTGACTGACTGACTCATCACTAATTCTCCAACTTCCCATGTAGGTAGAAAGCTCAAATTTGGCAGGCTTATTCCTTACAGCTTACTTACAAAAGTTAAGCAGGTTTCATTTCAAAATTCTACACATAACGGTCATAACAGTCGATAACGGTCGACAACGTCTGCCAAGTTGAACTTTCTTATTTATGGCCCAATCTTTACGAAATTTGGTAGGCGGCTTCCCTGCGCTAACCGAAACCGATGTACTTACTTATTTCGATGGTATGACGCCACTGTCGGCCGCCATATTGAACTTTCCAACGTCACCAATTTTCAAACTTCCCGTGTAGGTAGAAGGCTGACACCATCTTCACGAAATTTAGTAGGTGGCTTCCCTGCACTAACCAAAACCGATTTACGTACTTATTTCGGTGGTATGACGCCACTGTCGGCCGCCATATTGAATTTTCCAAACATCACTAATTCTCCAACTTCCCGTGTAGGTAGAAGGCTGAAATTTGGCAGGCCCATTCCTTACAGCTTACTTACAAAAGTTAAGCAGGTTTCATTTCGAAATTCTATGCATAACGGTCATAACGATCAACAACGTCCGCCATATTGAACTTTCTTATTCATGGCCCTATCTTCACGAAATATGGTAGGCGGCTTCCCTGCGCTAACCGAAACCAATGTACGTACTTATTTCGGTGGTATGACGCCACTGTCAGCCGCCATATTGAACTTTCCAACGTCACTAATTCTCCAAATTCTCGTGTAGGTAGAAGGCTGAAATTTGGTACTTATTTCGGTGGTATGATGCCACTGTTGGCCGCCATATTGAACTTTTAACGGAAACCGATGTCCGTACTTATTTCGTTGGTATGACACCACTGTCGGCCGTCATATTGAACTTTCCAACGTCACTAATTCTCCAACTTCCCGTGTAGGTAGAAGGCTGAAATTTGGCAGGCCCCTTCCTTACAGCTTACTTAAAACAATTAAGCAGGTTTCATTTCGAAATTCTACGCATAACGGTCATAATGGTCAACAACATCCGTCATGTTGAACTTTCTTATTTACGGCCCCATCTTCACAAAATTTGGTAGGTGTCTTCCCTGAGCTAACCGAAACCAATGTACGTACTTATTTCGGTGGTATGATGCCACTGTCAGCTGCCATATTGAAGTTTCCAACATCACTAATTCTCCAACTTCCCGTATAGGTAGAAGACTGAAATTTGGCAGGCTCATTCCTTACAGCTTACTTACAAAAGTTAAGCAGGTTTCATTTCGAAATTCTATGCGTAATGGTCATAACGGTCAACAACGTCCGCCATGTTGAACTTTACTTATTTATGGCCCCATCTTCTCGAAATTTGGTAGGCGGCTTCCCTGCACTAACTGAAACCAATGTATGTACTTATTTCGGTGGTATGATGCCACTGTCGGCCACCATATTGAACTTTTCAACAATCTTTGTTACTTATGGGCCCATGTTCAAGAAATTTGGTACACGGGTTCCCAACGCTAACTGAATCCTACTTACGTACATATATACGCCCATAGCCTGCAGCTCGGTCACCGTGTGAGGTGGCGTTGGGTCCCCCATCCCAACGCCTCCCACGTTGTTGGCTGCCTGCCTATATAAGGCCGTTCGTCGCTCCAGTCTCTACATTCCCTTCCTTGCTTCGCCACGGGATTCACGTCTCCCTACTGATAACTACAGCCTTTTTGTTTAATCCACAGCTTCTCTGCTGTTTTATTGTTTGTTTATTACAATTATAATTATTGTATAGGTATTTTACACTTACTTTACATTGCTCAGGTACACATTTCCTTTATCATTCCAACCCCCATTACCATGTCTATCGAGATGATCACTATCGATCAAAGAACTATCACTTACCGAGTGGTTTCCATGCCCGGAGATACCACCTACCTTTTCCATTCTCTTTGTTACATATTGCACGGCCATATCAGGCTCACTCTTGATATCCAGAGGAACATTGTGTCTTATGTATTGAATGACTGGGACAGGTTCAATGTGTGGACGGATGACGGTGCAGGAGATAATTATATTACACAGGAGTATTAAAAGAGTGAAATGCTTAAGCCCTTCACCTATGGTTCTGCATGTGAGTTGATGGCTGCCGCTGAATTGTTCGGTTGTCGCTTTCAAGTGTACCGAAATGGCCAAATATTTTACACCTTTCGACAACCGCCAATGCCTCTTAAACATCTTAGATTGACAGGTGACGATTTCAGTAGTGGACACTTTGATGTTTATGAATGTTTAAACTCTCAAAAGCTGGATGTGATTTTATCGCTGAAACCGGTTGTGTGTTTACAACGCTTGACAGATGCCGAATGTCACTTCAATACAACAAATCCTGCAAATACTGTCATAATTGAAACAAACCATGAAACTCAAACCGATTATGACAGCAGCAATCCAAGCTGTGAGATTTGAGACAAGATTACTGTTCACATGGCCAACTGTAAGTTGCATGCTCAAGAGTAAGCTCAGCGCACAGCTTGGTCATATTACAACCGGAGGGCCGAACTGACAACATGGTATACAAAGAGATCCTTAACAAATAATTATTGGCATATTTTCCCTCAGTTTAAAAAGGTAAAATTTTCTTCTTAATAAAAATTTTAATGCAGTACTTCGCCGCTGCGAAGCGCGGGTATTTTGCTAGTCTTACAAATATAATTGTAAAATCTCTAAATATTGCTGTAGATACTGGCTTTGCACACATGCACATTTAAAAAAAATAATGTTTTATTTTTTAATGCAGTGCAGATAAAGTTTTGAAACAAGGTGACATAGTGGAGCACTAACTAGAACTCCTGACTCTAAATAATTTAGGCTGTCTGTTCACAGTGTGTGTGGAGTTTGCATGTTTGTTTCATTTTGAGGATTTTTTTTCTTTTCACAGATACAAATCTTTTATGAAAATGTATACATCTCTTGTGTATTTAACATCTCTTCTTCTGTTCTATTACTACATCGACAACTGCACATAAAATATGAAAATGAAGTAAAAGTATGTCTAAGCCCACTTCCCAATTAAGGCTAATGTAGTGAATGTTAACAGCTCACTCCATTTGCTGTTTTAAATATACAGAACGATGAGCAGCTACTTTCTTATCCAGATTTTTTTTATTCAGTGCTCAAATATACTAATATATTAGGAATAAAAATGAACCTTTTAGCTTTCTGATTAAATCCTGTTGTATTCTAGGAAATTCAAAAAATAACTTTGTCAATTTTCGTTTCTGTTATTTGTGGGTTTTATTTACAGTAAATAATAGGTTTTATTACATTACCTGTCAAATAGAAATTTATATTTGCCTCCTCAGGATTAAGCGGGCTTTGAAAATGGTATGGTACATGTATATTGTTTTTTCATTTTCATCTTTTCAATGGACTCTTTCACTTAACATTATTTGCATTGCATCTATATCAAGAGACTGTTTGCTGGTGTTAACTGCTTGATGATAATTTTGACATTTTTGCTCACATTCTAATAGATTTCAATATTACAGTTGCTATAATTATGATGTATATAATACATTGCTAGCATATATTTATGTACTTTGTAGGTGCCATGTAAATTATCCAGGAAAATGACACATGCACTGCTAAGAGAAACAAAAATACAAACATTTGAAATAATTAACTTCACATTTCACAGTTTTTATTTATTTTTAAGTATTTAATTCATTAAAATTAATTATGTAACTGAATATTTAATATACTAATATGCATAGTATTATAACATGGCTATGAAAGCAAACTAGGGTAGGCAGGCAAAAGGTTGGAGTCCCAGCAGGGTCATCCCTTTTAATTATAACCAAATCACAGCAGCAAAAACACAAAAAGAAGATACAGCTACTGTCAGCATTGCACTTAACAATGGTGGCAACGGAATTGGAGTCCTATCCTTCTTGTATGCGGGTTAAATACTAACACCACCTTCCCTAGATGGTCTATGTTATAGCATTGGTGCTGCAAGGAGCATTGTGGACAGAGCTAGGCAGCATTTCAATGCAACAGGGGAAAGGATACTGTTAGTGTCAGCGCTCCTTCTAATGCCAGGGAGAAACTGCTTACCTCACCAAAGCCATGTAGGTGGTCCCCAGGAGCACATACAGGACAGAATATCTACTGTATTAATATGATAACTGGTATTTCTCTTCTGTAAAGATCACTGCCAAAATATGTGCTGTAAATGTTGACAAATATAATTTATAATATCGTCTCCACGTGAAAATTGAAAACACTTCTTCTATATATCCCTATGTATATAAAATCCAATCTGTCTGTCTGCTTTTCACAAGAGAACTACTTAATGGATTTAGATCAAGTTTTTTTCTATAATTTGCTTAAACATTCCGATTGATTTTTACAACTTCTCTCATTGTGCTATATATCATAGTTCACTTGCAGCAACAACTTATTTGCGCGAATCCAAGAGACACGCAGCGGGCCAAGGGGAGGTGAGTGGGTCCCTCCTCACTCATGCACCAGCCTTGAGGCGTTCCTTACCTCCATTTAACTAGTTAATGAGAGAACTAGTAAATGGATTTATCAGGTTTTTTTCTATAATTTGCTTGAACATTCCGATTGATTTTTGCAACTACTCTCATTGCCCTAAGAATCACTGTTTTCTTGCAGGAGCAATATATTCACGCTAATCCATGAGAGAGAGGCGGTGGGGCCCTACTCACTAACGCGTCAGCCTCCGTTCGAGTCGGACTACCTCTCAGCACGTATTGGAGCATACCTGGCCTCTGTTTAGGTAGTGATACCTGTTTGTTCAACAGACATTATCATCTACAGATTGTTAAAGAGTAACGTTTGATATTTTTGAGAGAGAAATGAGAACTATGTGTGTTTTAGAGAGTAGCTGCTGATTGCCACAGATATTACGGCCACGTGTTTTTCTCCCCATGCGGGGGATGTTTAGATACAGTACAGTGCCAATTGTATTTTAAAGTTTGTCCTGTTTCACTGCTACGTGGGTGGAGCCATGGGGGAGAACTAGTTATTTTATAAATGAAATAATTTAAATAGACCAAACAATAAGTCTGCATGTGTTGTGCAAGTCCACACAACAGTAGCCCTTTAAGCACAGAGAAGGCAGGCCAAGTAGCTGCAGTAATCAAGTAGTCTATACTTCACAGACCGGTTGCCAAAACAATTATATTATTGGCCATGCTGATGAGCAAAATCTTCTCTTTAAACATACATTTGAAATAAATATTAGCAAATGAGAGATCAGAAAAAACCTGATGTTTGAATCTCTGGTATCCTTTTCAATTGTTTATGTTTGCTTTTTATTATTTTCTTTTGTTCTTTTGCATTCATATTGAGTCTTCGCCAGTTAAGCTTACCAAGCAGTCACTGAGAGCTAGATGACGCTTGAAATTAGCTTTGTTTTTATCAGGTCAATCTTGTGCCATCTGTAAAATTGGTTGTTTCCGCAGGATGTGTTTGACATCCTGTCAAAGTGTCGATTTAATGCAATTTATTTCTGTTTGTATTAATTTATTTTAGTTGATTCATGTGTTATTAGATGGAGCGTATTTCAGTTTTTTATATATTGGTTTACAATAAGCATGTATTGTTGAAACTTTTCTAAGTTAATATTCTAGTACATATTTTAAACACTATTTTTACAAATATTGGCACTGATCTTACATGTATTAGTTACTTCAGTGAGACAACAGCTCCACCTGCTGGAAATCCAGTTAAATGAAACATTTCATTTTAATCTTCAAACCATCAACCTTAAGAATCAAATAATTCATTTTTGAAATAAATAAAACATACATAAAATGGCTGAGGCATTTTTACCATAATAAATAAAGATGACTGTCAAAGTGTCAATTTAATGCAATTTATTTCTTTTTGTATTAATTTATTTAGTTGATTCATGCGTTATTAGTTGGAGCGTATTTCAGGTTTTTTTTTGTTAGTCAGTATGAGTGTAACATGTTAGCATGTATTTTGGTTTTGGCTTAGCAACTATAACCTTGGAAAGCAAAACCAGTTATTTAAAATATATTTTAATGTCACAGTGGGATCCTGACATAGACATCAACAATTTGGCCCTAAAATTTATACATAAAAAACATACTAATAATCAGAGGCTACATAATTTAGAATTACAAAATTCCTAAACACCATAACCCAGCAATTTATTTAAAATACTGACAGGCCGAGATTTCAAATACATCAGCCAACTGAGTTCTCTTGACAGCAGTAACGTCTCTATATTGGGCATCACACTGTAACTGGGTATCTATTCTCAGCAGTATAAAGCTAAGTAGTCAAGGAGAGGTACATGTATATGTGTCAAAATGACTGCCATCTTGCCAGGCCTGCACAAAAGATATGTCCTGAACTGTAGGCCTCACACCTTTAAATACTGTTCATTGTCTTGGTGGATACCTTTAATCATATCTTATACCAGTAATTGGATATTTTTTAGAAAGGTCTGCTTTACACAATGGCATATAATATATAAACTCTAAATCTTTTTCTTCTGCTTTTGGCTGATCTCACTTAGGGGTCACCACAGCAGATCATCTGTTTCCATTTACTACTGTCTTTTACATAATTTTCTGCCACACCGACTGCCTTCATGTCCTCCCTCACTGCATCCATAAACCTTCTCTTTGGCTTTCCTCTTTTCCTTTTGCCTGTTGGTTTCATCATCAACATTCTTTTCCCAATGTAACCCTCATCTCTTACATACACATATCCAAAACAATCTCAATCTGGCCTCTCTTACTTCGTCACCAAACTGCTGTACCTTGTGTTGTCTATCTAATATACTCATTCCTAATTCTGTCTATCCTCATTACTCCAATCAAAAATCGTAGCATCTTCAACTCTGCCACTTCCAGCTCTGCCTCCTGTCTTTTTGTCAGGGCCACCATCTCCAAACCATGCAGCATAGCTGGTCTCACAACTGTTTTATAGACCTTCTCTTTCATGTTTGCAGGTACTCTTCTATCACAAATCACTCCTGCCACTCTTCTCCACCCAGTCCACCCTGCCTGCACTCTCTTATTTGACTCTCTGTTGCACTTTCCATTGTTCAATTGAACCCATGTATTTACATTCATCTACCTGTACCACCTCTGCTCCTTACAGTCACACCCTTCCACCACCTTCCCTCTCATTCCTTCACATGTACTCCATTTTCCTCCTACTGACTTTCATTCCCCTTCTCTCCAGTGCATACTTCCACCTCTCCAGGTTTGTCTCAACCTGCTGTCTACTGTCACTACATTACTCACAATGCCATCTGCTAACATCATAGTTCACTGATAACCATGTTACAGTCCAGCCAGTGGGGTCACAAAAGCCAGTGCAGTCTTAGTGCCAGTCCCAAGCCCGAGTAAACTGAGGAGGGTCACTTCAGGAAGGGCATCCAGCGTAAAACCTGTGCCAAATGAAACATGCGGATGAGAAACTGATTGTCTGTAAACCCTAAGTATGAAGTTTGAATCCTTGATACTTTTGTACAGAGTAGTCAGTGGGTCTGCACCTGTATATACAGGTCAAATTCTGTTACAATGAATATCTTTACAATGAAATTTTCATTACAACGAAGTATTTTTATGGTTCTGACAGCTTCCCCATATGACACGAGTCTATAGAAATCTTGTTACTACGAAGTACATTCAGCAGTTACTTTCATTACAATGAAGTGCACAAAAGACCTTGAAATGCCTGAATGAATCAGTTGTGCACAATGATCCCCAAACAGAAACACTGTAATTTTTTTTTTCTTTTCTTCGAACTTTCCTCATACTGTTTTTTTTTTTTGCCTTTTTTGTTTCCTGCGGTTTTCAGTGATACCTTTTCCTTATTGCTTGTGTAACAAAGGCGCTATATAGGCACCTGACCTGACACAGATAGACACAGAGGCACGTATAAAAAGTACAAAGACTTTATTTTTCTTCATCTGTGGAACACGTCTTCCCCGTGCCACACAGCCCAAACACAGTCCCAAAGCACAAGCACAAATACACAACACTTCTCTTCCTTTACCACCACTCCTTCTCAAGCTTTGTCTCCTTCCTCCCAACTCTCGCTCATCGAGTGGTGGTGGCTGGGCCCTTTTATAGCCCTCCCGGAAGCGTTCCAGGTGATAACCACCTGGTCCTAATTGCACTTCCGGGTGGGGCTGAAGACTCGTCCAGCCGGGCTGTTGGAAGCAGACAGCCCCCCCTAGAGGCCACCCCGGGCCCCAACCAAGCTGTGGAGGACTCCATCTCCCATGGAGCCCTACGGGTGGTTGGGGAATCACCGTCGGCCAGGGAGGCTGCCACCATGTGTCCTGGGGGAGGTATTGGACTGCCCATGGCGGCTTCCCCGGAACATAAGCAGCAGGGGCATCCCTGCCGGGCATGGGACCCAGCTGTCTTTCACACTTGTCAACATCTGAAAAACATCCATTGGAATTTAACTCATTGTCACCCTCCTATAGAAACGGTAGACACTGTCAAATTTCTTGAAAGACAGAGCAAAAAAAGAAGAAAAATCCCGGCTGCAAACGTATGTGAACTGATGCATTTGAAGATCTTGAAAAAGCCGTTTTTATGTGGTTCAGTGATGCTCATTCAAGAAACATTCCTATTAATGCTGCACTCATTCAAGAAAATGTGAGGTTTGTAAACTCTCTTGGGACCTCCCCTAATTGGAGACGACGCGCCGAAGAGCATCCCGAAGTGCGATCTCCGCATCTGTACAGGGCAACAGCAGGCTCACAGCTATGCTGCGTCTCTCCACCAAAGTAAACAGAAAAGATCTCGAAGGGTGATGCAAGGTTAGCAGCACATATATTACAAATGCAGATAACAGGATTACTTGGTCACTGACCTGCCCACAACCCTGCCTAACTGCTGTGTCTGTGTATAGCAGAGTGGCAGATCATGCTACAATAAATAACTGTGCCGTTCCTGTTTCAAGCTGAATAAAGCTGGTTTTGCTAATGTCCTGAGACTAAGCCTTGTGTTTTGGGGTGCAAGACAGGGACTTATAGCGCGACCCTGATATTTTGTGATTTGCAGAATACAAGCAACTTAATAACGATCAATGGCCGCTAGACTTGGCACTTTATTGCGATCTGATCAACATGTTGAATAAGCTTAATTTACAGCTGCAAGGAAAAGAGAAAACCATGATCAATATGATTAGCTCAGTAAATGCTTTCAAACAAAAAATGCAACATCTGTCCTCAAAGCTGCAGCACCTTGATTTGGGGAACATCCAAAACCTCGCGTCAGAGCTGGAGACGCAATGGATGGCGTGTGTGCAACTTGACAGCATACGCTACACAGAGTAGACTGAAAACTGTCTGTCAGACTTTAACAAACGGTTTCAAGACTCAGCTTTACTTGAGCCAATCGCTACATTTAAGTGCTATCCATTTAGGGAAGATGTTGAGGGTGATTCACCCGCATCAAAAATTGCAACACTGTTTCACCTAAAACTCCTCTACAGTGGAGGATAACATTTTGACACTACAGGATGACATTGAGCTGAAGTCTGGGGCTCTTGGACAGTTTTGGAACTTAATCACAAAGGAAAAGTACCCAAACATGAGGAAATGTGTTACCTTCTTGACTACATTATTCGGCTCTACTTATTTATGCGAGTCAGCCTTTTCCCACATGAAGATTATTAAATCCAAATACTGTAGTGACCATAAATGTATTGAATTGTTATTGTGCCATACATGTTATTCAGTTATATATATATATATACTAGCAGAATACCCGCGCTTCACAGCGGAGAATAGATATCTACATATACACACACACACATATATATATATATATATATATACATACCTATCTACATCATATATACACACACATACATACATACACACACACAAATTATATATATGTGGGTATGTATGTATGTATGTATGTATGTGTGTGTGTGTGTGTGTGTGTGTGTATATATATTGTGGCCCCGGCCGTGGAGCCCGCCGGGGCGCCAGGAGGACGTGAGGAGGGCTTGTGCCTCCTCCAGACCGCGTGGTGGCGTCCGTCCTGGTTCTGTTGGGGGCCACGGGTTGAGGGCATGGAAGCCCTTCCCTGTAGGGGCCCGTGGTCACCGCCAGGCGGCGCCCCGATGCCGGTTTATCCCGTGCGGTTGCCGGTCCGGGCAGGGGCCCGGCGGGACGCTTGAGGACCGGAGGAGGGCGAGTGCCTCCTCCAGACAGAGTGGGGGCGTCCGTCCTGGTTAGGCAGGGGCCTCGGGTACAGGGCTTTGAAGCCCAGCCCTGTAGGGACCCGTGGCCACCGCCAGGCGGCGCCCGGTGCCTAATTATCCCGGGAGCCCGGCACTTCCGCCACACCAGGAAGTGCAGGGGGGAAGACTTTGTGTGGCACCCGGAGAGCTGCCAGGAAGACAGCCGACACTTCCGCCACGCTTGGGCGTGGCTAAAGACGGAACACCTGGGGCTCATCCGGGAGCCTTATTTAAGGGGCCGCCTCCCTCCAGTCATGGGTGGAAGTCGGGAGGAAGCGGACTGAGCTGGAGAGCGAGGACAGGAGGCGGCCAGGAAGCAAGGCACAGAACTGTGGGCCCTGGACTTTGGGGAAATCGGTGCAGAGGCACTGGGGTTGCGTGAGTGCACTAAATCTGTAAATAGTGTAAATAAAGTGTGTTGGGTGAAAAAATATGCTGTCCGTCTGTCTGTGCCGGGGCCAGGTTTCACAATATATATATATATATAATCTAGATAGGGGTGTGTGTGTGTATATATATATACTGTATATACATACATACATATATACACATACATATACTTGTGTGTATGTTTGTATGTGTCTATATGTGTGTGTATAGCTTTGGTCACTGAGTGCAAGGGAAAAATAATAAAATATAGTCTATAAGTTATTAAACAGTAAAACATTAACGTTTTAAGAAGTACAGGTACATTGAGCACTACTGGAGTGGTTGCGGGTAAACTACATTTTAAAGACTGTGTAACACAACAGGTAAGTAGAACTAACAGCAGGTAAAATGTATATGGATCATCTCTCGGTAGTAGATCCCTTTTGAAAGGCGCTACACGACGGCTGTGGTATAGAAATTACATTTTCTATGTGAACGTTCAAATTTGTGCCTCTGGTAATGTGCCTTACCGGCAATTAAAGAAAATTATTTTTGTGTCCTCTGCAGTGTTAAGAGAGAAAGGCTTTGGTTTGGGATAAAAGGAAAAAAGGTGTAAAAAGGAAAGTTGCTTTTTCTTTTATATAGTATAGAGATGTGTTCGCTGACGTTATGATCGCCTTTTGGGACAGTCGCGGTGGGTCTTTGTAGACTGGTGAGACGTCCCGCCATTAATCGGCTGTGATGGCACTGTCAGTCCTCCACTCGTGTGCGTGTCTTCATAATCCGAGCTCAGGACCTCATAATCGATATACGTGCAAAAGAAAGTGTGAATCGCCTTAATATTATTTTGCCGTGGTGTAGAAAAGGGGTCCCGTGTTTTCACTTGTCTGGGCTATAGCGCAGGGGGAGGAAGAAAAAAATTAAAAGTGCTCACTTTGACTTAAGGCAGAAGCGCAGTCAGCGTCTCAAAGGCCGGCACAGCTATGCACGCGCGCTGGCTGCTCGACTTTTGCTGGGCAGGAGACCCCAGTTTTTGTACACATGTTCATGATATCAAAAGTCTCAGCGCTTTGGAGGTCATTCATATATTATATATATAGCAAAATACCGCTACTCGCAGCGGAGAAGTAGTGTGTTAAAGAAGTAATGAAAAAGAAAAGGTTGGTTGGTCTCGTCCGATGCGGGAGATGGACGTCTGAAGTGGAGCTCCGCTAGCAGTGGTGCTATTTTTCATATTATTTGCTTATTATTCTGAGATATCCTGTATTTATTCAACCCGAGAGGGACCGCTACAGTATATGTAAACACATATAAACATGGCCAACAAGAAGGAAAGAACGAAAGAATCAAGACTAAAGCTACATCCAAGCTGCGATCAGCAAGCCCTAGTTCGAGATACGGCCTGTCAGAGACAGACCTGGATCAGATGGGCGAAAGTACAGACTCCTCGGGACCACGGTCCGCTACATCGTCGCCGGCTGAGAGCGAAAAGGGGAGCGAAGGTGCGATCGTGAGTGCAGATGTGGATAGCTCGCCGATTGGAGAGGATTACCTGAAACTGGAAAAGGCGGGAGGTCCGCGGCTTCAGTTACGCAATTACGCGGGACTGGAGCAGCGGGACACCGCTTCAGCAGAGTCTGCTGCTTCATCTACGCACAAGAAGGCACATTTGAGCTATCTGAACTGAAAGTGTTGCTCGCTGAGCTCACGCAAGATATAAAGAAAGCGAGAAGGCTAATGAGAAAGCAACGGCAAAGGCACTTGAGAGACTGAAACAGGAATTAAAACAGGAGATGAAACAGGCCAATGAATGTCTGCGACAGGAAATCCAACAGGCAAATGAAAGGCTGCGACAGGAATTCCAACAGGCAAATGAAAGGCTGCGCCAAGAGGTACAACTTGAACTTCGACAGGTGCTGGGTAAAATTGAAGAGCGCATTGAGAAAAACTCGCTAAACTGAGCACGCTTGCTGATCGATTGGAGCATCTTAGTGAGACATTCACGAATCGGATCGAAATAGCCGAACATCTAGCTGCCAGTGCCGAGGAAAGAGCAGTAAATGTCAGTTCTGAATGTAAAAAACTCGGAGAAAAACTTGGAGACAGACTGGCTGCTTTAGAAGATGGGAATAGAAGGTATAATGTCAGAATTGAAGGCCTGCCGGAGAATCGAGAAAGTTTAAACCCGTGAAATTGCAACTGAACTTTTTCTAAAATAATCGGGGCGACTTTAAAGCAGAATCTGAGATAGCAGCGGCTTACGCGTCAGCTGATCAAACACCGTCAGACCCCGACCAAGATCTTTTATAGTTCGTTTTGAACGATTATCATTTAAGTTAGAGGTGATGGAACTCCTCAGGAAAAAAGGGGAAGATATTATATATGAAGATTGCCACATTCGCGTCTTCCCTGACTTCTCTCCAGCAACAGCTATCAAGCGCGCCCTTCTATAATATTAAACAGCTGCTACGGCAAGCCAATGTCAAATACGGCCTCCTGTATCCGCAAAACTGAAAGTGGAATGGCAGGGTCATTTCTATGTTTTCGCTAGCAAGGAGGAGGCAGAAAATGAGTTAAGAAAGCTGATCCGGGACTATTCTGATACATAATTGTGAGTCATGGCGGTAAATGATAAAGCTAGGATTAATAATCTACTGTCTGATCTATTTGTTTTAAAATACGGGTTTTTATCAGCATATATTATCATATTCTTATATTATTATTATTACTTACTTATTACTTATCATTACTTAGTATTACTAGGGTGCTAAATGTTTGTTTTATTGTGCTTAATTACGTTTTCCTCCTCTTTTTTCTTTTCTAATTATTTCATGTGTACCCTAAATGAGACTGTTCAATATCATACCCTTGGTTTGCTGTTATTGCTATTACTGCATTAAGACTTGTTATGCTTGTTTTGGACACATCTTTAACACCATCACCTGGGTTTATTATCTGGGGATATCATCTTAATGCACTAAAATTGCTGAAGATTATATGTATGTGTATGTATGTATGTATATATATATATGTATATATGTATGTATGTATATATATATATATGTATATATTAAGTGCAAAATTCTTTTTTCTTTTTTTTCTTTTTCCTCTTTTAAAGACTATATTGGTAACAGATATCTCTATCTTTTAACCTTAAAGCGCCACTGCATGGGGGCTTGATGTGCTTTGGACGTGCTCTGTCTCTGGGTATGTCAGAGGACTGGGACTGCATGAAGTGGGTTTTAGCCTCACCTGGGGAGGCAAAAAGGGAGGGTGGGGGTTAAGGGGGGAAGAGAAAGAGAGCAGGCTTGATCTATATCTAATCTATCATCTCAATCTTTATAATTATAACTATCAACGTAATAATAAGCTGCATGGCAACAACTCTTGGGGGAATAGGAAATTAAGACCTAAACTATTTCACTTCCAGTTAAGACTATAATATGACACCAAAAACTCAGAATCAGTGTCTCCATGATGGGACAGTTAACTCGTAAGCTGGAATGTTAAAGGCCTGAATCACGAATTAAAGAGAAAGAAAGTACTTTCTCACCTAACAGGTCTAAATGCTAAAATAGTATTTTTACAGGAAACCCACTTACTAAGTAAGGATCAGTTCCGCTGCAAAAGACTGGACTGGCCAAATGTTCCATTCTAGTTTTACAAAGAAAACTAGAGGGGTGGGAATTCTCATACATAGAACAGTACCATTTGTAGCATCAGATGTAGTATTGGATCCTGAAGGGAGATATGTGATGGTCATGGGAGACTTATCTAACTGTAAAATGATTTTGATAAATGTTTATGCACCTAATGTTGATGATAAGGAATTTATACAAAATTTATTTGCATCCATTCCCAATCTGAACACTCATAAACTTATAATGGCTGGGGACTTTAATTGTGTTCTAAATCCACTTTTAGATAAGACTTCCTCCACAGGGGGAACGGCAACTAACACCGCAAAGATAATTACAAAGTTTATAACTGATCACAACTTATCAGATCCCTGGAGGTTTTTAAACCCAAATTCAAGAACATATTCTTTCTACTCACCAGTACATCATTGCTACTCAAGGATTGATTACTTCTTTATAGATAATAACTTCTTGCCTAAGATTAAATCTTGTAAATACGATGCTATTGTTATTTCAGACCATGCTCCGATGATCTTGGAGCTGAAATTACTAAGCCCCATACACTCACCCGCAGATGGCGCCTCAATCCGCTTCTATTAGCTGACGAGAATTGTACTGAATTTATATCCAAACAAATTGAATTCTTTCTAGAGACAAATACATCCCCTGAGATCTCTGCAGGAATACTCTGGGAAACTCTTAAGGCCTTCTTAAGAGGACAGATTATCTCATATCTTTCCCACAGAAATAAATCCGCGAAGAAAGTAGCAGAGATAAAAAGCGAAATTACTAAAATAGATGAAGAACATGCCAGACTACCAAGCGAGACTCTACATAAGAGGAGGCAGGCTCTACATTCAGAATTAAACCTCTTGACAACTAAAGAAACCGAACAACTAATTTACAAATCCAGACATCATTATTATGAACATGGAGAGAAAGCTAATAAGCTTTTAGCGCAACAAATTCACAAGCAAGATGTAGCAACGCAATCTCGTAATTACTAACACGAATGGAGATAAAATCATCGAACACAAAAATATAATGTACACTTTTAGAGACTACTATAAATCCCTATATACTACTGAGTTTAAAGAAGACAATATACAATCTAATGCATTTCTGGATAAATTACAGATACCACAAATTGACGCTTTTAGTGTGGAGGAGCTCGATAAACCTCTGTCATTATCAGAATTACTGGATGCTATAAAGTCACTCCAAGGTGGAAAAGCAGCAGGCCCTGATGGCTACCCTGCAGAGTTTTACAAGAAATTCTCCGCTCAGCTAGCTCCTCTCCTATTAGCAACATTTACAGAAGCCAGAGATAACCAATCTCTTCCACAAACCTTTCGCCAAGCACTAATCACTGTCTTTCCAAAACAAAATAAGGACTTATTACAATGTGCATCATACAGACCAATTTCACTTCTGAATAACGACGTTAAAATACTCTCTAAAATCATAGCTAGAAGGATGGAGAAAGTGCTCCCTCAGTAATATCACAAGACCAAACTGGATTTATTAGGGGCCGACACTTATCTTCAAATCTTCGACGCCTGTTTAATGTAATATACTCACCAACTAAATCAAACACCCCAGAAATATTATTATCATTGGATGCAGAAAAGCATTCGACATGATTGAATGGAAATACTTTTTACTATTTTGGAGAAGTTTGGGTTTGGCCCGAACATTTGTGCATGGATTAAATTACTGTATACTAACCCAGAAGCTTCAGTTTGCATCAATAACATTTGCTCAGACTACTTTAAACTAGAACGTGGCACAAGACAAGGATGCCCTTTGTCACCACTGCTGTTTGCAATTGCCATTGAACCACTGGCAATACATTGTCGAAATACTGATCAGATAAAGGGGATTAGCAGAGAAGGACTGGAACAGAAAATCTCATTATATGCAGATGACATGGTACTGTATATATCGGACCCAGAAAATTCTGTGCCTGCAGTCTTAGCAGCACTCACAGAATTTCAAAAGCTCTCTGGTCTCAGAATTAATCTGAATAAAAGTGTACTCTTTCCGTGAATTCGCAAGCATATAATATTAGATTAGACACCCTTCCTTTTATCATTGCAGAACAGTTTAAATACCTCGGGGTAAACATCACAAGTAAACATAAAGCTCTTTATCAACAAAATTTCGTCGTCTGCATGGAAAAAATTAAACAAGACTTGCATAGATGGTCAACCCTTCATCTCACACTAGCTGGAAGAATTAACACTGTTAAGATGAATATTCTTCCTAAGCTCCTTTTTATTTCAAAACATACCAATATACATTAATAAATCGTTCTTTAAGCAATTAGATTCAACAATAACCTCATTTATTTGGAATTCTAAACATCCACGCATCAAAAGAGCGACCCTACAAAGACAAAAGGCAGAAGGTGGCATGGCTCTACCTAACTTCCAGTTTTATTACTGGGCGCAAATATACAGTCGATAAGAACCTGGACACAAATAGAAGAACATACACAGGCATGGACCGCAATAGAAGTAAAATCCTGCAGTACTTCTTTGTATTCCTTGCTTTGTGCTCCAATAAACACACGTTATCGGCAATACACTAATAACCCAATTGTGCTCCACTCACTTAGAATCTGGAACCAATGTAGAAAGCATTTTAAGACGGAGAAGCTTCTTTCTGTGGCACCCCTGCAAAAGAACCACCTCTTTCAACCCTCACAAACATATGCAGTTTTTAATATCTGGAAAAATTTGGAATTAACTTTCTTAGAGATCTTTATATAGACAACGTCTTTGCATCCTATGAACAATTACATTCCAAATTTAACATTCCAGCTACAAATTTCTTTCACTATCTTCAAATCAGGAACTTTGTTAAACAGAACCTTCCAGATTTTCCTCATCTTGCACCCTCATCCACGCTGGAAAAATTATTGCTCAATTTCAAGGAGTTAGACTCCATCTCTACAATATATAAAATCCTTTTACAATCCCTTCCTTTCAAAGATCCAAGAGGACACTGGGAAAATGACCTCTCAATTAATATATCAGAAAAGGAGTGGAAAGTAGCAATGCAGAGAATTCACTCAAGCTCCATATGCAAAGCATACAATTATACAACTCAAAATTATATATCGAGCACATCTGTCTCGACTAAAACTCTCAAAATGTTTCCAGGGCATGATCCAACCTGCGAACGTTGCAACCAAGCCCCAGCCTCACTAGGTCACATGTTCTGGGCCTGCACCAAATTAACATTATTCTGGACAAAAATTTTTAATTACCTCTCAGACAGTCTTGGACTCACAATCCCTCCTAACCCATTAACAGCTGTGTTTGGGGTTCTTCCAGAGGGTCTTAAAGTGGAGAAAGACAAACAAATTGTGATTGCATTCACTACACTGTTGGCACGCAGACTTATTCTGATAAACTGGAAGAACCCAAACTCTCCTCTTTAAGTCAGTGGGAAACTGATGTGTTATATTATTTAAAATTGGAAAAAATCAAATACTCAGTTAGAGGATCTGTGCAGACTTTTTCAAAACATGGCAGGATCTAATCAGTAATATTTTGAAATGATTTTATAAAGCACAGAGAATTTGTTGATTTAGGTATTTTTAAAGCCTTAAATTTTACACCTTTGGCTTGCTCTCTCTCTCAAGGGTGGGGATCGATCTGTTCTTAGCATAATTCTTTTTTTTTTGTAAAAACTTGATTGCTATGTATTGATTGTAATAAAATTAATAAAAAAAAAAAAAAAAAGAAAAGGAAACATTTTAATAATAACGTAACATGATTGACATTGTCATGAGTGTTGCTGTCATATATGTGCCTGCCTAAATAAGTCACCCTCGCTTTGCTCTTACTTTTTTACCATTCATTTAATTATGGCTAGTGGCAGAAAAATTATTAAATGGAAGGAGGATGGCTTTACCAAAACAATTATTGATGGCGAATCGATTATTCATAAAGCTTGAATTGGTGATCTGTTTTTCTGTGTTAACCTCATATTTTTTCATACTTCTTCTCAAACTAAGGTGGTGCGAGGGTAAAATGAATCGGGATGCGCTGATCAATGTAATCGGTGTACCAGAAAATCATGCATTGACAAAAGCTCCCCTTTGCTTGTAATGCAAAGTGTGATTAAATGCATTATTTTTTAACGCGTTATGGAGCACATGCATCGAAGCTTCTCAGCTGTGTTTGTGCTAAGAAAAGGAAAGATTTTAAAAATAACGTAACACGATTGTCAATGTAACCTTTTGTAAGTAGTGCCTGGAGGATTCAGTGTGGAGAAACTCTAGAGACAGCGTGTGTATTAACTTGTGGATTTTTCTGTGAGTATTTGGTGGCAGTGTGACGAAGTTGCTTCGGAAGACGGTGTTAGCCGTGGAGCTCAGCTCAGAGCGAAATGAGGTAAATGGGAGGGGAGATGATGACGTGACTCCCCCACCCGCCTTAACTGTCAATCCCCCACAAACACAGTCTCTGAATTTGCATAAGCACACCCCTTCACCTACAATTTTAACTTAGTTACAAAGTGATTAAAACTCTCGTTTATATCCTGCGTCCCCTAATTAAACTTGTATCCCGCATTACCTGTGGGCATGTGAAACACCAGCGGCAGCCTGTCTATGAACTTAATTTAAAGTTTAGGTTTACACCTTGCTTTCTTTCCGAGGTAGCAGCAGTCATGAATATGGTAGTATATGTCACTCGCCGCTTTTATTGTTTCGCTGCCTTCTCAATTATATAATGCATGTTTTCTTAAACGCTTTTTGGAGGTCTTCCAGGTTTTCTACGCACTGCGTTGACAGTCAGTTTACGTGATTACGTGGGAGGCGTGATGATGTCACACGAAACTCCGCCCCCCACGTCTTTCCAGCTCAACTCCATTACAGTTAACGGAGAAAAATACCTTCCAGTTATGACCATTAGGCATAGAATTTCGAAATGAAACCTGCCCAACTTTTGTAAGTAAGCTGTAAGGAATGAGCCTGCCAAATTTCAGCCTTCTACCTACACGGGAAGTTGGAGAATTAGTGATGAGTCAGTGAGTGAGTGAGTGAGTGAGGGCTTTGCCTTTTATTAGTATATATATATATATATATATATATATATATATATATATATATATATATATATATATAGAAAGACATGCGGAAGAGCGTCCCAAAGCAATCGCAGTCTCCCAGCGCTGTAGCAGTTCGCCGTATAAGCGCATCCAAAAAGATCGCAGACGTGCTATAAGCGCCTGTCGTCAAATGGTCATACAAGGAACATTATAAAGATCCCGCTACAATGAATAACAGCGCTGTTGCTGTTTCAAGCTGAATAAAGCTGGTGTTAAAGTACTGAGACTGAGCTTTGTGTTTTTGGGAGCAAGATGGGGACTCGCACTTCACAGCGCACACACACACACACAGTCACAATGCTGTAGTAAACAGTATACTCATCGGATGTTGACTATATGAGTGAGGCACACAGACTCAGACAGAGAATAGGAGACGATTGCCAGAGAGAGAGAGAGAGACACGCTGGGCGAGCGAACGAACGAGCGAGATAAGGAGAGAGAGAGAGAGACGCGCTGGGCGAGCAAGCGAGATAAGGAGAGAGAGAGACGAGCTTGGCAAGCGAGATGAGAGAGAGAGAGAGACGCTCTGGGCAAGCGAGCGAGCGAGATAAGGAGAGAGAAAGAGAGAGAGAGACGTGCTGGGCCAGCGAGCGAGATAAGGATAGAGAGAGAGAGACACGCTGGGCGAGCGAGCGTGATAAAGAGAGAGAAAGACGTGCTGGGCGAGCGAGATAAGGAGAGAGAGAGAGAGAAGAACCTTCAGCTCAGTTGTGATCATATGACGCTGAGCAGACAAAGTGTATCCATACTATTCGTATTGTAAGACATCGCTCATTTATCAATTTAAAATGTATTAAAAATTTTTGCTCGTCTTACAAAACACTCGTAAACCAAGTTACTCGTAAACCGAGGTTTCACTATATATATATATAAAAATAGCTCGCAAGCCAAAAAAGTGTGGGCACCCCGATGCAGAAAATGTGCTCCTTCTTGACCACCCAGGTCTATTGTTCAACAGTGTTGCCTCCTTTGATGTTATGGTATCATATCTCAGTCCAGATTATATTCCTGTGTGGTTCCTGTTGAAATAGGTTGCCCACTTCCATCTGAACTACTGACTCCCTGACTGCATTTAAGAACCATCTGAAGACTCTGCTTTTGGTGAATTTCTTTCTAACAGCTAGCTGTTAGGTTTTTCTTACCTCAGTACCTTGTATTTTGTTTCAGACCTTATATTTTTTTCAGATAGAAATGTAACTACTCAGGCACAAAATCTCGTATCTCTTGCTATGTCTCACACTGAAGGAAACCTAGAAAGCTCTACAACTTCACTGCCTGATTGAGTTTTCTATTCTGCAGAATTCTCTAGCGTTGATGGAAATGCTTGTGCATTTCTTTAATTTCCAGAAAGAAACGACTGGAGTCAAATATATGGTGTTTATCATGCTTACAGTCTGCCTTTATAAGACTCTGCCATTGCTTGTTTAAGTTCAAGAATAAAGTGTGTTGAAAAGAACTTGTCTGTGCAACTCTGGGCTTACAACGTGACCTTATGTATAATTTTTGAAAGTGAAATAAGTATATAGAAACTATGTTCCATTTGGTTTTTTTTAAAATGAGTTTTCCTTATAGTGAGAACAGAAGATGCACTGCACCATATTTAGAGCCATTTAAATTATAACTGTAAAACCAATTTTCTCAATGATTCTTTGAAGGTGTATATTGATATGGAAACATACAAATAAACTATTTCTTCCCTACACCTTCACATGCATTAGTTCATACCTAAACCAAAATCTTTTGTCTGAGTTATTATATTAACATGTAAATACTTACACCTTTGGAAAAGTAGCAGAATTCTTTAAGTATTTGGTGTAGCTTTGTTATACTTACTTTTAAAGACATAATGCAAATATACAACAGTAAGAATCTGGTTTGAAGTAGATGACCATATTTTGATAATCTTCCAGGTAATAGTGTGTATTAATAAAATGTGTGTATTCACATATTATATTACTTCTTTAAAGATGAAGACAGACATAACTCACTAATGTTGAAATTTGTTAGTTTGTCATGGCAAAATTTCTGGGTTTGCCAGTGACCTAGTTCGCCAAAATGTCCCTGAAAATTGCTATGGCTTGATTAGAGGGACTTTTTTTTCCCCACCAACACATAATGTGTTGCAAGGGCAGTATAACATCACAGACCTATAGCAGGAAATGTTGGATGAGTATACAGTATAATGTTAACCCCTTGCTCTTCAACGGGTATGTCTTACCTTACTTACAATGCATGATGCAGTTCTGCACAAATGTCTAATATAGCAACACAGCTGTCAGTATTCAAAGTGCAAAGCCAGCATCAGTTTTACATTGATGGAGTGAATGCAGCTCACTTACAATACCTTCACAGACAGAGCAGACATGCCAAGTTATGCAAATGCAAGAAGAAATAGTCATTTTTCTTTGTGTATGTGCGCATCTGCCATCAAGTCATGTACGTGATTCACTAAGTGCAGTGATGTTTGTATGTAATTTATTACATGCTCCAGCATTTCAATATAGCTGTACTCATATTTTCTCCTAAAAGGTGACTCATTTACAGTCAAATACTTTGCATCGGTCCTTCCATTTTTACAAAGTCCACCATTCATTTTTACAGCTGGATTAAATGCTGGAACTGATGTGTTTGTAAAAATGTGAGCTGCTGTCAACTGCTGCCTTCTTCACTCATAGGTTGATCGCTCCATCTATTATGTGCCACTTCGCATGTTCATCCTTTCCCATGTTCCGTGTGTACTTCATATTCCATGGTGCCTTAAAAATATTGCAATGCCATTTCAAGTGCATTTATAAAGATTTTACCTAACTGAAATAAATGGAGTGCCGACAGTTTCAGATTTGTTTTTACTTCATCACAAATAGTGAAGCAATGTAAGTGATTATACAGTGGATTCGAAAGCTGTTCAGATTCCTTCACTTTCTGCACTCTTTATTATTTTGTAGGTTTAATTTCAAATAAATAAATTTGCCACACTTACTAGCCCATAATAACAAACTGAAAAACATGTTTGCTAAATGTTTTGCAGATTTATTAAAAATCAAAAACTGAAATTTCAGGGAGGTATGGTGGCACAGTGGTTAGCACTGCTGCCTCATAGCTCAGATCACATAATTGGGCAAAAAAATCAGTCCAGCATGGTTGGCAAATGCTTCCCTGGCCCTCAGGGATATTTAAAACACCATTGCACCATTATATGAGTTCACTCAAATTAGTTAAGTTTCTTCCTCCCTATTGACTTCAAGTTTGCTGAAATTCTCTAACATTTCTGTGTTTTCACCTGACTTGAGGTGAAGCAAATTCAGTGGAGTTCACTCACTTGAGGTTAATAATACTGAAATTAGATTATATAAATCACATAAACTACATTCAAATACAGCTTTACACTGAATTATCTCTGTTTTTTTTATACATCGCTAATATTTCAAACCACCCCTTTCCATTACATTGGCTATCTAAAGATGCTACACGCTCTTTTTAGTTCAGTTTTTATTGATGTAAAAGCTAAAATCAAAACAAGTCAAGATTGAGGATTTTCTTCTTTAACTTAATCTTATTTTTATTTAGGAAACCTAATTTTAAAACATTTTAGCTTTTAAAATTTGCACAAAGTATTTTCACCTCAGTTTTTAACCAACGAAACATTTAATGATGTTTATATACAATTTTACATTATTACATAAAAAGATATTCATGTCGCTGTTAACCTGGCATTTTATGTAGCTATCAGATAAGCTGCCTGACATGAGTGCCTGTTTTAAAAGTCAATTACTGGCCATTAGCTAAGAGGTGCACTCGATTTCCCTCCATTTGTGAATATAGATACAGTAATGCTCTTGTTCTTCTAACTTTTTAAAAATGCTTTCAGTATTTTCATTTTTGAGTCAACTATCAATTTTAATTACGATACAGTTAGATCATGTTTTATTTAGGTGGATTAAAAGTATATATACTGTATTTAGATACTGTTGGATTTCTTATAATATTTGTTATACTGGTTCGTAGTGAAAATCTCCATCCATCCATCCATTATTCAACCCGCTATATCCTAACTACAGGGTCACGGGGGTCTGCTGGAGCCAATCCGAGCCAACACAGGGCACAAGGCATGAAACAAACCCTGGGCAGGCCGCCAGCCCACCACAGTAGTGAAAATATTTCTATTTTAAATTGTATCCTTATTCTTAAGCTCACACTTGCTGAAAAATATTTATATAACATATAATTCTCAGACCTTAAAAGTGTCTTTCTCTTCTTTTTAGTAAGTATTGATGTTCTTTTGATTAAAACCTTCAAAATAAAGGAATATTCATTTTCTTATTTATCATAACATTTTAGGAAGCATCTCTGTCCACACATAAAGTATTTCTAGGATATATGAAGTGAGACACAAAAACAACCGGATTGGTAAAAAAAAAATATTTATTGATGAATTACAACATTCTCAATATTCTAATATACTCCCCCTCCCGATCTCTACACCGCTCCATACGTATCTTCTATTGACTGAAACAGTGCTGGAAGTCTTCTTGTTTGAAGTGCTTCAACAGGCTTGCCGTTTTTGTCTTTACTTCATCTACTGAAGAAAAATGTGTTCCCTTCAGGTAACTTTTTATTTTTGGGAACAAGTAAAAATCACAGGGAGCTAAATCTTGCGAATAGGGAGGATGATCGAGGACAGGAATGTTTTTGTCAGTCAAAAACTGCTTTACAGAAAAAGAGACAATTCATGAGAAATTTGATGTTGATTCACTGTTTGATTTTTTCATCCCAACATAAAGATGAAAGACGCCTCACGCCTGGACAAACTTGTTAAGAAGGCAGGCTCTATTGTAGGAGTAAAGTTGGACAGTTTAACATCTGTGGCAGAGCGACAGGCACTAAGCAAACTCCTGTCAATCATGAAGAATCCACTGCATCCACTGAACAGTGTCATCTCCAGGCAGAGGAGTAGCTTCAGTGACAGACTTTTGTCACTGTCCTGCTCCACTGACAGACTGAGGAGATCGTTCCTCCCCCACACTATGTGACTCTTCAATTCCATCCGGGGGAGTAAATGCTAACATTAAGTTATTGTCTGCTTTTTTATTTATTTATTTTTTTCATTTTTATTGCTATTTAATTTAATATTGGTTTTTTTTTGTATCAGTATACTGCTGCTGGATTATCTATTGGATAGACATACACGTAAGAATTTCACTGCACATCTGTACACATACAGAATATAATCAAATTCATAAATGTCCTTTTCTGTTTTCTTTCTGGTGAATTGTTAAAGCTTGTTTGCATGCTTTTGATTCTTTGGGAATATTTATGCCATAACCAACACTGCGGAGGAAGGACTGTCAAAGACACCAACAGCTGCTAATGGTCCATAGAAGATCAATTAATTTAGCTCTTTGTGGCAGACTGTAACTAGCTCCCGCTGTAGTCCTCAATAGAGATGGCACTTTCTTCCTGATGTTGCTCCACTATTGGCTTTGTGAGATGCCAGATAAGTAAAGGAGCTTCCACCTTGTATCTTGTGTGCTTTCTTCACTTTCTGTCCAACCTACCATGCTGTTCACCACAACATCTTTCATGTGGCTACAACATGCATTGCTCTTCCATCCTGAAGACTGAATGTTTCTTCATAGGTCCGAGTGTCTACAATCATCTACTTTCTTAATGAAATTTGCTGAGTAGCTCTGTCTATCCTGCTACAGGAAACAGTACCCTCACTCTATTCATTTAGCAGCCTAAGTCCTTGGGACAAACGAGTTCAGTGACCTACATCACTGTTTATTATTATGAACCAGTAACTAGTAGTGACTTTTATTAAAAATGACCAAACTGCTGCTTTGTCCAGCATTCTAGACAATTCTGCAGAATGGAGACAGGAAGTGCCAACAGATCTCTGGGGTTTGTTAGTAAAATTGCAGCTTGGCTCTGCTCCTTACACCATCTTTTGTTTTTTTAAGCCATGAAAGTGTGTTTCTATATTCAGAACAACAACAAAAACATTTATTCATATAGTGCATTTTCATACAAATGATGTAGCTCAAAGTCATTTACAAGATGAAGAAAAATATAAAAATAAGATTAGACAATACTAAGTAACACAGAATGCAGTAAGGTCCAATAGCCAAGAGGACAGAAAAAAACAAAAAAAACCCACAGGGGCTGGAGAAAAAAAAAACAAAATCTGTAGGAGTTCCGAGGCCTCGAGACCACCCAGCCTCCACTAGACAGAAGCTTACAGTACACTGATAAATGCATGCTGAACAATTATATACAGCGAGCAATTAACACTCTCACATATATTAAATTGATCTCCTTCCATATATAATTAATCAGACCTCTTCAGACTTCCAAGTTTTCAAAATATGCCTGTGAATTTCTGAAAGGTTACATTTTTTCTTACATGTCTTCTGTGGCTTTGACACACATGTTAAAGAGAGATGCTAATCTTCAAGGTGCCTGTCTATCACTTGGCATACCATCAGGGGTTAGATATTAAGGGGACAGTGCAATAAGTGAGGGAAAGCTTACATTGAAACTTTAGAAGTACTGGATGCCACCAGTTTCAAACACTGACTACTTTTAGTACCTATGGGACATCATTTACATTTACCTAGAAATAGGAAATCTCTTTGGAATGAATGTCCAAACTACTTTATAATGTAGACTTCACAATTATATTGAACTGGTAGTTTGAATTCTTACTTTTGAATGTTTTTCATTATATGCTTTGTCTGATAACAGTATTCACTGATTATATTCTTTCAGGGTTCATTTATAGGTCATATTCTAACTTTATGTATTTATTTCCATTGAAACATATTGATTCACATACATTTTCATCCTCAGTGTGGACTCAGCTCTACTTATGTTTGCTACTCTGTATTTTTCTTGAAAATATTGCCCTTTGGTACATTACTACTTGCAATAAACACACATTCACAGCCCATTTACTTCAGGCAGTGTTTTAAGTATTTCTGCTCAATCTTCGGACATGCTGAAATTTCCAGAACTCCTTGTTCAATTACAATTTTTGTGGATTACCGATCTTTGTTCATGTTTAGCAATCACAATTTGCTATAATCATTGTAATAAAGATTCTGCTTTTCTCTGTACTGCCTGATGCCTGATACAATCTGTTTTACTCAGAGCTGTATGATGCTTTATCTAACTTATACAAAACTTTAGTGTACTGTAGTCGTCTTGTGTTGCTTACTGCCTTTAGCAAGTCCCAGCACTTAAATGCTTAAGAAGTAACAAGTACCTCATAGGTGCTTTATGCAGAAATGCTACAGATGAAAATTTGGCAGGAACAGAAAAATAGTGGACTGAGAGACAGAATAAAATTTTTTACATCTTCTCATAAAAAAATCCAATGCTATTTAACTGGTCATGACTGAGTAAGTGTCTAAAGCACTCACTTTAATAAATGACCAAAGGTGCCAAGGCTGAAGTTTCACTTTTTGCCTAATTCGCAATAATACTGTTTTCTTTTAGAAAAGGTTAACTGTCTTGTCAAATTATGCAGGTCAATTTAATAGGCCGAAGGTAGACCTCCATTTAATCTGTACAGCTTTTTTGAAAAGTTAAAACCATGCAGTGTCACCAGTTATAAGGTACTTCTGTCTATTTAAATTAATAGCTGTACATATCTGAGCCATTATAGTCTAATGGCAGTCACACTTAGGTGCAATTCTAAATCCTCTCAAAGGCCAGGGCATAAATAGGATTATTAAGAGTAGCACTTTTAAAATGAATAGTAGTCAGAGAATATACTGTATAAAGATGTGTACTTTTAATTATAAATTCAAAATGTGTGAGACAAAAAGAGATGACCCTTAATGTTTTAAATTACTGCAAAGACTTATGTGTCATAATATATCTAAATCCTTGCAGAAATGTCATATAATCTTTGAGTCACTTTTTGTCCAATGGGTTAATAATAATGTATTCCATTTATATAGCACCTTTTCCATGCTCAGAGAATTTATTGTAAACACTGCCTGACTAGGCGGCACAGTGGCACAGTGGTAGCACTACTGAGAGAGAGTAAATAGAGAGTTTGCATATTCTCCCTTTCTCTATGTAGGTTTCCTCTGGGTGCTCTAGTGTTCTCCCACAGTCCAAAGACATGCAGGTTAGGTACATCGGTGATCCTTGTGTGTGTGCCCTGTGGTGGGCTGGCGCCCTGCCTGGGGTTTGTTCCTGCCTTGCACCCTGTGCTGGTTGGGATTGGCTCCAGCAGACCCCCATGACCCTGTGTGAGGATATAGTGGGTTGGACAATGGCTGACTAAAGTTTCCCCCATCATTGTATCTCTGCTTTTGTAAAATAGGTTTGTGCATATAGTATACTGTATACACAAGGGTAAGTCAATAATTATCACACTTTGTAATAATTTTGTTTTGGTTGGTGTCTCTGTGGTCACAGTGAAAAAGTCTCAACATTAATGAATCAATTTCTCTTGCTGATATCTAGGAGTAAATACGATAGCTGCACTCTTCATTTACACCAAAGGAGAGCAGCAAGCAGTGATCTACTTTTTATGGGCTAAGAACGTACCAAAGGCCAAAACCCACATCAATACATCAGAATCATGGTACAGAATCAAGGCATCCTGCTCCTTCTTTGTGGTTAACATTCTTTGACCCATTTTTAAACTTCTCACTCTATCTGCAAACACACCAGCATGGTAAAACACTGTGTATTTCGGTCCATGGTTCTTCTTCATCATCAAATCCTTCCGTGAGAACCCTAAATCCAAAGAGGACTGTTTCATTTATGTTAGGTAGAATGCCCAGAGGGGACTGGGCAGTCAATGGTCTGGAATCCCTACAGATTTTTTTTTTTTTTCTCCAGCCGTCTGGACTTTTTTTTTTGTTTTTTCTGTCTACCCTGGCCATCGGACCTTACTCTTATTCTATGTTAATTAATGTTGACTTATTTTATTTTCTTACTGTGTCTTTTATTTTTCTAATCTTTATTATGTAAAGCACTTTAAGCTACTTTTTGTATGAAAATGTGCTATATAAATAAATGTTGTTGTTGTTGTTCTTCAACCTGTAAAAAATGGACTACTGCTCACTGTTTTGCTTTGGCACTATTGAAAAGCAGAGTAGCCACATTTACTCCAGCCAGCCAAAATTATTGACATACTACTCTGTTTGTATGTGTGTGTGTGTATGTGTGTGTGTGAGAACAGGCATCCCAGCTGGATCAGAGGATATCTCACTATCTGGACGGTTGGGATGATGCAAGCAAAACTGGCTGCATGGAGAAGGAAATACATTTTTGCCCAACCGGTATAATATAGCAGATGGTGAGAAAAGCCAAGAATTTGGAGTGGTTCCATCCCCCATACACCAGGTGTCAGTGGTTCTTGTTTGGAAACCCAGTTGGGACACCTTCAGGGGTGCTTGGGATACGGAGTCTGGAAGTGCAGTCCTGTCAGGTTCCCTGGGGATCGAGAGAGGGTGCTGTTGGGGGAGGACTTCCCTACATCTATTATGGCTTGGAAGAGTTTCCCGTAGGATATGACGTGGCACCAGAAACACTCCTGGGTCTGGCATGAAAGAGAACCCAATGCCTCATATCAAGTCAGAGTCGGGAGGCAGCAGGCAACACTCAATTGGAGAAGAGGAGGAGGAAGAATTGCCAAGTTATTGTTGATTTATTTCATTATTGTAGTTAATTCTTGAAGAGGTTGTTGGAAAGGTGCTTTTGAGAAGAATAAACATCCTTTATTTTATTCATATATTGTGTGCTGTACTGCTATGTCTGTGGTTTGGGGCTCTCTGGTGCCCTCTTGTGGCTACAATATATATACACAATATTTATAGCATATAAGAGACAGATAGATCTTCGGTAACCAGGAGTAAAAAATCATGTTTAGTGGCCATTTTCAAAAGTAGTTTGGAAGTATTCTCTATGTTTGAAAACATGTATAAATATAAAATAATAAAACATTATTTTGGCAACATCAGTGCATCCCTAGTCTGTAAGCTGGTGTCAACTTCCTGATGCTCTTCCGGAATAGGTGGCACTGACAGTGAGAAGACCTGACTACAGATGGGACAGAAGACCCATTTAGGTGGGACCAAAAGGGCTATCTGTTTTTTGTTACTTACACTTGTCCTCTTTTTGTGAATTTATTTATTGCATTTATTTGTGGTAAACCACTTTATTTTCATATGTTTGTCTTGTTAGTGTTATTTTTGCTTGATAAGATGCAATGGCATTACCCTTTTCAATTTAAATGTGCTAAAAGAAGCCCAACCTTCTGAATATGATTGTGGATATTCTGTTTTCTACAGACACTGAACTAAAATTGCTACTTTGACAGAAGTGTTATGGAATGGAAGTGTTTAAAGCATGACATGAACAGTAGCAGTCAGTTGGTTTTATTGTCAACTGTTGAGTGTAATCTGTCCTGTAGTTTTTAACAGTAATGTAAAATAGTGAATCAAGTAAACATGTTAATGTGTTTAAATATATAATGAAACAACACAATATAAAATAATTACAACATTTTAAAATAATACAATAAAACCATCAATACAAGTATCTGCACAACATTACGTCATGTCATTTTCAATCCTGCTTATTTCAGACCAGGGTTGCAGTTGGGGGATTAGGGGGGATGGTGCCTATCCCGGCTAGCATAGGGTGCAAGGCAGGAAGAAACCCTGGACAGGGTGTCAGTCCATCACAGGGCGAACACACACAAATACACATAACCTGCCTGTTTTTCCACTGTGGGAGGAAACCAGAGCACCTGGAGAAAATCCAAGCAGATGCAGTATGTGAAACTCCAAGCAGGGAGAACCCTTGATGCATACGACCCTTACTATAAGGCAGTGCTGCCCTGCACTATTTCATGAATGATGAATGATCTAATTTTGTATAATGCAGTGTGCAGCTGGGTGTTTTACCAAATGGATACAAATATTCTTCATTGCAGACTATATTTTATATTTTTTATTATGCAAAAATATAATACACATCTCTACTAATAAACTTTCCTTGTTTTCTTTTTGGTAAATATTTATATGAGTTTTTTTTTATTTCGATATAATCAATGTCTGCAAAACTACAAATTTCCACATACGTAATATTTTTAATCTGTTTTACTAGGGATGAATGTACAAAGCGTATTAAGGCTTTTGTGTCTTGTACTCAGGATTATTACAATGCCTTTTTTGATGGTATTTCAAAATGCACTGCTGTACTGCTGCTAGAATCGTTAGCACTAGCATGAGGAACATCAAGTCTCATTTTGAAAGTCCCTAATGTCTTACTGTCTACCAAACTACTTAGCTTATTCCAAGTGTCTGTGGTTCTCTGAGTAAAGAAAAACTTCCTAATGTGTGTGTGAAATTTTCCCTTTAACATGTTTCCAACTGTGTCCCTGTGTTTTTACTGAACTCATTTTAAAGTAATAGTCTCTTTCCACTTGACTAATTTCATTCATAATTTTAAACACTTCTGTCATCTCTCCTCTCAATCTCCTATTGCTTAAACTGAAAAGGCGTAAATTGAATATTTCTTTTTACCTCATCCCCTGAAGTCCTTGAATCATCCTAGTTGCTCTCTTCTTGACTTTTTCTAGCTTATCTATGTCCTTTTCGTAGCCACAGCCTGTACGTTTAAGGATTCTAAATAACCTTTTACTAACATGTGACTCTGGGCATACTGCTGTTAGCAGCAGCATTTGATACAGTTGACCATGACATCCTTATCAGTCGTCTTGAGCCGTATGTGGGTATACAAGGAACTGCTTTGTAATGGTTCAGGTTATACCTCACAGGCAGAAGCTTTTCGTTCAGTCTGGGAAATTGCTCCTCATCCTTGACCCCTCTCTCCTGTGGGGTCCCTCAAGGAACTATTCTAGGGCTTATTTGTTTTTCATTGTACATGTTGCCCTTAGGATCCATTTTTAAAAAACGCAATATTTCTTTCCATTGCTACACAAATTATACACAGATATAGTTTGAGAAAGATTTAAAAAAATATTTTAAACCTTTATTGGAATGTTTAGAAAAGAATAAAATATGGATGTTAAAATGTTCTTAATCTAAATGACAAAAAGCAGAGATTGTGTGTTTTAGACCTTCTGATTGACAAACTACTATAAAGCCTTTGCAAAAAATCTTGGTGTGATTTTTGATAATGTCCTCAAAACAAATTTGATAAAAAGATTAACTCCATTGTTAAAGCCTTTTCCTATCACCTCAGCGAATTGGCTAAGGTCAAGACCTTTCTTTTTGTACATGATTTTGAAACACTAATTCATTTGATTGCCTCTTCGTGGCTTAATTATTACAACTCATTATACATAGGAGTTCATCAGTCCAGAAAGCTGTTGCCAGAATCCTACCAGGCACACAAAAACAGAATCACACCACACGAGTCTTAGCTTCTCTTCGTTGGTTTCCTGTTGGCTACAGGATTCAATTTAAAATTTTACTGTTTGTTTTTAAGCCCCTGAATGGTTTAGCCCCCTTTTATCTTACTGACTCTTGCACCCTTGCTCTCCATGCAGACCTATAAACACCTGGGAGTGCAGCTGGATGATAAATTGGACCGGACTGCCAATACTGATGCTCTGTGCAAGAGAGGACAGAGCCGACTATACTTCCTTAGAAGGCTGGCGTCTTTCAACATCTGCAATAAGATGCTGCAGATGTTCTATCAGACGGTTGTGATGAGTGCCCTCTTCTACGCGGTGGTGTGCTGGGGAGGCAGCATAAAGAAGAGGGACGCCTCACACCTGGACAAACTGGTGAGGAAGGCAGGCTCTATTGTAGGCATGGAGTTGGACAGTTTGACATCCGTGGCGGAGCGATGAGTGCTGAGCAGGCTCCTATCAATCATCGAGAATCCACTGAACAGTACCATCTCCAGACAGAGGAGCAGCTTCAGCGACAGACTGCCGGGGGGGGGTGGTAAACGTTAACATTATACAATGTTATTGCCTGTTATACCTGCCTCGCACTCTCCACCTTGCATTTTTTAACTTGCACTGCATTTTCATATAATTCATATTGTTTTTATCAGTATTATGCTGCTGGAGTATGTGAATTTCCCCTTGGGGATTAATAAAGTATCTATCTATCTATCTATCTATCTATCTATCTATCTATCTATCTATCTATCTATCTATCTATCTATCTATCTAGCTCTTTCTCCTTCATGATCACTGAGGTTCTCTGACCAGAAGTTATTGAATGTCCCAAGATTTAGACTTAAGTTTAGTGGGGACTGTGCATTTGCAGTAGCTGCCCCTATGCTTTGAAACAGTCTATCTTTTACATTAGATTGGCAATAGCTTTTGTCATTTTTAAATCTTTTTTCCTTAGGTTTTTCAACTTGTATGTGTGTGTTTATTTTTTGTGTATTTACTGTATATTGGTGTATTTATTGAATCTGTACAGCACTTTGATCGATTTTTGTTGTTTTGACATGACTTGAAGATCAAAACTGTACATAGTACTCCAAATGAGAAGTTGCCAGTGCATTATAAGGCTTGAGCATAACCTCTTTGGACATGTACTTTTATCTAATAATTATTTTAGCACTTTTAAAAAGATTTTTTATATATATTTAATCTTGCCTTAATTAATTAATTAATTGTTTCATTTTTGTATGATTTTAATGGATGTAGCTGTTTTATTCCTTTTATTCCTGTGCAGCATTTTTTTTTAGAATTTCTTTGTAAAAATCAAGTGCTATATAAATAAGACTTTTTGTTATAAGTAAAGCTTAATAGTTTATGTTTAAACTATTAATAAACATTCCATTAATTAAATACCTAGAGGTTACAGCTTTTAGTTTTATTTTATTTTTTCTCCAGCCGTCTGGAGTTTTTTTGTTTTTTCTGTCCCCCCTGGCCATTGAACCTTACTCTTATTCGATGTTAATGTTGATTTATTTTGTTTTATAATTGTGTCTTTCATTTTTCTATTCTTTAATATGTAAAGCACTTTGAGCTACTGTTTGTATGAAAATGTGCTATATAAATAAATGTTGTTGTTGTTGTAGTTCTTAAACACAGACTATAATGAGAATGGACTACATTTATTGTTTCAACATTGTTTTAAATAAATGGCATACAACTGTGTGGCTGTGTTTATCTAAAATTACCAAAGTTCTGCAGTTCCAGCTTGTAAATGGGATTCAGCAAAAGCCTTACGCGTTGAAATGATTCCACAGACAAAATATTTTAATTTTTAAAAGTTTTAGTTAAACGTCAAAGTAAAACAGTTCACACAAAATAGAGTAATTTGAAATAGTAAAAAATTAGAAAAGTTCTTGTTTAAGAGAAGTTCTGTTCAAAGCTTAAATCTTGTTACATTTCTGAACCATTTGTAAACGTTCTGAAAACTGTATGACTATCCCATTTCTATGTTGAAAATGGGTCTTTTACATCTCTGTGTACTGTTCTAAGCAACAACAACTGACTCAATTAACTAACTATATCTTAGTTAGATAGATAGATAGATAGATAGATAGATAGATAGATAGATAGATAGATAGATAGATAGATAGATAGATAGATAGTTATAGCAAGGACGTTCAAGGACGTTAATCTCTTATTAACTTACAGGGGGTAAAGGCTATACCATTGTCTATGACTATGACTGAGCAAACACTAATATGAATTTAACTTAACCTTAAGCATTACTATTTTAAGATTGGGTCTTACAAACTGAATGATTCAAAATTTTCTGTGACAGTTTTTTTTTCACACAAAACTTAAAAAAAAAACTTTTTAGTTGACCTTTAGGTGCACTCATCACTGTTTACAATATTTGAAAACAGAATGTAGTATTTTTGGAAGCTATGTCCATCTATCCAAATGCACCTTTTCCATTCCTAAATCATGCACACCTATACTGGGTGAAAGGCAGAAACACGCCCTTTGGAACACAGTCCCATATACTCCAACATTTACTCTCATGAGGATAATATAGACATGTAAGTCAACTTAACTTTATTACTATATTCAAAGAAAATCTAAGTGAACAAAAAGAGAGCAAGCTGTGCACAGACAACAAGGGCAGAAATTTAATAATGGTCATCGATTTGTGAGGTAGCAGTGCTATTGTTCTCATTCATTAAGTTATGTAGTCAGTCTAACTAATAAATATACTTACTGTAAAATGTACACTGATAGAAGAAATGTTTTCAGAACAGGGAAATTTAATAAAATGTAAGTGCTAAATATAACAGTCTGTACATGAAACTAGTGAAATAATATTAGATATGCTGCAATGCACTATGGAAGAAAAAATCTTTTACAACTTCAAACAAGTGACAGTGATGGGGCAAGAAAAAGAGGATTAAACAACAATTGATGTCTTGATTTTGTTTGCTCCCGATTCTGTTTGAATTATGTTGAAGAAGGAACACAGTGTTGCAAAATATCATTTGACTTATTTGCCATTATTAAAACACAATTAAAAATCTCATGTGTCACTGCAAGTAACCTCTAAATTTTTTGTTATGAACATCTCATCTTAAAAAGCCTCAGTTTGAGAGAATATTTCAGAATGAAGCACTGCAGCCAAACAGCCTCAAGAGGGCACCATTTCCTTTTCTTAGTCATTTCAAGTTCATTGCCGCTGCCTTCAGCATTTTCCTTTTAAGAAGGTTTTCCTGATTCTGTCATCAAGGATGTGCCATCATCTTATGAATTGGCAATTGTCTTCTAAATACAAGTCAACAGCCTTAAGTAGATGTCCTTTAAGAGCTTTTTATTTTTTATCTTTGGCATAATTTGAATATTTTTCATACCTTTTAAGGAGGGCCTGTTGTGAGGAAGCTGAGAAAACTGAAGGTCACTATGGGATTAGAACATTGTTGATAAGTCAGTAATAAGTATTTTCAACAGTCAAAACAATATTTAATGCTGCCTAACGATATACAAAACAAAAAATTACATGTTATTATAATAATAAAAAAATTAAAGAAATGTGATAGTGTAATATAGTTGTATAGTTTTTCATCTCAGTGTTATTTACTAATGTGGTTTCAGGAAAAAAAATAAAATTATAATAACATAACAATGATAATTTGCTATATACAGTATACTGAGTGGTCACTTTATTGAATATAATTCTACTGTAGTGGGCTATTACTCCATTTACCCTTAAAACAGACTGAATTCATCCAAAGACTTGCTGAGTAAAGTGTTGAAAGTGCAGAACAGAGAAGCTGTCGCATGTCAACTCCAATGTGTTTCATAGTTATTGTAGATTAGCTGGTTGAGGATCTTCATTCTGAATACCTCCTTTCATCTTATCCCAAAGATGCCTGATTGGATTAAATTCTGGTGACTAGATGGTCGCTGCATTTAAATTAATTCACTGTCTTGTTGATGGAAGCATTCCAGGACTTTCCAAGCCTTGTAGCATGCAGTATTATCCTGCTAAGAAAAAAGCATTCTCTGATGGGTACACCGCTGAAATGATGGGATGCACCCTTAAGTCTGCCAAAATACGAGATAGTGGAAATACTGGACTTTTGCCAACTTTTTGTTAATTCATACAGACTCTTAGTTATATGGTTTGCTGAAGTCACTGTCTGCACATTTCCTTATGAGGTGTTTCAAGCCTCATGAGCTTGGTAATTATTATGATATTATTTCACCTCATTCTCAAATCTGCTTAACCCAATTCAGTGAGGTGGTAGAGCCTAGGCTCACAGTTATGTGGGTAATAACCACAGTGGTGATTACTCACACATATATCAACATTCACACTTACAGTGGGCCCGATGTTGATTTACCCATGAAGATAACATAAATAGCTTTGGGAATGTGGGAAAAAATCAGTGCAGACATGGAAACAACATGAAAACTCCTCACAGACAAAGTTAGGGTTCAAGAATCAAAGCCAGAACACTCGATCTGTGAAGGAACAGTGGTATAGTACTTACTGTGGTGCCTTATTATTATTTTACTTATTATTAGGTAATTAAGAGATTAATTTTCTTTATAGTCCTCTATTAGCTCCAACAGCACTATGCTATAAAAACTAGTAGCTGACTACTATTAGAAAATAATCCATCCCAATGTGTATTTTTAACAGTGAACCAATCCAAAATGCTCACTTTCATACATGATAGTATGCCTTTATATTGAGTAATGTAATAAGTCTATTACATATCTATAAAAGGTGAAATGTGTTTGTATTTAAACTGACACATTAAATGTAATCAGATGAACGTAGGATATATTGACTTGCTCTGATTCTTGAAATATACATTATGACGTGTCATTTGTTTAAAGAAAGATACAGTACAAGATGAAACAAACAAATCTGTGTCCATCTTTTAATGATGTTCTTAAAAGCCAAGTTTATTGTCATGTGTATGATGAAATTTTTATATTTGCATGTCTCCTCAGAACAGTTGTAAATAATAATAATAATAACAATTAAAAATTTAAGCTTGCAACAGATATATACAACTATATGCAGCTAGTCGAAATACCTGGCATTGTCCAGGTGTATTTGTAGAATGAGTTAAGGAAAGAAAGAAAAAGTTTATGTTTGTTTTTAAATGGTGAACCTTTTGTTACTGCTAGTTGTCCCATCTGTCATCCGCACTGCTGCCCTATCAATGTCTTTGTTCATGTGAGTTGATAATGTGTACATTTTGGGTCCAATTGGATTTCAGAATTGTAGAAACTCCTTGCTGGGTTGTAACCATGAATGCTGTCATGTCTGGTTTGTCCTCTAAGTTAAAGATGGGCAATTTTCTAGTACTTAGATTATGAAGAAAAGCTGACAAAGCAGGAGTTAAACAACAACCCATTGAGTTTCCTTTGTGTTGTGCTAAACTTCCAATTTCGGTTAAGCCTCAAAGAACACCACTCTGCAAAAGTGTGCAATACTCCTTTTTGCATTACAGTTCCAAACTGTTTATAGTCCTAGAGAGCAACTACCACTAAATGTAGTATTTTATAGGGAATATAACAACAGACATTCTATTTATATATATACTACCAAAATACCCGCTCTTCGCAGCGGTAAAGTACTGCCTTAAAATTTTTATTAAGAAGAAAATTAAACCTTTTTAAACTGAGGGAAAATATACCAATATTTATTTGTTAAGGATCTCTTTGTATACCACATTGTCATTTCGGCCCTCCGGTTGTAATATGACCAAACTGTGTGCTGAGCTTACTCTTGAGCATGATGTAAATGTACAGTTGGCCATGTGAAAAGTAATCTTGTTTCAAATCTCACAGCTTGGATTGCTGCTGTCATAATCGGTTTGAGTTTCATGGTTTGTTTCAATTACGACAGTATTTGTAGGACTTGTGTTGAAGAGACATTCGGCATCTGTCAAGCGTTGCAAGCATACAACCGGTTTCATCGATAACTTCACATCCAGCTTTTGAGAGTTTAAACATTCATAAACATCAAAGTGTCCACTACTGAAATCGTCACCTGTGAATCTAAGATGTTTAAGAGGCATTGGTGGTTGTCCAAAGGTGTAAAATATTTGGCCATTTCAGTACACTTGAAAGCGACAACCAAACAATTCAGCGGCAGCCATCAACTCACATGGTGAACCATAGGTGAAGGGCTTAAGCATTTCACTGTTATAGTGCTCCTGTGCTGTATAATTATCTCCTGTACCGTCATCAGTTCACACCTTGAACCTGTCCCAGTCATTCAATACATAAGACACATTGTTCCTCCGGATATCAAGAGTGAGCCTGATATGGCCGTGCAATATGTAACAAAGAGAATGGAAAAAGTAGTTGCCATCTCTGGGCATGGAAACCAGTCGGTAAGTGACAGTTCTTTGATCGATGGTGATCACCTCGATAGACATGTTAATAGGGGTATGGTTGAAAGGATAAAGGAAATGGGTACCTGAACAATGTAAACTAAGTCTAAAATACCTGCATCATAACCATAATCGTAATAAACGAACAATAAAACAGCGGAGAAGCCATGGATTAAATAAAAAGGCTGTAGTTATCAGCAGGGAGACATCAATCCCGTGGTGAAGCAAGGAAGGGAATGTAGAGACCGGAGCGACGGACGGCCCTATATAGGCAGGCAGCCAACAACGTGAGAGGCGTTGGGATGGGGGACCCAATGCCGCCTCACACGGTGACCGAGCTGCAGGCTATGGATGTATATATGTACGTAAGTAGGACTCAGTTAGCGCTGGGAACCCGCGTACCAAATTTCTTGAAGATGGGCTCATAAGTAATAAAGACCGTTGGAAAGTTCAATATGGTGGCCGACAGTGGCGGCATACCATTGAAATAAGTACGTACATTGGTTTCGGTTAGCGCAGGGAAGCCGCCTACCAAATTTCGTGAAGATGGGGCCATAAATAAGAAAGTTCAACATGGCGGACGTTGTCGACTGTTATGACCGTTACGCATAGAATTTCGAAATGAAACCTGCTTAACTTTTGTAAATTAGCTGTAAGGAATGAGCCTGCCAAATTTCAGCCTTCTACCTACACGGGAAGTTGGAGAATTAGTGACGTTGGAAAGTTCAACATGGCGGCCGACAGTGGCATCATACCACCGAAATAAGTACGTACATCGGTTTCGGTTAGTGCAGGGAAGCCGCCTACCAAATTTCGTGAAGATGGGGCCATAAATAAGAAAGTTCAAAATGGCGAACGTTGTTGACTTTTATGACCGTTACGCATAGAATTTCGAAATGAAACCTGCCCAACTTTTGTAAGTAAGCTGTAAGGAATGAGCCTGCCAAATTTCAGCCTTCTACCTACACGGGAAGTTGGAGAATTAGTGATGAGTGAGTGAGTGAGTGAGTGAGTGAGTGAGTGAGTGAGTGAGTGAGTGACCGCAGAAATCCGCAAACCAGCGAAAAATCCGTGATATATATTTAGATATGCTTACATTTAAAATTCAGGATAGAGTGAAGCCGCGAAGGTCGAAGCGCCATATAGCGAGGGATTACTGTATAAGAAAAATTTCACGCATGCAGCCTTCTACACTTTAACACAACAGCCACGGAGCGCTTTTGGATCTGTCTCGGCTAAAAACGGAACTGACTGTAATGTATGCTAGGGATGATTTTGCAGGAAAATCTCCCACTGATCTCCTTGACTTCCTTCATCAGAAAAATCTGAATGATAGCATGGGGCAGCTGTTCACATTGTTATATTTGGCGGTGAGCATTCCCGTGTACACTGCTTCTGTCGAGCAGACATTTTCAGCCCTAAAGCGAATTCAAACTTATGCCAGGAATACCATAGGGCGGGTTCACCTTTCACCATTAGCTTCGATGGGGATAGAAAGTGAGGTTTTCATGGAACTGAAGCACTCCGATAATCCATACGACAGAGTAATTGAACTGTTTTTGAGGAAAGAGAGGACGATGGATTTTGTTTACAAATAATCCAAATTTTTGGTGAGTAAAATGTTGCGATTTTCCTAAATGATATTGCACGTTTATGAGTTATTATTGATGTTTTTTATTTGTGTCGCCGGCTGTAGCTGCAGTAGAAAGGAACTTGTTCATCCCTGGTTTGTCTATAAAATAAAGGCATTTATTGTGGGTACAGTAGTATATATATATTAAATATTGAACTCTTAACAACCAATTACCCTTTTTTATGGTGCACTGCTGTCACAATTCATAAAGATTAGTAGATTTTTCAGACAGTAAGGTTCAAGCAAAGCTCTTTGATAATGTAAGTGATGGCATGGGGATGAGAGGTGACCTTCCTGTCCAAGAATAGGCTGACTCATTGCAGGAAACATAATCAAGATCAAGACGAAGTAGACATGTTGGTACCTATAACATAATATAATAATTTGGACAAAAATGTTACTGTTGTGGGCGGCACTGTAGGGCAGTGGGTAGCGCTGCTGCGTCGCATTTGAGAGACCTGGGTTTGGTTCCTGGGTCCTCCCTGCGTGGAGTTTGCATGTTCTCCCCGTATCTGCGTGGGTTTCCTCTGGGTACTCCAGTTTCGTTCCGCAGTCCAAAGACATGCAGGTTAGGCGCACTGGCGAACCTAAATTGTCCCTAGTGTGTGCTTGGTGTGTGTGTGTGCCCTGCGGTGGGCTGGCACCCTGCTCAGGGTACTGCATTGCTCCCTTTGTTGGCTGGGTTGGCTAAAGCAGACCCCCGTGACCCTGTAGTTAGGATATAGCTGGTTGGATAATGGATGGATGGATGTTACTGTTGCTTTTGTTATATTGTTCAAAAGTTTGCTTTGCAGTTTAACTTTCTTTTCTTGAAGCCAGATGTATTCTAAACAAACTGAACAACTGTTCACAGCTTACACAACCGATCCTTTAGTTACACATTTCCCGTTATTTATAGCTTTTGTGAATGTACAATGTGATTGTGAATATTTGTATTTGTATGCCAAGTAAGTCCAGCAGCAGATGAAACTGCAAATTATTTAATATTTGAAAAATATATATAAAATGTTTTAGAAACATAATAGCATACTGTTAACATTCTCTTTAATATATTTAATTCTTGAAGAGAAGAATAGTCGCTAATGCATTCAGTTCCAGTAACATTTTCTGAAAGCATTCATTTATTACTTCCCACTCATTTTAGCCCTAGCACTATTGTACCTATAATAAAAGTTTAAATACACTAAATTATATATATTAGCTTTGCTATTCAATATATGGAAAATGAAAGAGTATGTGAAATGAGAAACTGCATACATCCATTAAGGAAATCAAGGTGTTTCCAGCACTATACTTAACATATTAGGTGATTATGAGGTGTTATTAAAATTATTTTTAAATATCATCTTTGATATTTGCATAATCCATAATGTCCAGAGCTTGCAATGTTTCTATGAAAAAAGATTTCATTATTTATTTGCCACTTACCTCTATGCATTATTGCATTGGGTCAGAACCCCATTCAGAATGGGTTCCTGACTTGTGGCTGATTCTTTTTGAATCATTTCTAGCTATCTGTGACTAAAACTGAATTTGAATAAGGAGAAATGATAAACAATCCAAGTACTTTAAACTCTAGAAGAAAGTCTGCAGTTCACATTCAGCCAAGCTGTCCTAATGCTGCTGTCTTAATAACTGCCTTACAGTTAGTGTTCTTATGGCTGTTTATTTTGCCTTTTGCTTTGCTACATACTGTATATTCAAGTGTGTATACCTGACCGATGTGATAGAGAAAAAGAAATACATACATTCATCTATTTTTGAAACTCACTTTATCCAGTGGATTGTCTCCTCTCCCAGGATTGATTCCAGCCTTGTGTCTGAAACTACTATGATAGGCTCTCACCCCATGTCCTCCTGAATTGAATTAAGAGGGTTTGAAATGAAAATGTCATTGTATGTTACTTTATCCAGCAGAATGTGTCATGGGACTCACTTCAGAGAACACCATCAAACAGACAGTTCTATATTTAAAACCAATTAGGATGTCTTTAGACTGTGGTCAGAAATCACAGTCCCCAGGAGAAACCAATGTAGGAAACCAAAGAAAGATCATGCCATTCAATGTCTATGCAGATACTTCCTTGGTCATAAATTCTACCAAGGGCCAGGTTCTTTTGACTAGTGTCCACCAAGCCATTTAACAATTGTTAATATAATGTACTGTAGAATAGATAACTTTGCATTACAATTTTCAAATAATTTATTACATCCTTTATGAGGAGAAATATACTAATACAATGTACAAAACCAATGTATTTTCATACAGTATTTCATACAGACAGGAGTGCAAAAGTGACATCATATTTCTTATTTACAGTGTAACATTTTTAAATTGTTTTTCTGCAGTGTACTTCCTGTAATTATGTATTGTCACCCAGTTTTTATTGTGTTGCCGTTCAGACGGAACCAGGACCAGGAGGCAGAAGGGAAAACTTCTGGTTAACGAAACTTTATAGGGATTTAAGTCAAAAAATCGAAATGAACTAAAACACAGAATCCAAAATGTTAACTAAACTCCTTGTTTAAAAGCATGCATGTCTTGACTTCCTAAAATGTTATTATCACCAAGTAATGCCAAGGGGAGGTCTGTTTACAGCATTCAAAATTTGGGCCCCAAGACTCACCACACAAGTTCTCATGTATAAATGGTGCGTACGCACAGAAATGTTGCGTAAGAACTTTTCCACGTTCAAATCACGATGTATAAAACCTACACTTGGCTTTTTCACGGTATCTCATACCTTGTTGTACACAAGTTCTCCGCTCGGTTTTGCAGACTGGCGGCACCCAGTGTCAAAGCAGTGCTACTGTTCTTGTGTGGTTACTCCTTATTTTCCTGACGCGGCTTTATAAATACACTGAAACTAACCGCATATTGTTTATTAGTGTAATGCATCTGATTGTAATTAACTTGTAACAATATAATGGTCCAGGGAATAGCCATAGTATTCCAAATACCATAACTGCTTTAGCGTTGTTACTTTCACTGCACCTTCTTCTTCTTTCAGCTGCTCCCGTTAGGAGTTGCCACAGCGGATCATCTTTTTCCATATTACTCTCACTGCAGCATTCGGAGTATTTATATAACTGTATCTGAGTGTGAATCGCAGCAGCAGCTGATCGGAAAGAAAATTATTGGTATACAGCATCAGGCACATGCTACCTCAGCCACTTCAAAATGTTTCAAAGCCTTTCCTGACCGGACCTTGCGGTTCAGAAACAGTTTCATCCCAACAACTATAAACGCACTCAATCATTGCTCCTTGTAGAACTGTTTGTACTTATAAGTACAATTACCTCACTGCAAACTTGCACTACAGTTATAATATTGCACAACCTGAGCCGCGTATTTACTTATGATGACGATATCATTTTTAAGATGAAATGCAGCAAAATATGTTTATTATATTATACAGGTAAAACTTTAACTTCATTTAAATAATCTATATTCTTCACTGGGACTGGCGTGAAGGATAGAATAATTAAACATGTACTATGAAGATAGTTCAATGTTCCTTAAACGTTTTGAAGAATCGGCGCTCTAAGCTTACAGATGGCTTAATGTCTATTACAGAGCTGATTGTGTGGCAATCGGTTACTTGGAGAAAGAAAAGCAAGAACTTTGGCCATGCCAATATATATTGAATATAAAACAGAAAGAGAAAATAACGACACAGCTAAAAACGCAGCAACAAATTTCGTCAAAAGTTAAATGCTTGTGTCATGAGCACGAGGCGGCTATGTAGTGTCCGCAACGGACGTGGCCATCCACCGTGCATAAATTTCCTTATTGACATTGGTGGGCAAAGGGGCCACCGATTCTTTCTCTGCCCAGGACCACCACAAGCCTAGAGCCGCCCCTGAGTACTGCTGCAATAAATTATTTCATCGAAGGTCGCACACAATCACTGCACCGTGAAACCCATGTTTAATAACGTGCTTTAACTCCTATCATCATGAAAATGATATCACGTATACATCTCAGTATTTTAGTTATTCAGAGAGCTATTATATCATGAATGTAATGGATTCTGTGTCCAGTTGGAGGAAGAGAGCCGGTTTAAGATGCAAGTAGTGATTCATACACATAGAGCACTGTGAGCCAGAGGGCTGATCGCACCCCAAATAGAGACAAACGCCCCTGGGAAAACCACAAACCCTGAAACACTGACTACCCTCACATTGCTCCTTATCCTTGCATTATAACGCATAATACAAGCCTCGCACGGTTCTCCGCCGACTTATAAGCCTTGCGCAGCGCCTGTCAGTTTTGGAATTGATTGTTTGCTTTTATCTTTCTCTGCTCCTGAACTGTCATCTCTGACTTGTCATGGAGCACGTTTAAGCTCATGTGTTTGCGGTGTTTGAATAAAAATCCTTCTTGTTTCTACGACCTCCTGTGTCTCTGTGCAAATCTGTGACCCAAGCGTGACAAGTGGTACCAGAAGTGGTTGCACAGATGGATGCCGCCGAAGACTTATTTCAGAGGTCTAAAACTTATGCACTTAAAGACTGGAAACTAAACATGAATGACACAATGGCGCAAATTCAAGATTTGATACATAAAGTGCACTGCTGGTTTGAAGGAGACTTGATGGAAACAGTTGTCGTGAATATATTACTGGCCGGCATACCTGAACTTCTTAGAGATGAATTTCTACGTCATGATATTAAATCATTAACGATTATGTCCAGACGATTAGAGGGTTCACAGTCCGCTTGGAGAAAGAGCGGTGGATTTCGTGCTGCTTCGCAACCTGTGAACGAACGTCCAGAACATTCTCCAGTTGAAATCCAGTCGTAGATGAGACGCCTGTTTCTGGGGAGACAGCGACAACAGCAGGCCGAGGAAACCGTGGACACTACAGAGCACATTGACGTGGACGTCGCAGAGGATATTTTGGAAACGGAGCCAACCGTAGATGTTTCTGGTGTGATCAGCTCGGCCATTTGTCAAGAGAATGTCGCTTGTCTCCAGCTCATTCAATGGAGATTGGACTGGCCGAGGTTTGTTGCTCAACTATTACATATCCTTCGGATGGAAAAGATGGCTTGTTGATCCCGGTGAAATTGGGGGGCAGAGAAATCTCAGCATTGTTAGACTCGGAAGTGACCTTTGTATTGTGAGACGAGACTGTCTTAATGAACAATGCCTTAGAGACTGTGAGACTGTAAAAATACGCTGTGTACATGGTGATGTTAAAGATTATCAGACTTTACTTCTTCCTTTAACTTATAGGGGTCGCCACTTTAAGGTTTGGTCTGCCATTTCAGACTCGTGCCCTTGGCCATTACTCATAGGACAGAGAAATGCCCTTTTTCCGAAACTGATTAATAAATGTAAGGGACCAGTAGTCCAGTCCACTAATGAACTTAGTGGGGGGGGAGAAGAAGAAGAAAACCAAGACGAAGAACTGGTAGTGGCCGGGGAAAATCTAGAGCCCAACTTAGATATTGAACCCGATCTCTCCAGCGAGACGGAGGAGGTCACCCCCGACAATCTTCCAGAATGGGCTGGTCCTTCTACATCTTCCCAGATTGCAAACGCCTCCGAACACAAACCGAGTGTTAACGAACAATCAGATTTTGTGCGTTTGCAGCATACTGATAGCTCATTAGAATATGCATTTAAACAGGCTCGCCCTGCAAATGACTCTTATTACCAAGAGCGTAATTCCGGGGGTATGAAAACCCCACACTTTATAGAAAAAGAAGGTTGCCTTTTCAGAGTGATCTCAGATCATTTGGAGGGGGAATTTATTGAACAACTGGTGGTACCTGAAGCACATAGGGAAACTGTTTTGCATCTGGCACATTCACACATCTTGGGGGGGCACCTCGGTGCCGACAAAACTAGAGACCGGTTATCAAAACGATTTTATTGGCTTAATATGGGAAAAGATGTTGAACGGTTTTGTACTTCATGTCCAGACTGCCAGATCGTCTCTGCTTATAAGCCTCCTCGGGCTCCCCTTTGTCCTATGCCCATATTGGAAGTTCCCTTTCAGCGGGTGGGATTAGATATTGTGGGACCATTACCTAAGGCTAAGGATGGGTACCAATATTTGCTGGTGTTGGTTGATTATATATCCAGAAATGATTGCGCTGAAAAAGGACAACTCTTCGACTGTAGCTAAAGCACTATGTGATACTTTTACTCGTATTGGTATCCCTAGAGAAATCTTAACTGATCAAGGCACACCTTTCACTTCTCGGATTATGAAACAATTGTGTGACAGCTTTGCTATTAAGAAATTGAGTACTACTGTTTACCATCCTCAAGCGAATGGTTTAACCGAGCGATTTAACAAAACATTGAAACAGATGATCAGGCGAGTTGCTCATAATGATCCCACAACATGGAACACTGTCCTACCTTTTGTTTTGTACGCGGTGCGAGAATCACCACAGGCGTCCACTGGCTTGAGTCCCTTCGAGTTGTTATTCGGCAGGCAGCCGCGAGGCATCCTGGATGTGGTACATGAGGAATGGATAGGAAACGAGAGAGCAGCTCAAGGTCGAAGCTTTGCAGATCGACTAATTTCGTTGCAAGACAGAATTTCTATGCTTTCCTCTATTGCTGTGGAACACCAACAACGAGAACAGGAAACTCAGAAGCGTCTTTACGATAGGCGCAGCAAGCTCCGTGAGTTCAAACCTGGCAATCGTGTTTTGGTACTGGTTCCCTTGGATCCACACAAATTCTTAGCTAAATGGCAGGGCCCCGCCATTATTGAGCAGCGTATGAGTCCGGTAAATTACAAGGTTAGAATACCAGGCCAGCGCAAACCATTCCAGATTTTACACATTAACCTCTTGAAGGAATGGCACGACCGACAAGAGGTTAACACTTCCTTGGCTTTTGTTTCTCAGACCGATGTTACCATTGGTAACGATCTTACTGACACGCAAAAGACAGAACTGTTATCTTTGATAGAACGGAACACTGATGTCTTTTCAGATTTACCAGGCAAGACTAACATTACAAAACATAAAATTACCACTGAACCTGATGTTTGTGTACAGATGCGACCGTTCGGATACCGAAGCGCGAAATATTGTGCACGAAGAGGTAAAAAAGATGCTGACACTGGGTGTAATTCGTGAAAGTAAAGTGACTGGTGCAGCCCAGTCGTATTAGTCCCAAAGCAAGACGGTTCGGTTCGGTTCTGTATCGATTTCAGACGCTTGAATAAGGTCTCTAAATTCAATGCTTATCCCATGCCCCGTGTCGATGAACTGTTGGAAAAACTGGGTCAGGCGAGCTATATCTCCACGCTAGATCTCACGAAGTCTATTGGCAGGTGCCTTTAGAGGCTAGCAGTTGTGAGAAAACGGCATTTGCGACTCCTGACGGACTCTATGAATTTACAAGACTCCCGTTTGGTCTTCACGGGGCACCTCTAACTTTTCAGCGTATGATGGATCAGATCCTACGTCCTCATTCTGAATATTCCGGGGCATACCTTGACGATGTTGTGATTTTTAGCAATGATTGGAAAACACACTTAGAGCGGCTTCAAGCCGTTCTTGAAAGCTTGAGACAGGCTGGCCTTACTGCTAACCCTAAGAAATGTAAACTAGGCATGTCCGAGACTCATTACTTAGGCTATTCTATGGGCAAGGGTTTACTTAGGCCACAATTAAGGAAAATAGAAGAAATGCTTGTTTATCCGAGACCTGGGACACAGAAACAAGTACGCTTTCTGGGCTCGCTGGTTACTACAGAAAATTCATTCCAAATTTTGCACATAGAGCTGCTCCTCTTACAGAACTTACTAGAGGCAGAAAAAACCGACCTATCTTGTGGACAGAAAATTGCGAACGTTCTTTCAACGATTTAAAAAAAGCATTGTCTTCTTACCCGGTTCTAAGGAACCCGGATTTCACAAAAGATTTTATCTTGCAAACAGATGCAAGTGCATTTGGTGTGGGCGCAGTCCTGTCACAAATTTTTGATGGAGAAGAACATCCAATCACATATTTGAGTAGGAAATTACTTCCTAGGGAACGTAATTATTCTACAATTGAGAAAGAATGCTTGGCAATTAGGTGGGCTGTGGAAGCGCTTTGCTATTACTTGTGGGGACGAAACTTCACTTTGGTAACTGATCATGCTCCACTTCAGTGGTTGTACCGACAGAAAGATACAAACTCTCGTCTAATGAGATGGTTTCTGGGTTTACAACCTTACAGTTTCACAGTAAAGCACCGACCAGGTTCTGAACACGTCAACACAGACGTATTATCACGACTACATGAACATGGTACAGAGAGTCGCTTGAATCACAGGAATGTGAATAAAGCTGAGGGGGAGGGTGTGAGCCGGAGGGCTGATCGCACCCCAAATAGATACAGACGCCCCTGGGAAAACCACAAACCCTGAAACACTGACTACCCTCACATTGCTCCTTATCCTTGCACTATAACGCGTAATACAAGCCTCGCACGGTACTCCGCCGCCTTATAAGCCTTGCGCAGCGCTTGTCAGCTTTGGAATTGATTGTTTGCTTTTATCTCTCTCTGCTCCTAGCGGAACTGTCATCTCTGACTTGTCATGGAGCACGTTTAAGCTCATGTGTTTGCGGTGTTTGAATAAAAATCTTTCTTATTTCTACGACCTCCTGTGTCTCTGTGCAAATCTGTGACCCAAGCGTGACAGCACATAGAAGATCACATACAAAACAAAGCATTTAACGTGCTACTTAAATTACGATGTGATTTGAGAAACTGGTTAATTAAACGATTTTAAGATGAAGTTTATGATGTTCTACTTTAATGAGAAAAATAGACTACATGATTAAAGTGGAAATTTCGAGATTGAAGTTGACATTTCGTGCTTTTTCCCCACTGTGTGCCTTTTTTTTCTCTGTACCCTAATAAGCTTTCATATGACACTCAGACAGTGGACTACAACTCGCCCTTTCACGGCGACTTTGATATGTGACTTCTTTTTTATTTCCAGCACTGTGCGATTTTGTGAACGTGAGCTTTCAAGTTTCTCCAACACGCTATGTCACTCGATCAACTTCCTTTTGTTGATTTGTTGATTATACCACGGTTTAATTAAACAAATAGTATGTTTTTCCTTTGCCTCCACTTAGTATTCGCTGAAATTCTTATATTTTCACCCGTGCTTTTCCCATTGTCTTTTCACAGAAGGCTGCGCTTAAGGGCGATTTATAATGATTTGCATATTCAAAGAGGCGTAATTCTGGGAGTGCGACATAAAGCGCGTGCACGAACGTTACTTTTCACGCTGATCGGGATTTACATAGAACGCGGTAGTTGGAGTACGCACAGATTCCTGCATCTGGACTTTTTCTGTGCGTAAGCACATTTCGGCTTTTGTGCTTACGCCATGTTATAGTGCGAATTCTACGCACGGCATTATACATGAGGCCCCTGGTTATCACATGACTGCAACAGAACACCATTGCCAATTAAAACTGGCTGCCATAATGAAAAATTGCCCAAAATGGCAGTTTATGCTACACTTATGTACAGTAATGTTGATGTGAAAATAAATATAAATAACAATAAAAATTAGTAACAAGTATTAAATGAGCAAATGAATAAATAATGAGTACAGAAATGAAACCCATGATATAAATAAACCCATAAATCATAATGTTAATCTAAAGCATAATCCTGTTTAAATTGATGAGTTTATAATTGATTTTGTTCTTCCAAATAATTTCTGTTTTGCATTGTGTAAAAAAGAACAAGACAAAGATAAAGATTTGGGGCAGTACCACAATCCCATATATTGTAAAGGCAAAAAAAAAAATGCAGCATTTCAGCACAAGGGTTTCCCTTAGGACACAAATCTGAGATTAGACTAACCAAAATAGCAACACTTATGGTTAAATGCTAGCCCGGCAGGAAGAGGTGGGTTCAGGCGGGTGGGCACCTGAAGTGACATCAGAGGTGGTAAGATTGTCAATCTAATGTCTGTAGATGGAGGAAGAGAAGATGCATTAGAATACAGCGCCACCTTGTGGATTGGCAAGGAATAACCATTTCGAGAACCTTTAATGCATATCTTTATGACAATAAAACATGCCAGTAATGCCATAATTCTTTCTCACTCATTCCACAAAATTATTTTTGCCAACTTCTACAGTAAAAATCCTGTTGGTATTTGACTTATTGCTATTTGTTATGGCTGACATATGATATATAAAACCATTCAGTTTTAACATTAGAGACCTATTTTGTATCACATTATGTGTATATCGTTATGTTAATGACTAATACTTTCTGCCATGCATTGTAATCATACAGTCAACACCCAGACACGTTCCTGTTCTTCAACACTAATTCAATATTTTCTTTCTCTGGATTTTGTTAGTGATTGTGGTGTGGTGTGAACTGTAAAATGTTTTTCATATGAACAACTTAATTCATTCATTTTCAGGACTCACTTGCCATTCAAGGTCTGGTAGACTGTAGCGAGCATCAGGAAAAATGAAGGGACCTAACCCTGACAGCGTATCAACAGACATCACACTCACAAACATGTCTAATATAAAGTATGAACAGGGAAACATGCATTTGGAATAGTTAAATAATCAATAAAAACCTTAAAATCTGACAGGCATTTATCCATCCATCCATCCATTCATCCCACATATCCAGATCAGGGTTGTGGGGAAGCTGGAGCCTATCACAGCAAGCATCAGGAGCAAGGCAGGAACCACTTCTGGTCTAACATTACAGTGAGAACTCACACACACACACACACACACACGCACGCGCACTAGGGCCAATGTATTTTATAATACAAAAATAAGTATTTCTGAAGTTAATTCATGTTTAGTTAGCATTTTGTCTGAGAATTAAATTGTGAAAGCCTGCTAATATAGAAAGTGAAAATAAAAATAGCAAAAAATAGTACATGGTCCAACAGCACAGCTAACAGCAATGACTAGCAAGCAATACACTTAAAAAATAGGATCCTAAAAACTCCTTTTTTAAAGATATTTTACGTCCAAAAATCATTTCTGGTTATACAATCCCTTCATTCAAAGTCACTTTACATTGTCAAGACTAGTTGCAAAATGACATACAGATGGCAGGGGCTAAATGCATATGACCTTTCAGAGTTAAATTAGCAATATCCAAGTTTGTTTTTCCTGCTTAAATGGTTTCTTTAAATGTTAGAGCCAGTGTGAAATGTATAGCTTTTGGCTAATACGCCGTGATGAGATATATTAGCAAGTAATATCCCTAAAGAGGATTAAAAGTTAGGAGAAGGGCATAGTCTGAGGGCATTAATGCAGTCTACAGATAGAGAGGAGCTGACAGTTGAATGAGCTTTTCATTCTGTTGTGAAGTTTCTCATAACAAACAGTGGAAATGGTGAGGGGGAGCAGGACATAAATAGTTGTATCTAATGCCACTTGATGCTGTCATTGCCCAAAGCAGCTTCCTGATGATACTTGTCATACGACATGATAGCTGCTCAAATGGAACTTTCTAGCAAGTGCACACACCTTTCACACACCATACCACCCCCCCACCCCCACCTTGCACTTGGCAAAAGCAGCACCAGGTGACACAATGCACCCTGGGCAGTGAGGACCTCAGTGACCCTGAAAAATTTCTTTTCAACAGCAAAAAAGTGGGGAAGAGTGCAAGAGATCACAGGACAGGTCTTTAAAAGCTGGTGCAAAGCAACCTGAGCAGCAACAAGGCCCCCAGGTAAGCTTGTACTCCAGGTTAAAGTTACAGAAGCGGCCACTTGACTTGCGTTCATCATGAAACGAAGCTGAAGCAAAAGAATCTGTCTCCACTTGTGCCATCTGTCAGTGCATGACAGTTAGACAGTGTGTAGTTGTCAATGACATGGTTGCTACAAAACCCTTTGAACATTTTACTATGTGTGATTACAGAGAGGAATAGTAAATGGAATCAAAAGAGTGTCTACTGCCTTAATAGCAATAAAAATATACAACATGCAATTAATTGAAAACTGAAGTTCAGTTAAATGTATATGTCTGTGGATGGCACATTTAAAATGCAATGATATTGCAGGGATATCTTTACAATAAGGGATTTATGGGTTTTTATTAAGGCATCTTTTAATTGCTTGTTGCCAAGTATCATAAACAAAGTTTTTATTAAAATCCATTTCACAGCAGTAATTGAGTAATGCAACTCATTTTCTCCAGTTCTAAAGTGTTACAGATATTACCTTATACAAATTCATCAGTCTTGTTACATACAGTAAGCGTGCTATGCTATAAACTCTATTAAGAATGTCTCTTGCACCACAAAATGTTTGCACTTAAGCTCATCTTTTTATACATTTACTAAAGCTTTCTGTCTTGCTGTAGGTTATACGCTTTTGTGCTAACATATGTAGTTGTTTCCAACTCAGTTAATGTGTAATCCTAAATTCTACATTCAAAAATAGTCAATAAACAAAAATCAATGAGTATAATCAATCATTTCTAAATGAATCCACCTACCAGTCTTTTATCTTATACTTGCCATTTCCCACATTGTAGTGAAACAGGACAAACTTTAAAAATCAATAAATAAAAAGGTATATAAAATACAAATATATCATTACTGCAAGCAAACTATGATTCTTAGGACGATGAGAAAAGTTGCAAAATCATACGGAATGTTCAAGCAAATTTTCTCGATCTAAATCCTTTGAGTAGTTCTCCTATTCACTAACTAAGCAGATGTAAGATACACCCCGAGGCCGGCACATGAGTGAGGAGGACCCTACCCTCCTCACCCCCCCAGCCAACTGTGTCTCTCTCGGATTTGCACAAATACATCAGTATAGCAAGCAAATATGATACTTAGCACGATTAGAGAGGTTGCAAAATCAACTGGAATGTTCAAGCAAATTATAGATAAATGCCCAATCTAAATCCATTAAGTAGTTCTCTAGTGAAAAGTGGACAGACATACAGACAGATAGACAGACAGACATTGGATTTTATATATAGAGATAACACTATATAATATATATAATCTGCACAATCACTGAATGCTTTAACTGATACTCAGTTTATAGCTGGTTCAAACTTTGCCCCCAATGCTATCACAGCCCTGATCCCTGGATCTCTGAATTAAACTATGTGGGTACGTTGGATGATATTTTGGATATTTTTAATTTAGAAAAGAATCATTGTAGGAAAATAGTAAAGTAAAAAAACACAGAAATGGGCAGAGTAGTCAATACAAAGAGAAAAAGTAAATTTGAATCTATAATGCAATAGAAAGTCCAAATGTTATGGTTGGACCTTCATTGATGATATCAAAAAAGACACTGGGCTTCCAAAAAAAACAAGTAGTGCAGCAAGACTTTGGAAGAGTGAGTATTCAGCAGCAGGAATGCTGGGAGGAGCAATAGGAATGGGGGCAGGGATTGTTACCTCTGCTTTGTTTTTCATTCATTCTGTCTAGAGGGGATGAGGCCAAAGAAGAGGAAGAGGCACATTTTTTAATATTTTCAGTATCTTGCCTAGGTAGTAAGTGGATTTATCTTCATGGGGTGAGTGTGTGCTTGTGTGTATGGGAGTGGGCCTTGCAATAGGCTAGACCACCGTCTAGGGTTGATGACTGCATTCTACCAAGAGTTCTTGGGATATGTTATAGCTCCCGTGATCCTGGCATGGATTAAGTATACTTGAATATGAATGGTTGTGTTTTCTTACCTTTTCCACTGGTTTCTGCATCTTTTAATAAATGTTCCAAATCCCTGAATTTATCTCAGTTAAAATGTCATGATGGGCTATTTCCTTGTTCTCAGTAGAGATGCTTCCCCAGCTTATATATTGTACATATTTGAACTGGATTTAAAAACTGACAGGGAAACAGGTTGTAAAATCTGCATGTCTTTGTGAGGCACTTGTTTATAATTTTATTGATATGCTACAGTATGTACAAAATAATACAGTAAGTTTCATTAGTTATTTGAAATGATAACCCAAACTAATGGCATTTCTGTTAATGAAATAAGTACCACTAGTTAAAACAATGAAACAGTGATCTATGTAACATGCTATGCATTTAGTATGTTCAGGATGTCCCTTATACAATTAACTACTATTTATCTGTGTTTTCAGTACAACTGCTGAAAGAAAAAAAAATTCATAACAATTTCTACAGATTTCATTAATAAAGAAACCATTGTACAATTTTTTGTGTAAAGTCAATTTCCATTGTATTCCTAATATGTCATCATAGACTGTACAAGATACAATTCAGGATTTCATGTTAAGAGCTGCTTTAAATTCATACTTCCAATCTATCCGAAATGTACATTCAGTTTGATAAACCTCACAGGCAATTGGAGCTAGAGGGGTGCATTTGCATGATATTAATGTTATAGATATATACATATATATAGGACTCAAGAATCTAGAATGATGAATCACGCACCTGGTCCATTGTCAGTGTAGAGTTTGGATGTTCACTCTACACTCCTAAAAATAAAGGTCCCCAATTGGCTCTTCAGAGCAATGCCATAGGTGAGCTGTTTTTGATTCCCTAAAGACCTATCCACATGAAGGTTCCAGAAAGAACCTTTATTTATTGAGATTCATAACAGGCGTCATACAGTAAAAAACAATAAACAGATGGTAACAAATTAGTGAAATACCAATGGATCATAATTTTAAAAGGACACTTGCTGCATACAATACCACAGGCTAAATCCAGGTTTTCTTAATCTGTCAGTGTCCTGCTGGTTAGTCTTCCATACATTAAAGATTTCGTTTTTTTTTTTCTACATTTTCAAAAGTTTATCATAGCACAAAGAACCAACTTCACATACACAGAACCCTTCAAGGAATGAAAAGGTTCTTTGTCAGGCAATGGAGCTACACAGAACCACACAACCCAGTAAAGGAACATAAAGTAACATTAAACAGCCGTTATTTTTAAGAGCATAGGTCTGTGCGGTTGTTATTCCAAATACTCTGGTTTTCTTCACACATGCCAAAGTTAAGTTAACTGACAATTCCAAAATAAATTAAGCTGGTTTGAGAATATTATGTTTTGTTTATATAATTTATTTTTCCTGAGTTGAAAGTTTTATTAACTGCTAACAATAAATTTCTCTTCAGATGAAATCTTTAAAATTGAGTTTTAACACTAAAGCCTTATTAAGAAAGCATTAGCTATTTTTCTTCTAGACCAAATCACTGGGAGTTTCCAATACATTCCTCACCCCATAACTTTGTTTGAATAATACGAATAAAACTGGTTGTTACATAGGGTAGAATATGCTGTAAATGATACATATCGAATATATAAAGCAGAGTCGATGTGTGTGTATGTATGTTTGTTTGTCCGCCATACAAATGTGCACCGGGCATCCGATCAGCACCAAACTGGGGATGGGGCTCCTTTGTGACCAGGAGAAGGTCATGGGCTATGTTTGGTTTGGAAAAATGTTTGTGGTGGACCATAAGGCACCTTTTCACCAACACAACCTTCGGCACACATCCCCGTACTTATCAGCAACAACATGGCCGCACGTTGCAAGAGTTGTTCACCACGGCACCATCTATCGGCAGCTTTGGTCTCTGTTTGTCGCTCTTTACCCATGTTTCTTTAAATTGCCAAGAGATGGCGGAAGTGTCCAAGTATCAAAAGGCCAACTACTTTGATCGCGTGAAGAGGAACTGCCATATGGATGTAAAACGTGAACGACCCAGTGAGTGTGACTGGCTGACACACCCGCGTTTCCGCACGTCACACTCCCACATGCACTGATAGTGCTGTATTTCATTCGCCAACGTTCATTATATGCAAGCACATTTGAAAAGAGACTCGCCTTGAAAAGACAGCATCCTTCCCCCACCATTTTCCCCAAACACAGCACCGGTTGTATGTCACTTCTCTCTGTAGTTACCATCGCCAACATCCGTTAGAAGGCATCACGGTTCAACACAGATGCACCTTACAAACAGAGCACCCATCCCCACCATTTTTCCCATTATGGTTTCACTGCTACTCTTTCTCACTGGCTTTCCGTATTTGTGGTGCTATGGTTGCTTTCTGACTGACAGTACGATTTCAGTGTTCCTCTTTCTGACTGACTGGTGTTATTTGTTCTCTTTCCGACGTATTGTAAATAACATTAATTCATCTCACTGTGGTTCTTATTCCGTACATAATACCACATTATAATTGTCCTGCTTTTCGCTAATATACCCATGCCACCGAAAAAAAGACATAGAATTGGAAGGTCCACTTCAGATGCTACAAGAAAGTCTATTTCAGTGGTGTCTGAAATGCCACAGCAGACAGAATCCAGAGTGGAGGAACTTACAATAAAATGTCAATCAGAAAACTGATTGTTCTATTTCTATGTTCTGTTTCTAATTGTCAAGAGATCGCGGAAGTGTCCAAGTATGAGAAGGCTGACTAATTTGATCGAGTGAAGGGGAACTGCCGTATGGATATAAAACGTCAACGACCCAGTACACGTGACTGGCTCACACAGCCGCGTTTCCACGAGTCACATTCCCACACGCACTGATAGTGCTGTATTTCATTCGCCAACGTCCGTTGTATCGCAGCATGTTTGAACACAGACTCACCTTAGAAAGACAGCATCCTTCTACCACCATTTTCCCCTCTGCACCACTGGTTGTATGTCACTTCTCTCTGTAGTTACCATCGCCAACGTCCGTTATTTTATCTCCCAAGAATGAAAGTGTGAACAAAATAGATATTCACATCCACCAGATGATTCCAGGCAGCCCTACAAATTACAAATCTATCAACACTGTCATATACCCTGCTCAAGCTGTGTTGTTTCCAACAGAGTTTCTGAATTCTTTGGAACCACCAGCAGTTCCCCCGCACAATTTCTGCCTTAAAACTAGACCACTGATCATGCTACTTCACACTCTTGATCCTCCAAAACTGTGTAATATGACTTGCCTTTGCGTCAAGACTCTCTATCCAAATATTATTGATGCAATTATCATGACAGGTTCCGCACAAGGTGAAGAAGTTTTCATACCAAGAATACCACTGATTCTGAATGATTTACCCTTTGAATTCAAACAACTACAATTTCCTGTTGATTTGGCTTTTGCTACATCAATTGATAAACCTCAAGTGTAATCACTGCAAGTTCCAGGCATCAATTTGGAAAATCCATGCTTTTCATACAGACAACTCTACGTGACATGTTCTACAGTGGGCAATCCTCAGAATTTGTTCATTTTCGCACCACAAGTGAAAACAAAACATATAATGTATCCAAAGGCTCTAGAATGACCACTTTTATTACCTATTACAATAAAATGTGAATCAGAAAACTGTTTATGTTCTATTTCTATGTTCTGTTTCTTTCATTTGGGAAATTCACCGGTTATAGATTGCCGGGTACTCCTGCTAGTTTTACATAAAAAAATTACCCTCTCCAACCAGAATTAAGTAAAATTGCTGTTTTGATTTTATTTTTATTTTCTGTTGTTTTGATGTGTTCTGTTGATAACATCATAGCTGGTGCCATTTTGTGCATCTGTCTCTCACCTTTTGTTTATATAGAATCAGCATACATGCAAGTATATGTATTGATATGTATTTAGTCATGTTGTCAGTCTATAACGGATCATTGTACATTTCGATTAAACTCTGTATTTATTATTTTGAAGTTTACACTCCCGGTAAAAGCCTCCTAAACAATTTTGGTTTCTTTTTATTTCTTGATTCTGGGCTTTGCTCTCAAATGGCTTTATTTTTTCTTCAGTCCCTTCATTTTTGGTAGTGGTACTTACTTTGCATGTGCTGTCTTGGCCTATCTCACTTCTCTTTTTGTATTTCCTCTAAAGGTGTCACCTCTTCAATTTGATCTCCGGCTAGCACAATCATCCATTGGATTGTCCTGTAGCATTTTAACTTGAACCCATGTACAGTGTATCAAGTTATTTACTCTACAATGTTTTATGGAACTATGAAGCCTCTAAAATTTTCTTAAAATCTTCACATAAATTGCATGCATTCTTCCGGGTCCACAATCTGATAATTAATAAAAAGGACCTATAACAGTTAAGACTTTGAGTTTACATTATTTTGCAAGTACCCTTAAAAGTGAATTTGAATTTTTCTAAAAAAAAAAGTTCTTTCTCTATAAAATTAATAATGCATTTGTAGTTTTCTTATAAAGGTTACACTACTGCTTTGTGGATTATATGCTGAAAGTAGATGTAGGGTGACTTTCAGCTTAAATGGGTCACTGCTTAGTCACCCAAGCCGCAGTGTCAAGTGGAGGGCAAACACCTGGCTTGACTGAATTGGCCTGATTTAGAATTTTATGGGGGAGGAGAGAAGTCAGCCTGAGGACTGTTAGAAGCCATAGAAATCCACAGGACTTAATTTAAGTAGCAGCTGTCACAGGGCCATGAGGCAGACAGCAGTGCCCTGTTACGACTGCTGTACACATTTGCAGGAGTGCAAGGTCTGCTTCTCTTATCAACTGCTGAATAATGATGTGGTAAAGAAAAATGGAATACATAAATCTGGCAGGCATTGCGGAATGTTTCTAACAGTACACTGAATAGAGAAAAATGAGGGCAAAATAAATCATTAATTGAAAAAAAATCATATTATGGATTGTAGTTCACTTTCTAATGCCGATAGATTTTTATATTCTATTTTGGCATAATAGCAAAGTTATGGGATTAATTTTTTAGCCACTTTACACAGTAATGTAACTGGCATACTTTCCTCAAACACTACAGGAAAATTTCCATTTTTCTTTTAAATTTTATGCAAAATATATACAAAAGCACACCGTTTTAAAAACTTACTTTAATGCTAATCAATCATTTACTGAGGGGCTCATCCACCAGTGCATGATGACTCCTGTTGAATAAGATTTTTACACTTTATTCTAGTATTTATAACCTTTTTTGGAGCTTTGGCTGACAACTCATAATATTCCCAATGCTGTCTACATGACTTGTTGCTTCTGAATCATGATAATGCGAGAGACAGGTCAGAAAAAAATGCTCAAGTACAAAATGACTTAAACTGATGTACTAGACCATCCTCTGCCATTTTCTTTTCAAATTGCTCCCTAACATGTTCCTCTTTTTAAGTTGAATGTCATATATAATAAATTGCTTCCCACTGAGGTTTATTATCCATTTCATCTTCTTCTAGAAGCCATATGATGGTGGTATGGTTCGTGTTGCTGCTTCATAGCTGCATGAATCAATGATCAATTAAATTCATAGACACTTTCTGTATTGAGTCTTCATGTCTTATCTAAGTGCCTATTGTCCACATACTCTTGTTTTTACCTCACATCACAAATATATGCATAATAGGCTAATGGGCAAGTCTAACCTGGCCCAGGTTAAGCAGCGTTGCTTGTGAGAATACTGTATGCCTTAAGATGGACTGGTGCCATGTCCAATGATGGTTGCTGCTACTAGATATGCCCCTGTAATTCAGGTCCTGACAATGGTAACAGTTTGTTGACCAAATTTATGGATCGATATGTCTTCTTTTCAAAGTGTAGAATCTATGTCTCTTAGTATTACTGAACATTTGTCTTTCTTTGATATTGAATTTCAGCTTGGCAAGATTTCAGGGTCATGGGGTATATTCTTACAAGGTTTACCACAGCAGAGTAACCAACCTTGCATTGGACCTACATCTAAATCCTTTAATAGTAAAAGGTGAATTTGCTTCTCAGTAAAAGTCCTGACTTGAAATGCTCATTATACATACAATGGCACTTCCAATTACAGAAAAAAATAGTTTTTCATTTTAAGAATAAGGTTGTCATTTCAAAAATAGAAAGTTGTGTCAGACATTTAAAATATAGTTAACTGCAAAATTTGCAGCTATCATGTTTACTGCTGGGGGTTCACATAAACAACAAACTGGACTGGATTGACAACACAGTGACATTGTACACAAAGGACCAGAGCAGACTGTACTTGCTAAGGAGACTCAGTTCTTCTGATGTGTGCAGCAAGCTGTTGGAAATGTTCAACCAGTTCATAGTAGCCAGTGTGGTTTATTACGCTGCAGTCTCCTGGAGAAGCACCCTGAGCACAAAAGTGGCACAATGCCTGAATAAACTTATCAAAACCTTGACCCACTGACACAATTGGATGCCATCATGAAAAAATCCCCTGCATGAATCACTCTCTTGGAGCACTTTCACCCACAGGCTCATTCCACCATGGTGTGCTAAGAAGCGCCTCTAGGGGTCTTTTCTGACGCTACTATAAGGCAATTCAGTGCTTCCACCCGATGTACACGTTAAGTTTATTTATTTGTTTGTTGTTTTTTTGTTTGTTTTTCATTTGGCTGATTGGATGTATTATCTCTGCTATGAATTGTTTATGTTTCTACTGCCATATGCATTTGAATTTCCCCATGGGATTAATAAAAGTGATCTAATCTAATCTAATCTACTCTATATTAATTTTAATATATTTTAATCAAGCACAGACTATAGGGTTTTTAATTAAAAACAAATTTGAAATAGTTTTTAAAGTTTGAACGAAAAAACAGGTCAAGTCAGGTCAGGTTGGGGAGCATGCACTGGCACAGCATGCTGCCATCCCCACCACACGACAAAACAGCTTGGGATCCTAGTCAGCAACTTCCCGGGCAGACATGCGGTGCAATCCCACCCTCTGCAAAATGAACATCTATCTGCCACAGCCAGGTGTTAAGTGGACGTCCCCTTGGCCTGGTCCAGCCGCTCAGGTCCTCAACAATGAGGATCCTGTGAGCTGGATCTCGCTCAGGGAATTGCACCACATGGCCATAGTGCCATAACTGAAGCACCCTCACATTAAGACAATGTGCTTGTAATTTCATTAATTCTCTTCATTATTCTAATATGATAGCGCTATTATAATAAGAGCTGACACGATGGGACAGTGGTAGCACTGCTGTCTTTCAATATGGAGACCAACAATTGTTTCCCAGATCCTCCATGCATGGAGTCTGCATGTTCTCTCTGTGTCTATGTGGGTTTCCTCCAGGTGCCCTGAGTTTCTCCCACAGTCCAAACACATGCAGGCTAGGTGGATTGGCGATACTAAATTGGCCTAAATGTGTGGTTGTGTAATTGTGTGTGTGTTGTGTCTACGTGTGTGTGTGTGTGTGTGTGTGTGTTGTGTGTGTGTGTTCACCCTGTGATGAACTGATGCCCTGTCCAGGGTTTGTTCTTGCCTCAGGTATAAGCAGGTTAGAAAATGACTGAACTAATAATGATATATGTATGATATTCTGCTATACAGTAAGTATATTTTCATTTTAGCTTAAATACATGAAAATGACAGGTGAGTGCATTTATTACTACATCTTAAGCTCTAACTGGCTCCAACAAAATCTTCAAGTGGAGTCTTTAAATACAGCCAGTATCTTTCTTAGTAAGTACAAATGACATTTTACCAATATGTGTTTTAACTCAGGTTGGTGACAGCTTTACCAAGAGCTGCAGGGCTGGCTTGTTAAACTGTCACATGAAGTGTCCAGTAACTCATGTGCCCCAAGCCACTGCTATGGCAGGATAATCACAGATAAACTGATCAGGTGGGGTAAAATTTCAAAGCCAGGAATCACTAATTTAAAAAGTTTAAATTTCTCAATGATATTTTTGTGAAAAAACTTGAAAGTATTCTGAAATGTGCTCTATACTTCTCTTTCTCTGTCCTAAATGTCATCTTCCTTCAGTCCCACTGACATCACTTTAACAGAAGCCTGAACGGTATTATACCATAGACTATCAATTCATATCGTAATCTTATAAATCCACCTTGGGATCAATGTCAAAAATGGCATTTCAAATCATTAGCTTTCTCAGTTTAGGATCCTTTTCCTTTTTTCTGCTGCCATTTCATTTCCCTGTCTGAAGGTAGTATCTTTCAGGCTGCTACAGCATTACACTTCTAACTAGTGTCTTTCTTCCAGGACTTCACTTAAGTACTTGCTGGCCTCTCTGGATTTAAAGATTTTCTACTTCTCTGCCATTATCTGTTTATTTCTCCATCCTCATTTATCCCTATCACCATCCATTATCATCTTAAACCATTGTTATTAACTCCATTTTTATTTTTTTTTTTCAAAACCACTCTGTGCTGGGCAACCCATAATGTTGTAGGATTTATTGGTTCTGTTCCCAACTGCTTTATCCCTGCATTTTCTACTCTAATGGCTTGTGTTTCGCTTTGTACTTTGGTCTAATATTTGCAGACACTAATGCTACAAGAATATTCACAGTGGCTCTTGCAAGCTGCTCTTGTAATACTGTATAATCTATTAAACAAAAGTATACTGAGGTAAGCATCTTGAAGTGTATTTGTGGAGTTACATGAAAACAAACACATACAGTACATATTTGCTCTTAAAATGTATCTATCCTCTTCAGATTGCAAAGATTTTCATAACACTTTAGCAATGAATAATTACTTGAGTTTTTTTAGACTTGTTTTAGACTTTAGTTTTTTTTTAGACTTGTTTGTGCATTATTCTAGCTAAAACAATATCACTCCCAAAATTTACCTCAAAAGTTTATAACAGTAATTTAATACCCAAACAGCACTGATTCTTTACTTATTAAGAACATATTTATGTGATTTTGCTACCAAGCAAATGTCATGCATTAATGCCAAAATACACCTTAAAATGTCTTAATTGGTGATTAGTCACTAATAAAGTCTGAATACATTCATTCTGAGCCTGGTCATTGTCCGTGTGGAGTTTGCACATTATCCTCTTACCTGTGTGGGTTTTCCTCTGGGTACTCTTGTTTTACTCCCCATATCCCCAAAAATGTCAAGGTTAGTTTAATTTATAACTCCAACATTAAATATAAAGAGAAGAAGGTGGAAAGGTCAACAGTAATTACAGATTATGCCATTATATTATAAAAATAATGAGATAAATGCTGAATTGACCCATCACTACCTGCTTCTGTGTTTATAGCTCACAGTGTAGTTTTTCATAAGGTTCACTATTTTCAAACTATGTTTATTTTTCCTATTTTGCTTGGGAGCTATTTGTAAAGTTTACAGTAAATGTAAATGAGTCAGAAAAATGGTTTTGTTTTGACCAAATATATTCATTGATTACAAATTGTTATGAGATTTGAGTCATCCTTGGGGTTACACCCTGAGCCATCTCATTAAAGTTATACATTATACACATGCGTTATGTAGCTTCAAATATGACAGGAAAGCAGTCAGTGTTGGTCATGTTGCAATAGTGAGATGTTACCCTTGTGATCCAAACTGCAATAAATAACTCTAAGATGCTTTGCGGCCATGACACATATGACGAGGAAAATGCTGCATTAAACTAAACATAATGTTAACGTTAGGTTTTATTGCTATTTTTTCCTACACAGGAGAATGCCATTACATAACAGAATTTAAGTACTCAAGAATGAAGTCTGTTGTAGTGCCTTAAACTATTCAGCAATTTCATAACATTATGAACTAAATAAAAAGCTCACTTCAACTAACTGCATACAGTATTTAACAGTAAATGGTCAGTATCTGTTTAATTTACAAGCAGAAACATGCTGCTGCCATTCACAACTACTTACTGTTCACTCTGATACATCATATAATCATTTAAGTAGCCTATTCCTCAGTGAGAAGACTATGAATATGTTGTTTATTTGCTTTGTGATGACAGTGACATTTCACAAGATAACACCTGTGACCTAAGGACTGATGTAACATATTAAATAATTAGAGGAAAGATTAGAACAGTCCTCAACTTTGAAAGAACTGAAATACTTTATAGGTGAAGTTAGAAAAGGAATTAAAGTGGTGATAATAATTCATTTCAAAGATCATTTTGTTGAATTTAAGCTGATGCTTTAGTAGTCTCGTAATGGTAAAATTTTGGAAGACGAGTAAAATGAGAAATAATATGACAGGATGCTTCGAGAGGAGTTGTGGTATTGTATGAGGAAGTTGGGAGTGGTAGAGAAGTATGTTAGAGTGGTACAGGATATGTATGAGGGAAGTCTGACAGTGGTGAGGTCTGTAGTAGGAGTGATGGATGCATTCAACATGGAGGTGGGATTACATCAGGGATCAGCTCTGAGCTCTTTCTTATTTGCAATGGTGATGGACAAGTTGACAGACGAGCTTAGACAGGAGTCCTTGTGGACTATGATATTTGCCGATGACATTGTGATGTATAGTGAGAGTAGGGAGCAGGTTGAGGAGACCCTAGAGAGATGGAGATATGCTTTAGAGTGGAGATGAATGAAGGTCAGCAGGAACAAGACAGAATGCATGTGTGTAAATGAGAGATAGGTCAGTGGAATGGTGATGATGCAGGGAGTAGATTTGGTGAAGGCGGATAAGTTTAAATACTTGGGATCAACAGTACAGAGTAACTGGGATTGTGGAAGAGAAGTGAAAAAGAGAGTGCAGGCAGGGTGGAATGGGTGGAGAGGAGTGTCAGGAGTAATTTGTGACAGACGGGCAAGAGTGAAAGGGAAGGTCTACAGGATGGTAATGAGACCAGCTATGTTATATGGGTTGGAGATGGTGGCACTGGCCAGAAAACAGGAGACAGAGCTGGAGGTAGCAGAGTCAAAGATGCTAAGATTTGCATTGGGTGTAACGAGGATGGACAGGATTAGGAACAATTACATTAGAGGATCAGCTCGCGGTGGACAGTTTGGAGACAAAGTCAGAGAGGCAAGATTGCATTAGTTTGGACTTGTGCAGAGGTGAGATGATGGGTATAATGGGAAAAGGATAGAGCTACCAGGCAAAAGGAAAAGAGGAAGGCCTAGAAGAAAGTTTATAGATGTGATGAGAGAGGACATGAAGGTGATGGCTGTAACAGAGCAAGATGCAGAGGACAGGAAGACATGGAAAAACTTTATCCGCTATGGCAACCCCAAATGGGAACACCCGAAAGAAGTAAAATGAGAAAGAACAGTCAAGTTGCCATTTGTACTATTTAATCAAAGTTTATTTTGTCAATACAAAATGCTAAAAAAGAAAGCATTTATGATAATTGTAATTGCTTATAGAATTTTATTATTTTGTTTTCACATAAATGTAAACTTCTCAAAGTATAGTGTCTTCAAAACTAATTGAAAAATTAATTCAATTATTCCTGGTCTGTCTCATAAATACCGATCCTGAGTCATTATAAAATTTAACAACAACAACACACCAACTCAATGAAACCAATCCACACTGCAAATTAAATAATAAAAATGCAAGAGACAGTTAATATACTTAAAAGACTCATTAGACCATTTAGCAAAAACTTTATATGGGTTCAGACAAGCTCCTGGATCATCTGGATTCATCAGTGCAGCACATCATCATTTGCTTTTAATAATTAGGATACAAATTAACATTTTTTTTAACAAAATATGAATGAATGTGACAAAGCAATACTCTTTTCTTTTTAAAGCTCAGTGTCCCAAATAATATACAAATATTTATTCCTTTCTAAAGGAAAAAAGTACCTAATGGAAACTTGTTAGACAAATCTTGCTTCCCAATATGAAAAGTTCTACCATATAAACTTAATAATCTGTTGAGCAATGTATTTTAGGAAACTCTCAATCTCTTGTGTTATGGAATATACACACATTTCCCCATGAATAAGGTATTGTTAAAAAAACAATGGTAAATATTCAATTCTTTAACATACTGTAAAGTTTGCATAGAACATGTGTGTTACAGTAAAACAAGGCTAATTAACTTTAACATTTAAGTACAATTATACATAATCTACTCTGAGCATTATATTTGAGTTTTTTCAATGCATTATAAACTGTTCGAAGCAGTAAATACTATTTAAAAATCAGGTCATTTACCTGAGGCAATCTGAACATAAAGCATCTTGTCTAGACAAACTATGAAGCCCTTGGATTCATTTCAGATTGTATGTGGTGTAATTAGGACACTTCTTATTTACTCCAGACATAGCACAGATTGTCTAATTTTATTTCCTCTTAGCAATGTTCTCTTGGGTTTTGTCAAAAAAGTGAACATTGTGCTAAAGTTAAAAATATGTTTAACATTTATAAATACTTCCGCATTTTGTCTGCAAAGAAATTAAAGTAATACTTACTGCTGTCAGAAACAAATAACTTTTACACTTTTAACCTGACATTTTCTAGTAGGAAGATTTCCTGTTAAGTGCACATACTTTAAAAAATGAGCTCATCTTTCACAGGACCCTGCAACAAAATACTGTACCTTTCTAGTCATTTTTTGATGTTTTTTGCAGCTCTGGTATGCTGTTGCTTTAGTATTATTAAGATGACTTGGGAATTCTGTAAAGACCTGTAGGACCTTCAGAAAAAATTTAATTTGTAGTTTTTTTATTTTTTTATTTTCAATTAACTTGAAACAATTAGAGAGATGTTTGCCTCTAGTTACCAACATAAGTATAACACCAAACATTGAAAAATATGCTTTTTTCTGTGCTAAATGTTACAGTACCTCATAAAATTAATTATTGATATGGTGTTGAAAGCTTTCAGTAAACTCACAAATGAATAGTGGCAGTCATTGTGAGACATGAATATTAACAAAGGACTGTAGCAGATTGTTTCAGCCCCCCTACAAAAGCCTACCTTGGCATACTGCAATGGAGACTCCATCCAATAGCAGAACTTTACATCTAGAAGCAACAATGCAAATTCTATCAACTCTTTGAAGAACCATGGGAATTTGTCAATCCTGTCTTTCTTTGCTACAGTGTATGGACCTGGAAATGATTATGACCAGTATCTCATGCTAGCATTTAGGATTTGCTTCAAGAGTATTTGGTTCCAAGACCATCACAGCATGTTTTTCAGATCGCATTTTTGAGAATTGAAGGTATGTTCACATAACTAGTGTTAAATTGAGTCTGGTCATTGTGGACATTATACACCACCGCAGGTCATCCTATTTTTGATTTTCATGGGCAGGATATTAAGACGAAGTGAAGAGTATCCAATTTGTCAATCTAAAGGTTGCATCTTTGTTATTTGCAGCTGATATTGTTGTCTTGGACCCATCAGACACTAATGTCTGGTATTAACTGAAAACATTTTCACATGAGTGCATTGTTGGTATATATGAGATCTAGAACTTTCAGATCTGAGGTCATGGTCTTTTCCAGGAAAAGAATGGGTTGCTTCCTACAGGTAAGAGATGAACAGCTAATGAAGCATGGGAGTTCTAGTTGTTCACAAGAGATGTAAGAGGCAATTCTTATGCCTGAAAGATAAATTGGTGATGCAGAAGTATTTTTTTCTGTTGTTCCACTGGACTATAGAGTTAGGGGAAAAACTAAAGCCCAGAATGAAGCTGTCTGTTTAATGGTCTCTCAACATCCTCATCCATGCCTATGATCATAAGCACTAGGCAGTTTCTAAAAGAATAAGACTACGAGTACAAGTGGACAAAATAAGTTTTCTGAGAAGAGTTGCTCAGCTTGCTCCTAGTAAATAGCCTAAGGAGCTCAGCAACACGGAACTCCCTTGGAGAACAGGGTCAATTGGCCAAATAGCGATAAATATGAAGTGTTTTGATTTTTTTTATTAAAATAACTGTGTTGAAACAATTGCATCTTTGTTAGTGAAGGGAGATACTTATCTTCTTGTACCGACACCACCATTACTTAAAGAATATTGTTTGATATAAACTTGCTGGATTGCATGCTGAAAAGATACCCTCCCACAGGACAGGGCTGGGGATCTTAAGTTTGGGTCAGAGGATGACCCTTGGTGATTTTCTTGCTATTTCAACAATGCAAAATTGTTAGCAATGCAATTGCAAGTCCAAAGAAAAACATTCATGTACACATAGAAAAGGAAGTCACTATGATTTTTACTTTGATTCTAACAAGTATTTTTTTAACTAAAATCAATCAATGGTGCCGTTCATTTGTGTTCAACACAAAATTTTATCAGCATTACTCAAGAATGCTCTGGAACCTCCAAGTTAAGGATTGGGTAACAAAATGTGTCTTCTTGCAAGTGACACTGACAGTAAAGACAAAAATGAGTTTGATGGATTTATTTTTTATTAAATTGGAAACCTAAAGTACAATAGGCAAAGATTATTATCCATAATTTGGTAGGAGAGTTTAACCAGTGGACATGATAAAAATCACAAAAGATCAAAAACATTTACAGTACGTATATTTATTATAGAGGCCTTTTTCAGGGTCACAGACCATGTCAGAGGGAGGATTGAACAGGTAACCTTACAGATTTAAAACCTGGCTTTCTCAAAACTAGTTTAGCCACTCTGTAATCTCTTCAACACAATAACTGAAGTGAGAAGCCTCAAATTGCCCCTTAGCTAAAACAACATTTTTCCCACATTACCTTTGTTTTTGTAAAAATCTAATTTTATCATACAAAATTGTAAGTGGATCCAAAAAAATCAAATTATATAACCATAAACTAGACATGTAGTTCTCTGTTTCAGACTTTAAATCAATTTGTAACAGGCATGCACTATGCCCACACAAGGTAGACATCGTCCTAGGCTTGAAACTATGATCAGCTCAGACATGAATTCAACTACTTAGTCAATGGAGGTAAAAGAACATTCTTGTAGTCCACTGATCTACAGTTTTTATTCTATGATGGTAAGGTCTCTTTATATAATACAATATTGTTAAAATGTGGAATCAAGGTTTATTCTAAAGAACATTAGTCCATTGATGAATCTTTATTATCCTTTTTATTTATAATACAGATATAGAACAGTGACATGCTCTGCAATTAAATATTATTGCAAGTCTTTATCAAAATAGCATAAATATATATTATAATACAGCATAACACAATACACAATAAAGTCCCCAGTGCAGATAATGAATATGACTTGATGGGTTACATTTAATTGATTTGATTGTAGAACACAAGAAAGAAACCCCTTGTCCCTCCTTACAGTACAATGCTTTCTAAGTTACAAAGTACAGTAACTAAGAAGGAACAAATTTTTGTGTTCTCAAATATCGGCATATGTAGTTAAAAGCATAAAACTGTAAGCTTTCCCAAACAGTGACTTCTTATGAGGCCAAAAAAGGTACTAAGAAAAGGTTTGTCTCCTTATCCGTAATGTGTGATGAAAATTAATCAAACAAACAATATGATAGAAAAGAACTTTTGTGAACATGTGGATTTGACGTTTGCCGCAAGCCAATTGACTTCTCTTCCCATTAATTAAACGCACTGTTTACCTAATCTTTCATACCATTTCAGAACCATTAAAGCTAAGAAGATTAGTATCCTATTTCTGGCAAAATGCACTTTTATTTCAGTAGAGACTACTTTGTCTCTATCTAAGAAGATTAAAACCCAAGCAAATGCATTCAACAAAACTCCACTGCAACTCAAAAAAGAACAATTGTATCACCTTCAGAAATATCGTATTATTGTCCAGTTAAAGAGGATTAAGACGAGAGTAAATCTGAAATTGGGTTTAATGCTGTGCTTATCTGAATTCTTGTCTATGGTAATAGTGTACACCTTCGTATCATTAAACAGGAAGCAGGTGGGATTTCTTACAGCTGATAGGAGGTACACCTTACTGTAGGGCTTAATAAGGAAATTGTGTGTTGAATTGCACTTAAAGCTTTCCTTTGAAAAGCAAGCTGAAAAAAAAAAGCAAAGAATCTGAATATCTTTTTATCAAAAGAAAATATATTTCTTGAAATATTCGGTAGTAGATACCATTAGTAACAGATCATGATAATAATTATAATAATATGCAATATTCTTAATATTTCCACATGACCAAACATGTACAAAGAATGCAGATATATACTTAAATATGTGTATGAGTATATTTTTATGAATATCTAAATATGTATATATGTGTTATACTTAACACTGTATATAATAAAGGATAGAATTAAATATAATAAATCAATGTGAAAATATTTGACAATATATTAAAATACATCACGTTCTTCCCAATGTGGAAAAAAAGTAAAACGTATAAAGCAAAGCATCGAAATATATGGTACAGTGAAACTAATGGATATCAACCAGTCTAAAGTCACAACTAAAACTATTGTATACATTAGGACTTGAGAGGAAACTAAAATACCAAGAATAAACCCACAAAGACATTTAGAGAATAATGAAACTTCACATATATGGTGACTGGACACATTCTTCTGGAACAGTACAGTATATAATAATTGGTCTAATTAGTATGTATTTTTTTTTAATTTAAAAATGATACTTTATAACAAAAAAAAGTTGTAATTTACTATTTTGGCTGCTCTGTGTTTATGTTGTTTATGTTTAGCTTATAAACCTTTGTCTCCATTCATCCATCCATCCATTTTTCAAACCTGTTTTATCATGAGGGGGTTCCCTGGAATCTGGAACCTATCCCAGTAAACACGGGATAACAGGCAGGAACAATCCCTGGACAGGGCTCTAGTTCATCGTAGGGTGAACAAATACACATAAACACTACAGCCAATATCACTTTTCCCATGTGTCTTTTGCAGAATTATGTTTCATGTTTTATGTTTAATTGATGACCCACTGATTAAATCAAAAACTTCCAGATCATGCAAAACATGCTCTAGAGTGTCTTAGAAGTATCTGTGCTAAGATGGAGAAATGCTACCTTTCACATATTCTCAGTGTTATTTTAGAGATACAAACTTTCTCAAGATGGTCTGCTATTGATCTCAGGCTGTGGTTAACTGGCCATTCTGAATTCAGTGAAACAAGTGCAAATTGTTGTTGACGTTGACAATTATGTTAAAAAAAAAAGTTTTCTGTTGTTAGTTAAATAATCCAAACCCACCTAATTTCCCCCTTTAAATTCATGATGATGAGTTTCCTGCCAATGTGTCCTATCAGTCCATTGATACACACAAAGCTCATGATGTTCTTTTTTAACAAGCTCTCCCTCCATCTAATAAGAATTATGATTTGTGAATTTTGTATTTAATAGATTAAGAGTGGAAGCATGGGTTGGAAATAGATGTTCATCTTATCGATTTACTTTACTTACAGTATATATCCAAGAAGTTTAACCTATATTAAATCAAATCAGGTTTTGTCTTTAATTATTATGCCTCTTTTTTTTTTAGAAAATACAATTAAACTTGGATAATGACCCTCCCCCAAGTAATATGTCACAGAATTTCACATTTGTGCCTTTGGCTGCTCTTGCATATATGATTCATCTTGAATATGGCTGTTTAATTTTCAGTCACCCCTGGGGGTTAAGCACCATTTTTCACAGCTTAGAATGTGAAAACATATCTCCTCATTTTTCAGCTGATTTAATTACAGATTTACTTCTGTCTAAAGGGAACAAATCATTTAAGTTATTGTATATTTTAAGAGTGCAAGCTTTTCTGTAGTTGTTCTGGTTTGCGAGTCATTATAAATGATAATCGGGCCACAAATATACTTAACCACTTTACTATGTTGAATAGGAGGTTTGAATGTAATATTCAGAACTGGCTCTGAAATGAAATTGGCCTAATTTTCTTCTGTTACTTCAGTAATCAATAAAGCTACTTCTTTTAGTACGTAATTTTTATTCCACATTTATTTCAAGATGATATTTACCAGAACAGAGTACAATACACAAAGCATGCCTTCTCATGGCTGACGCACCATCGTCACACATCATCACCCCATATCTTGTTGGGTCAGAGTTATGTTGTTTTTTGCTTTCCTAATTTGTCTTGTTGCCAGGATAACAGTCCTCTGCCAATGATTTTATTTATATTTAGGCTTACTTTATATTCTCATGATGCTGGATTTTGTCAGGTGAAATTCCTCACTAATGCCTAACTTATCAAATTAAGAAGTCTGATTTCTTGATTTTCCTATTTGGGTATGTATGTTCTAAATTGCTGGTAATAAATATGAAATTCATACACATTTTCCTAGGTACTGCAAAATGTGGGAAGTCCAACCCTACATTAGTCATTACAAGAAGGAAATAAACTGGGAAACCCAGTTCAAACTTCAGGTTTGCATCCAATATTGGAATTCACAGGTATTTACATAGGATGACTTTCTGTTGTACAAATATTAAGAGATCATGAAGCTCTGCTGATTTCTAAAAAATAATATATTGGCTGTATGATGCAGCAGTGGTAAACTCTTTAGTCTGACAGGTCTACAGACCTGGGATCAATTTGTATTCACAATCTTGTCACTGTCTGTGTGTAGTTTGTATATCACTGCAGTGGGTTATCTCTGGGTATTAAAGTTTATTTCTGAATCATTTAAAATAAATTCTGCAACAAAAACATGGGGATGAAGTTGGAAACTTTTGAATGAGTACATTTCACATAAACGCTACATTTTTGTTCTTCACAGTATGGACCAGTGGGACTTGGGACACAAGTTCAGGGCACACATTTTTATTTTTTCTTCTTCTCCCCATGGGAAATGTCTTCTCCCGTTTTCCACATGTACAACACAGTAACAAGCACAGCACAAAACACACTCTTCTTCTCTTCTCCGTGTGCCTCCACTGCTCCAGGCAAGGTTCATCCTCTTCCACCCGACTCTGGCTCCCAGAGTAGTGGCTGCTGGCTCCTTTTATAAGGCACCTGGAAGTGCTTCATTTGTCTGATGATGTGTTTCTGGCAGCATCTCTGGGTGTGGCGAAAAAGCTGAAAATAAGGGCTCAGCAGCAGCTGCAGCACCCCCTAGGCTGCGCCCACAGAACTTAACAGGGCTGCATCAAACTCCAGCTCCACAATATCAAACTGGATTTATTAAAGGTTGACACAGCTTCCAATCTTTGATGCCTGCCCGTAAAGTCAAACACCTCAGAGATATTATTATTGTTGAATGCAGAAAAAGCATTTGACATGATTGAATGGAACTACCTTTTCACTACATTAGAGAAATTTGGGTTTGGCCTGAACATTTCTGCATGGATCAAACTACTGTATACCAATCCAGAAGCTTCAGTTTGTCTTAATAACATTAATTCAGACTACTTTAAACTAGAACGTGGTACCAGACAAAGATGCCCGTTGTCACCACTACTTTTTGCAATCGCTATTGAACCACTGGCAGTTCACTTTCAAAATGCTTATCAGATTAAGGGGATTATCAGAGAAGGACTTGAACAGAAAGTTTCTCTTTATGCAGGTGATATGGTACTGTATATATCAGACCCACAAAATTCTGTGCCTGCATTCTTAACAGCACTAACAATATTTCTGGTCTCAGAATTAATTGAATAAAAGTGTGCTCTTCCCAGTGAATTCTCAAGCATACAATATTAGATTGGACACTTTCCATTTTATCATTGCAGTTATAAAATCAGTTTAAATACCTAGGGGTAAACATCACAAGTAAACAAAAAGCTCTTTATAATCAAAAGTTTGCCTTCTGTATGGAAAACATTAAGCAAGACTTGCTAGATGGTCAACCCTTCATCTAACTCTAGCTGGAAGAATTAATGTTGTTAAGATGAATATCCTTCCTAAACCTCTCTTTTTATTTCAAAACATTCTAATATACATCAATAAATCATTTTAAATCAACTTAAAACATCCACATATCCAAAGACTGACCCTACAAAGACCTAAGGCAGAAGGTGTCATGGCTATGCCTATTTCCTGCTTTGTGCCCTAATAAATGCAAGTCATCACCAATATACTAACAACCCAATTGTGCTTCATTCACTCAGAATATGGAACCAATGTAGAAAGCATTTTCAGATATAGAATCTTTTATCTGTGGCACCTCTGCACAAGAACCACCTTTTTCAACCCTCGCAAACATGCCGTTTATAATATCTGGAAAACATTTGGGATTAAATCATTTAGAGATCTGTACATAGACAATGTCTTTGCATCCTACGAACAATTACACTCTAAATTTAACTTTCAGCAACACATTTCTTTCACTATCTTCAAATTAGAATCTTTGTTAAACAGAACCTGCCCGATTTTCATCATCTCCCACCTTCCTCTATGCTGGAAAAATATTTCTCAGTTTCGAGGACTCAGATAGCATTTCTGGAATATATAAAACCATTTTACAGTCCCTCCCTTTCAAAGACCCAAGAGGACAGTGGGAAAAGGATCTCTCACTCAACATAACAGAAAAGGAGTGAAAGGCAGCAATGCAGAGAATTCACTCGAGTTCCATATGTGCAAAGCATACAATTATTCAACTCAAAATTATATATCGAGCACATCTGTCTCATTTAAAATTGTCCAAAATGTTTCCAGGGCAAGATCCTACCTGCGAACACTGCAATCAAGTTCCAGCCTCACTGGGTCACATGTTTTGGGCCTGTGCCAAATTAACATAATTTTGCACCAAAATCTTTAAATGGCTTTCAGACAGCCTTGGTGTCACAATACCTCCTAACCCATTGACAGCTGTATTCGGTGTACTTCCAGATGGGCTTAAAGTGGAGAAAGACAAACAAACTGTGATTGCCTTTACTACACTATTGGCACGTAGACCTATCTTTCTCAACTGGAAGAATCATGACTCTCCTCTTTTAAGTCAGTGGGTAACTGATGTTTTATATTATTTGAAACTGGAAAAAATCAAATTCACAATTAGAGGACCTGTGCAGACCTTTTTCAAAACCTGGCAGGATCTAATTAATAACATTTTAGATTAAGCTCTTAAAGCACTGAGGAAGCAGATTCTCTTCCCAATTCTTTATCGCTCCATTCATCTTTATCCGCTTATTAAACTCATCAGTTTACTTATTTTTACTAGCTTTAAATTTTACTCTGTTGGCCATACTCTCTTTCTCAGGGGTGGGGATTAATTTGTTTTCTACCCAATGTTTTGTAAAAATTGATCTATTTGTATGGAATGATTACAATTAAATCAATAAAATAAAAAAAATTAAAAATACTCCAGCTCCCATGAAGCCCTGTGGGAGTCTGAGGCACCGCTGCAACCCAGAAGCATATCCAGAGCATTACCAACAGTGTCCCAGCCGGGCAAGGGCCCTGGCAGTATGCCACAACACAAAAAAGAACAGACACATGGAAAATATATTAAAGTTATACTATAGAGAGTAGGACATCAAGGAACTTCAAATCTTGAATCAGTGTTATTTTGGAGAAATTATGTGAATAGGATTGGCAAGCCTGTTGGGCTGAATTTGCCTGTTCTCAGCAAAATTCTGCTTATGTTCTAATGACATACCTCAGATTAACTGAGAAGCTCTGAACTGGTCCATCACAAAACAGTGTTGGTGTGTACATGTGTTCCATGTAATGGAATGCTTTCCTGTTCATTTTTGGTGTTGGCCTGGTGCTCAATTTTATGGTAATAAAAACAGTGGATTCAGAAAAATGGATGAGTGGTTGGCTGATTCACAAAAATCTTTGCTTGGTTACCTGACATACAGATTGTGGAATGCATATTAATATCCATGTTTAGATCTTTGTTCATAGCTTAATAATCTTTTTTTTTATCTTAGCATTTCCCCGTAAAATTTGGATTTTAGTGGCTATTGTTAAAAACATATCTTTTCCATCTATATAGGATTTAGGCTTATTGGAAAATGTATGTGTTTATGCGTATGTGTCCTGTACTCTGATCCACTCTTCTACAAGTACTGAATAACAACTGGAGAAGTAGGCTATTGCAACCATTCAGGGTGAAAGTTGCAATTATCAATTAATTATTCTTCTTTACATTCATGTAGCTGAGATTACTCATTTTTGAAGGAAAGAGGACAAGAGAATTGGAAACAGTAAGTGTCAGAGACTGCACTAAAGGCATATGTGGAAATGAGAAAAAAAAAGTTCTATCTTGGTCGCATCAGACCAGAGAATCTTATTTCTCACCATCTCAGAGTCCTTCAGGTGTCTTGAAAACTCCAAGATAGAACTTTTTGGCCTTAATTCTAAGCAGTATGTGTGGAGACAACCAGGCACTGCTCATCACTTGTCCAATACAGTCCCCACAGTGAAGCATGGCGGTGGCAGCATCATGCTGTGGGGGTGTTTTTCAGCTGCAGGGACAGGACGACTGGTTGCAATCGAGGGAAAGATGAATGTGGCCAAGTACAGGGCTATCCTGGACAAAAAGCTTCTCCAGAGTGCTAAGGTCCTCAGACTGGGCTGAAGGTTTACCTTCCAACAAGACAATGACCCTAAGCACACAGCTAAAATAACGAAGGAGTGGCTTCACAACAACTCTGTGACTGTTCTTGAATGGCTCAGCCAGAGCCCTGACTTAAACCCAATTGAGCATCTCTGGAGAGACCTAAAAATGGCTGCCCACCAATGTTTACCATCCAACCTGACAGAACAGGAGAGGTTTTGCAAGGAGGAATGGCAGAGGATCCCCAAATCCAGGTGTGAAAAACTTGGTGCATCTTTCCCAAGAAGACTCATATGGCTGTATTAGCTCATAAGGGATGCTTCTACTAAATACTGAGCAAAGGGTCTGAATAGTACCATTTGATATTTCAGTTTTTCTTTTTTAATAAATCTGCAACAATTTCAAAAATTCTTTTTTTTTGTCTGTCAATATGGGGTGCTGTGTGTACATTAATGAGGAAAAAAATTAATTTAAAATTATTTTAGCAAATGGCTGCAATATAACAAAGAGTGAAAAATTGAAAGGGGTCTGAATACTTTCCGTACCCACTGTATATATACATACACACACATATATAAACATATATATATACATATACACATACACATATACATACTGTCACACACGTGCGCATGGGAGGCAGCTAAAGGGATTGAGTGAAGGCAGTTCAGAGGCATGCCGGGATGTGGCAGAGTACACGGACTCTTTTTCTTCCTTCCCTGTAGACCATTCCCGGGGGAGTCCACCTGGCTCTATTGACATCACTTCCCGGACCGAGCCTATCGAAGTCGGCCTTACCAGCTCCAGCCCCTCTGAGGTCACGTCCAGCTGTGATCCAATGAGTGATGAACACGTGCCCGATCCTTATGACCTCACTACCTGTCTTCCCCTTTAAAAACCTGCCCCTTTTCCCTCAGTCTTGTTTTGGACTCCGTTGTATGCACTTCAGTGCTAATTATTGTGACAAAAACGACTTTTGCAGCCGGGATACCATATTACACGGGTGGCTGTCCCAATCCTTTATCTGTTCATGTCTCATTATTGTGACAATACATATCTACATATATATATACACATACATCTACATATATACACACATACATATACACTGTGTGCACAATTATTAGGCAAGTGAGTATTTTGACCATATCATCATTTTTAATGCGTATATTCCAACTCCAAGCTGTATTAACTTGAATGCTTATTGGATTTAAGCACGTCAAGTGATGTGTATTTGTGTAATGAGGGAGGGTGTGGCCTAAGGAGATCAACACCCTATATCAAGGTGTGCAGAATTATTAGGCAGCTAGTTTTCCTCAGGCAAAATGGGCCAAAAAAGAGATTTAACTGACTCTGAAAAGTCAAAAATTGTAAAAAGTCTTTCAGAGGGATGCAGCACTTTTGGAATTGCTAAGATATTGGTGTGTGATCACAGAACCATCAAACATTTTGTTGCAAATAGTCAACAGGGTCGCAAGAAACGTGTTGAGAACAAAAGACGCAAATTAGCTGCCAAAGATTTGAGAAGAATCAAACGTGAAGCTACCAGGAACCCATTATCCTCCAGTACTTTCATATTCCAGAGCTGCAACCTACCTGGAGTGCCCAGAAGTACAAGGTGTTCAGTGCTCAAAGACATGGCCAAGGTAAGGAGGGCTGAAACCCAACCAGCACTGAACAAGAAACATAAGTTGAAACGTCAAAACTGGGCCAAGAAATATCTGAAGACAGATTTTTTTCAAAGGTTTTATGGACCGATGAGATGAGAGTGACTCTTGATGGACCAAATGGATGGACTGTGGATCATTAATGGGCACAGAGCTCCACTCCAACGTGGAGGTGGGGTACTGGTATGAGCTGGTATTTTTAAAGATGAGCTAGTTGGACCTTTTTGCATTGAAGATGAACTCAAAATCAACTCCCAAACCTACTGCCAGTTTTTCGAAGACACTTTCTTCAAACGGTGATACAGGAAAAAGACCATGATTTTTATGCAGGCCAATGCTCCATCACTTGCATCGAAGTTCTCCACTGCGTGGCCAGCCAGTAAAGGCCTTAAAGATGAAGGAATAATGACATGGCCCCTTCCTCATCTGACCTAAACCCTATCGAGATCTTGTGGGCACTTCTTAAACGCTAGATTTACGGGGGAGAAAAACAATACACCTCTCTGAAGAGTGTCTGGGAGGCTGTAGTCACTGCTCCACAAAAAGCTGATCGTCAACAGATCAAGAAACTGACAGACTCCATGAATGGAAAGGCTTATGACTGTTATTGGAAAGAAGGGTGGCTATATTGGTCATTGATTGATTGATTTATTTTTTGAAATGTCAGAGATGTTTATTTGTAAATTTTGAGGTGTTTGTTTATTATTCTCACTATAACAGATGAAAATAAACAAGTGAGATGGGAAAATTTTCATTTTCCTTTAGTTGCATAATAAATCTGCACACTAATAGTTGCCTAATAATTGTGCACATATGTATTCCCCTGATGATGTTCACACTCACATTTCCGTTGTGAAACATTCAGGTTTCAGGTTTATTAACATTTTGGATTGACTGATAGCACTGTGTTTGTTCCATATTAAAATTAATCCTCAAAAATACAACTTGCCTAATAATTCTGCACTCCCTGTACACACATACATTAACACACGTGTATATATATATGTATGTGTGTGTGTGTGTATATATATATATATATATATATATATATATATATATATATATATATATATATATATATATATATGGGGTATATGGAGTGTACAGGAAGAGGTAGTAATGGGGGGAAACATGGTGCTCCCTGGAGCAGTTCGTCCGCTTTGGTCTTCACCTGTCACTCAGCTCTCACCTGTGGCTCCCCGCAGCTGTTATCATGCAACAGCAGCCATACCCCGGACAACGGCTTCCACTGGCCGGCTAAACCAGGTGAGGGTAGCCAATGGGCCTAAACCCTCGGTGAACTAGGTCTGCCTAGGTCTGCCTATCTACGCATGTGAAGTCTGGACGTCAACGGAACCTGCAGAAGTGACCATTTAGGTCCACCGGAGGTAAAGGTGATTACAGCAATGCACCGTGGAGTGCACAGAGCAAGATGAGGCACGTAGAACATCTTGGTCATCCACTGCATCCGTACCCATTTCCGGTCGTCATGACTTAGGTCTTGCCACTGGACACAGGTGGTCCCGGACGAGAGAGTGAGGTCGACGCTGCGCAACTCTTCTTCACTATAAACAAAGTCAGCCGCGCAAGTCATCAGTCATCAATCTCACATCATCTTTCAAGCCCTGTGGCGACGGGTAAGAGATGAAGCCACAGGTGTGGTGCACTGGGAGTTGTAGCCGCAAGCCTGCACAGAGTCGACTCAGGCCATAGGGTTGCTCTTGTCGCAATAACGAGACATGAACAGATAAAGGTTTGGGGCAGCCACCCGTGTAATATGGTATCCCGGCTGCAAAAGTCGTTTTAGTCACAATAACCAGCACTGAAGTGTATACAACGGAGTCCAAAACAAGACTGAGGGAAAAGGGACAGGTTTTTAAAGGGGAAGACAGGAAGTGAGGTCATAAGGATCGAGCATGTGGTCTTCAACCATTGGATCACAGCTGGATGTGACATCAGAGGGGCCGGAGCTGGTGAGGTCCACTTCCATTGGCTCAGTCCCAGAAGTGATGTCAAGAGAGCCAGGTGGACTCCCCAGGGAATGGTCTACAGGCAAGGGAGAAAAAGAGTCAGTGTACTCTGCCACATCCCGGCATACCTCCGAACTGCCTTTAGCTGCCTCCCATGTGCACATGTGTGACACTCTTCACTTACCGGAGCAATAGTGGAGTTTGGCAGCCACCTGAGTGTCTGAGCAGCCCTATTCAGGACAGCAATGCTCACCTCCATGTATGAGGATGGGGCTAGAAAAGGTGCCCAAAACATTGCCTGCTCCTTTCCACCCTGGCCGGCTAGCAGCGGTCGGCGGGGACCCAACTATCCTGTCGAAATTTAAAAACAAAATCTATTTCACTAAAACTTGCCACATGGAACATCCGCACCCTGCTTGACAGGGCTAACATAGACCGACCCCAATGACGCACGGCACTCATTGCCCACAAACTTGCCAGATACAACATAGATATCGCCGCTCTCAGTGAAACCAGACTCTCCAGTGAAGAAGAACTTACAGAAAGGCTTGCTGGTTACTCATTCTAGAAGCTGGAGTTGGCTTTGCTATCAAAACCTCTCTTGCGAGCAAACTCTCCAGTTCCCCGAAAAGAATCAATGATCGTTTCATGACGATGAAACACCCCCTCATCCATGGAACGAAGGCTGCCACCATTGTCAGCGCATATGCACCCACCATGACAAACCCAGAAGAGACCATAGACAAGTTTTACGAAGACCTGAACACTGTCATCTCCTCTACTCCTACTGCTGACAAACTCATCATTCTCGGAGACTTTAATGCACGTTTAAGCAGTGATAACACCCCCTGGGAAGGTGTGATGGGGAAGCATGGGGTTGGAAAGTGCAACAGCAACAATCTGCTGCTCCTTCAGACCTGTGTTAAACATGGCTTTCTAATAACAGACACAGTCTTCTACCTCCCCACACGCAACAAGACATCCTGGATGCACCCCCGCTCAAAACACTGGCATCTAATCGTTTACGTCATCATCAGAAACAAGGACCGACAGGACGTGAAGGTGACTAAGGCCATGTGCGGAGCAGAATGCTGGATGGATCATCGCCTCATCGTCTCAAAGATGAAAATCCACATCCAACCTAAGAGAAGACCTCAAGCCATTAAAGCTCCAAAACGCCTTTACATCAGCAAGCTGAAGATCCCCGATGTCAGACAGACCTTTGTTGACACCCTGGTTGAACTCCTTGCTTCCATCAAACTAGACAACCAGGACACAGAGACGGCGTGGACCACACTTCGTGAGACGGTGTATAGCACAGCCGCTGAGCGCCTCGGACTGTCTACTAGGAAACACAAGGACTGGTTTGATGAAAACAATACAGCGATCCAACTGCTACTTCAGCAAAAACGCCAGGCATACAAGGCGTTACATGACAATCTAACGTCAACAGCAAAGAAAGTCGCACTGAGAAGCATCTGCAGCAACATCCAGCTACAACTGCGCCGGATGCAAGACTCCTGGCTGAGTGCGAAAGCTGATGAGATTCAGGGCTTTGCAGACAGAAAAGACATGAAGAACTTCTACACAAGAAATATATGGCCCTACCACCTCAGGAGCTTCCCCTGTCCTCAGTGCAAAAATCTTAGAAAGATGGGTGAAAAACTTTGCTAGTGTGTTGAATACGCCCTCCGTCATCAATGATGAATCCATTGAAAGACTGCCCCAGGTTCCAGCGAACAAGGCACTGGACGCTGTTCCAACGTTGGACGAGATACAGACAGCCATCCACCAGCTGTCCAGTGGTAAAGCACCTGGCTCCGATATGATTCCTGTCGAAATCTACAAAAAGGGGTGGACCAGCGTTGACGGATAAGCTGTTGTGTCTAATCCAGATCATCTGGCAGACCGAAATTGTACCACAGGACCTCAAAGACGCTTCAATCTTCCACCTGTATAAACGCAAAAGAAACCGCCAGGCCTACGATAACCACTGCGGAATATCACTACTGTCTATCACAGGCAAGATATTGGCCCGTGTCTTACTGAATGTACATTTTTAGCAAGGTCTCCAACGCGAGAGTCAGTGCGGTTTCTGCAAAGAACGTGGGACTATCAACATGGTGTTTGCTGCCAGGCAGCTTCAAGAGAAATGCCAGGAACAAAACACGGACCTATATTCTACATTTATTGACCTGACCAAGGATTTCGACACAGTCAGCAGAGATGGCCTGTGGAAAATCATGAAGAAGTACGGATGCCCAGACAAGTTCACTGCCATCATTCGACAGTTGCATGATGGCATGCTCACCCGAATCCAGGACAATGGCCAGTCATCTCAAGCATTCCCTGTCACAAATGGCGTGAAGCAGGGCTGTGTCCTGGCCCCCACACTCTTCAGTATCATGTATTCTGCAATGCTGGCTGACGCATTCAAGGACTCCATTACGGGCTTGTCAAACAGTTTCCGTACTGATGGATCAGTCTTTAACCTTAAGAGGCTTCAAGCGAGAACCAAGGTCAAATGTAACACCATCAACGAGCTTCTGTTCGCGGATGACTGCGCCCTCAACGCTGCTTCAGAAGCCAACATGCAGCACAGTGTTGATATCTTTGCCGAGGCCTGCAGCAACTTTGGTCTCACAATCAACACAAAGAAATCTGAAGTGATGTATCAACCAGACCCCAGGAACCCCTACGTGGAACCCACCATTACCATCAGCGGGCAGCATCTAAACGTGGTTGACAAATTCACCTACTTGGGCAGCACCCTTTCCAGAACTGTTGCCATGGACGACGAAACGAATGCCAGACTGGCAAAGCGAATGCAACATTTTGCAAACTCCGCAGCACCATATGGGACAGGAGAGGTATCAGACATGAAACCAAGATCAAGGTGTATCGCACAGCAGTCCTCTCTACATTGCTCTACAGATGTGAAACGTGGACAGTATACCAGTTTCACGCCAAGAAATTAAATCAGTTTCACATAACCTGCCTCAGAAAGCTTCTCGGCATCAAGTGTCAAAATAAAGTGCCTGACACGGAGGTTCTTGCCAAAGCGGATCTACCTAGCATCTTTACCACCTTGATACAGTCTCAACTCTGATGGACAGGACACGTAGCCCATATTGGTGACAATCGGCTTCCTAAAAAGCTGTTCTTCGGTGAACTCACGCAAGGCAAGCACTCCCAAGGAGGTCAACGTAAGCGCTATAAAGACACACTCAAAGCAGCCCTGAAAGCCTTCAACATCAATCATACTAAATGGGAACAGACAGTTCAGGACAAAACCAAATGGAGATCAGCTGTCAAGAAGGGGGCTCAATCTTATGAAACCAGCAGGACCGCGGCAGCTGAACAACGCAGACAACTCAGAAAAAACAGCATTAGACCGTCGTCTGCCGCATCCATTCCCTGTCTGCATTGCCAGAGACTATTCCGAGCATGTATCGGACTAGTAAGCCATCTACGCACCCATCCAGACCCACCCCACCCTTAACCAGATGACTAGATGGTCCTTGTTGATTCGACTGACGAACGAAGAATATATATATATATATATGTGTGTGCGTGTATATACAGTGGTACCTTGGTATACGTCCTTAATCCATTCCAGATCCTTGGACTTATACCAAACAGGACTTATACCAAATTAATTTTTCCCATAAGAAATAATGGGAAAATGATTAATTCGTTCCCATGAAAAAAAAATCCTATTGTTATTGGCATATTATACATTGATGGGGTTGTATAAAATAATTTAAACACTGCTTAATACTAAAATACATAAATACAAAAGCAATTAGATGAAATAAATGAAAATGACTTGTCCGATAACAATGAGTTTAATTTTACTGCACAATAAAGGAGAGAGTTACAGCTCTTCCAAAGAAGCCTCTTCAGGCAAATGTGAAGCACTGCCGTTCTTCTTCTTCTGGCAGTCTTCAATCCAAATCCCTAAAGCAGATTCCATCCAGACTACTGCCTTATTACATCCACTTACAACTCGTTTTGCACCCTGGTTAAAAGGACACTGCGGCCGTAGATTTTATATTCCTTTCCTACTTTTTAAATAAAAAGAATCGTAGCCTTCAACAAATCCAAAACGTTTACCTTTTCGGCAATCATTAACATCTTCCGTTTGCACGTAGCAGATCGTTTTGGAGCCATAATGAAGGGCTTGACTATGCACAAAGATAAACACAAAAGAGCACAAAAGTTAACTCTTTACACAGCGAAACACGTTGATGCTGAATGAGCGAGACGAGACTTCCTGGTTGACACTGCATTCAGCACGCAGGAACTTAACTGCGTGCTCTGATTGGTTAGCTTCTCAGTCAGGAGAACTTAACTGCGTGCTCTGATTGGTTAGCTTCTCAGTCTTCCGGCAATACCGTCCCTTGTATGAAATCAACTGGGCAAACAAACTGAAGAAGCATGTACAGGAAGTAAAAAGACACATTGTCCACAGGACCCGCGAAGCAGCGAAAAATCTGCGTTATATATTTAGTTATGCTTTCATATAAAATCCACGATAGAGTGAAGCTGCAAAAGTCGAAGCACGATATAGTGAGGGATTACTGTACAGGTTAAAACTTTTTTTTTTTTTTGAAGGTGCGCGCCCGGTATACCACACGTGTTGTTCTAGCACACGAGTCATATTCCAAACAAAGGTCGTATACCAAGCAAAATATTTCGCCTCTAAACAGGACGTATACCAAGTTGGACTTATTCCAAAGCAGACGTATACCGAGGTACCACTGTATATATTGAAATAGTTTTACTGTCAAATAATGCAGAGTCCGCGACATGTGTTTCGCACTAATTCTGGGCTCATCAGGCGTACACACTCACTGCACACCCTCTTGAGAATCAAACCTCAGACGTCAGCGAAGCCTCTTGCGTTGCGCCACAGCGTGTGGTTTGTTTATTTGAAATATATAGATCGGGGTATATATATATATATATATATATATATATATATATATATATATATATATATATATATATATATATATATATATATATATATATATATATATATATATATATAGCAAAGTACCCGTGTTTCGCAGCGGAGAAATAGTGTGTTAAAGAAGTTATGAAAAAGAAAAGGAAACATTTTAAAAATAACGTAATATGATTGTCAATGTAATTGATTTGTGACTGTGATGAGTGTTGCTGTCATCAAGGATTTGATTATCATTATTTCTTTCAATCAGGTTTGTATTTGGAGGATGTGTTGTGTTCAAGTTACATTCCGTGTTTGTCAACCATGTAAAGATAACAGGTTTCATTCATCGATTCCTTTCTTACTGCATCAATAAACAGCTCGCCTTCCTCTTTATTTGAGACATCACACACTGCATGCACGGGTTTTTTTTTACACTGTCTTCCTTTTTTGTTTTCGCAGTAGCTGCACTTATGAATATACTTGTATGCGTCACTCGCTTCATATTCTTTTGCTGCCTTCTCAATTGTGTAATGCATTTTTTGTTCGCCGCTCTTTGGAGCTGTTGCTTTTTGTCTGCGTACTGTGTTCACAGTTAGTTCACGTGAGCCGCTTGAAGTACATGCATCTAAGGTTCTCAGCTGTTCTTGTGCTATCTCGTGCGATCTCCACGGCTTTATTTAATGTTAGCTAAAACCCGGCACTTAAAAGTTTCTCTCGCAGTTTTGCTGAGTTTGTGCCAAACACCACCCTGACCATCTCATCTTCGTCTGCATAAGCATGGTCCTTCACCCGCAAATATTTAGTGGCAGAGTGTTTCTATTGGATTGCCTCAGACGGATGGCCTTATATGGGCAGGCACTCAATTACATGGGAGGCGTGACGATGAGGGACGCAACTCCGCCTCATATGGCGACCGAGCTGCAGGCTATGGCCGGTATATATGTATATAAGTAGGTTCCAGTTATGACCGTTACGCGTAGAATTTCGAAATTAAACCTGCCTAACTTTTGTAAGTAAGCTGTAAGGAATGAGCCTGCCAAATTTCAGCCTTCTACCTACACGGGAAGTTGCAGAATTAGTGATGAGTCAGTGAGTGAGTGAGTGAGTGAGTGAGTGAGTCAGTCAGTCAGTCAGTCAGTCAGTCAGTCAGTCAGTCAGTCAGTCAGTCAGTGAGTGAGGGCTTTGCCTTTTATTAGTATAGATTTCATCAATGATTCACTTATCACATTTTGTTTATTAAATATTTTTGGAACAGTGAGTCATATTTAGATATAACAGTGGTAACAGCATGTAATTACATGTGTTAACAGACTACAAAAATATATTTTTACAACATATTACAATATCATATAGTTAAAAATTAAGTCCAAATAGGCTCATAGTGGTTCAAATAGATTTGTAAACATTAGAATCTAGCTGAAGTGATAGAAAAACTGCACTAACTGATATACAGTTTCTATTGCTGGTTGCTGAGAGTCTATGACTATGACACTTTTAAAAGATGTACCTAATGGAGAGTTTAATCTATGGTGAAAATTGTTGGAAAATTGTCATGATGGAGTGCTTTCCCGATATATTATGGTGTCTCAAAATATTGAATCATTAAAATCTGCAAATAGTACAGCTGTGGGGTTGGTTTTAGTACAACTGAAATGCTGTGTAAATGTTTATGTACTGTATGCAAAGCAAATCACGGGACTACTGTACACTTAGAGAGCTAATTTCCTCTTCCATTCATTTCCAATGCAGTTTTTACTTTTACCAGAAGATTGTATAATTTACCTGGTACAATTTTGAGAGGAGAGGAAGTGAGCTTGTCTTACAGAGATTTGGCCAAGTCACTGATGGCATTTCTACAGGCCACAACTCCTCTGGTGTTTCACTTACTTCAATTAAGGATCAGTTTTGTCATCAGGAATGGCTAATTGACAAATAAAAGAGAAAAAACATAAAAGCTAAACAAGTTAAAGTAACTTCTTTCAAACTAAGTTTGAAATAGTATATTAATTCTTAACTGAAGTTGCAGAAACATTTTTTTCTATTTAAGATATCTCAGTGAAAATGCAACTTTCTTGACAAATTTCTTTGAGGAGCAAGTGTAATAAATGTCAGGAAAATCGCTTCAATTGAGAGCTTTGAAATTTTATGCAGACACGATTGCAAAAGTATAGGGTTTTCACATTTTAATGCAAACTCACCTACAAACAATAAAAAGAGAAAGTTCTTCAACATATTTTTAAAAAATCAATACAGAATTCAAAATGCAGAGGCTATTAAATCATGAGAATCTAATGATAATAAGTTAAGTGTGATTTAGGAAGAGCTAACTCACAATTACTAATACTTTTGCATGTACTTTTAGTAAGATGAATCTTGCATGAAAATGCATTAAAGAAACTAATTTGGACGAAGTGTTAGGTGTTAAAATGCTTAAGGAGTAATGAGTTCATTTATAGTTGTACTTCACATGATGCAGGAACAGTTTATTCCAAAATTCAGAAATATTTTGAAATAAAAAAAACACAGCAGTGTCAAAAAGGTAATTAAGAAAGGCTATGTAATGCAAAGCAACAACTTCATCACAAACATAGTGGCTTATAAGCACTGTCAAAAGAAAAGACAGTAGCTAACAAAAAGGTTTGGGGATGGCCACCCTGTATACTTGAAAAACAGTATACAGAAAAAAGAAGCATATCTTTGCAAACAGGAGTCCAAAACAGAACTGAGCTAAAAGGATGAGTCTGGTCTATATATATGGCCAAAACAGGAAGAGGTGGGATCAAGGAATCCAGAACAGGAAGTGATGTTATCTGTGGATGGGTTCTGGAAGTGATGTCATCAGCGGGTGCCAAAAGTGATGTCATCAGTGGGTGTGATGTCATTGAGGGGCTTGGTCTTTGTCTGGTCTGCAGAAGGACAGGAGGAGAAAGGATCAGATGACAGTATAAACCCTTGGTCTGACTGAGGAACAACACTATTTCAGCCCATAAACCGTCATGCGCATGTGTGTAACAGCACATTAAAGTAACAGATACTCTAAAGAGAAATTGCGAATTTGAAAATACAAATAGCCATAAAGGGCGGCACGGTGGCGCAGTGGTAGCGCTGCTGCCTCGGAGTTAGGAGACCTGGGTTCGCTTCCCGGGTCCTCCCTGCGTGGAGTTTGCATGTTCTCCCCGTGTCTGCGTGGGTTTCCTCCGGGCACTCCGGTTTCCTCCCACAATCCAAAGACATGCAGGTTAGGTGGATTGGCAATTCTAAATTGGCCCTAGTGTGTGCTTGGTGTGTGGGTGTGTTTGTGTGTGTCCTGTGGTGGGTTGGCACCCTGCCCAGGATTAGTTCCTGCCTTGTGCCCTGTGTTGGCTGGGATTGGCCCCAGCAGACCCCCGTGACCCTGTATTCGGATTCAGCGGGTTAGAAAATGGATGGATGGAAATAGACATAAATATTACTGAAAATACAAAAGTCGATCCTAAGAGGTTTTCAAAAGTAAGAGAATAATCATGGTGGAGGTGTGGTTTGTGAAGAGCAAGAAAGACAAAATAATAAATGCAAAAATGGAATAAACATAAAATATAGAACATAAAAAAATTGAAAACTTCCCATTGAGTTGCTAAGTATGTATTTACTGGCTAGAATAAAGAAAAATTGCCTGTGCTGCTTAAGCTCTTTACAGATGCTCAACAATAACTTCATTCATTCATTCATTTTCAACCAGTTATCCAAAGCTGGATCGTGGGGCCAACAGACTTAGCAGTGAGGCCAATATCTCCCTTTTCCCAGCCATACTTGTCAACTCATACTGTGGGTTCCCAAGTCTTTCCCAAGCCCTGGGTTTTCCCCTGGCTCTCCTGACAGCTGCTTGTGCCCATAAAACTTTCACAAGTTGGCATCCAGTAGGCATCCTATGAGATGCCAGACACTGCAATTGACTCCTTTCAATTCACAGGGCTAGAATACAGAGCCTTTCTGTATTCTGGAACTTCACACTCTGTCGCAAACCATTCCAATCCGTGTTGGACTTCACAGCTCACATGAAGCCAACAGGACCACATCATCTACAAAAAGTAGTGACACAATTCTAAGGCCACTGAACTAGACCCATTCCCCATTCTGGCTGTGCTTTATTATCCTGTCCACGAAAATCACAAACAGTACAGGAAACAAAGCACAGCCCTGGAGAAGTCCCACACCCAATGGGAATGGCCCTGATGTTTTTCCAAGCATGCAGAAACAGCTCTCACTAGTATTTTTTTGTAGATTTTATTTAAAGAAGTTAACATTCCAAAAAATCAAGACTTACATTAACAACAAAGAAAGTAATAATGCATACATTTGTGTCAGACTTTACAAATTAAAAATTAACTCCTCTCACTGTTATTATATAGGGACCGAATAGTCATAATTAGGGGCCTCGTATCCCTATATTCTCCCAGCACCCCCTACAGAAACCCTCAAGGAATATTAACTTGGAAAATGAAAAATAAAATATAAAACAAATGCTTATGGCCAAGTCTTCAAGAGGTTTGCATAACCAAAAGAGAACAGGTCTCTTAACCATAAGAACAAAACAAACAGCAGCCTGCTACAAAAAGGAATGTAGCCAGGCACCACACTCCTACACAAAATAATCAAAACTGATGTCATTCTGAGGTTTATGCTTTGTCACACACGTGTGACTAGGAGTGAGCTGAATGGACCAAGTGGAGGTGATTACTCGCCGGGCCAGGGGGTGGTGGGATGCTCTAAACCTGTTTCTCTTAATTCTGCAGATCAAATATGGGAAAACCTGCCTGATTCAAAGTCACTTCCGGTTCTGGCTCCCAGACTGACATCACTTCTGGTTCTGGCTCCGAGACTGACATCACTTCCAGTTCCGGCTCCCAGATTGAAATCACTTCCGGGTTACGGACTATAAATCCGCCATATTGCCAAACCAAGTTAGTTCATTTTGGGAACTCAAACCAACAACATCGATTGTGCTCTAAAAGATCCTTTTGCAGCTAGGAACAATATACGGGTGGCTGCCCCAAACCTTCTTTTAGTGTGTTGAGACTCATCATTTCACAGCTTCAAAATGTTTTTCTTTTTATTTTTTTATTGTGGTTTTTTTATTATGTTTCATTGCTGATGTCTCTATGGTGGTATGTTAAATATTCAAATATAAGTATTTAAGTATTTATTTTAAGTATATTTTTAGTATAATTTCTGTTACCAGTTACTTGTTTTGGCAGAAACTCTTTGTGTTATGTCACAATTGCTGATAATATTTGACATGCCAATGTGGTAATAGCTGTGCTCAAATATATATGTAAAAAAACAAAAATGACTCTCATAATGTGGTGGTTATTTAGTGAAAAGATTACAAAGGGTTATACTTAAGTTTAAATGATACAAAATGCCTAAACCAACTTAGCAGGAAAGTGTGGTTCACAGTGAGAATGGTGACAAAACTGGTTGCCATCATGAAAATCCCCTAGGATTTAGGAGGCGTTGTCATGGAGTACTTTTAGCCACAGACTCATTCCTCCAATGGCTGGAGATCTTTTCTGCTTGGTGCTATCAGGCAATTTAATGCTTCCTCCTGATGTTCCAGACTAAATACTTCAACTCTTTAAGTTTACTTATAATCATTTCACAATTTCTACGCAATATATATTTATTATTTACCAGGAACGGCACACTGCACAATAACATGCAGTGAATACACTTGACTTGAGCATTCATAGTTTTCATACTTTTTCTCTGTATGTTTAGGATTCGTTTACTCAGAAGTTGATGTGCTTACTGCTTCCTGAGTAGCTCTTCTTTTCTCCACCCTAGCGGCCCTCTTCTTCTCTTCTTTCATCGGCATCTTTTAGTGTTAAAACTGATTAAGTCAGTTTTTGTTTTGGAATTATTTAGTACATTTCTTTAATTTTTCACTTAAGCTGGCACTTAAATCTTCAATCTGCTTCAAGAATGATTTAATGTATGAAGAGAAAGGGGAAGTAACGGCGAAGATGGGAGGGAACGGTGCCCGTACACATGCGCCACATGGCCGCTCAGCTGGCTGCTGCCGAGAGATGATTCTACAATAAAATTTAATTAAAAAGAGGAATAACTTTGGAAGTCAATCATCACCCTGAAAGCGGATAGTAGGCATCAAACTTCAGGTCAATAGGTCAAACATTTTACGAGCTACAGGTGATTTAAAAGACTGTACAGACGGAGGGTGGGGAGAGAAAGACAGCAGGCTATATCTATATCTAATCTATCCTTGTAATCCTTATAATTATAACTACCAACGTAACAATAGGCTGCATGGCAATAACTCTTGGGGAAATAGGAAATTAAGGTTAAAGCTGTCTCACTTCCAGTTAAGACTATAAAATGATATCAGAAATTCAGAATCAATGTCTCCATGATGGGACAGTTAACTTTGTGAGCTGGAATGGAATCATGAATTAGAGAGAAAGAAAGTATTCTCTCACCTAACAGATTTAAATGCTAAAATAATATTTTACAGGAGACCCACTTACTAAGCAAGGACTGACCAAATGTTCCATTCTAGCTTTACAAAGAAAACTAGAGGTGTAGGAATTATCATTCATAGAACAGTCTCATTTGTAGCATCTGATGTAGTATTGGATCCTGAGGGGAGATATGTGATGGTCATGGGCAACTTATCTAACTGTAAAATGATTTTGATAAATGCTTATGCACCTAATGTCGATGATAAGGAATTTATACAAAATTTATTTGCATCCATTCCCAATGTGAACACTCATAAAATTATAATGGCTGGGGACTTTGATTGTGTTTTAAATCCACTCTTAGATAGGACTTCTATCACAGGGTGGACAACATCTAACACTGCAAAGATAATTACAAAGTTTATAACTGATCACAACTTACATTCTTTCTACTCGCCAGTACATCATTGCTACTCAAGAATTGATTATTTCTTTATAGATAATAATTTCTTGCCTACGATTAAATCTTGCAAATATGATGCTATTTTTTATTTCCGACCATGCACCTCTGATCTTGGAGCAAAAGTCAGTATGCCCCACACACTCACCTTGCAGATGGCGTCTCAACCTGCTTCTATTGGCAAAAGAGAATTGTACAGAATTTATATCCAAACAAATCAGTTTGTTCCTAGAGACAAATACATCCTCAGAGATTTCTGCAGGAATACTCTGGGAAACTCTTAAGGCCTTCTTAAGAGGACAGATTATTTCATATCTTTCCCACAGAAATAAATTAGAAACCAAGAAAGTATCAGAGCTAAAAAGCGAAATTACTAGAATAGATGAAGAACATGCCAGGCTTCCAAGCGAGGCTCTACATAGGAAAAGGCAGGCTCTGCATTCAGAACTCAACCTCTTGACAACTAAATAAACTAAAAAACTAATTTAAAAATCCAGATATCATTACTATGAACATGGAGAGAAAGCTAATAAGCTTTTAGCTCAACAAATCCACAAGCAAGAAGTCTGCAACGTAATCCCAGTAATCACCAATACGAACAGAGACAAAATCATTGACCATAAAAATATAATGCACACATTTAGAGACTACTATAAATTTTTATATTCTACTGAGTTTAAGGAAGACAGCACACAATCTAATACATTTCTGGTTACATTACAGATACCACAAATAGATAATTTTAGTGCGGAGGAACTGGATAAACCTCTGGCATTATAAGAATTACTAGATGCTATAAAGTCACTTCAAGGTGGGAAAGCAGCAAGCCTTGATGGCTACCCTGCACAATTTTATAAGAAATTCTCTGTTCACCTAGCTCCCCTCCTATTAGCAACATTTACAGAAGCTGGAGACTCTCCCTCAAAGTTTCGCTAAGCATTAATCACCGTTTTTCCTAAACAAACTAAGGACTTATTACAATGTGCATCATACAGACCAATTTCACTTTTGAATAATGACGTTAAGATACTCTCAAAAATCATAGCTAGAAGGATGGAGAAAGTGCTCCCTTCGGTAATATCACAAGATCAAACTGGATTTATCAAGGGTCGACACTTATCTTCCAATTCGACGCCTGTTTAATGTAATATACTCACCAACAAAGTCAAACACCCCAGAAATATTATTATCATTGGATGCAGAAAAAGCATTTGACATGATTGAATGGAAATACCTTTTTACTACGTTGAGAAATTTGGGTTTGGCCCGAACATTTGTGCATGGATCAAACTACTGTATACCAATCCAGAAGCTTCAATTTGTATCAACAACATCTGTTCAGACTACTTTAAACTAGAACATCGTACCAGACAAGGATTCCCCTTGTCACCTCTGCTGTTTGCAATCGCCATTGAACCACTGGAGGTTCACTGTCGTAATACAGATCAGATAAAGGGGATTATCAGAGAAGGACTGAAGCAGAAAATTTCTCTATATGCAGATGATATGGTACTGTATATATCAGACCCACAAAATTCTGTGCCTGCAGTCTTAACAGCACTCACAGAATTTCAAAAGATCTCTGGTTTCAGAATTAATCTGAATAAAAGTGTACTCTTTCCAGTGAATTCTCAAGCATATAATATTAGATTAGACACCCTACCTTTTATCATTGCAGAACAGTTTAAATACCTAGGGTAAACATCACAAGTAAACATAAAGCTCTTTATCAACAAAATTTTGCTGTCTGCATGGAAAAAATTAAGCAAGACTTGCATAGATGGTCAACCCTTCATCTCACTCTAGCTGGAAGAATTAACACTGTTAAGATGAATATTCTTCCTACGCTTTTTTATTTAAAAACATTCCAATATACATCAATACATCATTTTTTAAGCAATTAGATTCAACAATAACCTCATTCATTTGGAACTCAAAACATCCACGTATCCAAAGAGCGAACCTACCAATGCCAAAGGCAGAAGATGGCATGGCTCTACCTAACTTTCAGTTTTATTACTGGGCAGCAAACATACAAGCTATAAAAACCTGGACACAAATAGATGAACATACACAGACCTGGTCCGCAATAGAAGTAAAATCCTGCAGTACTTCTTTATATTCCCTGCTCTGTGCCCCAATAAATGCAAGTTATCGGCAATATACTAATAACCTAATTGTGCTTCACTCACTCAGAATATGGAACTAATGTAGAAAGCATTTTATATCAGAAAAGGAGTGGAAAGTAGCAATGCAGAGAATTCACTCAAGCTCCATATGCGCAAAGCATACAATTATTCAACTCAAAATTATATATCGAGCACATCTGTCTCACCTAAAACTCTCAAAAATGTCTCCAGGGCAGGATCCAACCTGCAAACGCTGCAATCAAGTCCCAGCCTCACTTGGTCACATGTTTTTATCCTGCACCAAATTAACATCATTCTGTACCAAAATTTTTAATTACCTTTCAGACAACCTTGGTCTCACAATTCCTCCTAACCCATTAACAGCTATGTTTGGGGTTCTTCCAGATGGGTTTAAAGTGGAGAAGGACAAACAAACTGTGATTGCATTCACTACACTTTTGGCATGCAGAATTATTTTGCTAAACTGGAAGAATCCAAACTCTCCTCTTTTAAGTCAGTGGGAAACCGATGTTTTATACTATTTGAAACTGGAAAAAATCAAATGCTAAGTTAGAGGATCTGTACAGATTTTTTTAAAAACATGGCAGGATCTAATCAGTAATATTTTAGAATAAGCTCTTAAAGCACCGAGGAAGCAGATATTTCTGCATTTCTTTTTCTTCTCCATTCAGCTCTATTGGCTTATCAAACTCATCAATTTAGGTATGCTGACAAACCTTAAGTTTTAGTTTACATGCTCTTTCTCTCGGGGTGGGGGTCGACTTGTTCTCAATTCTACTTTGTGTAAAAATTGATTAATTTGTATGAAATGATTACAATAAAATTAATAAAAAAAAAGACTACAGACAAACGAACAGCCACAGTAGCGTATTATATATAAAGATCTGTCTCTTTTTGTGTTATTTGGCCTGTGATCCTACATCTTTGTTTTAATATTTCTGCTGTTGCAGTCAATGTACAGAATCGATTAAGAATGCTAAAGAGAGTCATTTATGTAGCCAAATTCAATAGACGGTAAGGTATGCTGGTAAACTTTACAACAGGGGCTTGAAGGGCTTGCTATAATACATCTATAGTAGCTAAAGTGCTACTATATAGCAGTAAGTGACTAATACATGTAGTATAGGTTAGTGTTTAACCTTTCTGGTGTCGGGATCCACTTTTTCCTAAGTGTCTTCATGACCCACCAGTCAGTCTACCTGTAGTGAAACCGTCAGAGAGCTCCTCCTTAATGAGTCAAGCACAATTGTCATAGTTATATGGTTTCCCCATTGGTAATGTAATTGCGATCGCCAGAGCGCTTTCCTCCTTGTGCAATCAAGCACAATCATCAGAGTGTGCTTCCACCTTGGTGAACTGAGTGCAATTGTCCTTAGTGGTGATTAATCAAGCATCTTTTTCAGTGGTGGGGGAAGGGGTAATTGTCTGGGCACACCCACTCATGATCCATTACAATTATAAAAATTAGCAACTAGTGACCCACTGGCAGTTGTGTTCACAACAACCTGGCTGAGAAGCACTGGTATAGATAACCCTTAGGCTAATGTTTTCTCTTTGCTCCTTTGCAAGTTTAAATAGAATCAAATTTGTTAATGTCTTACTACATAGCAGTAACTAACTAATACAGCTAGGTGACTCCTATTCAGTCATTATGTTTAAACTGTGCAGTGCAATAATGAGTCCTCATTTGGAATAATGTTTATTTGTTTGGTCCCTATTTTCCAAAAAACAACATAAAAGCACTTCTGAAAGATCAGAGAAGACCTAATACATTTCTGGATTGTCACTTTTCATGGCAAACAAAAAGGAACAGGTTAGATTTGTTTAAAATTAAGAAGGGAATTAACTTTGCATTTTTGTTGTTAACTTTAAAAGTTCTTAACAAAAAGGAAGGTGTTGGTTAAATGGTAATTTTACAGAAAGTTAAGCATTATTTCTTCACATAGCGAACAATAGAAACATAGAAAAAAAATTACTCAATACTGTTGAATGATTATAGTCGAATTTTGGAGCTCTCAATTCATTAATGTTTATTTATTATAGGGATCAGGGATGATGAGTTGTGTTGTACGAATCTTCGCAAAAGTGTTCTTATGTTTCAATCGACAAACTAATTTGGTTTGGCTCTACTTACATATTTTTAAAGAAAAATGACTTTCCAAAATATTTAAATAAAAGATAATTTGGAAGCATTCGTTTTCATTCTTTCTGTTCAATAAACATCAGGTCTGGGTTTTCCAGAAGCAACTAAATGACTGCTGTAAAAGCAAAATGATAATAATGCTATTATAAAAAGGCATGCAGTATGTTATAGTGATTAAGTCTGGGGGTTCGAATTCTGCTTCAGACAGTATGTGAACCTGAACCATTCACTTCACCTGCATGTGCTCCATTTGAAAAAAAACAAAAGAAATGTAAGTAACTGTTGTAAGTCACCTTGGATAAAGGCATCAGTCGAATAAGGTAATGTAATAATTAAAATCTATAAACTAACTGTTTATTTTAAATAGTCAAATCAAAGGAGACTCCGATTAATTTGCAGGTCCATTGTGAGAGTTGAATTTATTTACATTGCTAGAAATGTTTACATAACATACAGGTTCTGGCTATAATTTCCACATTTAATCTCCTGTATTTAAATAAAACCTATTGGTCTTTTATAATGCATTATACTCGTTTAGTGCCATGTTATGCTTCTAAAACAAATGACATGTAGTAAACTTTAAGAATAATACCTCTGATAACTAAGCTTGCAGGCTTTTTTTTTTCTTTTCACTAAGTTCTTAGTGATACAAGCTACCATTGTTTTAGGCTCTTATTCCTTTCTGTATAAAGATATATTAGCCGTTTAATTCTTTTTTACCTGCAAACAATACTTAACATTTTTACTAAACCACAATTTCCTCCCTGATAGCCCCAAGCCCTCTTGTTGCTATGCCTACATAAGAGTGGCATACCAAGGCATCTCGCTTAGAGATCTTAGGCCTATAAGCCTAGGCCGCAGGCCAGCAATTCATATCTGTGGAAAACAGGCAAAACTATACTGTTGATTGAGAAGGTGATGACGTATAGAAAGATAATCAACGTATTTATCATGAATATCCGGATGTTATTTCTTAACTTACGGTGCCTCTTTAGGCAGAGAGGAAATTAATGCCATAAACTTATGTTTTAAAAGACACTTAGTAGAAGGAATCATTTTTAAGGCTTATTGCTTTGTTAATTGACAAGAGCAAGTAAAGAGGAACTTTTGCCTTTACAAGGAAGTCACCTACATCACATTTTTTCAGTTCATTGAGACATTCCAAAAACTTAGTCTGTGTATATGTTCATATAACACATTGTCTTCTTTTTGCAAACTTTTATTAAACACATATGCACACACAGACACACAATTTTACATATCAGTTCTTCACACAGACATAGGGAGTTTTTAAGATAAAAACTGGCTTTAATTTGTCTCTTTATGTGGAATGATTATCAGACTTGTATTTTCTTCAAGAATTAACCTCTAAAAAGAGAACATGTTATTTCAGTTTAACCTGAAAAATATTAATTTATATAAATTAATACTTTAAGGGTAATATTCAATAAATAACATTTTGAAACCTTTTTTTCTTACCTGTGAAAAATGGGTAGACTAGACTTGATTTAATTACAATCTATATTGTATATGAACAGCCTATACGACAGATACAGTTTACATTGCCATTTTCATTCATTGTGTACTGTACCTTTCTGTATTCTGACAGTGTAACACTGCTTGTGCCAGTTTGGACATTGGTAGTATAAGTACGTAGTTGTAAGTGTATAGTTGAATTGTTTCCTACAACTAATACATCGTTTGGGTATTTCAGAGCTTTTGCCAGGTAGTGTTTTTTGATTTTTATCAGTGTCTTGGCTCGGGCTAAACAGCAGAACTGACTGTACATTTACATGAAAGAGTCCTGATTTAATTTAAAATGATAACTTGATGATAGAAAAGATCCATCAGGTTGCAGTACCTGGCTGCCTGTCTGCCAGTTCTGAAACAATATCCACAGGGAGATTGGCAGATAGAAGCAGTTGTCATCGCTTCATCCCCCCGTAGCCCCTCACCCCAGCCTGAAAGGAGACAAAATGGAAAATGAAGAAAACTGAAGTACAGCAACTGGTAAATATGGCTTCTGTATGGACACAAAATGCGTGAACCGTAGCATTCATGAATGATCACCTGCTACTGTATGAATCATCAGGCATTTTTGGAATTCCTCTATTTAATCATTTTCACATTCTCCTTAATCCAAAAGTATTAAAAATGCCAAACATAAGCTATGACTATAATGTCAACATATGAATAGCTTATATGTCAGCAGAATATGCTTAGTATCGACATAAATAAATGGCCGCTTGTAACATACTGTGTTGAATTACTGGAATAAGTGGATGGAATACGAATTGATACACTCAAGCAGATGGAGGTCCAGGCATTAATGCAGTAGTAGAGCACAAAGAACAATGAAAATCTTACTTGCATGTCCATCCAACATGCAACAAGTCACCTCTCTCAAGCACAGTAATAAATAAGAAGGTAATAAATAATGTAACATTCTGTACTACGTATTATCTTACCTGCTTGTGCCATGCCTATCTAATCATCACACTAAATGTAGTCTAAGGACAAAGACATGTACATTTTCATTATCTGAGTTAGTTGCTTGTGCAAGTGGCATGTGTGTCATATAATTGTAAATAGGGCAAAAGAAGGATTAAATATGAGTTCTGTTTTGAAGTAGAAAATAAAAAAGCTCTATAACCTAATTCCTGTCTGACGAGAAGATTTACTATTAACAATCTGCTCAGGGTTTTAAACACTGGGAGATTTTTCCTATAAGGTGCTGTGTTAATTTTTAGAAACCTTAAGTATATAACAGTTCTTATCAATAGAGATACACACTGGTAATAGGACAGGTCCTGCACAGGCCAGTAAGGACAAGCAGGTGCTGCTAGAGGAAATAAGACCTGCACATATACTGGGAATACCAGAAAGATTATAGGAGGTGTACCAGTGAAGAAGCAATATGCAACCAGGGAGTAAACTCAGAATATTCCCTTTAAACCCTAGAGGAGAAGCGACTAAAAAGATGTCAGTGTTGTCCATCATATGTCAACAGAAAGAGAAAGGCCATGGAGAGTTAGCAGGAGTTTTGAACACTTCTTTGATAGGAGGCAGCATGTCCCAGGGGAGCAACAACAAGATGTATGTATAGTATATAAATTCCTCCAGCCCACAATATCCTGGACTGGAAGAAAGGGGATTGCTTTGACTCTTTAAAGGGTGTAAAGGGATGCCATAAGTCACAAGAAAAGGTTCTAGCCTAGTATTCCTAGAGCATAAATAGGGCTGGCTATAACTCCAAAATTGCCTCCAGTCTTGTTTGTGGAAAGGACTTTAAGGCTGTCTCATGGAAGAGCATAGGGTGGATATGGAGCCAGGTGGAGTGTTTATGGCAAAGTCTCAGTGGTGGATGGGAAGGTAAGAGGGTTGTCTAAAAGTTAGAGAGAAATTTGAAAGGTGTAGTGCTTTGTTCAATAGAGTCTACCCGTAGGCCTCCATTGAGGATGCAATTAAACTGCACAAATGCAATAATGTTTAGTGGCATTTGCATTATACACCAGTAATGCAATATAACCAGTCATTTGTGTCTTTCTGAATATGTCTTCAAGTACCTTCATTTTCATAATAATAATACATACTTTATAAGTTAAACATGGGTTATGTTACTCATGACTAATAAGAACTATTGAGAAGATGAGTCTTGTAGTGGGTGTGTCAACAGTTAATAGAATTGTCTCTTAGGTAGTGTTGTATAGTGCTGAAGGCCATTGCTAGACATTTCTCACAGCTCACACTGTTTAAATCATGTGACATAAACATGTAATTCGATTGGTTGTTCAGAGAAGCTCCTGAATCATAGGGTTACAGAGGTGTTCAACTACACAATTAGATTTACAAGATACACAGGCGGAAATTCAAAAACTTCTATACTGTAGGTATATCTAAAGAGGAAGGAGTGGTTTCTTTTTCTTTAATTTGCACCTTTATGTTTTTCCTATACTGGTGTCTGCCTCATATATTATACACAGTACCCTAATCTTTTTAATACATTTGGTCTTTTTACCATTATTTGGTATGAGAAGTGTTGCCTCACAGGATTGCTATATATAAAAATCAGTTGTTCATCTGTCAGGAAACACAGAATGAACTAACAAAGCAATGGATCAATCATTTTACGGATGGGATTTTCACATTGTCTCTGTGTATATTTTCTCATTATTCTGCTGTGCAAAATGACTGAGCTAACTGGTGACTGTAAATTTTCCTGCTGTGAGAGAAGCATGAAGAAAGAGGCACAGCATCCTGTTAGACCCAGAACTCAAAATGTACAGCTCCACTTACTATTATCAGGGATAAGGTTTTTGCATATACAGTATATTGTTTTAGATTTTTCCTATTTTCCATGATGTGCTCTAAGTAATTTCTTGTCTAGAAAAAATATGTATTTTCGGAGCATGTAAAAATATATTTGTTCATGGTGCCTCTTTGTTTAGAGACATTACAAGTGACCCAGTGATTGATCATTTTTGACTTCCACATCTCAGTATTTTAGGGTAGCCATCATCTTTATCATATATCACTTAAATGACTTATGCAGTATATGGTTTAGTAGTTTGTCCTTTGAAAAAAAGGAGAAATGTACTAATATTCTTTTGCATTTATACTTTCAGTGTTGAGTATTTGATGTTGATGATGAGATCTTTTAACACTGTCCTCTGGTAGTTGACAAAATAATATCATTTATGTCATTATGTGACTGACATTTTATCATCTCTGGTGCTGGTACCTTAATACATTGTGAAACACAGTGTCTCTCCCTAGTCTTCTCACATAAGCTTTACTAGAGTATGTCTCTTTCTGTGGTAGAACTTCAATGCCACTGCCACCCCTCTTATCTTCCACAGCTTCTTAAATGCAGCTTCAATTATCTTTTTTCTGCCACATTTACTGCCTGCACAATCACAACATGTGCTCCACATTACTCTGATCACTTGGAGTAAGAGACAACACATAATATGCACTCACTTTTCCCCACTCTGTCAACAGATTTAGGCTAGGATCCTTCCCAAAACTCACTGGTAGCCACAAACCCAGCATAACTAATTAAAGTAGTGGAGTGGGTCTTGTAAGTGCTGCTCTTTAAGTGCTAGATTCTCTCACTCTTTCTTTTAAACACATGTGCACACACATCCAATCCATGGCTCCTCAAGATTGCTCTACGTCTTCTGATGGCATACCTTTACCTGATCTGTATGGCCACACCATAATTTTTATTGCAGAAATGTCAGTGCTGTATATTCACTTCAAACTGATAGCTTTAATCAGATGCTTCTACTGACATGCAGTATTTCAGGACAATGTAATACTGTAATGGAAGTCGTGTCTGAATGGTGACCATTTTCAGTTGTTTTCTGTGTCAACAAATATTAATCTGAACCATAAACTTCAAAACTTAAGCACACTTAAGTCATCTGACCAAGAGAAATATAAGCTTGAGAAACCTGGATGCATTTGCAAAGAGATCAACATCAAAATTGGTCAGATTCCAGACTGATTACAAAGGAAAAAAAAACAGAATCAAATTCCAAAGTGGTCAGTTTCCAGATACATTAGATTTGACAGAATTGGGTTCCAAGCTGGTCAAGTTACAGACACTTAGGATCATGAGACACACAATTGCGGGCCAACCTGGTAATGCTGTGGAGCTCTTTTTTTAATAGAAATGCTTCAGGCAATTCATGTTTTAGTGTTAAGTGAATTCAGAGACTACATTGGGCAAAATATGAGGGCTGCCTTTGATGTACTTTAAAATTTAAATTTACATTTAAATTTAACTCATACTTCTAAACAAAAACTGTTTCATGGCAGATAGTTAATACTCTGCTAAAATTGTGGCCTTTTTTCAAAGGCAGCATTGGCCTTAAGTACAGTTGTAGCAAATTAAATTGCTGCCCTCAATCTAATCCTATTAACAACATTGTAGACTCTTCTAAAATATTGTTACTGTTTTCAAAGAACTGTGTGAAGTTGCAGAAGAAATGTAAAAGAAATGAATATTACTTGTTATACAAAGAGGTATTCTTACAGGAAAACTGGACATGTTTATTTACCCATCCATCAGAGAAATGGTATAAAATCTAAAGAGTTCTTGAAGCAGCAACTAAAAAAGCAAAGATTTTTGAATATGAATAGAATCATCATTATTCCACATCTTGTTGTAAAGAGTGTTTTATTAAAACACCACAGTAATGTGAGAAAAGCAGACTGCATCATTAGGTGTTTTTGGTTAAGGAAAGATATTAATCTTTATAACAGATATGTGTCATCTGTTGAAATAAATCAGCAAAAAACATACTTATTTAAATGCTTCCAATGCAGGTCTTATGCTAAGCAATATTTCTCCCATCTGATGTTTTATTCATGACATGAATGACACAGAATTACATGTTACATTCAAGAAATATAAACGTTGCATTAACAGTTTTCAAACCTCTTTTCTTAAAGGCAATGTATACTTAATATAATAATTAATTTCACTTTTAACCGGATTACAACTAAGTCAGACACACAGTCTGAAGATGAATACTTCAAATGAAGATCTGACACTCCAGATGAACACTCTAGCTAATGAAGTAAATCATACTGAGCAAAATGTTCTACCCAGTTAACCATCTGTTTTTTTAATTTTTTTCTCTTCACCTGCTTGTTAAGAGTGAGTGTAAATTGTAGCAGTAATGGCTGAAAGATGATAACCCCTGTAGATTGTCCTGCAGTTCACTGTAGGGCAAACATAAAGTAATTAACACACTTCCATTATGGCAATTTAAGAAAGTTTTGCTAAATTACTTTAGATGTTATGTAGAACAATAAACTCCACACATAATAACATCCAGCCAAAACCCACTGTAAATTAGCAATGCTGCATGTCAAATGAAAATCAAAAACAAATATACCATAACAATGTTAAGAAGTATACATATTGAACCAGCAGCTGAAAATAATGTCACGACCTAGACAGAAAAAGGAGAAAAGGTAGATTCATGGGCTGTGGAAATGTACATTTACTTCAGGAAGCATGTCTGAGTTAATGGCATAAATCTAGGTGTGGCATGGTGTGAAACAGCTACAATATGTGTTAACCTACAGTACTGGGTCAGAATGCTACAAATGTAGCTGCATATGTTTTCTAGTTAGCTCTATACCATTTGTGATTATTTTTACTTCTTTTCCACTTTCCTAGACTTTTTCTAATTCATTTAGGAAAACTGACAAAGGCAGTTTTCATGTCTTGCTCTAGGATTTTCTTTCAGGTTTAAAACAAGATTCAATATAATTTGCTTTACTTTCAACCAATATATTGCCCCCAAAATGAAAAAGTTGTACTTTCAATTTTTAGTTGCTTCAATTTCTATTCTTTACTATGGCCACCATGGGCATTTTCATGTCACTCATAAATATAATAGGAATAATAATGAAAGGAGGCCACCAATATGCTTCATAGCAAGTTGTAATGAGTTTGCAAAAAGGCCAGAAAGGTACAATTTACACCTTTTGCCACATATTTATCAATTTTAGCACAACAATCAATCCCAGTTTGAAAATGAAAAGGGGCTTCTTTCTGAAATTCACTATATGGCCAAAAGTATGTAGACATCTCTTCAAATTATCGAGTTCAGGTGTTTCAGCCACACTATAGTTAAGAAGGTCATAAACTCAAGCACATAGCTGCACAATCTCCATTGCCAAACATTGGCAGAAGAATGTGTTGCACTAAAGAACTCAGTGGCTTTAACACTAGAATTACCAAAGCCTACCAAATAACTTGTGATCCAGGCCCACCTTAAATCCCTTCGCACCTCACCATCAGCGTCTTTTGTGTTGTAAATGTGTCAACTAACACAACCAGCAAGCAGCCTGCTATCCTATTCTCCAACCAATGCAGAAAGGGCAGAAAGTTCTCTCAGTTCAAGTCTGTTTACTTGGGTGTGAGTTGCCTGGAGCTGTATAGTGTATATAATATATCATTATTTGGAATACGTGCATTTCATGTGTGTTCCGTGTCTACAACAATCTATGTAAACACATTGTTAAAACAGAAATTTTTTCATGTTTTAGTAATAATTGACAAAATGTAGACATGAAGTGTATAATGTCTGAAGCCTGAAGCACAAATATCAAATAAACACTTTCACAAAAGGTACAAGTATAACAAAACAAGTGTGCTTTAATTCAAGAATATAACTGCAAAAAAAAAACTTGGATTAAGGTGCGACATCGACACACCCTTAATTCGACAGCTTTGGTGGTACAGTAGTAAGAAATGCTAATTCAGAATCAAAATGTTCGTGATTTGATCCCGGACTCCTCCGTTTTGAGTAGTGAGCTGCTCTTATTCTTACTATTATAGAATAAATACATAAAATTGATTTGAGTGTGTAACAGCTGGTGTAAATTTATGGTATTTGCATTTTTTCGTTTTTTTAATTAAATTTTATTCTCTCAGTCACGTTCACTCTTGTCCCGATCTGACACTGCTGTTTTCAAATAAAGATGAGCTATAGCAGAGGTTAACTCAGATGAGGACAAGGGTTCTACATTGGAGAAAGAGAACTAGCCCTCCCCGCAAGAAATGTCCACTCACATATAAGAACAACGCAGCTGCTCCAGGCGTAAAGTTGAAAGATGGCACCGTTTGGATGCAGCAAGAGGTTTGGGCATCATCCTGCCAGTCAGTCTGCCCCACACGTGTCCTTCAACGAAACGGCACCTCTTACAGAGCTTGCTAAGGTATCGTGCAAAGTCCTGTTTGTGATTATGTTTTGTGATGATCTTTATATAAAAAAACATTTATATGTTACTTATATAAAAGCCAGATCAAATGTTATTTACCTTGATTCATTTACTTATCTTCCTACAGTGTAAAGTCACAAGTAGACTAATGTTCAATGCGCTCTACAAACTTGTCAATATTTTCAATCATTTTGTGCTTTCATTTTGCTGATTGCAGCTAACAGCATAATAAACCCACATAATAATCTTTGTTACAAGTAAGCAGCTCATTTAATGGCTGTTATTTAATTGAGTGGTGAAAACTGCTGCTTGTAATTAACAGCATTGTAAGTTTTCATTGAAGCTATGTCATCTCAGGAAGTATACCTGATAGGAGGGAGAGGTGACACTCTTAGTTTGTCTCTGCTGAGGGTTCAATTATCAGTTAGTGTAAATTTCCCCAAAGTAGCAAGGTGGATCTTTTTTTATTCTGTCCAAAAGTTGGAAGATGACCAGAGGATGAAACATAGTCATAACGAGAAACAAGTCAAAATCTAGAAGATGAAGCTTCTGCACCAAAGCCTAATTGCTAACCAGAAATCAAAGTTAAAGAGAAAACAGGAACATCAATAAAAGAAATTTAAGCTAGAAATTTGTACAATTTTTGATTGTGTTTTTACCCAAATCACAAATACTGAACGAACTGTCGTGCTGGTGTTTAAGGTGTTGCACTGATGACATAAGAGGCGAAGATATATGTAAGTGTTAGAAAGTGTTTTGTCCTTGAGGCCCTCTATTTTAAGCCACTCCACTGAGAGTTAGGGATCATGCCCTGAGAAATGAAGCTCAATGGGGTAGCTATCTAATATGGTATGACAATGGTTATTTTAATAACAAACAGTGCACTAGATAATACAGTAAAGAGTCTAACCTAAGACTAATGAGAATGAGAATTTCACAAATTAATCAAATTCAAAAGAGGAGTCAACATTCAAAACTGCATTGAGGTTGGGCTGACTGTTAATCAGTTTTATAGGATGTATATTCTGTCTAGTTTTTATTATGTCTATCCTCACACCTACTAAACCTCTTAGAAGTTAGAAGGGGAACCAAGCTAAACAAAAAAATTGTAGAGATTATAACATTTTTTGTGGTCTTTTGAAAATCATTGTGCTGACCACATTTGGCCCATAATCTGCCTACTGACTAACCCTATTAGAATAAAGAGAAGAATTCTAGTGGGCTTTAGTGTCAAATGGATTCTTATCATCAGAGTGCTTCAGCATGATATGAACATCAAAGTAGCTCTCTAAATATTTTTCATTCCTTCCGTTTTAGAGGCAGTTGTGATTGGCATGCACACAAAAGTCTAGTGTTTGCATCTGTAATAGCAAATGGTCCAAAAATAGTCAACCACCTTCACTTTCAAGTGATTCAAACAATCAATAGTCCATTTAAAAGGAGAATGCTTAAAAATTGAATTTTAGATTCAAAAAATGTATTTTACAGATGTACCATAATTCATTCTTTCTTTTCCTATACTAAATTCTGTACATCTAATTTAGTTAATAAACACATGCTGCTATATATTAATGTAACTGTACAGCACAAACACATCATTTTGTAAACTGCTTGTGCAAGTTGACCAAGTTTCTTTTAAGAACTTTTTAGCAATCTTGAGGTGGATGTTGTTGGGTTTATACAAAGAAAATTATTTTGTGATATAATCTGTCCAATAGAGAAATTGGCAGTGCATGTACAAGCAGACTGTGGTGGGCTGGCACCCTGCCCAGGGTTTGTTTCCTGCCTTGCACCCTGTGTTAGCTGGGATTGGCTCCAGCAGACCCCTGTGACCCTGTGTTCAGATTTAGCGGGTTGGAAAATGGATGGATGGATGTACAAGCAGATATAAGCTATGTGTGTTTCTTAATTTTTATTAAAACCTTAGAGTCTTTCTCAAAGATTTATTTAAATTGATCTCATGACTGAGCTCTAGAAAAGCGAAGAAAATAATTTTAACGTGTATCACAACATATCTGCTATGGTAATCTTTATATTTTCATGTTAGAGATAGCATATATCATTTAGACTATAAAATTTATTTTGGTAAAACTTATCCAGGTGTTTCGTTGTGTAGCAGGTATAGCAGCACGCTATCAGTGCATGTTCCCAACCTTTATACTAAACTGTTTTGCATGTTGCATTCCTAACTTACCGTAACTTTTTCCTCTGAGGGCACCAAGTCTTGATTCGATCAGTGTGCAAATATTACATATAATTTATTAATACAACATATATATTTCTGATAGGAAACTTGAAAGGAATGATAAGCACAATAAAATAATACATCTAGAGCTTCTCTGGGCCTATCTACTGTAAGTACAAATGAGGTTCCAACTATCTGAGCTATTCCGCCAAAAACTCATGACAGGTTTTAGGATAACTGAAACATAGCATAAAAAGTAGAAATAACAGGGCAGAAACTGAACCAGAAAAATCACGCTAAAATAAATTCAAAATCCAAATACAGAGTAAAATATAAGATTTCTAAGCCAGGAACATTAAACTTCAAGAAATGCAAACTAAAATCTGTTTTTGTATCCACAATCCTGGATAACCAGGAAGTGCATGCTGGTGACTTTTTTTTCTGTTTCAGTAGTTGACATTGCATTCTCAGTCATTCTTTTAATGTCATATCAACCCCTAACAGCCCAATGCAGAGAAATAATGTAAGTGATAAAAGAACAAAATGGTGTTGTGTAATAACCTGAAATAAATGTAACTACTTTAAAATGAACCAGAGATAAAAATAAGTGAAAATAATTAAAGTTGCTGGACCAGATATCATTTGCCCTTGAGTGCTTAAATAGTTAGTGAATACATAATGTCACATCCGTGTGCCTTGGAGACAGCTTAAAGGCTCTGGTGGTGGTAATTCCTTACCAATCCACAGGGTGGCACTGTATACTAATGCCTTGTCTCTTCTTCCCTCTGCAGACTGGATGATTGACAACCTTACTGCCTCTGACATCACTTCTAGTCTCCGTCCATCTGGGCCCGCCTCTGCTGCCTGGCCTGTATTTAACCAGAAGTGTCGCTACTTTGACTTTTCCATTTGAGAATAATTCACAACAATAACAAGGTGGTTAAGTCTGCAGATGAAATATTGTTTGGTGAAAAGTACCAGTTGTATCATATCAAATTAGGTTGACTACTCCACATTTTGACTGGAGTAGAAGGAAAGGAAAAAGAAGAGGAATGGTAAGGAAAAGAGGTGTCAACATGCAGTGCCATAGGAAATAAAGACACTATTCCTTGTTGATTTATATGGCCAATAATGTTTGTGAAGTGGCTTACTGAATGTCAGGCTTTTGGCAGCACTTACCTGATATTTCAAAGTAAATGGCACTTAAGTGAAATATCAGTAATATCTGGATTATCTATGACATCCAATGAATCATCAGACTGCTGTGTATGTTTTGCAGGGGGCATATGTAACCAGAAAAATATGTTCCTTCACCTTGTTATTGTCACTTCAGTGTTTCCACAGACATTTGCCTCAACAAGAAATTGATCAGAAATTTGAAAAAATTGCATTTAGCATGCTTAGCAATGCTGATTTAACTTCTTGAAAAAAACAACAGATAAAGAAGGTGCATTATCATAAGAATACCTTGTCCGACTGGGAAAACATGACCCTGAGCAACATTTTTTTGTTTGTTTTTGAAGTTTTGGTTCTTCATCAATGTCCATCTGGTACTATAAATTTACACCGGCTGTTACAGACTCAAATCAATGTATGTTTTTATTACTAGGGAGCTGTGCCCCCTGCTCGCTTCAATCGCCCACCCCTTCCACCCCCTGGGGCGCACTGCGTGCCAGCCACTTCATGTGAAGGAGACGCAGTCAGATCAGCTGCTGTCTTGCTGCTGCCGCTGCCGAGCTGCATGTTCTGCTTGTCGTGCTGCATGTCGATCATTTAAAAGCCTGTGCAACAGCTGTCCTTTTGTCTCACAGCCATGTCTCATGGGTCGTTAAAGTGTCTCCAAGAAAATCGTGTATTGTCTCCTTCCAAGCCTTCCAAGATTTTTTTTTTATAATAGAGAGATATAATAATAGTTAGTAGTTTGTTTTTACATATTGAGAGCAACATGTTAATTGAATGATTTCTTTTTCTTCCGTTATATTCTTGAATAAAAGCACACTTGTCTTGTTGTACCTTTTATGAAAGTGTTTATTTTATATTTGGACTTCAGCCTTCACACATTATACACTTCTCATCAAAGTGTTGTCATTATTAGGCTGGGTTTATACTTCACGCGACGCGATTCATGCTGCAGCGGACACTCCTGCTACGCAAGCGTTGTACTGTTTATACTTGCTTGCATACTTTACGTAAATCTGGAGGAATCCACCAGGCAGCAGTGCGAGATATTATCACGATGAGAACAGGTTCGTCTTAGCTGTGTTGTGATTTGCCTGGAACACCCATTAAATTCCGATGACACCTTACCGCAATATCTCTGAAAAGTATGTTTAATGATTAAATCCATCAGTCCAGGGATTTGTCCAGCTAGCATTGGGCACGAGGCAGAAACAGTCCCTGGACAAGGCATCAGCTCATCGCAAGGTGAATACAAGCATTCACATACACTAGCGTCATTTTAGTGTAACCAAATCTACATATCTTTGGAAGGAAGCTGGAGCACACTCAGGAAACCCAGCAGGAAAACATGTAAACTCCAGGCAGGTAATATCAGAGACGTGACTCCCTGCAAGACAGCAGCGCTAATGCTCCGCCACCGTGTCACCCCCATGTGTGTAATTATTAACAATATTCATTATTTAAACGAAATTACAGATTTATCTGTAAAATGTAACATTCATACTTTAATGCATTTCATCATGAAAGTGATATCAAGTATAAATCTAAGGATTCTAAATGTGTAGAGAGATGGAATATCATACATTTAATGTGCTCAGTGTGGCGATCTATTGCTGTTTGCCGCTGCTGTTAGGACTGAAGGAAGCCCTAGAAAAAAAGAATGCACAGAAGATGGTATGTGAGACTTTTAAAATATATCGTGTCATTACGATTGCGAATATGCAACGCTTGAATATAAAAGCACCACAAATGCATCTGTATGTTGGCATTTTGCCTCACCACATCAAACCATTGATTAAACATCGATGTGCGCACACCGATCTCGTAGGATCTGCAAAGCAGCTTTCTGTCACATATAGATAGTAACCAGAGACTCTGACGTCACATTCCAACTTTTAGCACACTGCGCCCCCCGACTTTTTGCTGGTACTGCAACTCACACACGTGTCGCGTTAATTTCTGAGGACCTGCTCAGAGGACACATCAAATGAATGCTGGGAAAGCGTGGCAGCCATGATGCAGGCGCGTACGCATTCTCAGCGTGAAGTATAAATGAACCCTTACTGTAACATGAAAAAAAAGTTTCTGTTTTAGTTATGTGTTCAACATTTCTTACCTTATATTTCCTGTCATCCTACATTTACACAGACACGGAACACACATGAAATGTGTGTATTCCAAATAATGATATAGTATTTACCCTATACAATTCCAGACACATAACATCCAGATACATGGACTTCAGCTGTGAGAATTTTGTGTCCTTGAGGGATGGCATAGCAGGCTGCTTGCTGCCAGTTCTGGTTGACACATTCGCTGATGAGGAGGTGCAAAGAAATTTAAGGTGGCCCAGCATTACAAATATTTTCATAGGCGTCAGCAATTCTAGTGTTAACATGTGCTGAAGAGAACTGGAATGAAAACGGTTAATTGATTTGGCTATATTACCAAAACCGTTTCACAATTTTTAACATCTATAAAATTCAAGTTACCAGAAGCACCAAATAATTTATTAAATAGTTTTAGCAATTTCTTAATGACATAAAATTGGAGAGTTATGACCCCAGAATATTACTTGCTGATGGTTCAATTCTAGGACACATTTAACAAGTTTGGAATTATCTCTCCAGAGCCACATTAGTTTTCTGAGAATCCTATTTTAAATTACAGCCGGGGTGTATTCACTTGATGGCGAGCGCCTGATGGCCAGGCCTGCACCCATGGGGCACAGCCCGAAGAGGCAATTTGGGTCCCCCTTCCCATGGGCTTACCACCTGTAGGAGGGGCCAAGGAGGTTGGGTGCAGTGTGAGTTGGCTGGTGGCAGAAGGCGGGGACCTTGGCGTTCTGATCCTCAGCTACAGAAGCTGGCTCTTGAGACGTGGAATGTCACCTCTCTGAAGGGGAAGGAGCCTGAGCTACTGCGCGAGGTCAAGAAGTTTCGTCTAGATATAGTCTGGCTCACCTCGACACACAGCATAGACTCTGGAACCAATCTCCTTGAGAGGAGCTGGACTCTCTATCACTCTGGAGTTGCCCCTGGTGAGAGGCGCAGAGCGGGTGTGGGCATACTTATTGCTCCCCGACTTGGAGCCTGTTCATTGAGACGAGAGGGTAGCATCCCTCTGCCTTCAGGTGGGGGGACGGGTCCTAACTGTTGTTTGTGCATATGCGCCGAACAGCAGTCTGGACCCACCCTTTTTGAAGTCCCTGGAGGGGGTGCTAGAGGGTACACCTGGGGAATCCCTCGTTCTGCTGGGAGACTTCAATGTTCACGTGGGCAATGACAGTGAGACCGGGAAGGGCGTGATTGGGAGGAATAGCCCCCCACGATTTGAACCCAAGAGGTGTTTTGTTATTGGACTTCTGTGCTCGTCACGGATTGTCCATAACGAACACCATGTTCAAGCGTAGTGGCACCTGGACACCCTAGGCCTCAGTTCGATGATTGACTTTGTGGTCATGTCGTCAGACTTGCGGCCACATGTCTTGTACACTCGGGTGAAAAGAGGTCAACTGATCACCACCTGGTGGTGAGTTGGCTTCGATGGTGGGGGAGGATGCCGGTTAGGCGTGGTAGGCCCAAACGTGTTGTGAGGGTCTGATGGGAACATCTGGCAGAGTCCCCTGTCAGAAGTAGCTTCAACTCCCAGCTCCGGCAAAACTGTGACCATGTCCCGAGGGAGGTGGGGGACATTGAGTCCGAATGGGCCAAGTTCCGTGACCTCTATTGTTGAGGCGGCTGACAGCTGTGGTCGTAAGGTGGTCGGTGCCTGTCGTGGTGGCAATCCTCGGACCCGTTGGTGGACACCGGCGGTGAGGGATGCTGTCAAGCTGAAGAAGGAGTCCTATGGGACCTTTTTGTCCTGTGGGACTCTGGAGGCAGCTAATAGGTACCGGCAGGCCAAGCGGAATGCGGCTTCGGTGGTTGCTGAGGCAAAAACTCTGCCGTTGGAGGAGTTTGGGGAGGCCATGGAGAATGACTTCTGGACGGCTTTGAGGAGGTTCTGGTCTACCATCCGGCATCTCTGGAGGGGAAAGCGGTGCAGTGTCCACACTGTGTATGATGGAGATGGTGTGCTGCTGACCTCGACTCGGGACATTGTGGGTCGGTTGGGGGAGTACTTCAAAGACCTCCTCAATCCCACTAACATGCCTTCTAATGAGGAAGCAGAGCCTGGGGACTCGGAGGTGGGCTCTCTCATCTCTGGGACTGAGGTCACCAAGGTGGTCAAAAAGCTCCTTGATGGCAGGGCCCCGGGGGTGGATGAGATATGCCCGGAATTCCTCAAGGCTCTGGATTTTGTAGGACTGTCTTGGTTGACACATCTCTGCAACATTGCATGGACATCAGGGACAGTCCCTCTGGATTGGCAAACCAGGGTGGTGGTCCCCCTCTTTAAGAAAGGGGACCGGAGGGTGTGTTCCGACTACAGAGGGATCACACTCCTCAGCCTCCCTGGAAAAGTCTATTCGGGGGTCCTGGAGAGGAGGGTCCATCAGATAGTCGAACCTCGTCCTAGTCGTGGAACAGTGGGCCAGCTCTACACCCTTGGCAGGGTCCTGGAGGGTGCATGGGAGATTGCCCAAACAGTCTACATGTGTTTTGTGGACTTGGTAAAGGCGTTCGACCATGTGCCTCGGGGAATCCTGTGGGGGGTGCTCTGGGAGTATGGGGTACCAGACCCCCTGATAAGGGCTGTTCGGTCCCTGTACAACCAGTGTCAGAGCTTGGTCCGCATTGCCGGCAGTAAGTCGAACCCATTTCTGGTGAGAGCTGATTTAGATTAGATTTAATTATAACTTACAAAGTTGAAATTCAAATTTTAAATATTACTCCATTAAATGTAGTTATTTCCGATCACTTCTTAATTACATTTGATTTAGTTCTGCCCATGCCAGCGCACTCGCAGATTAAAACAAAGACAGTGCGACATCTAGATTGTAATTCTGCTTCAAAATTTATAGATACCTTGAGTAAGTCGAGTGTAATTGTGGAAAACCATTTAGATCAGTTAACATCAAATGTAAACGTGGAAAACAATTTAGATCAGCTAATATCACATTATAATGTGACCTTGAGAGATGCTCTGGACACAGTGGCTCCCCTAAAAACAAAAGTGATCAAAGCACATAGAAACTCTCCCTGGTTTAATGAAAATACTCGAGCTCTTAAATTAGAGTGTCGAAAACTGGAGCGCAGATGGAGAACAACAAAGCTACATATCTTTCAAATTGCATGGACAGAGAGTGTAAATAAATATAAAAAAGCTCTCTTTAAAGCTCGCTCAGAATACTATTCTACATTAATAGATAGCAATAATAAAAATCCTAGGGTACTTTTAGAGCAGTGGCTAAATTAACAAATGGGAATTCAGATCAACAGTGCAAAATACCAACAGATATTAGCAGTACAGACTTTATGAACTTCTTCAATGAGAAAATTAAAAATATAAGATCCCAGATCTCAGCATCACAGTACAAACCAAATACTAGCTTAGCAGACCCTGCCACATTGCATTCAGCACTTTAGTAATTTTAATCCTGTAACTCACCAGGAAGTCTTAACTTTAATTACTAAAATGAAGCCCACTACTTGTTCCCTAGATCCAGTGCCAACAAAACTAGTAAAAGTGCAATGGATGTTCTTGCAGCCTATTCTAACCATTATCAATAGTTCATTACTGCATGGCACAGTACCTGATGCACTAAAAGTGTCAGTCATTAAACCTTTACTTAAAAAGTCAGACCTAGACCCACACATACTAAATAACTATAGGCCTATTTCAAATTTACCATTTCTCTCTAAAATACTAGAAAAGTAGTCGCCAGTCAGCTTCAGTCACACCTTACGCATTACAATTTATTTGAGAAATTCCAGTCTGGCTTTCGCACTGGTCATAGTACAGAAACGGCACTAACACGGGTTGTAAATGACATTCTGATATCCTCTGATGAAGGAAATTCCACTGTAATTATGTTGTTGGACTTAAGTGCAGCATTTGACACCATTGACCATTCTATTTTACTGCACAGGCTAGAAAACGATGTTGGGCTTACAGGCCCGTGCTCGCTTGGTTCAGTTCTTATTTATCAAATCGATTCCAGTATGTACAGAAATGTGCAGACAGTACTCCATCATTATACACAGAAGTTCAATATGGTGTCCGCAGGGCTCAGTACTGGGACCTTTACTGTTTTCACTTTACATGCTTCCACTGGGATCTCTCATTAGGAAACATAATGTTAATTTTCACTCGTATGCAGATGACACCCAGTTATACCTTTCATTTAAATCAAATGAAGTTTCTCCGATGTTGTCTTTAATTAGTTGTGTTAGTGAATTAAAGGAATGGATGAATGAGAACTACTTGTCTTTAAATACAGATAAAACAGAGATGTTAATTGTTGGAGGGAATGACGCTGATCACAGCAATATTTTGTCGTCATTTAACTCAGTTGGAATCCCAATTAATTTTACTGAATCAGCCCGCAATCTAGGAGTTATCTTTGACTCTAGCATGTCATTTAAAGCGCATATTACAAAGTCGTCCAAAACATGTTTTTCCATCTTAAAAATGTTAGGAAATTAAGGCGCTTTCTAAATAAACAGGATTGTGAGAAATTAATTCATGCATTTATCTCTAGTAGGATTGACTACTGCAATGCGGTGTTCACTGGCTGTTCAAACTGTTCTCTATACAGCCTCCAGTTAATCCAAAATGCGCTGCAAGAATTATTACAAGAACAAGAAAATATGAACACATAACCCAGTTCTTAAATCTTTACACTGGCTCCCAGTTAAGTTTAGGGCAGATTTCAAAATCCTCCTTTTAACATATAAAGCATTAAATGGCCAAGGTCCGCTTACTTGTCTGAACTTATCATGACTTACAAACCTGAGCACATTAAGATCTCAAGATGCCGGTCTGCTTAGGATTCCAAGGATTAATAAAATAACAGTGGGAGGTCGAGCTTTTAGTTACAGGGCCCCTAAACTGTGGAATGGTCTTCCTGCTTCCATAAGAGATGCCCCTTCAGTCTCAGCCTTTAAATCCCGGCTGAAGACTCACTACTTCAGTTTAGCATATCCTGACTAGAGCTGCTGATTAACTGTACATACTGCATCTCTGTTTTAGTCATTAGCACTATAACATAAGTAACATGATAATTATATTTGAATACTAACCCTCACCTATTCTGTTTCTTTTCTCGGTACCCAAATGTGGCATTGGTGCCACGGCCCACCTGCCAAGTTGTTTGCCTGCCTATGGTAAAGTCATCCCTGATGGAGGATCACAGGAATCATGGGAAAGAGGGGTCCTTTTATCGGAGCAACGTTTCAGCCGTGGCATGGCCAAATGGGGAGGCAGCTAGATGGATGAGGTCTCCAGGACTCTAAAAATATCCAAACCTAATTATGTCATATCATCTACTGTTAAACCGTACTTCTAAAATTTTTATTATTATGCTGTCTTAAGGAATTGTTCTGTTCTGTATATTGTATTGTATTGACCCCCTACTTTTGACACCCACTGCACGCCCAACCTACCTGGAAAGGGGTCTCTCTTTGAACTGCCTTTCCGAGGTTTCTTCCATTTTCCTACAAGGTTTTATTGGGAGTTTTTCCTTGTCTTCTCAGAGAGTCAAGGCTGGGGGGCTGTCAAAAGGCAGGGCCTGTTAAAGCCCATTGCGGCACTTCCTGTGTGATTTTGGGCTATCCAAAAATAAACTGTATTGTATTGTATTGTAGCTGGACTCTGTCAGGGCTGCCCTTTGTCACCGATTCTGTACATAACTTTTATGGACAGAATTTCTAGGCGCAGCCTGGACGTTGAGAGAGTCTGGTTTGGTGGGCTCAGGATTGAGTCACTGCTTTGTGCAGATGATGTTGTCCTGTTTGCTTCATCAGGCCGTGATCTTCAGCTCTCTCTGGATCGGTTCGCAGCTGAGTGTGAAGCAGCTGGGATGGGAATCAGCACCTCCAAATCCGAGAACAGGGTCCTCAGCCGGAAAAGAGTAGAGTGCCCTCTCAGAATTGGGAGCGAGATCCTGCCCCAAGTGGAGTCGTTCAAGTATCTTGGGGTCTTGTTCATGAGTGAGGGAAGAATGGACCGGGAAATCGACAGGCGGATCGTGAAGTGGGCTCTACATCGGTCTGTCGTGCTGAAAAAGAAGCTGAGCCACAAGGCAAAGCTCTCAATTTACCATGCAATCTATGTTCCTACCCTCACCTGTGGTCATGAGCTGTGGGTAGTGACAGAAAGAACAAGTTTATGATTACAAGCGGCTGAAATGAGTTTCCTCCTCAAGGTGTCCGGGCTTTCCCTTAAAGATAGGGTGAGACGCTCAGTCATCCAGAAGGGGCTTAGAGTAGAGCCGCTGCTCCTCCGCATCGAGAGGAGTCAGATGAGGTGGCTCGGCATCTGAACAGAATGCCTCCTGGACACCTCCCTGGTGAGGGGACATCTAACCGGGAGGAGGCCCCAGGGAAGACCCAGGGCATGCTGGAGGGATTCCCCCAGAAGAGCTAATAGAAGTGGCCGGGGAGAAGGAAGTCTGGATATCTCTGCTCAAGCTGCTGTCCCCGCGACCCGATCTAGGATAAGTGGAAGAGGATGGATGGATGGATGGTTTATTCACAGACGTGGATTTTATTTTATATTTTTATTTTTGTTCCTTTTAAATATTTTTTTTCATGTTTCTTGGTTGTGTTGCTTGTGTATCTGCTTTTTAAATTTTGTACTATGTCTTTAAATGTGAGCCTGTTTCTTGTGTCATGTCAGTGATACCCTAAGAGGTGGGGACACTCCTCAGACCTCCCTCTGGCTATTGAAGGTTAAAGGTTAAAGGTCTTTGGAGTGGTGCATTGATGTTTTTTTCTCTCTTTTGCTCCGTTTATTCGATTTTGGCTTTAGATTGTGATTTGGGGCTTGTTTGACTAGAATTGCCCATTTTTAAGTTTTTGTTTAGTTTTCTGTTTTTTTAAATATGTATCCTCGTTTATATAGGTTCCTTTTGAGGACCCTCTCTTTAAGCCAAAGATTTTTTTAATCAAGTTGACACGACAGACTATCTGCCTCAAAATCTTAAAATTAACCTAACTGAAAAATAACACCCATCTATTTTGTCTGACATTTACCTATCAGCTTTCCTTTTTTCATTTTTATGATAAGTAAAGACTATGAATGGCTTTTCACTCCCTTTATGTTAGTGCATATATTATTCCTATGCAAATTTGATTGGTACCAATTCCCAGTTTCCAATATTATAATTTTCTTTAGTAGATGGCAGATTCCAGGATAAAAAGCATAGGGATGCATTTTTCCTGTGTCCAGAAAATGTCCTTACTTTCTCGCTTAGAGTATCTACTTGTATGAAAGGCAAAGAAGTATCAGGAGAGTGAAGGACAGATGATAAATAGAGTATTAAATGAAGATTATCTGAAGCCTGTTGCCCTTTTGGAGTCTGTTAAAATGTATTTGACTTTTTAGTAGGCCCAGTGAGATTATGGTATGGATGTTTTTAATAAACCCATGATTATAGTTTATGAAACCCAGAAAATACTAGATCTGCTTAACTGAGTTTTGGTTTTGGTAGTTTTTGAAGTGTTTGCTTGATTTGTGCTTTACCTTTTATGTGTACCTTGATACCTGTGGAAAATCTAGTAACGGATGAAATTTGGTTTTCTCCCATTTGAGAAATAAATGTTTTTTTCCTGAGGCAGGACAAGACTTCTTGAGCATGTGCAGTATGTGGTTTTAAATTAGGAGAAAATATTCTAATACATGTTATACTAAAACATCATGGAAATATTGTTAATCAATAATTGAAAAACAGTAGAAAAGTAGCTAACCCATACATTGTTGCAAGGTGTGTGTGGTGAACTAGAGCTGTATTGAATACTGTTTTTCATTTATCTTTATCCCAATTCCAAATTGGATTTCTAGGTGCTTCTCAAATCTAACTTTGTTGTTATAATGGAATTTCTTTTATTTGATTCAGGCAATATTAGGTAAAAGAAATAAGTATCCTTTTTTGTTACATTATTTATTACCAATAGTCACTGTGACTTAGCTGCTTAACAGAGAGTTGATTATACTTTAAACAATGAAACATGTGGACAAAGGGTTGTTTAATGCAGTGTGGTATTTCTCACTAATGATGTTGATGCAAGACTTGATTGTATCATTACATTTCGGTTTGCAAATACTCCATTGTTTCATTGAGCTGGGGGGGTGGTCCCCACTTGGTCATTTTGATGATCATTTCATCTAGTAGGGAGGTGGGGTGTTGTCCACTTGCCCTCAAAGGCCCCTGGGCATGCACTCAAGACACCCTGATGGTAGATCCAGATCAAGATATGTCTTTTCTTTAATTGTAAAAATGAATCAAACTCTAGACCATTAACAAGGGTCTATACACCAAATCTGTATACATGGTTGAAAATCTTTAAGGTTAAAACAAAAGTCAATGTTGGAGTCTAAACTAAGCTAAAGCCAAAAACAGGATCATTAACTTAGTTATTTGGTTGATTAACTTGCAATTGCACTACTCCTTCAGGAGGTCTTTCGTTTAAGGAATTAAAGTTTAAACACTATGAAATGTGCACTGCCATTTGTCATATTATGATTACCACGATGTTACAAGTCACGTGACACATGCATTTCATGCCTAGCAACCATGCCTCACTGTAGCAACCAAAAGCTTTAAAATGGCGATGTTCATAGAGAAAACACAAAAAGTGGAATAATGATAAAAAGCAGATATAATGAAAACAATAATAGCACATTCTATACAGTAGAAAATACAGTTCTGTGGAAATGGTTCTGATGCTGAAGCCTGACCAAAACACACTGGGAGAAAGTTCTTCAGCATGAGAGGCACAAAGGTAGATGAACATTCCTTAAGACTTTTGTACTGAAGCTTTAGGATGGAAAGTAGACATGTATTAACATCTTACCGACTAATAGATTTACAACATTTAATCAACACAGTTGAACCATGTGAATGCATTTTGAGCTTGTTGATACACTTTTATTACCCTGCTACTCTAGTGAAAAATGAATGTTGTTGAGGTATAAAGCACAGGTGTGGCCCCTGATGGTGACTTAATTGTACTCATGTTAAAAAAGCAATTCTGAGACCATCTTCATTGGTTTGAAAGTAAGTGGAACATTGAGATACTTATAAATAGCTTATAGAGTGTCTGAGCTGTCCTCAGCAAATTCTGAACAGATTATATCTGGTTATTGTCTACTATTTACTAGTCTAAGTCATCAGTCATCCTCCAAGTCTGCGTCATGATATTCAAGATTGTTGTTAGAATTGTCAGAGGCTTGTTTTCTTCTACTTTTCACCCTGATTATATTGCCCTGGATGGCTTGCCTTGGGATTTCAGTTGCAGTCTTTCCTTTTACTTAAGCATGTCAAACATATTAAAACTATGTTTTTAATCAATACAGCTAAGAGTATACCTAGTCATTGAAAATAAGTCATGATGGTATTACTTTTGCTTTTCTTGATGATTGAATAGGTTTTCCAGTTGTCACAAAAATGTCTGGAGATCTCATAGTCCTCTCAGAATACACCACCTCTCCAAGTCTTGGTGTAATTAAAACTACAAGACGGGTGAGTAAGAGCTAAAAGGAAAGGTCCACTGTAGAGTAATAAGAGACACTTACAGCAATGTAAAGGGCTGGTCCTTTATATATGTTACTTATAGCATTTAAAGCGGTTTAAAGTGAGATCTTTAAAAGCCAACCATTCTAAGACTGCAAAAATGCACAATTCTTGATCAGACTTCATGCAGGCATGTCTTATAAATTTCCTGAAAGTGTCTGCTGTAATATTTATATGAAACTGCTGAAGTAAAGCCTTTTTGTAACAACAAGGTGTCAATACTGAATAGAAATTCTCTCCCCTCTTAGATTTGCTTTAGAATCTAATTTTGCATTGGTGCTAGCGTTGGTGGGTTCTTTTTTTCAGAGATAATAGGAATTTTATATATTTAATCACTGTTAGTTGAGTTTTTTGCTTTATCAAAAAGGAAATGATTTTCATCTATGCTTGAGTTCTGAGGACAATGATGGCTCTCCCCATGTAATACTTACCAAACTACAATAGACTAGTCTCTGATACACAAAAGACTTTTTATTCGCTAAACACAATTAACATATTGGTCCTTCTCTACTGTAGTTATCCATCTTTTTTTTTCTCCACTCCTCTCGGCTTAGGAGAAGAGTCAGATCTCTGAGCATATTCATTGTGTCACATGCTTTCTCCGGAAGCACCACTGGGTCTGATGGATGATTGTTGGGAGCCTGCCACCTCTTCAAGACATCCCTTCAGCAGCTCAAAGGTACCTAACAGGGCTGCCCACTTGAAGTACACTTACCATGCAGCCCTGTGGGAATCTTACCCAGAGTGATGCCAGAGATATGTTGCCACCTAGTGTGCTGGGTTAACACTGGTCTTCAACTGTCATCAATTTACACCATCTACCGCCAACTGCCCCTCGGCTGGTACACCAGTCCGTCTGCACCTATCTCTGCAATGTAAAAGTCCATATTACTAAAGCAAAGAACTCTGTTTCATACTCACATGAAGAATATGCTGAAATTCCATATGGGTTGTAACACTAGATGGCGATACACCAGTGCTTAACCCAACACACAGACACTGACAACACGAGTTAAAAGCACCAACAAATATTTTAATGCTTCTTCTTCTTCTCAAACAGTGCATCCAAAGCACCACAGTCACAATATATCAATAAACACACAATATTCTTCTCCTCCACACCTCCCAGCAAGCTCTGTCCTACTCCTCCTGAGTCAGGCTCACTTGCTGGGTCTCCACCAGTTCTTTATATAGTCTTTGACCCAGAAGTGGTTCTTCCGACCATATGACTGACTGGCACTTCTGGGTCTATTGAAGAACTGATATTTTCTTCAGCCTGGAAGTACTTCGGGGCTTCTGTCCTTATGACTACCTCATACTTCTGGGCTAAAAGGAAAGTATATGTCCCCATTTTCTTTGACAGCTCCCCCTGCTGGCACCCACAGCCCCCAGCAGGACTCTGGGGCACTGTCACACTGCAGGTGGAGCTGCCATCATTTTGGGGGAAGCAGTGTCGGCAAGTAGATGCCTTCCCCCATCCTTCCATTCCAGGGGCTTCCCGGACAGGTTGAGCTGCCAGCCGTCCATCACAGGGTATAGACAGTTTCAAAAACATTCAGACTTCATTTTTCTCTTTTCTGGTTTTCCATAAATATTTTTTGTATTCTGAATAATGCAATTGGCCTGTTAAAATATTTTTTGTGTTTCATGCCTAATGGTGCTGAAATACACCTCTAAAAATGCAGTTTTCCCTTCATGAATGGACTGTTCACTGAGTCAGTTCTATGGTATTTTATTTTATTATCTTTGACATTAGAACCTGAAGAGCACTTTGGTTTCAGATGGAATTTGTTTGCAACAGTAAAATATGAAATATCCCAGAAGTTCACACACACCTCAGTCAATGCAAAATGAATAAAGCTAGCTGACTTTCTTGATTCTTTTCCTTGCAAATATAGTATGACTTTTACAGATGTTTTATGGTCAGCTTATCTCTGAATTATAGTTTGAAACTGTCCAATTAAAAAATTCTGCAAGAAAAGTATCATAAAAATTAGTTTTAATTACTTTGATTGAGTTTACAGTTCATCCTAAACTGTAATTAAATGCAGTTTTTTTCAAGAGCACAGAGTCTTCCAAGGTTAAAGAGAAGGTCAGTTACTCACCATCTTCTTTCCTCCTGGTTTGGTGATGCTTCAGGCATGGCAATTGTATACAGGCCAGGTTTTGCATAGGAGCTCAAGTTTAAGGCAGTCACTTGCAACCAGAAAGCTACCTTTAATTACAACACACAGGAAATTACACAGTGAATGGTTGGGGCGGTGATAAGGGTCTGACACTGAGGGATGACAGCTTCTGAAATCCGAGCACTTCATCACAAAGCTACTTATCACAAGAGGCTGTCTGGAAAGCAGACAATCTGATTTTACTGTCAACCCAATTCATAATTAATATATTTATCAAATTAATTACTGAAAAAAATCTTGCTGCTGCCGTTCGCCACCAAACAGTGGTTAAATTCATTGGCTGTTGGCTCCGCTTACTGCTAATAACTGCGCTGTCAGTTTAATGAGAGCTGGAGTGGACCTGTAGTTTAGTTCCATGACAGACAAATTGCTCCTCTATAGAGAATGATACAGAGAATTTAAAGGAAGAAAAGAAATATGTCATTGTTTGGTGACAACCACAATCGCAGCCTTGTCTTAAAAACTTCGAATCAATTCGAATATACATGAAAGAGAGGAACAGAGAAGAGTGGGGGTCTGGGGGTGGACTCTTATGGCACTAATTCAGAATATCTTATGGATTTCTATATTAAGACTTTTACCAAGAGTTAACAAAAGGTATTTTATTTTTCAGAGTGACTTTTATTTTTAGGACTATAAAATCATTGTGACATAAATATGAAATGTTACCTGTTTAAAGTGCTTCTAGACCTACACTTTTACAATTTAGTTCTTCATTTTTTAGTCCTGGTGCCCTGTCTAGGACTGTTTCCATCCACGAGCCCAGTGTTGTCAGAAAAGGCTTTGGCAAGCAGCAAACTTAAATTTGATTCATTGGGTTTGAGAATGTTATTTTATTTTTTCTGTGTTACATACTTAGTATGTATATTATTGAAATCATCATGCATCCATTTTGCATTGTTTCTATTCTGTTTAATTTTTTTTTTTAAATATTGTAACATAAAAAATGCCTTGTATGTATATTTGTTTGTGTATTATAAAATTACACAAAAACATAAAGATTTGTGGTATCAACTTAGTAACCCAGTATAATTTGACAGTTGTGAAGAATAAAATTGCAGTTAGTTGTGGTGATGTCTTTAAAGACAGGAGTCCAAATCAAACTGAAGTAGGTAACTGGTTTGCCGGTTTATGAAGAAAGATGGTAGGAAGGGATGGGTTCAGGAGGACAGAAACTGGAGATGACATCAGTGATAGTTGGGTCGTCAATCACCCAGTCTGCAGAGGGAGAAAGAGGAAAAGGATCAGAGGACAGCGCTGGCTCGGTGGGTAATTACATTTACTAAAACCTGTAAGTTATCTCGTTGTATAACGTATGGGGATTGGGGGATAGCTTAAGGGTTCAGATAATTGTAATTTCATGCCAGATCACCAGAGGGCACTGCTGACTAATGCCTTTTCTCTTCCCCTCTCTGCCGACCAGCAGATTGATGGCCATAACATCAATGATGTCACTTCTGGTGTTCACCTGGAACTACCTCTTCCTGCCAGAAGTCCATAAGACCAGAAGCTCCGCCATCTTGAGTAGTCTGAGTTTCTTTTCCTTTTTAATACATTTTGAACCTGTGTTTAGTTTCATTATATGGGGTTAGCCCTCAGATGCCCCAAGGATTTATGATCTCTTTTGACTCTTGTATATAAAATGAATACATGCAAATATTTGTTGTATATTGTATATAACTTTTACTGGAACAAGTACTGTGTTGCACTATTTCCTTAACAGAATACTTCCCCCATTTGTTGGTCAAGAATCCTGTCCTCAGTTCAAAATGTTATTCCCATGAGACTTTAGGTTTCCTGTTTATGGTGTGTGCTGATAATTCTGGAAATACATATTTAACAATATTTTAATGAAAAAATGCATGCAATTTACATGTTAAGAGCATACAGCTGGATAACTGACATATTGACAATGGGCGCCATGAGGATTATGTAACACATTATGCAACGAGTAATAGTGAGGTTATTTTTTTCCATGGATGTTTTTCTCATAATTTGGTCTTGAGCAGCACTGGTCACTATTGGCTTCTATTGTATTGTAAACATTTTTCTGTCCATTCTGTATGGAAACATTACATTAAAAATTTTCATAGCCTCCGCTACAAAATACATTAAGTGAGTAACACATAAAAATATTATTTTTGGGCGGCTTATATCTTTGTTTGCTAATATTTTCCATATTGTACAGAATACATGAACCTAAAACAATAAAATTTGTTTTCATTGTTCATTACTCTATTTCTTTTAAATGTGACACAATTACTATCAAAGGATATGTAACTTAAAATGCTCACATACCAATAAAATCAAATCAAAAACAGTTATATGCTGGATTTTTTTATTGTCAAACCAATGAAATAATGCAATATGTCTGTTTCATTATGAGAAAGGAAGGTTCACTAGAAAAGTCAAATGTAAAACATATAGAGGCAGAAAACAAGATGATTGAATACCATAATGGAGGGCAATGTCTAAGACAAGAAAGGCATTATTGATTGATTGAAGTCCTGGATGGTACTGGCCATTAGATCATCAAAAGTTGGAAAAAAGCACAGTAAATATGTAGTTTAAACAACAACATTTAAAGTATCTGCGGTACCTTTATTTAACTGTAAAGACTTAAATTTAATCTTCTTGCATGTCATACCCCTGTTGAGGCGATCTTCAAGTAAATTGAGGTTTTGAGTGTATGGTAGCTAACTGGAAAATAAATAATCCTTCCAGAGTTTTATCGTACATTATATTAAGAGTAAAACTGAGTTAGGCTGATATGTAAACAAACAAGAAGCCAAAATAATGCATTGAGAAAATGGCAGTACCTATATTAATATTTGTTTAAATCGAAAAGTAGTGTAAGTTATTAGTAGATTAAGGTGAGAGTTTTATCTAGTACAGTGTCTCTCTGCCACCGGCAGGTTGGCCCTTATTGGGCATCCAAGTTGGTCTGAGTTGGGACCCTCCCCACTTCACCCCAACCTTCTTATAAGATAAGTAAATACATTGATGTAGTATACAGGACTTCTAATGAAGTTCATTCATATACAGTGATGAAAAATAATCATAGTGATATACAAAACCAAAGACTGCATGCACCAGGTCCTGCGACAGGTTTTCAGTTTTTTCATTGAAAAGAGGTCAGTGAGTAATGCTTTCAGAGATTGGTTAAATTTATCTGTTTCTGGGCACAGCACAAATCCAGCCATCTGTATGAGCCATATATCTCCAGTTAGATTCAGGTTGGAGAACTGACAAACTACTGAAAATTTGCCTGCTTCTGTTATAGCACATGAGAACCCAAATTTTGAAGGTGCCCATGAAGGGGAAAAAACAGGATGGAACACAAAATGTGTATACTGTGTGACAGATAGGGGGCGCTGTCGTCCCCTTGAACCCTCAGATCAGATGCCAGACACCAGATAAAAGTCCAATAATAATTTTTATTCGGACCAAAATGTGCACAAAGCACCCTCCTCTCCACAATACTCATAAACAAATACAATCAGTACTCAATAAACACTCCACCACTATCAGACACGTTGCCACCCTTCCACCCAGCTCAGCTCAATGTCTGGGATTTCCCATCATCCTTTTATAGTCCATGACCCGGAAGTGCTTCTGAACCCACAGTCCATGTGACTTCCTAGCACTTCCAGGTCCGATCCAAATTCTTCTTTTCATCCTGGAAGTACGTCATTTCTTCTGTCGCTGTAATTAAGACGTACTTCCGGGTTAGAGGTGACATAGAGGTCTCCAAGCCTCCCTGCAGCATCTCCTGGTGGCCCTGACATTATCCAGCAGGGCTGTACAGGAAAACTTCAATGTCCATTATGCCCTGCTGGAATTCAGCACATCTCAATGTTGCAGGGATAGGTCCCTCTGGCGGCCTGGGGGTATTGGCCAGGATGAATGTCCGGCCATAGTCCACAACTGTTAAATGATCATGGTGTTTGAATTGTTATTACTCTTAATTTATTTCATGATTTTAAATGTTAGGCAATTTGCTTCTTTTAATCTGTGGTGTACAAATTGTGGAGGCATGCATAGTTTTCAGTCCACTTTCTGGTGACTTCCCATTTGCTCCCCATATTGTTATCCTGAGGAAGTAAAAAGATTTGTGACAATATACATTCTCACATCAGTAGTCTACTAAAAATCAAATTCGAGATCTCCAAAGACAAAATAGTGAAAGGTTAAATAAGGTTAGTATCGCTTATACACATAGTGCTGGGCTCAAAAGAAATCATTGTGTTCTCCGGTATTTTATGCATGTTATCGAGGAATAGGCATCGTCCAAAAGAGAAGAATATATTTAAAAAGGCTATAAATTATGAAAATGAATTAATTTATGTGAACATTCCACAATCAGAATCTTACCTACATATGTATCCACCATATATTTGACAGCACAATGAGCACCAACATTGTTTTAAGAAAACATTTACATATAGCTTGAATTTTTCCAGTCATAGTAGACAGTGTAGTTACTGATGACCTATGGAAAATCCAGCACAATTTGATGCATTAGAGGTTGCCACAGTAATTTTGAAAAAGAAAAGATATGCTGAAACAGGAATTTTGCAAGCCCAAGGTGTTATTTAGAGCACCTTTTGTCTTTCACCCACTATCAAAAGATAATGATGGCCACCATACAGTATCTGCATGAAAGTGCTTAATCTTAAAAGTCACCCAAGAAGCCATACATGTGCTCATTACACTTTGTGGAAAAGAAGCTGAAAGATGTATAGCCCTAATAAGTGGCTTGGGTACAATACCCTCATTTCTGAGACGTGGACAGTCCTAGTGCAGAAAAGAAAAGGTATGTGGGGAAACATTGTTTTAATGATTTTTCAACTTCTTACTATCTAACATCTGCCTCAGTGTTCTGCCTTTGAATTATATAGTGTGTGTGTAGTTTGCAGGTTCATTACATGGGTTGTCCTTTCACAACTAAACTCTGAGGCTCTAAATCTTACTTTATTATATTGGTTTTGGTATTTAATAACCAATGTATTCTCTGCTTTGGCAGGTGGCTATAAGGCTCACAATTTATGCAATGTATAAATCTGTATTCCTCTGTTATTGCTGATGATAAAGATAGAAGAGATCTCAATAATCCAATGTGAAATAAGACAGACCAGAAACCAACACATGTTGACACTGGTATTCAGTCTAAATTGTTCAGTTTTTGTGAGCCCAGCTACTCCGTTGCTTTGCCTGATACAGACCCATCTGCCACAAGACATTCAAACATAACTATTCCCAAATCAGATTTATGGAACTGTGCCTGCTTATGGCTGTACTCAAATTATAAGTAAATTGCCATATTCTCTTCACATTATGTTGAAAAGTGGTATACATTGTAATTGTTGAAAAAAATAGCCTTATTTTTCATTAAATCATTGCGGCGTGGCTATGTGACTTTCCATAGTGAGTAGTGGTGCAGTAGTGTCCTGTGGTTTCCCACAGCACTAGACTGCTAAACAAGCATCCATACTGAGTGATTGTTTGTCTTTATTTATCTGTCTAGACTCCACTTTCAAAATAAATCCATGCCATTAAGGGGCTAGTCCAACATTACCAATTGGAAATTACCAGTATGCTTTAGCACTCCTGTAATTTTTTTCATTGTTGACCTTAGCTAAATAATAAAGAAAAGTAATTAAAAATGTCCCTGTACATCACAGGTGACCACTTGCATAAGTTCTCCTCCTAGATTGTCATCTAGTATGGGTTCAGGGCCATACTGTCTTAATAGATAAGTGGAATAAGTGGCTGCACTTTAACTGTTATCTTAAAAAGGAAATTATGGCATGTAAACCTGGAAGCATTTTATGGTCAGCACATTGCCACCTTGTTTAATGTTGCTGGCCCACAGCTTCAGAGACTTAGTTTTGAGTCCTAGATCTGGTCACTATCTGTGAGAGCTGTGCACAGTCACCCTATTTTTCAATTTGTTTTTTTCTCAGAGATGTTTACATATTAGGGTGTTGTCAACACTAATTTGGTCCAGAGTGAATAAACACGGATATAAGCTTCTGTGTCCTCTGTGATGCTCCATGGTTTGTTCCTTCTTTGCTCCTGATGTTGGCAGGTAGGGTCTAACTTCTTGCAAATCTAAGGACTGGGTTAAACAGCAATTGAATGGTTCTATTTGCATAAATTGTTGAATAATTCTTTACGTTCTTTTCTAGGGATTAGAACACTAGAACAATGGTGACAAGAAGAGGCATTTCACCCTAACAAGCTCATCCATCCAATTCACCTAGCTACTCCGAAATAAAAGCAAGTTGAGATTTAAAGGTCTCTTAAGTCCTAATCTCCACCCTATTACTTAGTAATTTATTTCATGTGTCTATGGTTCTTCACATGAAGAAAAACATTCTAATATTTGTGAGAAATCTGCCTTTAACAAGTTTCCAATTGTGTTTCTATGTTCTTCTTGCAGAATTTTAATGTAATGTTGGGATCCACTGTAGTAATCCCCTTCATAATTTTTAAAAACTCGAAACATGTCATATTTTAATTTCTATGTGGTTGAACTGAAAGAGTTCAACTGCTTCAATCTCTCCTCATAGCTCATAACTCTTATTTCCAGTATCTGCCTAATTACTTTTCTCAGGACTTTGTCTAGTACCTCTATTTTGTAATAAGTGTACTGTATATAGTATTCCGGGTGAGTCATTGCCAGTGTTTTAAGCACAATCTTTTTTGACTTGTACATGCAGCACAATATTAACAAAGTAATATAGTGCGTAGAGTACCTACTGTATATAGTAACCATACATTTGCAATTTGTCTGAAGACTTTCGCATTAAAAGATGTACGGTGAATTTCCTAGTTCAGCCCCTCTCTGTGTGACCTTTGCCAGTCTCAGGGTGTACATGTGATTTTTTTTTGTTTGCTCTGGTTTCTTTACACATTACAAATATGTGCACTTTAGGTTAAATGGAAACTCTAAATTTACCTGGGGTGAGAAAATGTGTTTGAAAGTGAGTGAGATTGACTGATAGAGGGTTGATCCTGTTGCTATTATGTGATGCCCACGATTGGATGAATGTGTTGATTGATAGATGAGTTGAAATGGGTGTGTATGTTAGAGAGTATGTGTACTGCTGGACTACACTCGGGTTCTTCAACCATTATGAAAATGGGCTCTCAAATTAAACATAACATTCTTCAACATAGTTTTTGAAATTGGGGGGTTATGGTGAGAATGGGCCCTGTCTTGCCAAGCTTTAGGAGCATGATAGGAAACAGTCCTGGGTGTTGGTCCTCTGCAGAGGCCACTCAAGCACATACAGTATGTAACACCAGTTTAGAATCACCAATTAACCTGACAAGCAGTTCTTTAGGGTGCAAGATGAAAAACAGACTAAAATCCACACAAACAAAGAATACGGAAACTCCATAAACACAACAACCAGACATGGGAATTGAAGCCAGGACACCAAATCTTTGAGGCAGCAGTTGCAGCTACAGCATCACTGTTCCACTGAACAATAATTCACTAAACAATTGCTATATGTACAGCTACATTTTAAGGGCTTAGGATTTCCATTTGTATTTGTTTTCAACTTGTAAGTCAAGTTCATTTTTCTTTCTTTCTTTCTTTCTCTTTCTTTCTTTCAACACTTTTACCTCTCTGTTCTAAGACTCTAGGTATCTACTTAATTTAAAAAAAAAACATCCTGACTCCTGACCTCCCACGGCCACTGTAACGAAAGTAGAGTCAGGAGAAGGAAAGTGGCAGGCTCCAGCTGAATGTGCAGAAGGGGATGGCCAGCAAGAAGTAAGCCATTTCATCAATGCATACTGAATCAGAGATAAAACCAAAAATAAATGGGAGTTAGTGGCTTAGATGATTAAGGCACAAATGTGCACATTTAATCTCCAGTACCGGCACATGATATGAGCCTGAGCATGTCATTTAATCTGACAGTGAATCAGTTATACAGTAGAAATACCAGTAAAGTTGGTTGGTGTGATGTTCGATATGGATAGGTGCTGTGGCATATAAAGTTTTTATTGTTCTTTTATGAAGTCTTCCAGTCTGTAAATTTATCTTTCAAACAATTAAATAATCAACATATTCGAATATTGGAATACTGGAGGGCATAGAAATCTCACAGACTAGTTGGAGAGAAGAAAGGTTGGGGGATTCATCCGAATGTGACAAATTAGTTTGTTGCCTATGCCTATGAATTGTGAGCATTGATACATTGTAATAATATACAGTATACATAATATGGGATAAAAATACCTTGCTCAGTTTTGCCTTTAGATGGCAGCATATGGCTGCAAAATAGCTCCCTTAAGTGACACAAAACATTTTCAGTGTCTGAGGTACAGACATATATTTTGGTTCTTCAAAATCAAATAAATAACTGATTTAAAAAAAAAAGAGTTGATACTTTTTTGATTGTATCTATGCTATAACTTTATATGGTATATATTATATGTTCATACAGTACATAAAATGATACTAGCTTTCAGTTTTTGCACTGTATGACTGTCTAATTACATGGTATTATGCATACTTACATTTAAGTAGTTGTACCTAATCTGTTTGGTTAGCCTTTTTGCTTTAAAATATTATACTTTGTTAACATTATGTTTTTGTGCTTTATCTATCTCTTTATAGTCATAGACAAAGGATTGAAAATACCTAAGTTAAAGTGTTAGTGCCTACGTATTTCTGTCCCTTTAAGGTATTCATCTTATAATTTGTTAAATGAAACATACTCCTTTCTTGTGCGCTTGGTCGGTCATTTCTGTCTAAACCCTGTAGACTTAAAAAAAATAATATAGGAAGAGATAATAAAAAAAACCCAAAGCATTGTATATTCTATGCATGTACCTCTGTCCTCAATGCTTTTATACAATACGTTATGATAATTCTGGAAACATGTGATGTTACAATCATGCATGACAAGCAGAGGCATTTTAACTGGTCTTATTTAATGGAACTATAACACCAGAAAATACCACAAAGAGAAAATTGATTCCCATTACTTAATTGTCCATAAGAACAAAATTAAATAAATAAATTGAGTATACTTTTCAAAATGGATTAAAGACATGGCTCGCTTAATATCATCCTGAAGTACAAGCTAAATAAAGCAGTCAAGCAAAACTGCGATGAATTTATAGCATATTTTAAGGTTAGTGTAAGGCTCTTGTAATTATATTTCACATAGTTGTTTTACTACACTGTATTTGCAATGTGGATACCAATATGCTACATATGGGCAACACAGTGGCACAGCGGTTAGTGGTGCTGCCTCACAGCCTCAGGAGACTGAATCCCAGTCTGGTCATTTCCTTTGTGAAACTTATATATTCTACCCATGTCTGCATAAGTTTTTCTTCAAGTACTCTATGATGTTAAAGATTTGTAAGGTCAGTTGACAGGTTAAGTGTATATTTGTGGGAGCATTGTTTGGAAGACAAGAACCTTTCTGGGAGGCTCTTTGATTTATACCCAGGGTCTTGATAGCCTTAAACCTTACAACCTTTAACAGATTTACGGGGTTTGACTATAAATGAATATATAGCAAGGAATGCTTTCATTATACAGTATTAGAATGCATTTAATTCTTTAAGACAGGGAAAATGTATACTGCACTTGCAATTGTGGGTTTTAATTATAACAAAGTATAAAATACTGCAAATGTCATGAAATGCAAACTTTTAATATGTTGACTAGAGTTTACCAATAATAACACTATTTCAAATGTAATTCCTGATCAATAATTCAATAGCAGATATAGAGAAAGATCTTATATTAATAAAATATATGTCTTTTAAAATCCTGAAATATTTGCTGATAATTTGTATTATTTAAACTTTTGTCATATTTTTAAGAAAAGGATATAGTTTCCAAGTTGTAGTTTTGTCATTTGTATTCTTTTATGTTGGAGTTGAATGGTACTCTGCATATGATGCATTTATTAACCTTGAAAGTGAGATTGTAGTAAGTAGGATCATGCTACCTAAAGTCCAAAAGCTGTGAAATCATTCTTGCAAGAAGAATTTAAGTTTAAAAGTTCAGCAACAGAATGTTTCTACCCGATACAGTTGACATATTTCTTACAACAAGCTTTTTCCATATTGGATTAATGAAATGTTTGTAGGTGACAAAGTAATAAAACAATAAATGTCTTCCTTTGTAGAAGGGTAACTCATAAGCATTGGCCTTGTCTAATAATAAAATAACTAAGACAAGAAATTTGTGAAGCAATGTGCATAAAAAAAGTACAAGTATAATTTTTGGCAACACCCTGTTCCAATACTAAGTGCTACTCCTTTCCAACTCTAGAAAACTGCTCATGTAACCCTGAACTCGATTAAACAGACTTGATGATAGGTAGACTGATAATTTTGTGTTTCAATTAATTTTAATCCATCTGTTAATTTTTCAGCATTTCATGGTTAGAATGTTGAAGATGTAGAGAGTATACAGAAAGCATAGGTAGATGGCAGGAATCAGCTTTAGACCACTTGTCAGGCATTCTTAGACTCACTTTTCAACCCATCCATGTGTAAGTTACATATGTCTGATTTTTATAAATAAATATACAAATATATATATACAAAGTATATATATACAGTGGAACCTCGAGATACGAACAGCTCTGTATACAAGAAATTCAAGATACGAGGAAAGTATGAGCGAAAAATTCGGATCTAAATACAAGCATTGGCTCACAGAACGAGCCACGAGCCAGGCTGTGGTTATGCGTGACGCGTTTCCCGATCCGCCTCGACTCGGGGATTCACCCAAGCTGAAGCTGCCAGCCCGTCAGCTCACTCAGTGTTCCTTGTTCTCCCATAGCGTGAGGATCTACGTGTTTGTGCGCTTGTGATTTCATTGTTTCGCTGTAGCAGTTCGGCCGTATAAGCGTATTCAAAAATATCGCGGACGTGCAGACGGAGAATAGGAGACGATTGCCCTCAAGAGGAGTACTAGGGTGTTGTACCGTGTTAGCCATTATGAATGCAGAGAAAAGCCAAGCAAAATGACACCTTTTATTAGCTAAGTAAAAAGATTACAATATGCTAGCTTTGATTACATCTTGCCTGAAGAAGGGGCCTGAATTGCCTCGAAAGATTGCATATTGTAATCTTTTTAGTTAGCCAATAAAAGATGTCATTTTGCTTGGCTTTTCTCTACCCTCAAGAGGAGAGAGAGAGAGAGAGGCACGTGCAAGATTAGAAGAGAGAGAGAGAGGCGAGCGAGCAAGAAAGATAAGGAGAGAGAGAGAGAGGGACGTGTGCGCGAGCGAGAGAGATAAGGAGAGAGAGAGAGAGACGCATGCGCGAGAGAGAGACGCGCACGAGAGAGAACCATCAGCTCAGTTATGATCACATGACGCTCAGCAGACAAACTGCATCCATTCTACTCGTATTGCAAGACATTGCTCATTTTATCAAGTCAAAATTAATTAAAAAATTTAGCTCATCTTGCAAAACACTCATAAACCAAGTTCCTCGCAAACCGAGGTTCCACTTGTATATATTATTTATCAGTGTTATTTGTTAGGAAAATTGATTTTTATGTTGAAATTTTTGGGGGTGCGGAACGGATTAACTGGATTTCCATTATTTTCAATGGGGAAGTTTGTTCTAGATACAAGAAATTCGCTCTACAAGCTCGTATTAAACTTGTATCTCGAGGTTCCACTATATATATATATATATATATATATATATATACATATATTATGTGTACTAAGTTCCCCCCTGCTCCCTTTGCTGCTCGCCAACCCCCCTTGCCTGCACCAGCCACTTCGCGTCTCTGCCGCTCGTGTTGTGAAGAGGAGGGCTGAACGCAAACCCAAGAAGAAGGAGTCTCTCCTCTGAAACACCCTCTTAGTCGGTGATACAATGGGAAACAAATGCAGTTTTTTTTTACCTCCTCATTGCTCGATCAGCTGCTGGCTTGATGATCTGCATCTGGTACAGCACTTCAAACATTTAAAAACCTATACAGCAGCTGTCCTACTCTTTGTCTTTTATTTCCATCCCCGGGCTTGGTTAAATCTTTTGGTACAAACTTTTATCTTGTGGGATGTGAGTTCTTGATATTTTTTAGATTATAATTTAAAAACATAACAAGAATCTGAAAATCTAACATTACATTAAAGTTCAATAAATTCTGAAAATAATGATACCAAACATATATATGTAGGTTTTAAAATAAGCAAATTTAAAGTGTGACAAAAAATGTGACATAAAAACGTCACATAAAATCATTGCACTTTTAGTTTTAGGATTTTATATATATAAAGTAGATATACAGGTATATATATAGTTTAATGTACTTTTATTGGTTGCATGCAATGGACAATTATAATAAAAATTTGCAAGATAAATCAAAAGAAGTCAAGAGATGAATTATAAATGTAAAGTTTAATGTGTTGTGTTTCTTTAGGTGAATATTCCACACATCTTCCCACAGATAGTGCCAATGCATCTAATCATATACACATGCAGATATTATTTCTTTGCAAAATGCTGTGCAATTCTGCTTAATAAGTTGTTGCCATATTTAAAGTAATAATAAATAAATAAGATTAAGACATTGCCAATGACCAGACCATGCTTGTCTGAGTTCCAGTTTCAAGTTGTAGTTAGTACCATGAGGTTGCTTAAATACTGAACTGTATATGTAAACGTGTGAAGCTCAAACCCCACTACTGACTCACTATGAGTCTTTTAGCGAAGTTACTCACTTTGCCAGTGCTCCTTTGGCAGAACCGAAGAAGCAATGGAACAGGACCGTCGTGGGTCAGTTTAGGAAAACAAACAAATAAATACATGGAATATAAGTGGCCTTCTATTAGAAAATAACAGAGGCAGATTACTTCTATTAAGGGATCAAAATAAAATAGCCCTGCATATTGAAATCAATCCCAAAAAACCACTGATTGCTAACAGTCTGTAGCTCTGTGGCAGCCTGCAAGTATGCACATGACTATAATAAGCCAGTCCAATGTTTCAGTCTAAATTTGGTGTCTTTTATGATTAAACACATGCATCTAAAGTGGTGGAACTGTTTACTGCTTTTATAATTGCCTTGAGTGACCCCATTTTGACAATGTGTTTCCATTCACATTTAAACACTTTGCCCCTATAATTTACCATATCACTCAACCTCTCCAAGCTTACGGGAATCACAATTCATTTAAGTTTTAAGGTTTCTTTTTTAGAGAAAGGATGGCATTATTCGAAATGCAGTGTTTAATAGTGAGTAGTAATACAAATAATAGAAACAGATATCAGTAAAATTTAAAAAATATTTAGTTGCTAACAACAACATCCCTATGTAGATGAAACAAACCTCTTTTCCAGGTCTTCTCATGCAGTAATAAGGGATTAATAGATACTGTAAAGGTAAGGTATTGTAAAGTGTGCTTTATAGGTGTTATTAATGCTAAACAAAGTTTTGTTAAGGTCTTGGTACAAAGCAGTAAGTGTCTAGGATGCACTTAGGAAGCCCTTATGTTAGTATTAAATGAAATAACATTAGTAGGTTAAGGTACGTTTTCAGAATCAAAGCTGCCTCAAAGCTCTGAAGGCCTACATTTGAACCCTTGCTCAGTTACAGTCTTAGTCAACTTTACATGTTCCTCCAGTGTTAACTATTTTTTCTCCTCTGGGTTCTCCATATTCCAAAGGCATCGTATTTGGTACAAGTGAGTGTATCTTGTCACAAACAAATATCCCATCCATGGTTGGTTCCTCCCTAGTGTTTAAAGTTGTTGGTGGTACACTAGAACTCCAGAGAACTTGAACTGGGTAATTGTTTTTATAATTATTACATATATAGTAAGTACCTTTCCTAAAGAAGACATAGAAAAACATATTACATCATACAGTATATATTTTGAAAGAACTGAAAGTATAAAGTTAGAGGACAAAATGTAGGACATAGCACAACACCACAGTTAGTCCCAGTGGTAGGTGAAAACCGGAGCCAAGTAAAACTGAATCTGTTTAATGAGTCAATGGGTCAGAACAACTGTAGATAACCAATGTCATTAGTACCTAAAAATGCTTTTTGTGTCATATTTTTATTAATTATATTTACCATTATTTTAGTAATGTAATTTTGTCATAATTTTGAAAGATTTTGTGTGCTATTTTGTGTTTTTACTTGTGTGTGAATCAGAATAGTGCATTTTTAAATTTCATGGGTGCTGCCATTTTTGTGGCTTTTCTTTATGTTGCTATTGTCTTGGCTTGGCAGGAATAGATAACTCATTTTTTGATTTTAACCTGGGAGATGCATGCAATAGGCAAAACTAAACAAGTACAATATAATAGTAATATGAGTAATCTCAATACAATGACCTTTATTTTGGGATTCGGTCATCTAAATCCTTCAAACTATGTGAAGTTTTGGTCTGTTTTTGTGCACATCTGCTTTCCAAACTGCAGTTATAAAAACTGTGCACATGTTACCTTCAAAGGCTGTTCCCCCATTTTTAATATGCAGCATGTGTTTCCTATCTACAGTGAATATACTGTATCTATATATACTGCATATGTTAATATACGTGGACTCTATGAACTTAGAGGTTACCTTCATGTTTTAAAAAAATGCAAACCACTAAAGTTTGAACTTTTTAACTAGTAAGATACTTTAAGATGATTTGTTTTTCTGCTCCAGTTTTTGAGCTTAACATACCATGGAGCAAAACAGCCCAACATCTCATTTGTTTAGGCCTGTTTCACTGCTGGGTAGAACAACAAAGCCTTGTTCAGGGAAGAGCTTCTTGTTTTTGGAAACAAAATAACTCTCCTGTATTTGAAAAGTGGATTATGTAAAATAATGTCAAACATCAAATGTATGTATTAGTACAATAAAGATCATTTTCATGTAGACATGGAAGTTCAGATGAAATAGGTTTTTTTTTTCTGATTCCTTATTGAAGCAAAAGGACATCATCAGCATAATCCCTGCTGGACCTTTTTCTCTCTAACACAGACCAACCAAATGTGTCATTAGTATTATTCTAAAAATGACTGTTTCATTATTAAGGTCAATTACGCAATATTTTATTTCATTTTAATGTAATAATATTTCATTTCATTTACAATATTTGTTGCTTGTTGTGGCTCAGATAGTGTTGGTTTAATTATGGCAGTAAAATATACTGTAAAATATATTAAAAATGTGTTATAGCGTTCCAATGCGGTCATTAGAGCTGCCATATTACAGTGTACTGAGTTTGAATTCCACTCACAGTGTCTCGTTTGTACAATTCTCTGCAATTCCAGTGCACACATTCTTTGGCTACTTTTGTTTCCTCCTAGTTAATGCTAGTAAATTGTCCCAGTGTGAGTGTGTGTAAATTTCCTCTGTCATATGTTGTATATACGTTTTGTTTTCAATTGATTTTCATTTTTTTTTTTTGCATTCTTCAACATGATCTGGCCATTTACAGATGATATCTGCAAGTGTGTTTGTTTCTTTGGCATATGTAACTCAGTATTGGATGAAAATTATTTAGCAAAGCTCACACTATTAACAAATTCTGCTAAAATTCAATTTATTTAAAAAAATTAGCTAACAAGAAAACTGTTTTACAAACAAATCTTTCTATTTTGCAAAATCATTTAAAAAAATGCAAAAAATGAGAACATACACCACATTCTTTTTAACGTCTTTTCAATGTTGTCAAGTATTTCCAATCTTCAATTTCTTTATGTTTACCCACAGATACTTTTTCATACTACAAAGACTACCTAAGAATGTAATACTCTGATCTTCACCCTGTCAAATAAGTAAACCGGCTGCCGTGGTTCAACGTCAGAGGCTTCGTTTAAGGCGCTAATGTTCGAGGTTTTATTCCCACAAGAGAATGCAAAAAGTGCGTTCTCCTGACAAGCCCCAATTAGAGCGAAACACATGTTGCGTACTCTTGGTATTATTTGGCAGGTACTATATATCAGATATATATATATATTGTGGTGGATGGCCGAAGCCCTTACCCAGCCAGGATGCCCTGAGTATTAAAGAACCAGGGGAGAGAGTATTTGCAAGACCATATCTCCCCTGGACTGACAGAGGGCAGCCCCCTTAGCTTGTAGTGGGGCCACGGGTTTGGAACGTGGAAGCTCAACTCTGCTGGGGCCCGTGGCCACCAGAAGCGGGTGCATAGACTTTTACAGGGCCTTATTTGGCGGCACTTCCTCTACACTCCCGGAAGTGCTGCTGGAAGAAGCTCATTGGGCACCTGGTATCCTTCTGGGTGCCCTATAAAAGGATCCAGTTATCAGTACTAAATGGCCAGAGTCGGGGGGAAGAACAACAACAACATTTATTTATATAGCACATTTTCATACAAAAAGTAGCTCAAAGTGCTTTACATAATGAAGAATAGAAAAATAAAAGACACAGTAAGAAAATAAAATAAGTCAACATTAATTAACATAGAATAAGAGCAAGGTCCAATGGCCAGAGTGGACAGAATAAACAAAAAAAAAACTCCAGACGGCTGGAGAAAAAAAATAAATCTGTAGGAATTCCAGACCATTAGACTGCCCAGTCCCCTATGGGCATTCTACCTAACATAAATGAAACAGTCCTCTTTGGATTTAGGGTTCTCACAGAAGGACTTGATGATGATGGTCATGTAGACTTCTGGCTTTTAATCCATCAATCATTGTTGGAGCATCACGAAACTTTGAGTAGGTGGAGGTGGCGCAGGCTACCACCACAAAGAAACCGGAAAAAGAAACAGAAAAAGAGAGTAGGGGTCAGTACGGATTTTAGAGCCACCAGTTATTATGATGAATTGAACATACTGAGTATCAGTATTAAGTTAAAGTGAAGTTATGAGAAGGCCATGTTAAAGTAATGTGTTTTCAGCAGTGTTTAAAGTGCTCTACTGTATTAGCCTGGCGAATTTCTATTGGCAGGCTATTCCAGATTTTAGATGCATAACAGCAGAAGGCCGCCTCACCGCTTCTTTTAAGTTTTTTTCTTGGAATTCTAAGGAGATACTCATTTGAGGATCTAAGGTTACAATTTGAAATATAAGGTGTCAGACATTCCGATATATAAGATGGGGTGAGATTATCTAAGGCTTTATAAACCATAAGCAGAATTTTAAAGTCAATCCTGAATGACACAGGTAACCAGTGTAGTGACATCAAAACTGGAGAGATGTGTTCGGATTTTCTTTTCCTAGTTAGGATTCTAGCAGCTGCATTCTGCACTAGTTGCAAACGATTTATGTCTTTTTTGGGTAGTCCTGAGAGGAGTGCGTTACAGTAATCTAGTCGACTGAAAACAAACACGTGAACTAATTTCTCAGCATCTTTCAGTGATATAAGAGGTCTAATTTAGCTATGTTTCTTAAGTGAAAAAATGCTGTCCTAGTGATCTGATTAATATGCGATTTAAAATTCAGATTACAGTCAACAGTTACCCCTAAGCTTTTTACCTTCGTCTTGACTTTTAATCCTAATGTATCAAGTTTATTTCTAATAGCCTCATTGTATCCATTATTGCCAATCACTAAAATTTCAGTTTTCTCTTTATTTAACTTGAGAAAGTTACTATTCATCCATTCTGAGATACCAGTCAGACATTGTGTTAGTGAATCAAGAGAATCGGGGTCATCAGGTGCTATTGATAAATACAGCTGTGTGTCATCAGCATAGCTGTGGTAGCTCACGTTGTGCCCTGAGATAATCTGACCTAATGGAAGCATATAGATTGAGAATAACAGCGGACCCAGGATAGAGCCTTGTGGAACACCATATTGGATATCATGTGTCTTTGAGTTGTAATTACCACAACTAACAAAGAATTTTCTCCCTGTCAGGTAGGATTCAAACCAATTTAAGACACTGCCAGAGAGGCCCACCCATCAACTAAAACGATTTCTAAGAATATTATGATCAATGGTGTCAAATGCAGCACTCAGATCTAAGAGGATGAGAACAGATAAATGGCCTCTGTCTGCATTCACTCGCAAATCATTTACTACTTTAACGAGTGCAGTTTCTGTGCTGTGATTTGTTCTAAAACCCGACTGAAATTTATCAAGAATAGCATGTTTATTGAGGTGGTCATTTAGCTGCATAATGACTGCCTTCTCCAGAACTTTACTTAAGAAAGGCAGGTTAGAGATGGGTCTAAAATTTTCAAGAGCCGAGGGGTCAAGATTATGTTTCTTAAGTAGGGGTTTAACTACAGCAGTCTTTAAGACAGTCTGGGAAGACCCCCGTATCTAATGACGAATTTACTATGTCAAGAACATTATAAATTAGCACGCCCGATACTTCTTTGAAATAAGAAGACAAAGCCTAAGGAGGATTGGAGGTGAAAGGAGTAGCAACGAAGGTAATGTGTTATATTTTGCCTTGTGAGCTTTAATGCACTGTGGAAGGAAAACTGTAAATAAACCATGTGTTGTGTGCTAAACATGTGTCCTGCCTGTTTGTGTCGGGGTTAAGGCAGCTGTATGAACCCTGGGTTTCACAATATATATATTCATACATATTATCTATCCCCCACAGCTTCGTCTGCATGTTAGTGAAACAGGACAGTGAGTAGCTCTCTACTCCTGACGCCACTCTTCCCCATCCCCTTGGCCCACAGCCTCTGTCTTGGATTAGCGCAAATATATTACTCCTGCAAGCGAACTATAATTCTTAGCGCAATGAGAGAAGTGGTAAAATCAACCAGAATGTTCAAGCAAATTATAGAAAAAAATCTGTTACGTAGTTGTCTTGTGAAAAGCAGACAGACATATACAGTAATCCCTCCTCGATCGCGGGTGTTGCGTTCCAGAACCCCTCACGATAGGTGAAAATCCGCGAAGTAGAAACCATATGTTTGTATGGTTATTTTTATATATTTTAAGCCCTTATAAACTCTCCCACACTGTTAACATTATTAGAGCCCTCTAGACATGAAATAACACCCTTTAGTCAAAGGTTTAAACTGACAAGACAGAGATGACAGTTCTTTCTCACAAAAGAATGCAAACATATCTTCCTCTTCAAAGAATGTTTTTTAGGAGCAGAGAATGTCAGAGAGAGAGAGAGCACGAGAGTAAAGCAAACAATCAAAAAATCAATACGTGCTTTTTGGCTTTTAAGTATGCCGAAGCACCGCGATAAAGCGGCATTTTTTTAGAGGAGCGTCCATATCCTCTAGGCAAACAGCCTCTGTGCAAACAGCCCCTTTGCTCACACCCCCTCCGTCAGGCAGAGAGAGTGACAGAGAGAGTGAGAGAGACAGAGAAAAGCAAACAATCAAGCACTGCGTGGGAAGCATATCGTATATCATTGAGGAGTTTTAGTTAATACATAATACATGCTCTGATTGGGTAGCTTCTAAGCCATCCGCCAATAGCGTCCCTTGTATGAAATCAACTGGGCAAACAAACTGAGGAAGCAAGTACCATAAATTAAAAGACCCAGAAATTCACGAACCAGTGAAAAATCTGTGATATATATTTAGATATGCTTACATTTAAAATCCACGATGGAGTGAAGCCGCGAAGGTTGAAGCGCGATATAGCGAGGGATCACTGTAAACGGGTCTAAAAAACTATAAGAAATTTCATGCATGGACCACGAAATTTTTTCGTTTCTTAGAGAGCACCTATGGGCCAAGGGTAACCTACATTCCAAATTTCAAGTTCCAAGTCCTCATGGTTTGGAGAATACTATCATTTATACATATATATATATATATATATATATATATATATATATATATATATTGTGACAGTAGGGGGCACTATCGCTCTCTTGAACCCTCAGGTACCATGCCAAACACCAGGTAAAACTCCAATAATTATTCTTTATTATAATAATAAAGTGCACCAAGCACCACCACTCCACTATTCTCAATAAACACTACTAACTAATCAATAAACCAATCCTCCGACTGCCAGACACATTGCTCTCCTTCCACCCAGCTCAGCTCATTGTCTGGGAGTTCCAAAAGTTCTTATATAGTTCCTGACCCGGAAGTGTTTCTCATCCTTCAGTCCATAATTCCTTATCACTTCCGTGTCAGATAAAAGTCCTTTTTTTTCACCCCGGAAGTGCATCATTCCTTCCGTTCATGTGACTTGGAAGTACTTCCGGGGCGTAGGGCAAATAGCAGTCCCTGGTTCTCCCTGGAGCGACCCCTGGTGGTCCCGATGTTATCCAGCAGGGCTTAACAGGAAAACTCTATAGTCCATGATGCCCTGCTGGAATCTGAAGCATCTCCATGTTGTAGGGATGGCTTCCTCTTTCGGCCTGGGGGTATTGGCCGGGATAAAAGGCCGGCCATGAACCACAATACATATATATATATATAGTGGCCAACGGCTGGGACCCTTGCCCAGCTGGGACGCCTCTCCCTTGTATGGACCAGAAAAGCAAGTCTGGTCAGGACGGTATCTTCTCCAGAACACTAGATGGCAGCCCCCCTGAGTTACAGCGGTGCCTGGGTCCCCCGCAGGACTTCATGGGAGTTTGGTACAGCCCTGTTGGGATCCGTGGGTGCCGCCAGAGGGTGCTATAGCTGCTGCTCAGCCCTACAGAGCCTCTTCCACCACACCCGGAAGTACTCCTGGAACTAGGTTGTCAAGCATCTGGAGTACATCCGGGTGTGTTATAAAAGGAGCCAGCAGCCACTACTCCTGGAGCCAGAGTCAGGAGGAGGAGGAGGAGGAGGATGAAGCTTGCTGGATGGAGAGAGGAGGAGCAAGAAAGAGAAAAGGAGAAAGAAAAGTGTTGTATTGTGCTTGGGACTGTGTTATGTACTTGTGGGAACAGGGAAAATGTTCTCCATGAGGGAAGAAAAAGAAAATAAAAGCCCTGTGTGCTTTGAGCTTGTGTCCTACATCTGTCTGTGTCAGGGCTGGACTTTACAATATATATATATATATATACAGAATAATCACATTTTACACGGAGGCCCACTCTGCAAACAAAAGCCATGCCTCTTTACAGATCTGACCAGTATCATGCAGAACAGCATTTTTTGTAAGACATTGTGTACTTAGATGCTGTGTGTGAAAGACTGGTACAACTCCATTGTGATCTGTTCCCCCTGAAAACCAACTCAATTTAATGTCAGTACCAATCAAGTCTTTTCGGGAGCACTGCTATATTTCAAATTGGTCTTCGAAGTAACTTGCTTCTTTAGTGTAATGCCATAACCTCAGATCCTATGTAGGCTGATGATTGCACTTTACCATTTTTATAGGCCATGGAAAATAACAAAATAACAAATACAGCTAAGAAAAGGAAGTTAGCTAGCCTTACACTGCTCCTGACAGGAACACCATCAGTATCGTGGTATCAGCATTTGTTGACACACACTTCATTAATACTAAGAAGACGCTCCAGTGTAAAGCTCTGTACTTATACTCATATCTACCTGATTTGAGGGACAGGCTGCAGCAACTTAAGCATCTAACCCCATACAGTCTGCGAAGCACCAGTAGACAACTGAATAGATTTCTGGAGTGCGCTACAATTTTTCTCTAAACTCAGTATTGGGTAGTGAGTGAATTGTAACACAATAAAACTTTATGTCCCACATAAGTTTGATTTTCAAAATCCGTGGAGTTTCCTAGGGGGTCCCAAACCTAATACTTTGCACCTTGTTGTTCAGAATGTGCTTCTGTAGATTTTGTTTGAAGTTGAAGCCAGCTACAAATGCTTTTAATTGGTCTGTTGGGAATGTCAGACTATTGATAGCATCTCTCTTAGAACAGAAGTTACTGTAATGGTTGTTTTCGTAGAATGGCTCACCAAGACTTTAATTCTAGAAGCTAAGCTGGGCAGGAGTAGATAAAACAAACATTTTTCATGCTTCATTTGACATCTTCCTCTGCTCTTTGAAAAAAATGATTGCCCTCAACCTAATACACTTCTTGACTGGCAAGGTGGTAACTGATCTATCATTTATGAGACCTTTTCATCCTTGTATCAAGTCGCTAGGGCTAAATCACAATTTGCAGTCATTAATACAAGCAGGTGACCTTTACGATATACCTCACTGGGCGTTCATGACCAGGACTCACAGAAAAGATGATTGGTATTGTCAGAATCTCTTTTTTAACCTGCTATTTATCTTGTGTATATTCTAATGCTAATAATCATTGTTTTAAGTCCAAAAAGTCTATTTCTACTAAATTTTCAGTGCAGAGTATTTTTTAGTGTTTTAGAACTTCCGCAGTGAAACACAGCAAAGCATTTAGCACAGATAGAGCACATGTACTGTGTAACATACTGTATGCTTATGGAAGAAGTGGTAACCAATAACAATGAAAATTCAGTGTATGTGCCAACTGACACTACAATAAGGAATTATTCACATCGTAATATTATGAGGAAAAAGAGTACATGCAAGAAATATGGGTGAATGATTTTATGAAATTAGGAGCAGAATCTTATTGCATAATTGTTGTCTTTTGTGACATTCATGATGTTTCAACCACAACTGTGCAATACGAACATCAGACCATTCAGGTAATCTATCATACCATCTTTTTTTTTTAATTAATAGCCTAGTATCTGTTTGAACATGCAGTTTTCTGTCTAGTTTGACTATCCCCTGAACATAGAAATTAATGCTTCCTTAGTAGTTAATATACTTTCTCATGCACTTTGTGAGATGTGGCCGGCTTGTCATCCTGGCCAATACACCCAGGCCGCCAGATGGAGCCCTCCCTGCAGTATGGAGGTGCCCCGAAGACCAGCAGGGAGTAATGGGACATGTAGTTTTTATACAAGACCCTGCTGGATACCACAGGGGCCGCAAGAGGGAGCTGCAGGGAGGACCAAAGACTTCTTTGTGCCCTTTAACCCGGAAGTTCATCAAAGGAAGAGTGACGGGCCTCCTGGGTGAAAAGAAAGGACTTGTACCTGACCCGGAAGGGATTGAGAGTTACATGGACTAGGGAGTGGAACACTTCAGGGTCAGGGAATATAAAAGGACTATGGGAGCTCCCAGACGGCGAGCTGAGCTGGATGGAAGGGTAGCAACGCGTCTGGGAGTGGAGGATTGTAATTTATTATATTGGTTAGTGATTTGTATGAGTATAGTGGAGGAGAGGGTGCTTTGTGCACTGTGACAATTTAATAAAGTCAAGTATTGGACTTTTACCTGGTGTTTGGAGTCGTGGACAGGGGTTCAATGGAGCAAGAGCGCCCCCTATCTGTCACAGCTTCCTAATTTTTGGAAGGAAGTGGTGAAGGTTGTCACTACATTTAATGATTTCTGATTGATTACCAAAATGCAGCAAACTGGAGCATTTTCCCTGTTTACAATGTCTGGGGCATTTTCCCTGACTACAATGCAGCTGTTTCAGTAATGTGCACAAAGTGGATCAGATCGACAACTTCAGTTTTACCATTACTTAAAAGCCTCGACTTTCCTGTGGGACCAAGTGGGTTGTTTATTTATAGTTTTGTCCCTGTCCATTGTTCTATGTGGGCAAAACACAATTGGTCCAGAATTGCATATTGAAGCACAAGTGTAATGTTTAAAGATTGTCAGACCTGCAACTAGTTTCAAAATATTTTAAGGAATGGAACCACTCAGTCCTGGAGATACAGTAGTTATAGCACATCCCAGAGGTGGTGATTTTGAGAAGGCTGTATTATGCAAGAAGTCTTTCTGGATCTATTATTTAAAAACATTCAAACTGAGTGGTTTAAATGAGTCATTTGACTTGGGATGCTACCTTTGATATTTACGCAATTCCCTGCACCTTTGCTTGTTGACTTCACCATAAAATGAATGCCAGTGAGCTAAGGGTTTTGAGTATTGTATTAAACATCTACCATCTGTTGAGGGTCAACATCACTTGTATAGCAACGTATATATGCTTTACCTTGTTGCTGTTTATTAATTAGTGAGTAATGTAGGTCTGGATATTATATAAATCCTTTTATGTATACAATATTGTTTACCTTTAACTAACATAATTAATCTTATGATTGGAGGTTCCACATTACCACCAGTAAAATCCATATTCTGACTACTTTCAGGTATCTGGCTTTGTTCAGAATTTTGATGATTATTTTTTCAGTATCTTATGTTCTAATATGCTTCTTTAATGCATGCTTCAATTTCTAAGCTGTTTTCCCTGTTTTTGTGTAGGATGTGCTGATGCATAACTAATTGTTAATTTAACAGTTTAATATGTTTTGGGCAGGCTTCATGATTTGATATATATATATATATATATATATATATATATATATATATATATATATATATATATATATATATATATATAGTGAATTAGGTGCTCTATAGGGCCCAACCCGGCACAGATTCACACTGAGGCACATGTTAAAAAGACACAGGCTTTATTTTTCTTCAGCTGGAGGGCATGTCTTCCCCGTAATCCTTCCAACCACAACACAGTCCCAAGCACTAAACACTGACCAACAAACACTCTTTCTCTGGCACCACCACTCCTCCCAGGCAACTTCATCCTCTTCGTCCTGATTCTGGCATCGAGTGGTGGATGCTGGCTCTTTTTATAGACCACCCGGAAGTGCCCCAGGTACTTGATCACCTGTTACTAATTGGACCTCTGGGTGGGACTGTAGAGGTGTCCATGCTAGCTCTGGGATCTCTGCAGCACCCCCTGGCAGCAACCCCAGATTCCCACAGGGTTGTGGAGAACTCCATCTCCCATGGAACCCTGCGGGAAAATGAGGCACCATCATCAACCAGGGAGGTTGCCACTAAGCATGCCGGGGGAGATACTGAGGACCCAGCCACCCGCCATATATATATATATATATATATATATTGTCACGCACGCTGCAGTAGGAGGCATGGATTGATTCGACAGCACCTGGGAAACCACTCCGCCAGGGAATGGTGGGGTATTAACTTTCTCCCTCTGCTTCCTCATAGAAAAAAAGACCGTCCTGCACCATAGGCCTGGATTGACCGCAGTCGCGATACTTCCGCCCTTCCTCCGCCATCTTGCCCTGACGTCATCCTTCCCATCCTCCCTTGCGGTCCTTCCCGACATTCCTCCACTTCCGCTCCTCCCCAATAAAATGGCGCGACGCCAGGAGTCGGCGCGCGCATTATGAACTGTTTGTTTATAATTTTGACCTGTTTTTGTGTGTACAATATACGGGGCCGGAAAAACCCCAACCCTTGCTACTGTCTCTCTCGGTCCTTTACAAGTGGCGTAGTCGGCAGGATACAGAAATCCCGGAATGACGGAGGGACAGGACCTGAACACCGTGCTGCAGGGAATGAACGCCCAGCTCCAGGCCCTGCAGCAAGCGCAAGCCGCTACCAACCGGGAGCTGGAGGCCACGAAGGCCAGGTTAGTGGAAGCCCAACGGGCGAGACCAGACCCGCCCAGGCAGCCGCCTCCCTATGGTACCGATGGGCCCTTCGAGGACGCCGATGCCTACCTGGGCATGTTTGAGAGGACGGCCACCCGGAACGAGTGGCAGCGGTCCGAGTGGGCGTCCATCTTGGCGCCATACCTGAAGGACCAGCGCTGGCCTATTATGACCTCCCTGAGGAGGAGGCCTAATTACGACCTCCTCAAGCCCGAAATATTGGCCCCTACGGCATTAGCCCGGCCAGCAGGCGGCGAATGGCGGAACTGGGTCTTTGACCCGAAAAGCCGCTTCGCGCCCAGGCGCTCGAAGTTCTGGGGCAAGATGGGCCGCTGGCTACGGCCAGAGAGCCCGACGGGCGGAAAGTGGTCGAGCGGGTGGCCTGTGAAGGCCTGGTCAATGCAATGCCCAGTTCCCTCGCCCAGCAGGTCCGGGCACGCCTATCAGAACATGTCGGGCCTCCTCGACGCCCTGGAGCGCCAGTTGGCGGTCCTCCGACTTGGGGGTCAGAAAAGCCTGCTCGCTGGAACCGCAGGGACGGGCGGCCACCCCGAGCCCCTCGACGCGCTGCAGAAGCGCCAGCCAGAGCCAAAGAGAGGCCGGGTCCGCCGCTGTTTCAAGTGTGGCGAGACCGCCACCTGCTGCCAAACTGCCCCCATCACATCGCCCCGGAGCCTATGGACTGCAGCTGGACATCATCGGAGAGGTATTGTACCCGCCGCATCCCTTGGCGAGTCCGAATCGGGAGTGGTGTTGCTAAATGGGCACGCCGTGGTGGCTTTGTTTGATTCCGCAGCAACATTACCATTGTTGCTCGCCGCTTGTCTTACCGCAACAGTGGTTAAAGCAGCATTTGTTGGTTACCTGTGTGCATGGGGGACTAGGTCATATCGCTCCGCCACTGCTATCTTACCTGGAAGGGGAACCAATCCAAATGACGGTCGCTGTGTTACCTGACCCCCTTCCCAGTGATCCTGGGACAAGACTGGTCTAAAAGAATCAGCGGTAAGCCATTCGCCGCCTCCCGGGCCTCGTTGGATCTTGTCATGAGGGGAAAAGGCACCCTCCCGCGGCCTCCACGCCGTGCACAAGGGCAGGCCCTATGGGCGCTGGTGTCTCGGGGACCTTCCGTGGCTACGGACCTTGACCCGAAGATTCCGCCGGAGAAGGGACTAGCCAGGAACTCTCCCGGCCCAGGCCCCAAGACCCTCTCGGCGCCTGGACCATCAATTTCGGTCCACGCCGCCTCCTTTAAGAGGGAGCAGTGGAATGATGACTCCCGCGCTTTGCCCGAATGCGATTGTTCTGCCTAACAGCTCGACAGCGGACGGATCCACACCGGAACCCTTCTTTGTCCTTGAGAATGATCTGTTGTACCGAGTGGCTACCCATGAGGGCGAGGTGCGGAAGTTGTTGCTAATTCCGCTGCACCTTCCGGGCGGGAGATATGCGAAGTTGGCACATGCTCACCTCCTAGGCCCACCTCGGGGCGAAAAACACTGGAGAGGATTAAGCCCGCTTTTACTGGCCTGGGATCAATGAGGAGGTCCGGCGGTTCTGTCAATCCTGTCCGGAGTGCCAGACCCGCCAGATTCCTAGGAGGGACCGTGCTCCTCTAGTCCCTATTCCCTCGTGGACATCCCCTTTGAAAGGATAGGGGTCGATTTGGTGGGACCCTGGAGCCCTCAACCCGTGGCCACAAGTATATCCTAGTCATGGTGGACTATGCCACCCGGTACCCAGAGGCGGTTCCCCGCGCCCGCTAATACTAAAAGCATCGCACGGGAACTGGTTAACTTGTTTTCACGCGGGGCATACCCAAGGAGGTCCTCACGGACCAGGGTACGCCCTTCACTTCGGATACGTTCAAGGAGGTGGCCAAATTACTGCAGATAAAGCACCTGAAAGCGTCAGTCTATCACCCGCAAACTGACGGGTTGGTCGAACGATTTAATCAGACGCTTAAGCAGATGCTCCGCAAGGTAGTCAGCGCGACGGCAGGAACTGGGACCAGCTCCTCCCGCGTGCTTTTGCCTACCGGGAGGTACCCCAGGCCTCTACGGCTTCTCCCCTTTGAATTACTATACGGGCGACAACCCCGGGAATCCTCGACATCCTAAAAGAAGGCTGGGAGGCCGAGGCTCTTCCCTCCTCTAATATTTTGGAGTACGTAGCGCAACTGCGCGACCGACTCACAAAGATCAGGCCCCTCCTAAAAGAGCACGTGACTCGTGCGCAAGCAGCGCAGGCCCGGTGTTACAACCGCAACTCCGTCCTCAGGGAGTTCCGCCTGGGACCGAAGTTATGGTGCTCGCCCCGACCTCCCACTCGAAGCTGCTCGCCACTGGCAAGGGCCTTACGAGGTTAAGGAGAGAAAGGACTCGCCGACTATTTGGTAAAACAGCCCAATCGTCGACCGAAAGTGAGAGGATCTATCATGTCAACCTGTTAAAGCCCTGAGAGATAGAGAGGAGCTCCCAGCTCCGTAGGTCACTCTCCTTTTCGCAAGCACAACTGCCCTTAACCTCGGCGAAGAGCTGACCCCCAAGCAGCGGCAGGAGTTAGCCCAAACACTCCGAGCCATCCCCGAGGTAGTGAGCGAGTCACCCGGCCGGACCGCGCTGATTGAGCACGATATAGTCACGGAGCCCGGGGTAATCGTCCGGGAGAGGCCCTACCGACTCCCGGAGGCAAAACGCGCAGAGGTCGAACTGGAGGTGAAACGTATGTTGGACATGGACATAATTGAAGAGAGCCATAGTCCCTGGTCCAGCCCTATTGTCCTCGTCTCCAAGCCAGACGGCTCCTGGAGGTTCTGTAATGACTTTAGACGTCTGAATCAGATCTCCAAGTTCGATGCCTACCCCATGCCCCGCATTGACGACCTCCTTGAGCGGCTGGGTACGGCTCGATATCTGACTACCCTTGACATGACAAAAGGGTATTGGCAAATTCCTTTAACGGCATCCGCAAAGGAGAAAACGGCCTTTAGCACCCCTAGCGGGCACTGGCAGTACAAGGTCCTCCCATTTGGGCTGCACGGGCCCCGCGACCTTCCAACGCCTGGTAGATAGAGTGCTGAAGCCTCACCAGTCCTATAGCGCGCTTACCTGGATGACGTTGTCATCTATTCCGCACCTGGGAGGAGCATCTACTGCAGGTCGCAGCTGTCCTCCGAACACTGGCTAAAGCCGCCTCCGCATAAACCCCGGAAGTGTTTTTGGATTAAAGGAGGCCAAATATTTAGGCTACCTCGTGGGACAAGGACAGGTGCGCCACAGAGCTCCAAAGTTAAAGACATCTTAGAATGGCCCGTCCGAGTACCAAGAAACAGGTGCAGGCTTTCTTGGGGCTTGCGGTTACTACCGCCGGTTTGTTCCCCGTTTCTCCGAAAGAGCAGCACCCTTGACTGACCTGACAAAAAAGGGCGCTCCCCTATACGTGGTGTGGACCGACAAAGCAGAACACGCGTTCAGTGACCTAAAGAAGGCCCTAACGTCGGCACCTGTGTTACGGACGCCCGATTTTGGGCTCCCGCTTATTCTCCAGACCGCCGGACACAGGCCTGGGTGCCGTGCTGAGCCAAAGCGTCGATGGTGTCGAGCACCCTGTGATGTACCTTAGCCGGAAACTGATGGACCGGGAGACCCGGTACGCGGCAGTGGAGAGGGAGGCCTTGGCCATTAAGTGGGCAGTGACCCACCTCCGTACTACCTGCTGGGTCGCGATTCGCTCTGGTGACTGATCACGCTGCACTTCAGTGGATGTCCCTACACAAAGAGTCGAATCCGCGGGTCACCAGGTGGTTCCTGGACTTACAGCCGTATAAGTTCACTGTCACTTATCGGCGGGCACCCTTCAGGCCAATGCCGATGCCCTCTCTCGTATTCACGACCTCTCGGTTAGGTCCGCCCGACCTGACGGTCCTGGGCTAAGGGGGGGATCGTGTCACGCACGCCGAGTAGGAGGCCGCGGATTGATTCGACAGCACCTGGGAAACCACTCGCCGCCAGGGAATGGTGGGGTATTAACTTTCTCCCTCTGCTTCCTCATAGAAAAAAAGACCGTCCTGCACCATAGGCCTGGATTGACCGCAGTGCGATACTTCCGCCCTTCCTCCGCCATCTTGCCCTGACGTCATCCTTCCCATCCTCCCTTGCGGTCCTTCCCGACATTCCTCCACTTCCGGCTCCTCCCCAATAAAATGGCCGCGTCGCGCATTATGAACTGTTTGGTTTATAATTTTGACCTGTTTTTTTTGTGTGTACAATATACGGGGCCGGAAAAACCCCAACCCTTGCTACTGTCTCTCTCGGTCCTTTACAATATATATATATATTTCTAAGCTGCAGCCCATGTGAGGTTCTCCTTGACAATGGATTGGATAAGTCCTGAAATAAGTAGTAAAGAATAAAAAAAAGTACAGTTGTATTTTATCTGCTATTGGAGAGAGAATATTGACCCTTAATTTTGAACAATAGCAAGTTCTGAACTTTCAGCTGGAGGTACGCTGTAAACCTCAGGACTTTAATTCTGTTGTTCTTAATGTTTGAGATATTTGAATTGTTTTATCAATTGTCCTTTCTGTCCAGACACTAGCGCATTGCACAGATATCCATTTGTGACCATATTTTGTTTTGTTTATGCCTTTTTCTATTTGGTTGATGTTGATATGTGTATTGTATGTGTTCTGGACATTTTGGACATTTTGTGGATTGGAGATGTTTAATTTAATTATATCTGTATGATAAGTGGTGTTTTTTGATAAATATAAATGATGAATCCAGAACCTAAGTTTCTATATTGTTGAGGTGAGTTTCTGATATTGATATAGGCATTTATGTATTGATAATACTGATATTATCCATATATATTTTTTCTACTTTTTTTCTTTTCTGAAGAAATAGTGTCACATGGAGTAGAATTAGAGATAGACTTTATGATTCTTGATTATAGTTTTAAACTTCTCTGCTACAGGTAGGGGTACTTACTGAGCAAGTGTAGATTTATATTCTTAATGATTAGGTTCAAGAACCGTATTGATGCCTTTAGGAATTTTGGAAATCCTCACACAAATGTATTTTCTCTAAAATAAAGAGATTTCATTCCCTTGGCCTGTCAGATCAGGACATGCCTTTCAGATGCACTTGGTTGATTTTCTTTCTACACTTCTACTACTTCAGTGTCTTCTTTGTAGTATTGTAAGAAGAACAGCACCGAGTAATCTAGAATTGGTCTTGCACTTTTAAAACAAATATTTGTAAGGAATGGTTTAAGGCTTTTTCAAAATTTGCTAAAAATATATTATTAATGTTCTAAAACAATCATACTGGCTCTCTGTTTTTGTTTTTGATGTCTTAATATGTATTTGGCATTACTTTATATTTGAATATCTAATCACACAGCCTTCTTGGCTGATTTGTGTTTTATTTACTGTAATGTTAATCATCACATTCATAAAATAAATATACAATAGGAACAAATTTAAGCCATATGGCCATTTTCTGATAGACTGCATTCTCTTCTCTTCTCTTCAATATACACTGTCAAAACATTGAAAAATAAGATGGTACTTACAGGGATTAACAGTCGTTTATTTAATTGTGATTAATCACACAAAAACAAATGAAGCTCACATGAAATGTTTTTAATTATAAACATGAAAATGTTTTCGAACATAATGAAAAACAGGAAGAAATGTAATTCAAATTAAATAACACAGTTTAACAGCAGAGTGTCAGTTCAATAATATGACAGAAGACAAATGTAAATGTGTATGAGTAGGATTTGCCTATGCTAGTTTTTTTTTAACTCTGCTCCTGGAGCTGCAGTGGCTGGATGGTTTTGATCTGACCAGGTTTTCAGATTACAATTCTGCTTGCTAATGGAACTTTCTCTTAATTACATGGCCTGCCTCAACCTTGTCTGCAATCGCAGCACTCATCCTAAGTTTACTTTATATAATTTCATTAATAGTATACACTATTCCAAGGAATATTATAACGCATGCAAGACTACAGTACTTGTACTACAGTATTCAGGTGGATCTCTTAATACTAGTGGTCTGAGTTAACAGTATAGGTGAGTCTTAATGCTATATTTGAACTTCAGACTGAGACTCAAGAATAGGAAATAGGAGCTGCAAACTTGAATGAACAGAAGGTAACGAAACATTCAACAATTTCAGAAGTGAAAGTATTCATCATTGAAGTTTTTAATTGTTAGTCTTAGTGTTACTCCAAAAATTTAATGTATTGCTCTGGTAGCCATGTAATTAATAATTAACCAAAAATACACTTTTTGAAGAAATCTGTTCATCTAATTGTAAAATAATTCCATAATTGTTAGGTTAAATAATGAACAAACTGACCCTGTGTGTGTATGAGTGTGCCCTAAAATAGACTTATTATATTCCTGCTTTGCACTCAGTGTTACCAGGGTAGGCTCTGTTTCCATAATCCTGAACTTGTCTAATTAGATTAGTTATTGGACGAAAGGATGACACTTTAAAGCAAATTGAAAAACATTATACAATGAATTAAAATGAACATAACTTTATTTTATATACAAGAAAGTACCAAAATGTACTTATCACATTTTTGTGACTGATGAAGCCGAAATGTATGCATGTATATTGGTGAGTGTATCTAACTTGAGGACATTTACATTTATATTTATTTCCTTGGCACACACTTTTATCCAGCGCGACTTACAAAACAGGTAAACATAATCGAGTAACATTAGGCGTGGGCCTGTTTGTTCAGCAAGTATAGAAGGACAGGTAACAAAAGTTGATTGCCACAAGTGAAGATAAAATATGCTACCATGGCTGCCCATTTATCTGTCCAAGATACTAAATCACCTGTAGCTCACAAACCGTTTCACCTATTGACCTGAAATTTGGTACACATATACTACAAGATGTCTTCTATCCGCCTTTGAGGTGATGATTGACCTCCAAGTTCATTCCCTTTTATTTTTATTATATTTTATTGTAGAATTAACTCCCTGCAGTGGCCAGCTGGGTGGCCATGCGGTGCATGCGTACGGGCGCTGTTCTCATCTCTACCACCTTCTCCTTCACTACCCCTACCTCTTCATATCTTAAATCATTCTTGAGGCAGATTGAAGACTTAAGTGGCAGCTCAAGTGAAAAATTAAGGAAAAGGTACTAAGTAATTAGAAAAAATAACTGACTTAATCAGTTTTAACATGAAAAGATGCCGACGAAAGAAGAGAATAAGCGGGCAGAGCAGAACAAAGTAGTTTTTTTTTCTCTTTTCATTTCAACAGATATTCACAGAACACATGGGTCTTTAGTTGTTTCTTAAATACATTGAGGGAGTCAGCGGTTTGGATGGAGGTGGGCAGCCCGTTCCATCAGCTATGAACTACACAAGAAAAGTGTCTGGATTGAGACTTGATACCACCCAGAGGCAACATCACCAGACGTTGTTCTCCAGCAGACCCGAGTGGGTGAGCAGGCGTATAGCACTTCACCTGTGTCTCCATATACTCAGGTGTTGACCCATTGACTACTCTGTACACAAGTATCAGGAATTTGAACTTAATCGATGCTACTACAGGGAGTCAATGTAGCAGCCTGAAGAGAGGAGTGACATGCACCCATCTCAGCTGGTTAAATACAAAATGGGCTACAGCATTCTGGACCATCTGCAGCAGCTTGACAGCATATGTGTGTACTCCTGCCAGGGGCGAGTTGTATTAATCCAGATGCAACAAGACCAAAGCCTGGACCAGATGTTGTGTTGCGTGCTCTGTCAGATAAGGTCTGATCTTGCAGATGTTGTACAGCACGAACCTGCATGAATGAGAAACGGTAGAAATGTGGTCAGAAAAAGGTAGCTGCTCATCAGTCACCACACCAAGGTTGCATACTGACCTGGCAGGTGTTAGTGATGGTGAGCCAAGTTGTATAGAGATAGAGAGTTGAACAGACGGGATGACCAGGATCACAAGAAGTTCAGTTTTTGCCAGGTTGAGCTGTACAGTAGATGGCGGTCTTTCATCCAGGTTGAGATATCAGCAAGACAAGCACAGACAAAAGCCAAATCCATGTTGTCCTCCAGAGGGATCAAGACATACAGCTGTGTATCATCGGCCTAGCACTGATAAGAGAACCCATAGGATTGGATGGTGGAGCCCAGTGAGGTGGTATACAGAGAAAAAGAAACTTTAACAATGGTGGCTCTAAGTACCTAAATGGCATTGCAATGTCTTCTTTTCATTCGCTATAACGTGAGAAAGGTCATGGGGAAACCAAAGCCTATCCCAGCAAGCATAGGGGACAAAGCAGGAACAATCACTGGACAGGGGGCCAATCCATTACAGGGTGAACACGCACTATAGGACCAGTTTTAGTATAGCCAATCCACCTAATCTGCAAGTCTTCAGACTGTATAGAGAAATGAGCATCCACAAGAAACTAATGCGGACATGGGAAGAACATTCAGGGAGGACATGGAATGAGAAAATGGATTGGGTTCATATTCAGAGTCCTTCTTGTGTGGATTGTGCATGTTCTCCCAATATCTGTGTAGGTTTTCTGTAGGTGCTCTGGCTTTCTTTTTTAGACCGAAGATTTCTGAGTCAGCAGCACAAGCAGTGTGCTATCATGCTGCCTGTTTTAGTTTATGGTTTCCTCAAAATTCAAAAATGACTTTCTGCAAGGGAGATAGTAATAAGAAGAAATTAGGACTGACTATATTTTTATTACCCATGATGCATTTTGCAGCCACCTGAGGGAAGAGCTAGCTTTGCCAGAGATGAAAACAGCTTGGAATGCATGGCTAGAAAATAAGCAGATGCCTAACAACGTGCATAAGTAAGGTTTAGTGTGTAACTTCATTGTCTTAACGAAATTGGGTAATCTTTAAAAAACAAAAAAAGAGGGAAAAAAGTAAACACCAGAACGGTTTTATCTAACATTCCATTAGACAAACAGGAAGAAAAGAGAGATTCTGAAGGTAACACAATAAGACTCTGTTGCAGTCACAGGAGTATCAGTTACCATAAGCTGTGTGATGCAAAGAGGAGATTAACATGCGGATTACAGAACACTTACTGCATGTTACAGAGTGGAGAAGAGAGTCGCTTGCAGACCATCTTTCACCTGGCGCAAGAAGAGGTTTCTTGCAAATATCACTGCAGTTGCTTTCTGACATTTTAAACAGACTCTCACAGTAATGACTGACTGTAGCAAAGCACTTCATGACAGCTTTTTCAACAGTTTTTATTAGAGGGCTTAGCTAACAAATTATGAGCTGCCTGCATAATCATAAAACTAAAACCGGTACTTGAATGCAATGACAAAATGGTGTTGACAATAAAGACAGTTTGGCAAAGAGAAAATAATACATATTTTCCTGAATAGATTTATTTATTTTTATGTGTGTGTGTTTCAAATTACAAGTTTTGTGTGACATTAGACTCTATTCTAGGTACTAAAAGAATGTCAACTGATATTACTGAGGGGCATTGCTGGTATTTAACACTTTCACTTAACCTTTCACTTTCTAAGTAGAGTTGTGGTGACCCACATTTCTACTCATCCAGTGCTGCATAATTTGTGTAAAGGAATGAAATCTTTGGCAAAGGAAAGTACTTAACTGAACTTAATGAAATCAACATTCATTCATGCTGGTTATGGTCCTTTGTTCTTTCTGGTAATTAGAGAAAGCAATGACAGATTAATTGAGCAGTACCTTGAATAAACACAGGTGGACATGATTTAGACAAATTCAGCTCTTTGTACTGTAATGAAATAATAAACCTTAATTCATTGAAATATTACCTTGTGACACTTTTTTAATCTAATACAACTGTCAAGTCCTAAAGCATAAAAAACAAATTGGCCCATCTTTCCTGTTTAAAAAATATAAGAAAGAATTTCACTATGATCTGAACTGCTTGCAAAGTGAAATTTTTAAATTTTATTTATTAAAAAAAAGCCTTTGGCACAAGTGTTTTTGTTTGATTTCTATAAAACACTACTGAATTTTTTACAAGTGCACTTCAGATTAAAAGTTGACCTTACTGTCTGATTGCAGATTACGAGGAAACATGTAAACTATCTTAGATGCCTCCCTTTCATAAATCTGTAAATTTAAGGAACATTCATACTAACGTCTATATTACTGCACATGTAGATAGATAGATAGATAGATAGATAGATAGATAGATAGATAGATAGATAGATAGATAGATAGATACTTGTTTAATCCCAAGGGGAAATTCACATACTCCAGCAGGCAGGATACTGATAAATATAAACAATATTAAATTAAAGAGTGATAAAAATGCAGGTAAAAACAGACAATAACATGTGTTGAAGTGTCTGTTTTTGCAGCACAAGCAAGGGAAACACATCCACATAAATTCCTTTGTGATCCAGATTTTCATGTAAGACATTCAAGTATATTAGAACATTAGAACAATCTAGACGAGAACAGGCCATTCAGCCCAACAAAGCTTGCCAGTCCTATCTTATCACTTATTTCTTCCAAAAAAACATCAGGTTGAGTTTTGAAAGTCCCTAACGTCTTACTGTCTACCACACTACTTGGTAGTGTATTCCAAGTGTCTAGCGTTCTTTGTGTAAAGAAAAACCTCCAAATGTTTGTGTGAAATTTACCCTTAACAAGTTTCCAACTGTGCCCATGTGTTCTTGATGAACTTATTTTAAAATAACAGTCTCAATCCACTGTACTAATTCCCTTTATAATTTTAAACACTTCAATCATGTCACCTCTTAATCGTCTTTGGCTTAAACTGTATAGGCTCAGCTCTTTTAATCTTTCCTCATTATTCAATCCCTGTAACCCCGATTCTACCCCTGTAGCTCAAGTGGTGTGAAATTGCCAAACAGTAAATGTTTGAGTATTGTCTATCGGTAGACATGGCTTAAACATTCCAAGTTTATAATCCCAACTAAAATCAGTTAGTTGTAGAGCCACAGGCTCCCAAATATTCTCCCTATTCATTGTAGATTGACTCCATCAGTCGACTACGTTCAAATCAAGGCTAAAGCTTCCTTGCATTAGACCTAACTAGAACTCCGTCCTGTTCATATTACTTTTTAATAATTATAACAATTGTTTTGATTAACAGCTACTAGGTTTTTCTCATTCTTTTTCTTTTATCAGCATTGTGAACTGGCATTTGATGTACCTTGATGTAGATTCTCAATGATGGACTCATTGTCAGCTCTTTCTGGTATTAGGCTACTATATTTTAGAATTTTCATTGTTTCCCTGTACAATAATGCATTGTGGTGTGCCAGCTAGTTGACAGGACAGTTGGAATCTGGGACCAATATTTTTGGGACTGTTTTTACTGTTTTGGATTTTTTTAATAAAAAATGTATTTTATTGACACTTCAAAATAATAAAGGTGTACTGCATAGAATTCAAGCTTCAGCATTCTAGTGGTTCTTGGGATAGACTTGGGATCCTTAAAGTCATCCATTGGTTGAAGCAGATTTTAGAAAGTAAAGTGATTGAATAGTATGAAAGTGTGTGGTGAAAGAAGAATAATTAAGCTTCATTTGTAGCTCTGTGTCTACTCTAATACCATCATTCTAAACTACTATCTAGTTTCATTAATCTAGAATCAGTGATATTTCTTTGTAGTTTTTTTTTTATTTTTATGTATTTTATAGCAGTCTGAGTGGGATCATTTCTGCATGAATCTTAGATATTCTTCCTCTTTCTTTTCACTCTTAACTTCCCCCTGCAGTCTACAAGTAGAGGGAGAGATGTAATTGGCAGACTGGTGTGGGTGTGTCCTGCAATGCATTAGCAACCCAGGTGGGGCTCATTCTTACCCTGCACCAAGTGTACCGTAGAAAGGGCATCTCACTTGATGGAAGTGCAACAGGCACCACAACCTGAATTACTAAGTGCACTTTTTAAATTTGAGAGGTGTACAAACAAAGTTGATTTTCCTACTATTATGTAGAAACCTTTAAGAACCATACAATACAAAGAGATCTAAGGCTGTGTGAGGCCTAAGCAACTAATATTCTTCACTTTAAGTTAAATTTGCTTTTTAAACTCGCTTTTTTAGAATGATCTCATTCCCTAATTTAAAACTACAAACAGTTCAATTTTCGTTTGTAACTAAATTTGAAAATTCACTTCTGAAAAAGTTTTACTGTATATGTAGAAATTCATCTTGAAGAGTTTTATTTCAGAATATAAAAAAGATTTTGAGCTATGTTACCCAATGTCGCCCGGGGAATTTCATAAAACAATGAGCACCCGTTAGAGTGCCACCAGTTAATTGGGTACATCAGAAGTACTATGTGACAAAGTGCTTTTCTTTATATAACATTTGTAGGTTTTAAGATAATATTATTGGCAGGCAGTATAGTGTTATGGTTAGAGTTTTCGATTTTGGCCTTCAAACCCTAATGTTATGAATTCCAATCCTCAAACTAATGCTGTGTGATTGTGAACAAGTCACTTCACTTGCATGTGCTACAAATGAAAATATAAAAGAACAGTAACAAATTGTAATTCAGATGATGTACATTGGACTTGTATAAAGGCATCAGCCAAATAATAAATAATAGTAATATTAGGTCACTGGAGCTGCTTACTCTTGAACATGCTATGTACAATTGTTCATGAGTAAAATATTGTTGCATTAGATCAGTTCCTGTTTTGTTTCTGATTTTCCGAATGACTTGGTTTTTGTTGATGGTCATTGTGAAACAAAATTTTACAGGAAAGTCGATTCTTTTGAATTGAAGTGAGTAATACGTTAAATAATGTGAAATTTGATAATATGTTATTATCATTATTGAATATACTGTATATGATTTTCATTTGTTTACACTGTTCACTCAAACACAGTATTTTTTCATATTTTCTGTCAGTTGTATGTAGTTCCCCCTGTGGCCACTTATGCACAAGGTGTCCCATTGGATTATGTTAAAGCTATGTTTAATAAAGCAGCGATCTGTTTTCTGTATTGTGACGATAATCTTTTCTTTCAAAATCTCTTTTGAGATCTTTGTGTCAATTATTGATTTAACCAAGTCCACCCCTTAGGTTAAATATACAGATAAATGTTTTATTTTCAACCATCCCACAAACTTTGACTAAATTTAACATCTTAGCAACATCTTTTGTGACCATATTTTTGGCAGTGACCCCAGTGGGATCTGACAGTGGCCAAGATGTTGGATTTCAGATGTCAGCTCCAACTTAAACAATATTTGCAAGTGCTGATTGGTCTTAGTGAATATTAAGAGACTACAGCAGAAGTGTAATGACATACCTAATGTCTTGTACCAGATAACTACCATCAAACATTATACCCCTCTCTGGCTTAAATATAATTTTTCTGTTTACTTCTGAAATCGTCTTCAAGACTCATTTACATAATGAAAAGACTCTGAATTCAAATACATACCAGCCATAATTCTCAGTCATCAGTTGTTTCACTATATTAAAGTCTTATTGCACACCTCTTCACAAATGCTTGTTTATCTTTGTACCAGTACTTCAAATAGGTTGTTGAAGCTAATTTAGTATTGATAACTTAAAAGATTTTCTCTAATACATTTTAAAATCAGTTTTTCCATCTATCCATAAATCTTAAGATCCCCTAACCCATTTCTGGGACCTACTGTCCAGCTGTTTGTTATAGTAACATTTAGCACAAATGGGGAAATTAACTGTGGCAGAGTTAGAAACTATTAGATTTATTAATGCAGGTCAGGGTCATAGTGGCGCTGCATGGACACAATTCATTTCAAAGCACATTCACACGCACACACAGTCATTCACACAGGGCTAGTTAATTTAATAGTACATTATTATATGATGCTGAATTTTAGCCTTTTGGCACTTGAAATTCTTCTTGTTCACTCTGTCTTCTGTTCTGTTGATTTGATTATACTTCCTATATCTAGCTGGTCATCAGTCTGTTACAAGTTCATTGAATAGACATAATCAATACTCATTGTTCCCTTGTAAACTGGCCACTATAGGCACCTACTGAGTTACTGAAATTTTTAAGAGGTTAAAAATGATAGATTTAATAAGTGATAACAATACTTTTTCAAATTAACTATTAAGAGTCATGCACACATGTTGATTCACTGAATTCACAAGGATAATTTTTAGATATATTTTATAAAATCCAACTGATTAAACTCCAGATCCAGACCTTTGTGGTTTCTTAGTTTGCTTTTGTTAAGCAAGCTGCCTTTTCAAAACTATAATTACAATTAGAACAAGGCTAAGATTATACAATAACATTTTGTGGTATGCTGAACTCTAAGAACATTAAACAAACTTGCAGCTCTTTTGTTTATATGTCTGTGTTTATTCACCTTTAATGCATATGAATATTTTTTATCAATCACCAATTTGAAGACAGGATTCTTGACCAATTAAATAAAGGGGAGGGGCCGATCCTCAATTCAAAAACCCAGAATTATAAAGTGTCTTCCCTGTTTATCTTGTATGCTGAGTTTTCCTTGAATAAGCATTAACAATATTTTAGCAAAAAGCATTTGCACCTTTTGCGCATAAGAAAGTATAATGGACATGTGGCTTATGTGAAGCGAGTTTTATGATAATTTGTTTTCTTTCTTCTGTAGACATTTTTCACATCATATGCTGTTGTCCAGCATTGGTAACTGCTGAGTTCCATTCAATTAGAATCTTTGTCATGTACTCTCTCCGTGAAAAGATAAGGTTAAAAAAAAATTTTGGTATTTGGCCATATCTGGCATACCTTATGGCCCCACAAGAAGCTTTATGCCAAAAACCCTACTCCATGACAGCATGCACACTTGATCATGTCCAAACCATAACTGTGGCTGTTGCCATCCCCTAAACCAATAATACTGAAAAGGCAGGAAGAAGGATCTGAATGCTTTGACTGGCAGCTCATCTGGGTCTAGCTCCTACTTAAAGACCACTTAAGACATACAGACTCCTCCAGCTCTATGCAAATCTGAATTCAAAATGCAAGAATTAAGAGATTTATGAATTTTGTTGCAATAATTCAGTTGCACTTATCAATAAAAATCCTTTTACTCTTTGGATTCAATGTTTCATTTGCTGGTATAACAAATCAGATGGCCTATTATTACTTTTTTTGCAGATAGTCTATTTAAATCATTTATACAACATAATGTATTGTCACACATGTGCGACTAGGAGCGAGCTGAACCGACCAAGTCGAAGTGATTACCCGCCAGGCCGGGGGGTGGTGGGGTGCTCTAAACCTTTGTCTTTTATTTCTGCAGATCAATTACGGGAAAACCTGCCTGACTTGATATCACTTCCTGTTCCGCCACCCAGACTGATGTCACTTCCTGTTCCGGCACCCAGACGAACATCACTTCTGGGTTACAGAATATAAAATCCTCCATCTTGGCTAACTAACTCAGTTCAATGTGGGAACTCAAACAAGCAACATTGCTCTGTTGAATTTAATCCTTTTGCAGCTAGGAACAATATACGGGTGGCTGCCCCAAACCTTTTTTAAGAGTGTTGAGACTCGTTCTTTCACAGTATCAAATGGAAAATTAAGAGTACAAAGCAACTTTGCCATTACATTGAGCACTCACACCTCACAAATATAACTTTATATACTTGTTGACATTAAGCTGTCTCCTGTTGTCATTTATTAAACTGTCCTGTAATTCTACTTAATCCCATTTGCCTGGAAAATCTTATTTCCTAAAAAAATTTGCATTTGTTTTATGTAAAACACTTCTCTAATTTCCTGAGATACAAAGTTAGGAACCTTTATTTAGTTATAGTGTAGGCTGGTCTATTGAAATGAAAAATGCAATACATTTTAATAGTGTACGAGACAAACTCCTTGGAATGTGTATGTCGAGAATGACATTCTTGAGGCAGTGTGTCGTAAGTGATGTCGTAGGTATTGTGGACTGCAGTTACACTCTTTTGAATACATTTCAATTAGACAATGCTTCTGCACTGAGATGTAAGTGCTAGACAAATATTCAACAATTTATCATGGACTGGGCTAGCTACTTCAGTGTGTATACTGTATAACCTGGGAGTTCAATATAATTGTTATATTGGTAAGGATCCATTACAGGGGCTCGTGTATTAAACAATTGTGAAGTTCCACAGAACTAATTTTCTAAGGGCACTAAATTGATAGAATGTTTATGACGAGTCCTCCTTTAAACCACCATCAGGTAGAAATGAGTTCCCATATTACACAAGTGGAGTCCTCTGGACTTTACAGATAACAGGCCATGTCAAAGTCACAAAGGTGCCTGGAATATAAATATCTATTGGAGCACAAGAGTGCATAAACACCATGGACTGTCAGAAGGAACTCCAGGAAGTATGAGGCTGCTTCAGCATCAATAGCCCTTTAAGTTTATATTTGAGAGGTGAGTCTCTCAAGGACTTGACTGGCAGGGAGACAGTGCAGCTAAAGTCTATATGGAAGAGTAGGGAAGTGAGTAGGAAGTTGTAATTTAGATAATGTATAAGTGGACCTATCAGCACAACTTATAGACCTGTGTAGGTAGGCTCAATGAGGAAATTTACATTCTGCATATTTAATTGTTACTTGATATTCTCTATTTAATCATCCCTTCCTTATAGTATATGTTTAAATAAGTTTGGTTGAATAAATGCCTTTATAACTGTTCAGACTAAACAATTACATTCCAAATCAACAACAAAGTTTATCTGTTGTCACTTAACACAAATTAAAGTTTTTTTTTATTACAGGTATGTAAAATTAGCCATTTCTGCTTGATTTCCCTTAAGGTATCTTAGATTACATTGTGCAGATATCCATAGTCTACAAAGCACAATTGATTGTTTTGTGGATTCTTCTTGTTGACAGGCACAGATCAGAATAAGGACATTACATACAGTATATCATAGAACACTGAAGACAATCGTTTAGATGTTGAAGAAATATGGCACCATCAGCACACTGCAAAGATCAAGGCATCTAGTAAAAAATTAATGAATGACCAAATAAGAAAGCTTGTCAGAGATCCTTCCAAGGGGCCAAACATTAAAGCAGCTGCAGGAACTGAGCTGTTGTGGAAAGGAGGCAAGAGGAAGCCATCTGTAACAATAAAAATACTAAAACCTGTATAAATTTTGCTTGAAGACACATTCAGATCCCTGTTGGAAATTGTTTTATACTCTGATGAAGCAAATGTGGAAATATTTGGACTCAAAAAGAAATGTTTGGTGCTAAGTCTACGCAGCTCCTCACTCAAAGAACACAATATCCATATTCAAACATGCTGTTTCATCATGCTATGGAGCTGATACTCTTGGACAGGGGCTCTGTCAGAATGCTCAAGTAAGAGATGAATTTTGCCTTTTAACGGGACGTCAATTAATAGAATAGAGTCAATTTCACCATGCAATGACTTAAAAAAGATCAATGTCCTGCATTGCCTTAGTTAGGATCTCAATCCTATAGAAATACTGTGGACTCAAGCAGTGATGGCTGTGCACGAGATTGTCTCGTATTTTGGCTGAGCTTGCACACTTCTGAACAGTATGTTGGGATAAAATTGCAAAATTCAGGTGTTTTAAGTTGAAAGAGACCTATCTGAACAGACTAACTACTGTAATCAACTGAAGTACATTTCAATTGAACATTAATTAAAGTGTTTGTACACTTATGTATCCAAGGTACTGGGAATGGATACATTTATTTAATTCCATCCTTTATTTGAGCAAAATTAAAGTTAAATAAGGGACTATATATTTTCAATATCCAATGCATTTGTTCCATTACACAAGAGTTTTATTGGGTTGTCAAGTAAGTACGTCCAGTACTTCCATATCAAGTACAGCACTTTACGTGCTATCTTACTACTGCTTAATGTGCATTATTCACATTGTACTTTGCATCGTGCCGCAATATATATATATTCATGTACGGTGGGCTCTATATGAATGAATACATTATACATGTGTGTGCACTGAAGTAAATGTCAGCATGGAAAATTAATCAGCATTAAATCAACTTGGGTGCTGCCAGCGTAGCTCACAATGTCCAGTCAGTAGTGTGAAGCAATCACACCACAACAACAAATTCCGGAAGAAATTCCAAAATAACATAATTCATGACTTCTCTGCCTGAAATAAGCAATTCATTCTCAATGACTAATTATTTGAAAATCCTTTTCACTTTCTACTTTGATTTATTTAATATGACATATGTGGAATGGTGCATTCAGTTGCTTGCTTTGTACAACATTCATTTTTCATTTTAATATTATCGTTTTCACGATTTTATCTTCTGTACTTAAGTGGTAGTGCATAGCATGATTCAATTATTCATTCAGACACCATTGCAAGTGGAACTATTAGAAAATTCAAAGTTTTTACTTGTAAATAAGTTTATTGAGAAATATTTGGTTAACTTTGATACCAAAAGCATGCAATTACTTTGATAACTGTATCGCCAATACCTTCAAATAAGGAGGCCATAGAACTGCACACATATCTCCTGTCCTGAGTAATTCTTTGGAATTAGCTGATGCCTCTGCAATATATGACTCTAGAATCAGCTTGCATTATTTATGCTGTACAGGTCTAACTACCACACTGTATTTAAGGATATGTCTTATAACGACGATAGAGAAATAAACACAAGTACTGTGAAATGTGATAATAAATAAATAGCAAAAATATGAAATGTGAGTCAAATAATTAAATCTGTCACAAAATCCTTTTTGTTGCTTATTTCCTTGTGTATTTGGTTAATTATTTTTTCGTGTATTTGTTTCAGTGGCACCACATGCAAAATGATATAAGCCCTGAAAAGAAAATAATTACTTTTACTTTTACAAAGTTGAGAGGGTGAGTTTTAGCAAGTTTAGGAGTGAGAATAGGAATAAGAAAAGTGAAAAAATGTGCAGCAGATACTTTTGGGTCTTATAACGACGATAGAGAAAAATACATTTTCGAACAACTTAACTGCTAATTATAAGGTTTCAGGGTGTCAAAGCTACCTCAACAGCACAGGATTCAAGGCAGAAACCAACCCTGAATTGGGAGCCAATCCATTAGATGGCACACACATGCACCAACCCACAATTACTCAGCATCAGACCAAATTAAATCTGGCAAATAAATTAACATTATTACGACTTTGGGAAAAAACAAACAAAGGTCAAGGGGTAGTTTGAAAATTCCACACTGCAGTACTAGGGTGTTGTACCGTGGATGTAATGAGAACTTAAGCAAAATTACACCTTTTATTGGCTACCTAGACAAGTAGAAACTTTCTAGTTAATCAATAAAAGGTGTAATTTTGTTTAACTTCTCACACAATTCCATACAGAAAGAGACTATGGCAGTAAGTAATTCTAGAAAGTAAAAATATCAATAATATTATGATGACAATAAGTAATCTTGTTTACATAGTATCCTACCCATATCTGGACCGGCATGCTGCCTCACATATAAATAAATAATATAATATTTAGACGAATGTTCTGATCCATCATATCTGTATAGTATTTGATTTACATGGTCTGGATAACAAGGAGCTGTAGTATATAACAGCTTTCCATACAAAACAACTTCAGTTAGTTTTAATACAATTTTTATAGTGTATAGTATTACCAATATTTGCTCTACTTAAAAAATTAAAAGCCATCAGGTGAAATGTTTCATTTTTTCGAATAAATGCACCTTTGGTCAAAAATAGGCCCATGTTATACATATGCAGAGTGGAAAGGTCAGTGGGTTTTAAGTAAAATTGCAAATATTACTAAAAATATAAACTTCAAATTAAATAAACTACACCTATCATTTGCAGCTATAAACACATTTTCTCATATTAAATGAAAAACAGAAGGAAGGACTTTGTAACCATCCTTCAGAGTTCCCTAAAAAAAGAAAAAAAAAAGAAAAAAAGCAAAGCCCTTGTCCTTCATTGACAGAGGAGGACAAGCAATGCAACAAGCTCCTATTCAGTGCCATTGTAAAAAGACAGGCCTGCTGCGTCTCGCTGACTGATCTCCAACAAACCTTTCTTTCATTTGTGTTCCTCGCAGCTGAGCTCTTTCTACGTGGGCCAGTATTACAGACCTTTAATCAAACAGAATGTACAAGGCAGCTGAACTACTTAACTGCTCTGCTTGTTCGGGGGGGCTAAGATAACCAGGTGGAACAAAAAGACAGAACTTTATCCTTCCCAGGATGAGTACATTTCCTTTCTGTTGTTTCCAACAAAGGGCAGTGGGTACAAATGGTCTGCTATCTGTGTCACTGAGAAGTGGAGAGCAATTTGTTTCTATTAAACAGGACGGTATGATTTTTTTGATTTTGTTGGCTTTTTTCCCCAGGTAACCTGTGCCAATCATGGCCTTTAATCTGAACTGCCCTTGACCGGGGCCTGCCATACTGAAAGAAGAATTCCTCTTTTTTTGCTCAGGTAATTGTGAGAATGCAGGGGAAAGCCCTGGGGTATTCAATTCAAACACACAATCCTGGCATTCTCAGAAATGTACAAAGAGTAAACTTGAATGCAACATTGAGTTCTGTCAGACTGCACCTGTTGGTGATCCCTTGACCACCCCCCTTTCCTGACTCCCTCCCCCCCACCCCAGTTCATTGCTGGGTCACCTTATGCTTCAGTACAAGCCATAGACAATTGAGGAAAGGAGGCACAGGTTCTCTTTCACCACAATGAAAGATTAAATCAGCAAGTATTTGACCTTAAAAAGGAAAGAGTACGCTGCAATTTTTAATGTGCAATGAATGTATACTGCTAAAGTTTTTCTTCTGTCAATTTCAGTCAGCTTTGTTCTTCAGAAACTTAATGTAGTGTATATACTGCACATATACAGAGACACATGTTTATGCATACAAACAAGAAGAGTAAATTTATAGTGTAAAGTTAGGGAACTGCTGATTAACCCTAAGGTCCCCAAGGATCAGAGGACTCAGGGCAATGACATGGCCAAAGATACTCGTGTTGGCCTGAGCTTGACACATGAAATCGGGTTTTTAGAACTCAGCAGATATACTCACCCTTCACTCAGGAAAAGGTCCTTACAGATGATGATAAAAATAGCATCCTTTGAAACTGAGTAATGAGATTTATTGGGGTAATCTTTTGCCATGGGTTTGCTTTGTTCTGCTAGAAAGACAGAGTACCAGACAAGGTTACAATGAGGCTCAAATACTTTCTGAATGGAACAGGTTTTTTTATTTATCACCAGGTAACCATGACCCTTAAAATACTTTAGCTTGGTTAATTTTTAATCATGTAATAATGCCTCTTAAACAACCCAGCCACAGGGGATGCACAAACCAGTGTGTTTCTTTGTGCCTGTCCCAAGTCTGGATAAATTGGGAGGGTTATGACAGGAAGGGCATCTGGAGTAAAATTTTGCCAAATCAATATGCGGACAATAATACTAATTTCCATACCGGATCAGTTGAGCCCCAGGTTAACAATGACTGCCACCAGTACTGTTAGCCAACAGGGTGCTGGCAGAAGTTGGGGTACTGTTGGCCGAAGAAGAAGGAGAAGAAGAGAGGGGAGACGTGTCCAGAGGCAGGGGGAGAGGAGGAAAGTAAAGAGAGTAGAACTGAGGGTAGGAACTTTGAGGTTTATGGATGTGGTGAGAGAGGACATGCAGGTGATGGGTGTAACAGGACAAGATGCAGAGGACAGAAAGATATGGAAGAAGATGATCCGCTGTGGCAACTCCTAACGGGAGCAGCTGAAAGTAGAAGAAGAAGAATGTCTCTTAGACAATGATTTTAGAACCCATGTGGATCTTATGAACTTTCTTTTTCAGTGAATGCTGGTCAGGTCAAAGAGCTGCTTGCTCTTAGCTAATGTGTAATAGGTAGACATGTGCATTTGAGTGCGCCTAACCATCATCTACTCTTTAAAACACATGAAAATCCTTCTTATTCAATCACCTACACTAGACTTTTGGTGATGTTGTAATTCAATGAAAATTATATGGTAGATGACAAAAAAATGAAAAAGCAAGGATGTAAGGCAAGTAGGCTAGCCACCCAGGTATATAGTAAAAAATCCTACAGAGTGATATTTCTGACAAACCTGAATAAATAAACACAAGTACTGTGAAATGTGATAATAAATAAATAGCAAAAATATGAAATGTGAGTCAAATAATTAAATCTGTCACAAAATCCTTTTTGTTGCTTATTTCCTTGTGTATTTGGTTAATTATTTTTTCGTGTATTTGTTTCAGTGGCACCACATGCAAAATGATATAAGCCCTGAAAAGAAAATAATTACTTTTACTTTTACAAAGTTGAGAGGGTGAGTTTTAGCAAGTTTAGGAGTGAGAATAGGAATAAGAAAAGTGAAAAAATGTGCAGCAGATACTTTTGGGTTGTTTCCACCTCAATTTAGATTAAGAACCAAGAAGACTGTCATTTTTAGCTCAAATAATATTCTGAACATGAAAAATACTTAAGCCATAAAATGAACATAGCTTATTTAAAAAAGAAAAAAAAATGAACTTTTTTTTAAAAACGCAGTTTCCCACTGAATCCAATATCTCAGAGAAATAACATCTGTAAATTACACTTATTTTTTTGCATGGGATGATTTTGGTGCAGACTCCTGTTATCCAATGGCTGTAGTCACATGACGGCAGAGGCAAAAGAAATAAAAGGGTTAACTGGGCTTCCTTTATTACTGTGGTGCTATACCTCATTTGCTCTTATGTAGGGTTTATGACACTATATGATTTTTGGCTCAGTGAATTACTTTTTTATTCTTATTAGCTGTCATTTTTTCTCTCCAGTATACATGTTCTGCGGTGGGCTGGCATCCTGCCCGGGGTTTGTTTCCCGCCTTGCGCCCTGTGTTGGCTGGGATTGGCTCCAGCAGACCCCCGTGACCCTGTGTTAGGATATAGCAGGTTGGATTATGGATGGATGGATGGATGGTAAACATGTTTCACCACTCTATGATCTTATGGGTTAGCATCTTCATTACAGAAGCTGTTATGGAGGCTCAAAATGATTATGGGACTGATTCTGATGCTAAAGCTAGGCAGGCAGAAAAACTTAGCAAAGACTATGCATGATTCATTCAGCTTTTTCCTTTAATTGACTGATGTTGGATGGATAGACAGGCTAAGGCAATGAAGGAAATAATGCTTACAATACTGTTTAAAACATAAAAGTCATTAATTGTGTTATTTTTCAATTATGTTATTTAAGCTATAAAAGGTTAACTAAATATTGTAGGTTTGCCCTTTTAGAAATTAACTATAAAGTGAAAAAAAGTTATGGATTACTATATGTTAGGAAAAAAAGCGAATGTATTCTATATATATACTAGCCTCAGTACCTGACTAATAAACAAATAATTTAAATTTATTTGTGGTTCTCTTGGCTTATGCGTACTTTCAGCGCGTTTTCTCTGCATTCATATGTGTCTGAACCACTCTTTTTTTTGAGAGTGTTCCTATAAAGCCTGCTTCTCAGACTCTGTCATTATTTTCATGGTGCCTTTTCTAGCTTCCTGTCCGATTTTATACTTTTTGCCTTTAAAGGCGACTCTTTCAGCATTTGCCTTTACTTCTCTTTTGTCGTGTCACCAAAGCCAATCTGACCAATCAGATTGCTCTGAGGAATTGGACACACAAGTTTCATTTCAGGCATGGGAGCACAAAATAACTTGTCAGCATCTACTTCTTATGAGGAAAAGGGAAACAACAGGTTGTAGCTTGAACCAGCAGCATGCTGAAATGGAAACCAGGATGAGCTGAATATTTAAGCCTCATGATGAACAGGTATAAAAAGATAATATAGCCAAACATGGTATGGTGTGCTGCAGTGGGCTGGCGCCCTTCCCGGGGTTTGTTTCCTGCCTTGAGCCCTGTGTTGGCTGGGATTGGCTCCAGTAGACCCCCGTGACCCTGCAGTTAGGATATAGCGGGATGGATAATGGATGGATGGATTGTTGTTAAGCAGAATGGTTTTGGTGGGGTATGGTTAAACAATTTTTTTTAATACGCTAAAATTGTCTTATTATAATTGTCTCATTACTACCTACACTGATAGCAATCAAATCTATAATATTGAAGAGAAACAAGAAAACAAAGCATTCAAAACTAAATTGTCATTTAGGCCTAAATTTAGACAGAAAATTAATATCTAGAGATTCTCTTGTGAAGATAAATTTATGAGTGAAGTAGTAAAATATATGCAGAAAATGAGAATTTGTTCATGTGCACCTTTTAATTCAGTAAGTAGTCTCACATCCTTTAGCAGCTTTGTCAGCAAACAAACACTTCCTACAGTCTCACATCTACAGTACATCAAATTGTTTTGGTCCAGTTTTCCTTACAAAATTAGCTCAGTTTTTTCAGATTTGTTGATGATTTTCACTTTTTATCTTGTCATTTTTTAATTTGTAAAAATCATAGCTTCAACTCATTGACAGGCCTGATATTCCCCTACTAAATATTAGTTTGACTTTGAATGCATATTGCACTGATTGATAGTGAGTTGTGTTGGTAGAAAAGTAGCACCAAGCTATAACATTCTTTGCTTTACATTGACACAGTGGGATTAGGGTTCTTTTGGTGTTATGCAAGAGAAGACTTTCTCTAAATGTGGAGGTACCTGTCCTGGCCAACAAACATTACTGTTAGACTACTATCTCTAGATTATCTCATCTTACTAAAATGAATATGATCATCAATATTGCCTTTCAAAAATGCAATAAAAAGTGCTATATTAGCTATAAATCCTACTATTGTTTTAGTATGGATATGGACATCAATTCCACAATAACAGTTCTGGGGCCCTAGGGTGTGATTCTATGACTGTTTTCTAAATCCTTTTTGAGTTTTCATATTGCTCTGTGGGAATAGTTTGAAATGATGCCCAGACGTAGATGCAGACGTTGTGATCCTATATTTTGATGCTTATTTTGGGTTTTTATATCACTGCAATATTAGTTTGGAATGATGTCCACATTAGCTTCTGTGATATATTTTCTTAATTTCTAGTCCATGTGCCATTTAGTAGGCTTAAAGATACAATGCTTTTTAGATAGTATAAACCCCTTCAGACTCGCAAAAACTTCTCTTGCTAATATAACATGTTGTCACACAAGCCTCACAGTGGCCAAATGAAAAATAAATTCTGAGTTTGCTACCTAACATTAGAGCTTCTGAATAGAACTAAAGCTTGCACACACCACAAGATAATTTTTTGTACCTGGTCAATAATGGTAGAGCATGAGGTATATAAACTCATTGAGTCTCGAAGGTGATCTTCAGAGATGGCCAATACTTTATAGGAGGCTTGCAGATTTAACATATTTGGCTTCCTTATGTAACCCTAGGACTTCACGGAAGCATTCCTTTTCCATCAACAGTAGATGCCAGTTGTTTGGCTGTTTCAATTTGAGTCATAAATGTTTGCTTAACGTCTTCCAACTGAGCGATTATCTACACATTTCTTCTGGTCTTTAATATCATGCAACAGCTTCTCATTTGTCTTGTGTATGTTTATTTCTTTCCTTATATCAGTTATTTCCTTCCTTATATCATTTATTTCTTTCTTTATATCTTTCTTTTGCGGGTGATGTGGCAAGCCCAGTTAAAGTTGATGTTCCTGGCTCATGAGAAGTAGATGACAATGTGGAAGGCAAGGTCATTTTCAGTTTCAATTAATCTTTTGGAATTGATGAACTATCGTGACCTGAATCACTTGCACATTTGTTCCCACTTTTGCTCTTGGCTGGAGACGATGCAGATATGCCAGGTCCAGGTAAATAAGTGCTTTCGCCTGTCTGTTTCAGGTCAGTCTCTGAAAGGCCATACTTTGAATTTGGACTTGATTCCAGTCTAGGCTTGGATGAAGCTTTAGCTTTCTTTTCAGTTTCTTTTTGAGCCCCTTTACTGCCGCTTATTTTTATATAAGCTTGCATATACTGTGATAGAACCTCCTCGTGTTGGGTAAATGCAGGATACCTTGGGATGATAAAAAATAAGAGAAAAGAATAACACCATTGCTAACGGAGTTCCGCTTCAGACGTCCATCTCCCATAACAAGACCAATTCCAGAGAAACATCTCCAAGAGTAAACGAATGTCACTATGAGAGTTTTAAGGAATATTCTATTCCAAAGAACCCTTGAACTTTGAGTGAGACAAAGGGCCACCTGCCAGTAAATTTTGTGTGGCCAAAGCATTTCTTTGTGAGAGGGAGAGCAGGGAATGAGAAATGGATGTAGTGGTACATTTTTGACTAGTCTGATGAAGAAGGAATGCATCCATCCCCCCCTACACCAGATGATCAGGAGTTAAAAAAAAAATGGCTAGAAAGGCCTAGTGAGAGCATCAAGTCTTTGCTTCTATGTGTTCTGTTCTTTTAAATTAATTATCTCTTCAGACTTTACTTTTCTTTAGTGCAATAAAATTAGCAAATGCAATGGCTTGGGGGAATAAGGAGATTCCAATTCTCATTTCAAAGGAAGTGTGTTTAAAGGAAATTACACACACATACACATAGTGCAGCCTTCACTTTATTCTCTCTCTATTCTTATTCAGTTGATTTTTTTCTTTTAATTGTAAGAATGAATCTTCTTGTTAAAAGATTGTTTGTGCAATTGAAAGTTAATACTTTGCATTTCTAATGAGAATTAACAGACAACAACAAAACGTAAGGTGAGGTTTAGGGATGGAGTTTGGAGCAGACCAGCCAGCTTGAGAGTCCATGAACTACTGCCATAAATTGTTATATGGGGTGGCCAATTGGAGTGGACAGACAAATCTTTGTGGGAAGTGTACATAAACACAGGGCCGCTCAAAGCACTTATCTTATTTATCTTATTTAATTCCTGTAATAACATACCTTTGTTACCTCCTTTGTATTGTTATTTTATATTATTAAAAAGCAAAGAAATGAATTATGACCTAATCAACGTTTGGACACATAAAGAATGAACAATTGTGATAAAAGATTGTAGATTTTAGTGCTTAGCATGACTTTCTAAATAGCCCAGGGCATGCCTTCTTTTGACATTGCAAAACATGGAGAACAGACCACCAAGATAAATTCTTGTTTGTTTAAAAGCCATGGATGTCAAGCTTCTAAACTATAAAAATAGTCCACAGTTAAAGTAAATAGTTTGCATTGTTGTAGCATTCAAATATATTTGCTTATGCATCAATGCAGTGTATTGTAAGCTGCTCACAAGGAACATGGGCTTTTGCAAAGCAAATTTATTGGTATAAATATGACTGCAATCTACATTTCCTCCAAATTGCACTTTTCATGCTACCCAAATTTAAATTGCAAAAAACACCCAAGCAAAAGCCACTACATTGATGGAAAAATTAATACAGGCAAAGGTTAGAAGGAAGATTACAAACAGACTATTTAAATTAATGGGTGTTACACTTTCTCTTTGTCCTGGTTTAGTAAACTGCTTTGTGAGTGCGTCAACTGTGAAAGTTTATATAGAAAATAAAGATTCATTGATAAGGATTTTAATAAACTGCAGAAAGACCCAGTCGCCTTATCAAAAAAAAAGGGCCTACTTAAATCTATTCTGCTCCTGGCTGGATAAGGCAACTATATCAAGTGCAATCTGTTTTATTAGGAAATGCCTTTTTTAATGATATTGGCATGAACATAAAATAAATTAGTACTTCTAACTAACAAAGCCTTATTTTAGAGTAGAGATTGAAGCATTAATAGAATCTATATCTAATGAGCTTAATTTCCTTTTTTTCTGAAATCAAATTGATTACAGTATGTTGGCATAATTTGGCCATTAATTGTATCACATTAACTGCATACAATTAAATTACATTTTGTTTGTTTAGATAACCCTCTGTGCAAAGTCCATCTACTAATTTTTAACCTTGTTTTTTCTGTTATCGTATCTTGGCAGTGCCAGGCCAAGCATTTTTGCTGCATTAGGCATAGATGTAAGTGATGTTTCCAAACCTTATGTACTATATATACATAGAGTCAAATGACAAACCCTTTTAATGATGGTTGGCAAGAATGGAATAAATAAACAGCGAAGAAGGGTACAAAATCCCAGCCACAGCTGTAGGACACAGTGGACCAGAACTTCCAGTGAATTTGCACCTTTTATGATGGAACACACATGCACATAGAGGGCACCTTCAAGACTCTGATAAGCCAAGCACTTCTACCACCATGGAAAGAGAGGGGGTGCTTCCAGTAGGAGGCCTGACCATGCCCTGCTCCTACTGGGCTGTGGGGTAATATATAAAGGGTCATCCAACAGTAGGGCCAGTATTGAAGCAAACTGAGTGCCGCAGAGACACACTTCATTATTTTTAAACAGGGAGTACCCAGTTGGTCCACCAACCTTTGAACCTGTGTGTGTCATTTATTCAACTATAAATATATGTTTGGCCGACATGGGAAGCCAAGCAGGACGGCACAGGGCATCTGCACCAAAAATTTTCGAATGGTCATTACAGCCTGAGCCATTCAATCGATTAGGGGCTCTGTTTATGAAAGTTAAGGGGGCATGCTCCGTAAAGTCTGCATTATGTACACAGATGGGTGCCGATTATGTATCTGAAGGGGTGTGCGTTCTCCGTAAATTTCGCATTTTGTATACAGAGGGGTACTGTTTAAGTAACTGAAAGTACGCTGCGCCAGACAATGAGTGGGACTTATCCTGCCCAAATGAAACAGAGGGCTTTGCCTAACCTAGGGATCCAAATGGGCTTTGACTGAGCCACTAGCACACACCAGTTTCTGTCCCACATCCGAAAGGCATGAACAAACCGACTGTCTTGAGTGTGCACAGAGTGTACATCTTCAGTCTACATCTTGCAAGTAAGAACCTCATTGTGTTGTGTCCACATGCCAATAAAACCTGAACTGCAATTAATCTAACATGATGTATGAGGAAAATTGACGTTCGAGAAATGTATAAACTTTACATAAGCACTGACAGGTCTGAGTTTCAAGGCCCCAGAAGCTGTGAGCCAGTAGAAATAAGCATTGCATTACCATAACAACAAAAATACCAGTTATACAGTAATGATTTAGTTAAAATTAAACAATAACCAGTAATTAAAATTAGTTACGTAATATTGTTTCTGGGAAATAGCATGTCATACTTGCCAAAAAAGCTTAGCCTTATAAAACAAGGCAGGGGATTCAAGTCACCAAACTTTAATTATTTATAGTAACTTACCATGAAGATCTCCATTACAAGGTTGATTGTAAGAAAATAATTATAATATGATTGTTTACATTTTTTCACTTAACAAAAAAGGACCATACATATGTCACTTTGCCTGCTCACGTATTTATTGTATAAAATGGTTTGCGCTGTTCTGACATTTTTTACAAAAATTTGAAAAGGCCTAGCAAATGTGTGGTTATGCTTTATAATATTCTAAAATAAATCCCTTATACAATTTTTAGCTTTGGATGAACTTTGGAAAAACTTCAGTCTTTCAGATAAGTCAGCAGGCTGGGATGTGAACCTACTGTAAAGCACTAAACTACTATGCTGTCCCTATGGAAAACCCTGTTTGCTTAAAATGACATTGAAAGCCTTTCACTTTTTAAAAGGATTGCAAGTCGAAAAGCATCCATCTCATGTCTTACATTTTGTAAGTGCATTTCACTGGAAACAATTGATTTAAGTAAATGATTTCAGGGCTAGTCAAGGTGTTTAATTGGGGTCCCCATATCTCTGTACTTCATGGGTTTTGATTGAAATAGTTTACCCTGGCAACATTCCTTAATATATTCAAGTCTTATTAGAAAGATTTTCTGTCAGTTTTGTTAACAGCTTTTTAAATTGTAATATAAATAAACAGTAGCTCATAAAATAAAACAGCCCTTTAAAAATATTTCCCAAGAACATGAATATATTGCACTTAAAGGAGAAAATAAAAAAAGATCGACAGTAGCAAATTGCCTCTGCTTTCAATTGTGTGGTCTTTAGCTATCCCTTAGAGGCTATAGTGTTTAACGCAAACAACATATCACAACACCTTCAGTTAACCTCTGAGAGCTCAGTTGGGAAAGTGGCAGATTACGTTTTTCAACACATCCTACCTCTTCTGCTTGCGAGAGGTGCTAATTAAGTACTGGACACATATGGTACAATTAATTTAACTAATGACCAATTTCTAAGGTTAAAAAAAATGTGTCTTTGTCTCGTTCCCTGCGAACCCCATCTGGGGCTTTGAGAGGCGTGAAATGCACAGTAATTATTAGTAATCATCACAGACCATCAGAAACTGATCTTAAAGCTGTAATTACATGATAAATGTCTGTATAACACATGCCCCTAACTTGGCAGCACCCTGGAGACCGGAGATAACAGACAGCAAATGAGTTTAATGCAGAAGACTTTCCTTTCAGCAAAGACCATTGTTTTGAAATCAAGTTTTCTTGTTCTGTGTTGAGAGACCCTCAAAAGGCAAAAATAATGTTGCGCATAAATCAGACTTCACTTTGTATTCCATCCCTCCTTTTAATATCCATTTGTCCTTATTTGTTGTATTTTTAAAATTTCTATACAGGTCATACTGATGATGAGAAATTCCCATCTATGCTTTATATTCGATTTTGTTAGGCTTTATTAGTTTCCTTGATGGATGATCAGATGTACTTAACTAATTTGAGCTTTTGTGTTTTTCAGTTTTATTCACAGCAGTCTAATCTCTGATTGTTTATTTCTATTTCCTCCCCTTTAACTCTGTTAACAAAAAGCACAATTGAAAGGCCAAACCTCATGAGGCAAGACACATTCTGACAGGTAAAACTCCTATCAGGCTAATCTTATCAGCCTCAGAATAGATTTCAGTCAATCAGCTAGATCTTTTTAGACTTAAATAGCAAAGTGTAAGACATTATAAGAGTGACATGATGGCAGCTGCACTCATTGTCACAGGAGACTGGACGCTAGTCTCCTCGGTGTATGTTGTATGTTCGCAATCTGTACATGTTGACTGTATCTTCCACTTACTTGTCAAAGATTTATGAGTTAGTTTAACTGAGAACTCACAGTTAGTACAATCTGGGTGTGTCCAGCAGTGGACTGGTGCCTCATCCAGGATTTTTTGTACCAAGAGCTGCAGTTAGGCTCCTTTGCCCTGAGACTTTATATAGGAACGGTTTCAAAAAATGGAAAATAGAATACAAAATTATTTGACCAAAATATTTCAAGCAACTTCATCAGGGGGCCATGCAGATAATTAAAATGTAATTAGTTGTTTTATTTCACCACTCTCGAATCCAAGAAGAAAAGGCATAACATACAACATTAATATTTAGCTATTATGTAAATGTATGCAATATTATCTCTTATTTTGTCTGTTGTAGAATCTTTCTTTCACTTTCACTTTATATTATATAATCCCACCTTCTAAACAGTATTTTGTTTAGATGGTAATCTCTGTGTGAGAGGCAAAATATAAAAATACAGTTAACATTAAATCATGTTGCAAATTTATAGAACTATGATGCAATTACACAGTCAATAAGCTATGTTATTTCTTTTTCATTGTATTTCATACAATGTTACTATTAAATTCACCTTTTATTTTATTGGGCTCAGCTTTTTTTATTTTGCAAGCTTTTATTAGACGATGTTGAATACTTTTTGTCCAAGCTTTGTTCTGAAATCTGAGGCTTTCAGTTGCATATTTTATGTAAATATTTTTTCATCCGTGATAGACTGCTTAACTAGTATTTTGCCTTTTTTAGTATCATAGAAATGAATGTGCATTTCAACTAGCAAAATTAAGTCATTTTATTAGGCAAGGACTGTTGTTATTAGAGTAGTCCACTTATGATTAGTAAAATGTTTGAAAAAGAAATGAGGAGCCACACAGGGGATACTTAACAACTGCATTTAAAGTCCCAGGAGTTGGCCTATTGCGCTACTTCAAAACTTAAACACACACACACACACACACGTAAATTCAATTGAACACTTTGGCACAGGCATCTGCAATATATTATTCATATTAGATCAACAGGCAGGTGTTTGATTACTGATTAGTTAATTCTCTTTTATTACCAGTAGAAAAGTCTTAGCGAAAAATTGCCCTTGTCTAACAGGACCCATCCACCAATTAAACAATACATTTGTATATTTTTTTTTTCTTTGTGTATTAGATCTTTTTAAATAATCTTATTAAAACATGGCCAAGCACATCATATCAAATTACAGGCCATTATTACTCATTTAAACTTTACAATTATGTATTTTTAAAGATGATTCAACTGCCCAAAGTGTAAGGCAAGAAACAACATGCAAGCCATGCAAGTAGACATAAAACATAATCACAGCAATGATGAGGTGGGGGGAAACCAATAAAACACTATATGTTGCTATTCCCAAATGATTGACAGCTCAATAAACCTATTATATTGGACTTGGTGGGCTTTACAGAAAAGTTCAGTGAAGACTCAAACAAGTCAGAATATAAAGATTAAAAAGGAGACACATAAGTGATTGTTATGCCATTTTCCTTTGTCAGACAGTTAAAGGTGCTAAAATGCCTTTGACTTTGATCATTGTACAGCCGGCACTTTTAGATTAAACCAGTTTATTTAGTCACTTGCCTACAGCTCACGTTTGATGATGCCTACCTGTACACCTCTCACTTGTGATTAGCTGCTCTTCTATTAAGCAGGCACCTAGCAATTAATCATTGTTCTTTCATGTTTGCTCAAACTTTTACATTTAATGTCTGTTTTTGTCTTCTTTGTATCCTTTTTCACTTGTAGAAATGCTTGAGCTTTTTGGCCTTGCTGTTTTGCCTGTCATAGCTCTATTTATAATTTCTATCTCCTTGGTGTGCTTTATTTGCATTTATTTGGTATATCTTGACAACTAAGTCTTAGAACTGCACCCTGCTTCACTTTGTTAAGTGTCATGTTTCTACAAGCTCAGCCTGTCCTACAACTGATTTTCCCTTCTTTGGGCCATTTAAGTTTAACCACCCATTAAGCATGCAGCAGACTGTGGATGCCAAATATGAGGTAAAAACTCACGTGATGGGCTGAGCTTGTGATGGCATGCACCACTTCCAAAATCTCTGTTACTTAATCCTACTTTTACATTTATTATATTTTTTAAACAGCTTACAATAATAATTTTTATTCATTTGCAGGAGCTGATTCAATACCTTATAAGAGGAATTTACACTTTTTAATTTGAAAGTTGGTATGGCGTTGACAGACACTTATCAGAAACTGTCATCCTTTTAACTGAGACCTGTTCAGGCAAGTGACTTTCAGTTTATCGAATAAAGTTGTTATTATACAGTTTATCCAGTTGAGTTGCCTTCTTTCTATATATAGAGTGAGCTACATGTTATTTTCTGCTTAGTGGTGTAGAATAAGAAAGAGATATACAATTCATAACAAAAGCCCTGACCCAAATCATTTAGATGTCTTAGTTGCAAGTGTTTGGTAAATGGTAAATCTTTTATTTAATGTTGTTAAATATCCTGAACATACTGCAATTCCGTTCAACTAACACTGGTCCAAAATATTCTAGATTTTTTTGGCCCCATAAGAAATTAAACTGATACAGCTAGTATATTTGAATTCTTATTTATATTTGTTCTGTCTATAAAAATTATACAAAAATGAAATGTGAACTATTCCATGTTATGTGTGCACAATTTAAAAAAGACTTCAAAGTCATGACTCTAAAGATTAAACAAAAATGTTTATATTTAATCTTTACTTTTGCCAGGTGAGTCATTAGCGTAGTCCAGGCAATGGACTGTGAAGCCGGTCGGCTGACGTGCTCTAATGTGCATTGGGAATTGATCAGCCATCGTAATTTATCAGCCTTGTTACCCAGACACTGTCTCTTTGAGCATCATCCTAGCCTCACCTGACAAACATGCCATTTTAGGTCCTACTCATACACCTTAAGTCCTTTATTGTCTATTATAGTGGATAGGAAGACGATCATGTTAGTTACATAATTTCAATTACATGTCTTTGTCTTCTCAGCTAGTTTAAATATACAGTAACTGTTTTTATTTGCTTCCTTATTTCTCTTAGTGCTAAGTGTGTGGTAAGGCATCAGCATCACGTTGAATGTCTATTGGAAAAATATTTTGAATAATCTAGTTACTGTGCAAACATGGCCGCCCTGCACTGAAGAAATATAATATCTTCCTCCTATGCACCTTTTGGTGTTTCACTATATTGTTTATTTGGTACTAAGAAACTGGTTACAACTTTGCACGGACTTATCACATGATAGATTTATAACTCCATATAATATTAACCATATTCCAATAGATGCTAAAGTAAAGCTAGTTCAAAATGTATCTGATTTCTAAAAAGAGGTAAAATGGTCTATTATAATAATGCTGTGCAATATGATCATTTTCATGTTCAACTTCAAGTCTATTGCAATGTACAGAGTACAGTGAGATCCTTATATGCATGTCTCCTCATTATAGTGACAGTTACATTTTTACAGGTGCGAATACTTCTCATCTCACTCTTAAGCTATTCTAATTCAGGTTATATTTGCATGGTGTCAGAGCCTGTCCCAGCAGCACTGGGGCAAGGCAGGAAACAGCCCTGCACACTTATACTGTATAGACACAGGAGTATCCTGTACCATTAAACCTCCTCTTATATACAGTATATATATACTGTAAATATATCTATATAAATATATATAGTATATACATAAATATATTAACATACTGTAAATTACATTCAGTATAAAAGTTGCATAGATCTGCTGTTTTTGAGAGCAATTTTTCATTAACTGAGTGCTAAAGAAACCTCCAGCTTTCATGCAAATAAAGCTAAAGACATTAAAAATATATACAGTATTAACTTTCTTAGTCCAGTCGGCTATGGCGTATTTCATTGGTAATGCCGTTTTTTATTGTTTTTAAAGGTCACAATCAGATATACATGCAAACCTTTCTCCTTTCTGAAGAGTACAATCTTTGTAAAAAAAATAAACATATATTTGCCTACTATTTGCCTGTACTACACTAAACAATAACCATGTCCATGATTTATACAGTTGTTGCTAACAGACTGAAAATTCATGCTATTTTAATTATAGGTCACTGAATCACTTGTGGTTAAGAAGAAAACAGCCTTTTCTGAAAATTTTCATGTCGGTTTTACTGTACCTGCAAACTGTCTTTCTCAAAATTTCCAGAAATTACTCACTAAAGATTCTACGCAAATTTGCTTAGAGTTAAATGTTTTGTCCACTTTCAGTTTGTTCACTTTTGTGCATAGTTCTATACATTCAGTATCAGTAAAAAATACATATAAGCACTTTTTAAATGATCAAAACAATATATTGGATATTCATTATCACAAAACTCCGCAAAAAATATTAATGGAGACAAAACAAAAATAAGAAAGATGCAAAGTATTTCATAAGTGGGAATTGTGTAAACCAAACATTTTGCACATCCAACATGTGATAAATAGTTTATAAATATTACAGTTTGTCATATCCCCATTAGACATGGGGGGAACTTGCAAGCTCTAGAGACACAGTGACCAGAAGTTGGATGCGACCCCAGAAAGAGGTCTCTCTTGTATCCATTCATTCATATGAAGGTTTAGGTGCTTTATTTTCAAATGGCAAAAAGGCAATAGAATTCTTGCCTTCAATGAAACATGAAAAAGTTTAAAACATATATTACAATAACTTCTGCAGCATATATTTCACACAAAAAAGCTAGTTACAGTAGTTAATACCATGCATGCTACTAAGTTGTCCTTCCTTATTGACTTCAATGCTAAAGTCAGGCAAGGTCTAGGAGTAGAGCAGGCTGTCATCTGGTAGCTCAGTTAGGTGGTCTCTAAACACAAACTCCCAAAGCATGTAGTCATCTCTGCTTTCAAGATTGTTACATTATTTTCCAAGGATCCAGGAAAAATTAACACCAGCTTTTACATCATTTGCCAAAGTAAAATAAAGTGACAGCTCATGACCTAATTTCTACATATTTAATTTTTGGGAGCACACCACAGTATCTAGAGAAAACCCAAGCAGACATACAAAGAGCAAGCTAACCATTGTGCCACCATGCTTTCCTCAGCCTACCATGAACAGTATATGTACCCCCATGGTGCACTTCAGTATTCATTGCAGGTTTTGGGATGTCCACAGGCAGAGAAGCATCTCTTATTTACACATGGCCTTCTCAGCCTAGCGGATATTGGTATGTATGTCTTGTTTACTCTACAGCTGAAGCAACTGCAAGTATTTATGGAGCAGAGATGATTGTGGCAGATTGATAGTGATGATATGAAGAGACTTAATGTTATCAAGGGACATTTAAAGATCTGACCTATTAAGTAGCTGTCTTAAAAGAAAGCCATATCCATTATCCTCCAATTCTCAAAGGTTTTCCTTTCTTCTTTCTTAGTTAATTAATAAAGGTATTTATTTATCCCCAAACACTTTCACTGGCAGTGAAGGATTATTAGGAAGCCTAAGGGAATTGTTGATGCAGTTAGAACATTAAAACACATCTTACAAATGGTTGCAGTTTGTGTTGACCATTGTTACCAATGTTCTTATATAAATGAAATACGGAACAGCATTATGTGGTTTAGCATTTTTAGTTACCATTATTTATGTCAGCAGAAGGGTTTTGTCCGTAATGAAATTTTTTTGTTATTGTCACTATCCAAAAACAAATTTTATCTTGAGGTATTGCAGCTGGGAAATTTTACGATTATTTTGAGGGAGGAGAGAATGAGAGTACAATATTTTGCCAACGGTACCTAATTCAACAAATGTATAATAAATGAAAGGTGTAGGTATACAGGCTCATTCTCATTTATACTGCATTTAAATAAATGATAAATACAAGAAGGAAAGATAAAGGGCAAACAAACAAAAAGGAAAGTAACAGGTTCTGAACCTCCTCCTATCTTCCTGTTACCTTTAGTCACCATAAACACACTAAGACACACTCCATTCTCACCGCCAATACATTTGTTCCACGTTCTCTGGTCTCTGTACCTGCCAGTTGAACCCTTGTCTAACTCTACCACTGACTTCAGATTCAATGATCCTTTTAAGCTCTAGGCAATGACCATTTTCAACATTGCTTCCATGGGGCAGCTATCCTTCATTTTGAACCAAAGACATCTAATTAGAGCTCCTCTAATTTTATCCTGCTGTCCCTGTAATCCCAGTTTAAAATTTCTCTTAAAGTGGCAGAGCACCCTGGCCCCGCTCTTGTCCTGTCCTGTATTAACCAGAATTTACTGCCTTTCTTGCCCTGACCAAGGCCTTCTCCACACACCTTATAAGTTCAGAAGGCTGCATTTACAGTATAAAGCAGTATAACAAAGCATATTTTATGACATTGATTTTGTTCTCTTCCAAATGGAATGAAATAAAAATACAATGATGATCTGTAAAAAAAAAAAATATTATTTATTTGCATTTTTAACCACAGTAAAATTCTGCTTACCTAATACCAATGATAAATCATTAGAAATGGAACAAGCTGGAACCCCTTATTATGTTTTGTTTGCTTTAATTTAGATTCCCACTAGGTGGCATGTATAGATTAAATTACAAGTAGCAACTATGAAGAACATTTTTAATTTCCTTAAATTTATTCTAAAAGTGCATATCATAATATCATTTTTTTAAGTAATATAAGTTTTCTTTATTTTCATGCTATGTATTTAGTTTACTGAAGCAGTTAGGGATACAAATTAGGATCTAGAAATAAAAGTAAAACGTAATATTTTATGAAGTTACTTGTTATGAGTTGTGTGTGAATGGGGTTAACAAGCACAAAATTGTGCCACAGGAATACAACAGGACTCAGCAAGTCAGACAGAGAGAAATGCATGCACTTATCATAGGGATGGAATACAGTATGCATGTTCTAGTTGCCCTAAAGCTAAGATCATTGTGGGAAGAAGAGTAAAATGCAACCTGAACATAAATATGCAGTTCCCCTACAGGAGAGTATAGAATAAACAACTGATCACATACCATATAAGTACATGTTCCCATGTTATTAGTTGGGACATTTTGTTGTTTAAAAGTGGGATCCAGGAGAATTGACTAGAGATAGCACATGGTTCCTGTGGGAATGGAGTAGGACTATGTGACCCTTTCAAATACATTAAACCAGAAGCTACCTCAAAAGTCTCTTCCTTAAATGGTTGTTGAATCCTCATGGCTTCAGTTTTCAGGGTTAGCTGTAAGTGACCCAGAGTAGGGATATACAGTAAAGCTGCCTATGGTCAGTGGCTCTTTAACTCACGATGTGAAATAGGACAAGAGCTACACTTGCTTCAAAGATGGGGAGAGAGAGAGAGAGGTGGAAGTAGAGAGATGGAAGAATTAATTATGAAGATTACACAACTTTTTCACTTAGGGGCTCTGGGTAAAAAAAACCTTTCGACAAGGTCGACATTCTCTTCGCAGACAGAGATACTGCTGATGACTATGCCCAAGAGGTCATTAAAGACCTGAATCTTGGTTTTTATCCTGGACACTTGCAAGCCCAGACACTCATACTCCTTGCTCAGTCTCTTGAGAGCCCTGATCAGAGCCTCCATTGACTTCACGAAGATCATAGCATTGTTGGCAAAGTGAAGATCACTGAATCTTACTTCACCAACAGATGCCTCACAGCTAATGGACCACATGACCCTGCCCAACACCAAGTCCATGCAAGTATTTAACAGACACTCCCCTGACAAACCCCAGAATCAACTAGGAAAAATGCAGAGGTTCTGACCTCCATTCTGCATAGCAATAACAGTACCATTGTACAGGCCGGCTATGATATCTAGCATCTTTGGTGGGATCCCGCATAGTCTCAGGATGTCCCACAGGGCAGCACGATCAATTGAGTCAAATGCTTTATGAAAATCAACAAAATCTGCAAAGAATCTCTGCCGATATTTGATTTTGTGCTTCATGAGAACCCTCAGTGCCAGGATGCGGTTGATAGTAAACTGTTCCGGTCACTGGTAGGTGAGCAAGTGATCACAGATCCTATTGTGAATGAGCCTAGCAAGGACATTACCCCCAACTGAGAGCAGTGTTATCCCCCTGTAGTTGCTGCAATCCAGGCAATCACTCTTCCTTTTCCAGATAGGGACGACAAGTCCTGTTTTCCAGTCAGTTGGGATGACGTCTCAGAAATGGAAGCAAAGATTGCTTACCATCAGCCTGGAGAGGTTCACCCCGGATACCACAGATCCTGGCAGATTTACACACGTTGGCAGTGATATTCATGTCTCTGATCATGGCCTGCACCACCACCACCTACTCAAAGCATCATGATGCTCCAACAACGATGGATGGATTAAAAGCCAGAAGTCTACGTGACCATCATCCTCAAGTCCTTCCATGAGAACCCTAAATCCAAAGAGGACTGTTTCATTTATGTTAGGTAGAATGCCCAGAGGGGACTGGGCGGTCTCATGGTCTGGAATCCCTACAGATTTTATTTTTTTCTCCAGCCGTCGGGAGTTTTTTTTGTTTTCTCTGTCCACCCTGGCCATTGGACCTTACTCTTATTCTGTGTTAATTAATGTTATTTTATTTTCTTACTTTGTCTTTTATTTTTCTATTCTTCATTATGTAAAGCACTTTGAGCTACTTTTTGTATGAAAATGTGCTATATAAATAAATGTTGTTGTTGTTGATCACTCTTTCTATGAAGTCAGTAGATGGATTGGGATTGGGGGGGGGTCATGAGTTTGTCGGAAAGAAGTGTGTGGCACTCCCAATATCTTTGCAAAAGGTCCAAGTCTTTAGAGTCCTGGTGCCTCCTGTTTTGCTATATGGTTGCAAGATGAAGACTAGACTCCTTCAGTACCATGTCTCTTTGGAGAATCCTTGGGTACCACTGGTTTGATCTTGTGTTGATCTTGTGTTGAACGAGCGGTTGCTCACAGAGTCCCAAATGAGGCACTTTACCTGCATTGTGAGGAAGCATCAGTTACAGCACTACAGCCATGTGGCTCGATTACCTAAGGGTGATCCGGCTCACAGGATCCTCATTGTTAAGGACTTGAATGGCTGGACCAGACCACAGGGATGCCCACTTAACTCCTGGCTGCAGTAGATAGATGATAATTTCTGGCAGCTGGAACTGGATTACATGTCTGCCTGGGGGTTGGCCAACCAGGATCTTGAGCTGTTTTATTGTGTGGTGGGTGCAGCAACACACTGTACCAGTGCATGAACCCCAACCTGACCTGACCTGACTTGCTCTGGGTAAATGGACAACCAGCCCCATTTAGTAGTGATAGATGAATACCTTTACAGGTAGGCCACAAGAAGCTTTCTTATTTTGATATTTATTTAGTTCTTTGATCTTCTCCTTTTGTTAATTTCTTCCCACTAGCTCCATTTATTATAGCAACTTCATACATTATAAAGGTTTTGACCAATTATATAACCAGTGATCATTATATGTCCAATGACCACAACTCTAACATAACATGATTTAAAAAGTTGCAAATGTCCTTTGACCAGGGATATGTAGCTTGGCAAAACCAAAATAATTAATTATTATTAAAGTAGACAGCACAAGATTACAACACAGAGATTCAAAAATGATTTTTAATAGTTACTTTCAACATTTAGCAGTGCACTTATATCCATGATTTGTGCTGTACCTTTCTGTTACAAGTTCATTATAGAAAGTTAAAGTTAAGGGAATACACCTTATTAAGAATACACATACATATCCATAATAAAACATTGGTTTTGTTCAGTAAGATGAGTAAAAGAACTGACTAAAAGATTGATCCAAATAACATAACAGTTTTCTATATTTATAAGTTAAAGTTGAGCAACAAAGGGTTTATTATTCATGTTAAGCAAGTTGTAGCTTTTATATATTGTATATATATGTTTTTAAAATTATTTCCAGGGCAGTTTTCATGCCTGTGCTTTTGAAAAACCTCATTACAAGGTATAACACTGCAAACTTTTGATCAAAGATTTTTTCTTTTGCCAGTAGCAAAATCTGTTTTTTTGAAGCAATACTCTTTGCTTCATACAGAAAGTACAGAAGCAAGATACATTCTGAATAGAAACACTCCAAAGCATTAATGTACAAAACATTAAGGGAGTGACTAAGATGTTGTTGAAGAACCTCTGGATCAATTCTGTGTTTATCCAAAAATGTCATTATAAACACCGTCAGACAGCCTCTGCAAAAAATATGTCTAACGTTTTTCTAATTAAACATTTCACAATTTTAGGTTCACCCTGTGATGAACTGGTGCTCTGTTCTGGGTTTGTTCCTGCCTTGTGCCTTATATGCTAGTTCCAATTTGCTCCTGCACCTTTTGTGACCTTGGTCTGGATTAACTGAGTTAGAGAATAGACATGATAATACAAATTAAGGTTAATTTGAGCTGTTCAAAAATAAGAACTACATGGCCACATATGTGTTTTTTTCTGATTCTTATATAAATTGTCATCATGCTATAGAAATCAACTGGAAGACACAGATACAGTATGTTAGTTGTAAAATGGATTCTGGTATTATTTACTTGCATATTTTTCTTGCTTTTTTATGAATAAAATAAAAATCTAACATAATACGGGTGTTGGTCTCTAGATTACTGTATCTGTCTTCCTTTATTATGATTAGTTTTGCCTTCATTTTGTTAGTATTATTATTATATTTTTTCATATGTATTCTAAAGTCCACTGCAGATGATATTTAATTTGTTGGTCATATTCCAAAACTAAAAGCTGTAAAATGAATAAATGATGTATTCAGTAAACTATATGTTGTTTTTGTTTTTGGTAATTATGCAATATGCATATCTATTGTGTCTACCATACTACAGAATAGACTAAAATGGGTGACTATTCTTGTTGTTTTATTGCAGAGCCCACCCATGAATGCCACTAACCATATACATTGCTGCAAAGATTGTGATTATGTTGCATAGGATGAAAAGCCACTTAACACTCATTGCTTTACAAATAGTGTTATTGGCATTTTGTAATAATAATATTAATAAAATATATAATAAAATGTATCCCATTTAAAAGCTCAGTGAACCCTGCAGATATACAGTTACATTTTAAATAAAAGAGAAAAAATATAACATTTACACACAGAAATCTATCCAGCTCTCTACTCATCTATCTGGCATCTTTAACTAGAAATTTACTTTTAAAAGGACTTAACAGAAGTAATCTAATTAATACCAATTCCAATAGTGCAGTGAAAAAACCTCCAGTCTACAATGAAGGAAAAAGAAAAAAACCCAGAGGCTAATGGTTGTTAGGAAAAAGCAAGTCAAGGTCTTTTTGCCCTTTGCCAAATTTAAAACCTTTTTTGAGATACTACAGTTCTGGCTAGGGATTGAGATTTTAATGGGACAGTATGAAAATTATAAGCTGTGCCTGTCACGGGTGTTGCTATGCTTCCCATCAACTAACTCCTACTACAAATTAATGACAAGCATTACTGCAGGACAACAATTAGAGAAAAAGAAAAGGAAACTCATGGAAAGTACAATTCTCAATGATTACCACAGGTATTGAAAAGTAATATGGCCAGGTACATCAGCAGCTCTAACCTAAGTAATACAATGTTAAAATAATAAGTCATTAATTGGATTTAAATGCTGAGGCTAAGAGATACATTATCTCCTATTCTAATACCCTAAGATAAAAACTTTTCTTATTTCTATAGTTTTATTGATTATGAAACTTGTAAGAAGGCTTGCATCTTGAGATTGCAACCTACCCATTGTGGAATATACATACAGAACATTCTCAAGCCTGTTTAATACTATTGAATTTTGCTGGGGACTGGAGCCAGTCCTGGCAGCACCTGGCAGAAGTTGGGAAACAGCCCTGGACATGACTTGGAGCCACTGCAAGGTCCACACTTTCACATACATATTCTCAGTCACACTGGGCCAATTTAGATTTGCCAATGAACCTCTCACGCAGAAGAAAACCCTCAGAGACATTGGGAGAATGTGCAAGCTTTGCACTGGCAACGACCATGCATGTGATTCAAAGCCAGCACACTGGATCCATGAGGCCAAAGTGCTAAACCCTTTTGTAGTAGTGCTGCTGGGAAACAGGCATCATTAACAATTCTGTAAGGTAAATGCATTACTTAAAATCTTTAATTAGTTTATATTTAAAAAAAATGTCAAACTAAACTTAACAGGCCATCAATGTAAACAGATAAAAACAGGTTTATTGTACTCATCTTCACTCCTAGCTCAAATTATTTTGATTTAACTGTACTGTAGAGTGCATGATTGAATGCTAGTTCACTGCAAGGCACACTCACACTCACACACAAACCCAAGCTCACTCTCAAGCCAATTTAAGTAAATAACTAGATGGCTTTGGAATATGGGAGGGAACTGGTTATTCTGATAGACTGAGATCCCATTAAAGTTTGCTCACCACCTCAGTATAGACCAGTGAAAGTCACAAAAAGATAAAAAAGTTTGGCAAATTTACCATATGGTACTCTCTTGTGTCCTGTATAAACTGTATGTTCACTTTTTATTATTCTCTAGTAGAGTTTTGAATTCTTTAAATGACTATTCTGATAAAAAAAAGTGTTTTTTAAACAAACGTTATTGCAGAGTTGCACACTTTACACTATTGAGCATTTGCTGTATGCATGGGCTTAATGCTGTTACTCAATTATTGGGAGCAGCACAACAAAGCATATCCTGCCATAGGGTTCTGGTACATTTTGATTACGAGATCAGAATGAAGAGAATGCAGTAATTGATACTGATGTTTAATGAATTATTACATTCCATTGCTGGAGGGACCCAGGTCTTTTCTTTTTACAAAATTGTAACTATCCTTTCTAGGTTAATGAATAGATATTCAGCTTCCATCTTATTAGCCTAGTGTCAAAAGAAAGATTACTCACTGCATCCTCTCAGATTGGCCTGGAATTTGCCACCATTCTTTTTTGGATGTTCTGTACCTATTACAAAATGAACAGTTTTGCTTCAGAACAATGAGAGGTCAGTTGTTCTACTTTTATAATTAAGAAGACACCATTTCACAGCAGAGACCTGGATACCAGTACATTCCGTTCTCCTGTCTTAGGAACAAGCCCAGCATTCTTCAAGCAGCTTTGTGCCTCGCACTAAAAAAGATTTAAGAAGAAGCCTGTCAATGAATCTGTGAGGAACGCTGACAATTCCAGACAAAATTGATTATAGTTAACATCTACATGCAAACAGTAACTATTGCCTAATGAAAGAATCCACTGATCATCATTAGTCTTGCCTGTTGCTATGTTTTGTTTTCACAATGTTACAGGAGAGAAGCCTATTTAGTTTGACTATTAAAATTACCATTCTTAGTCATTTGATTAACTAAAAGGCGTAAACTGCACTTTAGATGAGCTCAGTTAATCAAGCTAAATTATAACAATATAAAAGCCTAACAATTTGAAGAGAAAGGTCTTAGGGAAAGAAAAAAACATTTCACACATTATTTGATTTTGCCAGACTTAATTGCATTTAAAATTAATTCCCATTATATTTATTTTAATGTACCAATTATACAATAAGCCTGTTTTAAATACTGAGACAGTTAATGTACTGAGGCATTCCACAAGAACTTTTCTCTAGACATATTTTGTAACTGCCTATATTGAGGATTTTAGAAAAAAAATGACAAGATAAATAAAAATGCATCTGCCTGAAAAGATAAATATTTAAAATTAAACACAATAAATGACAGCAGACTGTGTTCTACACTGTTTGTTTGTTTATTGCATTTCCTTCACTCTCACTCTCTCCTTGATCACGTAACTTGCAATGCAATTTTAAACTAACTGTATGCATCCTCTGCATTAAGGTGGATTCAGAAAGTGTGACCCCTTCACTTTATTGTGTTGTTGACATAAATTTAAATTGATATATTGGACACTTGATAACACATAATGATAAAATAAAAGCATGTTTTCAGAAATGTTTACAAATTTATTAAAAATCAAAAACTGAAACCTCTCATTCATAGAAGTATTGAGACAAAATTGTAGTTAGACGAATCCGGTTTACTTAAATTATCCCTGAGATGTGTTTATGCCTTATATGGAGTACAACTGCGGCAGATTGAATTGATCCGACATAGTTTTAAAAGGCACACATGTCTGTGTAATGTCACACATTCATACTGCGTGTCAGGACAAAAATCAAGCCATGGAGTTCAACAAACTTTCCATAGATCTCTATGATAAAATCGTGTTGAGGCATAGATCAGGGCAAGGGTACAAAACCATTTATAAAGCACTGAGAACTCCCAGGGGCACAGGGGTCTTGATAATTGTGAAATGGAAGACATTTGAAACCACTAGGACTCTTCCTAGAGTTGGTCATCTGGCCAAACTGAGTAATCTGGGAAGAAGTGCCTTCATCAAGGAAGTGACCAAGAACCCAATGGTCACTCTCACAGAGCTTCAGAAGTCCTCTGATGAGATGGGAGAACCCGGTGGAAGGCTGACCATCTCAGCAGCAGTGCATCAAGCAGGTGATTATGATAGAGCAACATGAGTATAAGGCATATGGCGGCATATAAAGGGCTCTCAGGTGAAAAAAATTATCTGTTTTGACGAGACAAAACTAAGACTATTTGGGCACAACTCAAAGCACTACGTGTGGCAAAGGCAAGGCACTGTTTATAACCTGACTAATACAATCCTTACAGTGAAGCATGATAATGGCAGGGAGACTATTCATCATTGAGGGAAGGATGAATGCAGCCAAAGAGAGAGAAATCCTTGATGACAATGTGCTCCAGAGTGCACACAACCTCAGACTGGAGTGATGGTTAACCTTTTAACATTACATTGACCTGAAGAATACAACCAAGACAACACTGGAATGGCTTCTGGACAAGTCTGTTACTGTGGAAAGACCTGAAGATGGCAGTTAACAGATGCCTCCCATCCAATTTAATAGAGCTTGTGAGGAACTGCCAGGAAAAAAATGGGATGAACTGTCCAGATCCTGGCGTGCAAAGCTTGTCAAAAGTTATCTAAGAAGACTCAGAGCTGTAATTGCTAACAAAGGAGCTTCTACAACATATGAAATTAAGAATCTGCATAATTATATGAATGACAGATTTTACTTGGTGATTTTTAATAAATCTGCAAACCTTTCAGAGAACATGTTTTCATCATTATGGGTTATTGAGTGTACATTGGTGGGTAAAAATTGCAAATGTATCATTTTAAAATTAAATCCAAAGCTTAATATATATATATATATATATATATATATATATATATATATATATATATATATATATATATATAAACTGCTCAAATTAAAGGAACACTTTGAAAACACATCAGATCTCAATGGGAAAAAGAAATCCTCCTGGATATCTATACTGATATAGACTGGGTAATGTGTTAGGAACGAAAGGATGCCACATCGTTTGATGGAAATGAAAATGATCAACCTACAGAGCCCTGAATTCAAAGACGCCCCAAAAATCAGAGTGAAAAAATTATGTGGCAGGCTAGTCCATTTTGCCAAAATTTAATTGCAGCAACTCAAAATTGTACGCAGCACTTTGTATGGCCCCTGTGTTCTTGTATACATGCCTGACAACATCGGTGCATGCTTCTAATGAGATGACAGATGGTGTTGTGGGAATCTCCTCCCAGATCTGGACTAGGGCATCACTGAGCTCCTGGACAGTCTGAGGTGCAACCTGGTGGCATTGGATGGACCAAAACATAATGTCCCAGAGGTGTTCTATTGGATTTAGGTCAGGAAAGTGTGGTGGCCAGTCAATGGTATCAAATCCTTCATCCTCCAGGAACTGCCTGCATACTCTCACCACATGAGGCCAGGAATTGTCGTGCACCAGGAGCCACTGTACCAGCTTAGGGTCTTACAATGGGTCCAAGGATTTCATCCTGATACCTAATGGCAGCCAAGGTGCCTTTGTCAAGCCTGTAGCGGTCTGTGTGACCCTCCATGGATATGCCTCCCCAGACAATCATTAACCCACCACCAAACTGCTCATGCTGAATGATGTTACAGGCAGCATAATGTTCTCCATAGCTTCTCCAGACCCTTTCACTTCTGTCACGTGCTCAGGGTGAACCTGCTCTCATCTGTAAAAAGCACAGGGCACCAGTGGTGCATCTGCCAATTCTGGTATTCTATGGCGAATGCCAATCGAGCTGCATGCTGCTGGGCAGTGAGCTCAGGGCCCATTAGAGGACATGGGGCCCTTGGGTCACCCTCATGAAGTCTTTCTGGTTGTTTGGTCAGAGACATTCACACCAGTGGCCTGCTGGAGGTCATTTTGTAGGGCTCTGGTAGTGCTCATCCTGTTCCTCCTTGCCCAAAGGAGCAGATACTGGTCCTGCTGATGGGTTATGGACCTTCTATGGCCCTCTCCAGCTCTCCTAGAGTAACTGCTTGTCTCCTAGAATCTCCTCCATGCCCTTGAGACTGTGCAGGGAGACACAGCAAACCTTCTGGCAATGACACGTATTGATGTGCCATCCTGGAGAAGTTGGACTATCTGTGCAACCTCTGTAGGGTCCAGGTATCGACCCATGCTACCAGTAGTGACACTGACTGTAGCCAAATGCAAAACTAGTGAAGAAACAGTCAGAAAAGATGAGGAGGGAAAAATGTCAGTGGCCTCCACCTGTTAAACCATTCCTGTTTTGGGGGGTCATCTCATTGTTGCCCCTCTAGTGCACCTGTTGTTAATTTCATTAACACCACAGCAGCTGAAACTGATTAACAACCCCCTCTGCTACTTAACTGACCAGATTATCCCATAAGTTTCATTGACTTTATGCTATACTCTGATTAAAAAGTGTTCCTTTAATTCTTTTGAGCAGTATATATATATATATATATATATATATATATATATATATATATATATATATATTGTATACATATATACATATATAAAATGAGTGTGCATAGGGGACAGCTTAAGGGCTCTGGTGATTGTAACTATTCACACCTTCAGGGGATAGTGCCGTGTTCTAATGCCTGTTCCCTTCCATCGTCTGCAAACTGGATGATCAATAGCTGTAACATTTCTGACGTACTTCTGGTGTCCAACTGTCTGGGCCTGCCTCTTCCTGCCAGAAGGACATATAAGTTCAGCCATTTTGGAGTCAGAACTCCTTTCTGAAAAGACATTCCTTGTAATTAAGAGCATATTTTCTGCTTTTCAATTTTATACGTTCACCGGATGGTGTCCTGTCTCTTTATTGTAGTCTGTCTAATGTGTAACAATATAGAAAGTAATGCAGAATAAATAATTATATATACTATATAATTCTGCATTTTGCGAACCATTTTGTATTTCTTCTGGAATGGGTAACACAGTTACCTTTAGTACATATTGGAAACAGAGACAGTTATACAATACTAATGATATACTTGATACTTGGTACTAATTTTAAGCTCCCTGCTTAATAATTATAAAGGAGCAAGCTGGGCATGTGAACTAATAAAGAACAATGCAGGACAAATAGAGATGGGGACAGTTGTGATTTCTCAAGGGACATTGGTTACATAATTTTACCTTAGTTTTCCCTTTAATATCTCACAAAATGCAGCAATTATCCTTATAAATGCTGAGAAGAGCAATGCATTACCTCATTTTTCTGAAGTTTTTGTAACAAAATCATACTAATGTTTATCTAGGATTTTGTTTGAATGCACTGTGTTTACATATTTAGACATTTCTGACACATTAAGACTTTTTAGCATTCAGCCACCACTAGCACTTATTTAGACATTTTCAGAAGAGTAATAGTGAAATAAAGTCTAATAAGCTGCAGAGTTGTGCATCTCTCACATAGGATTAGCAAAAGTGTTGACAGAGTTGTAACACCAAAAAATCTTTATTCATGTTTCCACTTGTTAAACAGCACTAACTCTTTACTTACAATACAAAGCAAATCATAGCCTGTATTTACTTTCCTGTTAGTTTTTGTTTCTTTTTCAGTTTTGATTATAATCGTTATTTGCTTAAGTGCTGTTCTTCATACAAAAGTCAGATAGGTCAAAGTTCAGACACCTCATCATGAAAGCTGCCCTCTTATACAGGGTGACAGTCTTATATCACCCACCACGCACCGTTACATAACAATGTGCTGCATTTCTGGCAACAGAGGTGCAATACCTATGATTTTTCCTGTTCCAGAACCTTAAGAAAAACTAACATGGAAAATGGCAATGCATTTTTTGCAGCTGATGTAAATTGGCAAATTAATTTTAATATGTTTTAATAATTTACACTACCACTAACATTGACACCAATGATATTATCACTGCCTTGCTCCTTCCAATTTAACTACCTCTGTGTCCTGAATTCTTTATACAATATTGTACCACATGTATTGATGCCCCTCTTTTTTGCCTTATCAAATAGCAAAAAAAAAAAACTAAAAATGACAATTCTAGTCTATATATTTGACTGTATAGCAAATCTTCCAGTTTTTATTTAGTAACTCAAAGTTACTTTTCTTTATTGCATAGCCATCTAACAGCTATCAAAGCATATACCTACTGTTACTGTAGTTTTTTACTACCTTTACAATTAAGTATTAAATTCCATAATTTTTTATCAGCATATACCTGCTTCATCATGTCTTTGCAGTTACAGATCTACAGTATATTATCTACATTTTCAATGTTAAAAGTCCAAAGCTTTAGCAAAAGCAAAAGAATATCATTTTTAAATCCTATAAAGAATGAAGGAACTGAGAGAGAGAGAAAGTCCTTGGATTTCAGGAAGCTACCAAAATCCTTGTATGCCCACACATGGCAGCATGTTGTTGATGAGAAAGAGATAGAGAGATAGAGGGAGAGAAAGAGAAAGAGAGAGAGAGAGAGAGCATATCAAACACTTTAAAGACTTCCTATGGCTCATCAGGGCAGAAACCTAAAGTTCTACTAGATGATGCTCCTATCTGTATCTCTGTAGCTACAGAAGACAATTTCTAATTCCAGAAGTGATTCCAGTCCTTACTGCCTACCACAGAGAAGATAACGTTAGCAGAACGGCAAAGGAGAGGGAGAATCTGACACTGAGAATGGCAAGAAGGTATATCAACTGATAGATGGGGGCCTGTTTGATTTTCTCCAAAAAAATAAACCAACTGGGTTCTCAGCCTTCAACTCTGTTTTGATTATGGAAATCCCTTAAAACACTTATTTTTCTATTTACAAGTTAAAAGCTTTATTAAAAGGAACTTGACTAACTTTCCTAAATCCCCATCTCTATTTCCACACTTGAACATATTTTAGCTAGTAACAAGCTGAATCTCAGTAGTATTTGGAAATTTTATATTAATTCATTTCATGGTGTGTAACAATCTTAGACAGTGTTCGGAAACAAACCGCTATTAATACATTAGGCCTGTAGTTGGGCATTTTTATTACATTATAATATGCATTCTTGCGGTGGGCTGGTGCCCTGCCCAGGGTTTGTCTCCTGCCTTGCGCCCTGTGTTAGCTGGAATTGGCTCCAGCAGACCCCTGTGACCCTGTAGCTAGAATATAGCGGGTTGGATAATGGATGGGATGGAATAATATGCATTCTTCATCAATCTGTATAAAATGTACTATAACCCACCATATAATTGCACATCAGACACATTTTCTCCAGATTTAAATTTTTTAAACTACAACAGAGATTTGACAGTAATTGTGACCAATCCTAAATGCACTCCAGGCTTGCTAAGTTATATGATTTGGGACAATCCTAAATTTAGACAAGATATTTGCATATCTATCAGAGAGTACAAGGTTACCAATTATTCCTAACCTTTAGCAGTGTTTGGACTAATATCAAATGGGGATTCAACTATCTACTGATAAACCTTACTGTGATTTCCTACGTTACAGTCCATTATTAGTGAATCAATGAATTTTGCTGAACTTGCAGATTCCCAGTGCATCCTACATAACTCAGTGGGAAAATGATCATGTCAAGCTTGAGCACCTCAGCAACACTTTAATGACTTTACTCAGGTAAATAAATACCTTGGGGGACACAGAAGGGTGTGACACAGTTACTAACACCTTTTTCCCTTTGCCTTTTAGAATGGAGGAAGCAACCACTGATGATGATGTCCTGTTCTTTCTGCTCAGAGTGCAAACAAGAAGTCTGCATTTATTCTTGTATTTGAATTTGATGGAGCAATTATTGTGTCCTCAGGAATGCACTAACAACTTTTTCAAGGACCAACATATAATCTCTAAATTAGTTGGCAATTCTGACCTGGACCTCAACCCTTTACCTTGTAGTCTCTGATTCTGTTACAAGTCATGTGAAAAGGCATGTTTTCTTTGTTTTGACTTGAGCTTCTTCAAAATCCACAAAGAATTGATTAATGTTATTCTAAAATATGTTCATCTAATCAGAATGAGGTAAACATAACATAATAGACTTTTGTTATTAAGAAGCTTCCTGAAGCTTCCAGGGCATAGAATTTAATTGTTGTTTATGATTAATCAATGTTAACTCTCTCTATAATTTATTGTAATTTTTAAAAATAAAATACATTATATTTAATTGTTACATTTAATATTTTAACCTGAAAAGTATATATTTGGATTTGGCCATAAATAATTTGTAATTATTAAAAAGGTCAACTAGTAAAAGGCTCACTTTTTGTAAAAGTTCAGTAAGAGCAAAGAAGGTTCTTTTTTAAGGAAACCAAAAAGAGAAGTCTGTGCAGAGCAGGGGTCAATTCACAAAACCATAAGAAATCAACAGTTAAAACAAATGGATTAGGGAAGATAATTTTGGAGAAAGTAATTTCTAAAGTTAAACAAACAATCTGTCCTTTAAAACAAGATTTGGACAATGACTGAGCAAGGTGATTTCTCTTAAATAAGATGGCCGTCTACAGTGCATACATGAATGAATACATAAAAACCAAAATCCAAACATCATTTACATTCTCATTGCAAAAATCAGTAGCACTGTATTTTCACTTTCCATATCTATCCATTTAGTATGTTTTAGTACAGTGTGTTTACTCTTATATCCTTGTAGCAACAAAAGGGGCAATTTCCTTGCCTAGAATAAAGAGAATGGAGCTACAAACATAAAACATAGGCCTTTATTATAGTAAAAACTAAAAGGGAAGGAACAAAAAAATGAAGAACTTAAAGTACAATAAAAATTAATTTGAGATTCTAATATGACATTTTAAACTTTAAACAAGCTCAGAAATCACTTTGGTAATCTGTCGGTCCATTCCTCTGCAGTAGATCACAAGGGCCACATCTCACAGATTTCTAAGGAAGATCTCCTTCTTCCTGTCCTAAACAGGCAGCATGTTTTTCATTATCTCATCCTCATCATCAGCCAGGTTGCCTTTTCTCCTCCAGTAAAGTGTTTACAGTCTCTAAATATTTATTATGTGGTCTGGCAAACCTGGCAAGTGCTTTCTAACCTGCCTCTTAAGATTCGGGAGAAATATTATCATCTCCCTTGATGGTCCCCATCCTGTCTCTCATTCTACAGGGCTCCATCTCCCTGTGCCCTTCCTTCTGTAATGGTATGCCAAATTGCATACTCACTTCCAGTGTGTTTTTGTCTTCCTCTCTGTTAGACCTTTCCTGGGCTCTGGGCCTGCTCAGTGCCACACTTATGCCAGCCAGTGGTCATCCCTTCCCATTTGTATGCATGTACTACATAATCACATTCAAGAAGCTTTTAAAAAGGGACAAATTGATTGATCCAATTAAAGCAAAATGGGCTGGCATGTACAGCAAGGAAGTGGAGTTGTGATGAAGCAGTAATTGCTTTTGGTTTATAGAAAATGCAGGTGGAAACAAAAGAGAAAAGATGTTTGATGAAATGCTTATTTAAAGTAATTATCACTTTCATTATTAATTTCAAAAAGGCTTCATGAATAAAATCTAGACAAGGCTTTCTTTTTGTACACCTGGAAATAAACTATGCATATTTGAATTTTTAAATTAGATAGTAAAACAAGATACCTGTTCAGCTGTTCATTTGCTTTTGTGTTTTAATTTTATATAACCTGTTATTTATTTTGGTACTGAAAGTGCCAGTTTGGTTTCCTTTTGTTTGAATAGAGTGACATTAAACACTTAATACTAGTATGTTATTTATTTTCAATGCATTTTAGTCATGTGAAAGGTTATTTAAAAGTACATGCAAATTAGTCAAAGAAAATAAAAGTTTAGTTATATCTGTGACTTTTTTTAACAAATAGTGGTACAATGCTGATTGCTGTTATGATTGCAGTAAACAACATGGATAATTAATAATGGATAACAATAATTGGAGAGAAATATCTCTAAAACTAATAAATGTATTAATAATAGTAAATATTTTAATAATAGTGCTACAATGCTGATTGTTGTTTTGATTTCAGTAAACAACATGGATAATAATAACGATAATAATAATTGGAGAGAAATTATATTGTAAACCATGGAGAGTCTCAAACAATATAATACTATTAGAAATTCTGAAATGTAACATAGTGTAACATTCTTAAACCCATCTAAGCCATGTTTAGGGTGACTGGTGCTGGCAGCACTAATTACAATTCTAAAATGAATACTGTACCAAAGCATCCTGAAACATAATTATAAAGTATAGTAACCATAAAAGCTGAAAAATCAATGATGCTTGCACTCTCCATGTCCAATACTAAACCTATATATATACCTAATCCCAATTTGCCCATTATATATATATTATATATACAGTGCATCCAGGAAAGTATTCACGGCGTATCACTTTTTTCACATTTTGTTATGTTACAACCTTATTCCAAAATGGATTAAATTCATTTTTTTCCTCAGAATTCTACACACAACACCCCATAATGACAAGGTGAAAAAAGTTTACTTGAGATTTTTGCAAATTTATTAAAAGCACATGTACTGTACATTGTGGTCACAGCACCGGAGCGCCGCAGGGGATTGTGTTTTTTCCGGTCCTGTTCAGCCTATATACATCAGACTTCCAATACAACTTGGAGTTCTGCCACATGCAAAAGTTTGCTGACAACACTGCTATCGTGGGCTGTATCAGGAGTGGGCAGGAGGAGGAGTATAGGAACCTAATCAAGGACTTTGTTACATAGTGTGACTCAGACCACCTACAACTGAACATCAGCAAAACCAATGGGTTGGTGGTGGATTTTAGGAGGTCCAGGCCCCTCATGGACCCCGTGATCATCAGAGGTGACTGAGTGCAGAGAGTGCAGACCTATAAATTGGACTGGACTGCCAATACTGATGCTCTGTGCAAGAGAGGACAGAGCTGACTATACTTCCTTAGAAGGCTGGTGTCGTTAAACATCTGCAATAAGATGCTGCAAATGTTCTATCAGACGGTTGTGGCGAACGCCCTCTTCTAAGCTGTGGTGTGCTGGGGAGGCAGCATAAAGAAGAAGGATGCCTCACACCTGGACAAACTGGTGAGGAAGGCAGTTCTTGAAGGTGATGCATTGGTAGCAGGAAAAATAGGCAAGAGTAATAATCTGAGCAACTTTGACATGGGCCAGATTGTGATTGCAAGACGACTGAGTCAGTGCATCTCCATAACAATAGGTCTTGTGGGGAGTTTCTGGCATGCAGTGGTTAGTACCTACCAAAAGTGGTCCAAGGAAGGACAACCAGTAAATCGACAACAGGGTCATTGGTGCCCAAGGCTCATTGATGTGTGTGGAGTGTGAAGTCTAGCCCATCTGGTCAGATCCCACAAAAGTTCCCAGAAAAACTTCATGCTGGCCATGAGATAAAGGTTTCAGAACAGACAGTGCATCATAACTTGCTATGCATGGGGCTGTGTAACCACAGACCATTTAGAGTGTTCATGTTGACTTGCATGTACTGTTGAAAGCTCCTATGATTGGCACATGAGCATCAAACTGGACTACGGAGCAGTGGAAGAATGTGGCCTGGTTTGATGAATCATGTTTTCTTTTAGATCATGTGGATGGCTGAGTATATGTGAGTCATTCTCCTGGGGAAGAGATTGCAGCAGGATGCATTTTGGGAAAAAGGCAAGCTGTCAGAGGTAGTGTATTGCGCTGGGAAATATTCTGCTGGGAAACGTTTGGTCCTGGCATTCATATGTATGTTATTTTGACATGTACTACTTACCTAAAGATTGTTGCAGACTATGTACACCATAGCAACAGTATCTGTGGATAGAAGTTGCCTCTTTGAGCAGAATAATGTGCCCTGCCACACTGCAAAAAATGTTCAGGAATAGTTTGAGGAACATGACAAAGAGTTAAAGGTGTTCTCTAGGCCTCAAAATTCCTACATCTCAATCCAATCAAGCATTTGTGGGATGTGCTTTAAAAACAAGTTCCATCTATGGAGACCCCACCTCACAACTTACAGGAGTTAAACAATCTGCTGCTAACCTTGGTATCTTGTTTGGAGGCACGAGGGGACCTACACAATATTAGGAAGGTGATTTTAATGCTGTGGCTGGTTAGGATTCTTTAAAATGTAACTTATAAATTCTCATGTAAAACATTTACCATGGGGGTGCAAACCATAGCTCATACCACATAAGCATGTCTTTCATTTGAATTTTAGGTAGAGTAAGAATCATTAACTTATGTAAGCTTCAATTACCCTTCCCAAATACAGTAGCATTGTTCATTATACAATAGTACATGCAAATAGGCTGATGGAAGTCTGTTGGTGGATTTTGTTTTTTCTAAAAAGGCTCAGAAGATTTGATGGAGAATACAAAATCAAATATAACTTTATCCAAAAAAATGCTTGCAGTATATCCTTCACCTAGTTTCATAACTGTGATCTTATATTAAAATGGCGAGATAGATGTCTGTCTCAGAATATTTAGTCTCACTTTTGGTTAAAGTACCCATTATAAAGAAACTATCAACAGTTTATTAACATTTTATTAACTATGATATTGACAATAATAAATAACCACTAAAAATAAAACTTTTGCCATTTTCATTGTTATATATCGTTATTAAAGGCCATAATAAGTTAAAAGCTGCTGTGACAAAAGTTAATTTAAAAATTTAAAAGCTATATCAGCTCTTAGCCCAACACAGACAGATGCAGGAGGCACACTGATAAAACAAATACATGTTTTATTTTCTATTTCTTCGCCTGTGGGCAATGTCTTCCCTGTTCTCATCCACTCTCCATCTGGCAAGCTTTGACCTCCTCCTCCTCCCGACTCTGGCTCCCAGAGTAGTGGCTGCTGGCTCCTTTTATAACACACCTGGAAGTGCTCCAGGTGCTTGATGATTTATTTCCGGCAGCACTTGCAGGTGTGGTGGAAGAACTGCCCATAAGGGCTCAGCAGCTCCTGCTGCAGCACCCCCTGCGGATCCCAAAAGGGCTGTACCAAACTCCAACTCCCATGGAGCCCTGCGGGAGTCCAAGGCACTTCTGCAACCCAGAGTTGCCATCTAGCTTTCCGGGGGAGGTAACGCTCTGGCCAAGCTGGCTCCCCAGCCTTCCCAGCATGGAGGCTATACTGCTTATAATGCATATTGCCACAAACCCAACTCAGAGTCATAAAAAGGTTAGGGGCAGCTACCCGTGTAATTGGTTTCCTGGCTGCAAAGTCGCAAAATTGAATACAGCACTGATGTGTGAGTCCAAAACAGAACTGAGGGAACAGGGAAAAGGTAAAGGCTTTTAAAGGGGAAGACAGGAAGTGAGATCAAAGGGGTCAGGCTCATGAAGGTCTTCAGCCATAGGTTCGAGCCCAGACATGACATCACAGGGGCCGGAGCCAGCAAGGGCTCCTTTCATAGGCTCAGTCCCGGAAGTGATGTCAAGAGGTCCAGGTGGAATCTCCGGTGAATGGTCTGCCGGAAAGGGAGAAAAAGAGTCAGTGCACTCTGCCACATCCCGGTATGACTCAGAACTGCCCTTACACAAGCCATTTAGCTGCCTCCCATGCGCACGTGTGTGACAATAGTTAAAGTAAAGTGCAACCCAATGTGCAGTGTCAGCCTTCTGTTTTCATTAACATCTGTAGATATCTTGTTAATTATCTCAGTCTATGTCAATCTCCACATTTGTATTCTTAGATGCTGAGATGGATAAACATTGTTGACAATTTCCAGTCTTTGTTTAAAAAACGTTGGTCAAACACGTGTGCTAAGGGGAGACCTTCAAGACTTTGTAAAGGTAAGAGGTTCAGTTCTGGGATGACACGGGAACGCGGTTGCTTTTCCCCTTTTGCTAGCAGATCTGAGGGGTAAAAAGCTGGGCAATTCCTGATCATGCCCCAGCTCTGGAAGCCCAGCCCTTTTTACAACTGAATGCTATAAATTATACTAATTGGAGGGGGGAAGACATATAAAACAAGAAGGAAAAGAGATACGGAAGCAGCTCTATCCTATTTTCTTTTTTTGGTTAAGTACATTGAGTTGTTTATTAAAAGGGAATTGCCAGGCTGGTACTCCAATCCTTGCTCCCATTTCTGAGTCATCACTAAACTGTATATTGCATTATCCTTTTATGAACTACTTTTTGAATTATAATCATATTTTTTATTAACCCTTTCGGCCCTGGATTTTTTTTGTTTTTAGTTAGAAATATTTTGTGAGCTATTCTTCCTTTGGGGTGTCTATGAAACTCAAAAATGGAAAAAAACCCAAAAAATATTACTATTATTGTACAATAGCTGCCAAATACTTCAATCTTCTTGAGGAAATAAAATTGAAAGTGGAGCTACTTACTATGTGGTGTGCACAGTCCAGAAGTGTCCATTTTCACGTGTTTCGTGGACTATATGTCAGTCTCTCCAGTCTGCTCTAACAGTAGCAGGTCCGGTTCCAATGGCTGCATACATACCTGTGCTTTACAAAAACGGTTGCATATTTATGTGCTAGTAATAGGATGTCAGGGCTGAAAGAGTTAATTTTTGTATAGCATTCAATATTTGACAACATGTAGCAGATTCCCTTTAAACATATATATATATATATATATATATATATATATATATATATATATATATATATATATATATATATATATATATACTAGCCAACTACGCTAGCATGTTAAAGTTGTCTGTGAAGGACTCCCTGTTTAAACGCGGCTGCCAGTCGTGAACTGGGCCCTTCGCAATGCACATCATTATGATTTTTTATAAGGGAAACAAAATTACAAAAGAAAACCCTTGGACATTGATTCGAAAGGATCGGCCTACTTGGAATCACTGTCCGAATAGTACTTTGGAATTATGTGGTGGTGTAGGAGCAGTTCTGCTTCTGTCCGTTCACAGTCCGTCTCGTTTTCATGACGCTATCGTTTCCTCTCACAATGTCCTCTCAACCTTTCACCAATCTCTCTGGTTGCTTTGTGGCAATCCAAAGAATAAGGCAATATACACGGAGCAATGGTTATAAAAGGGGGGCACATAGGTATCCAGGCTATTTAAAGCATAAATAGGGATCACTTCATTGACATGTGAGCAAGCCACGGTACAACTGTTAGACGCGCAGCGTTCGCCAGCTACAACGTAACAATAATAATTTCCGGAACGTGTTATACATTGTCATTCATTTTACCCACTGTCTTTCTTTCATTCATATGTTACGTAGGTACGTACCTTTTATCTTCAGCAATCTCATTCTCTAACCAGGCCTCAGGAGCTAACCAGCGTAACACTGTCCACCACCCCTTTCATTATTCCCCCACATTGTTGACATCCATGAGTAACAACAACGTACTAAACTGGAAGGTGGTCTACGCATGCGTGGAATTTACGGATAAACAAAGATCAAGATCTAAATGAAGATTTCTTTAGTGAATTTAAAGCACAACAATTTATTTAGTTTGAATGTCTGTGTTTTGAGGTGTGACTGGAGTACTACAGTCTTCGGTAGTATAAGCCTGGAGGAGATTCTTAATGCAATGCCTATGTTTTAGCCGTCTCTCTACTGCCATTGAGTGGTTCTTCTTCTAATTCATTCGCGGACAAACAAAGATCAAGATTCAAATGAAGATTATATATAGAGATACATATAAATATATATAAATATATATATATATATATATATATATATATATATATATATATATATATATATATATATAAAAGACTCAACAGAAAACAACATAAAGGTTTGGGGTTTCCGGCCCCGTATATTGCAGACAAATCCACAATAAATCAAAAAGCAGGTCAAAATATAAACATAAGCAGTTCATATGCGCCACGCCATACTAGGTGTCGGCGACCATTTTATAAGGGAGGAGCCAGAAGTGGAGGAATGCTGGGAAGGAACCGTGAGGGAGGATGGGACTGATGACGTCAAGAAAGGTGGCGGAGGAAGGGCGGAAGTAACGTACTGCGGGAATGAGGCTTATGGTGGCGGAGCGTCTTTGTTCCTGGAAGAAAGCAAAGGAGAAAGGTTAGTATCCCGCCACTCCCTGCCGGCGAACGTCTTCCGAAGCGTGTTAAGGTCCGTCCGCGGTCTCCTATTCATGCGTGTGTGACACGACCCCCCCCCCTTAGCCCAAGACCATCAGGTCGGGCGGACCTAACCGAGAGGTCGTGGATGCGAGAGAGGGCATTGGCCTGAAGGTTGCCGCGACGATAAGTGACCGTGAACTTATAGGGTTGTAAGTCCAGAAACCACCTAGTGACCCACGGACTCGACTCTTTGTGCAGGGACATCCACTGAAGCGCAGCGTGATCAGTCACTAGAGTGAATTCGCGACCCAATAGGTAGTACCGGAGATGGGTTACAACCCACTTAATGGCCAAGGCTTCCCTCTCCACTGCCACATACCTGGTCTCTCTGTCCAGCAGTTTCCGGCTTAAGTACATCACGGGGTGTTCAACACCATCGACGCTTTGGCTCAACACGGCGCCCAGGCCTGTGTCCGAAGCGTCGGTCTGGAGGATAAAAGGGAGCCCAAAGTCAGGGGTCCTTAATACAGGTGCCGAGGTTAGGGCCTTTTTTAGGTCACTGAATGCGTGTTCTGCCTTGTCGGCCCATACCACGTGCAGGGGAGCGCCCTTCTTTGTCAAATTGCATACCACGTGCAGGGGAGCGCCCTTCTTTGTCAAATTGGTCAAGGATGCTGCCCTTTCGGAGAAACAGGGTACGAACCGGCGGTAGTACCCTGCCAACCCCAAGAAAGCCTGCACCTGTCTTTTGGTATTCGGACGGGGCCATTCCAGGATGTCTTTGATTTTGGAACATTGGGGTCTCACCTGTCCTCGTCCCACAAGGTAGCCTAAATACTTGGCCTCCTTCAAGCCAAAAAAACACTTACGGGGGTTAATGCGGAGGCCGGCTTTAGCTATTGTCGCAAGGACAGCAGAGACCTGTAATAGATGCTCCTCCCAGGTGCCAGAATAGATGACGACGTCATCCAGGTTGGCGGCACTGTAGGACTGGTGGGGCTTCAGCACTCTATCCACCAGACGCTTAAATGTCGCTGGGGCCCCGTGCAGCCCAAATGGGAGGACCTTGTATTGCCAATGTCCACTAGGGGTGCTAAAGGCCGTTTTCTCTTTCGCAGATGCCATTAAGGGAATTTGCCAATACCCTTTCGTCATGTCAAGAGTAGTCAAGTATCGAGCCGCATCCGCCGTTCAAGTAGGTCATCAATGCGGGGCATCGGGTAGGCATCGAACTTGGAGATCTGATTCAGACGTCTGAAGTCATTACAGAACCTCCAGGAGCCGTCCAGCTTGGAATCGAGGATGATAGGACTGGACCAAGGACTATGGCTTTCCTCAATAATGTCCATATCCAACATCCGTTGCACCTCTAGTACCACTTCAGCGCGTTTTGCCTCCGGGAGTCCGGAGTCTCCCGGACGATTACTCCGTGACTATATTGTGCGCAATCAACGAGGTCTGGCCCGGTTTGCCTGGGTTATCTCCTGCCACTGTCGGGGTGTCAGCTCGTCACCAAGGTTAAGGGCAGACGTGCTAGTGAATAGGGAGAGGGATCTACGAGTGTCGGGAGACTCCTCCCTGTCCTTCCAAGGTTTTAACAAATTGATGTGGTAGATCCTCTCACTCGGCCGACGATTGGGTTGTTTAACTAAATAGTCGACGAACCCCTTTCTTTCCTTAACCTCGTATGGCCCCTGCCAGTGAGCTAGCAACTTGGAATGGGAGGTAAGAATGAGCACCATCACTCGATTCCCCGGGCGGAACTCCCGGAGGACGGAGTTGCGGTTGTAACACCGGGCCTGCGTTGCCTGCGCACGAGTCACGTGGTCCTTTAGGAATGGCCTGATTTTAGCGAGCCTGTCGCGCAGTTGCGCCACATACTCCAATATATTGGAGGAGGGAAGGGCCTCAGCCTCCCAGCCCTCTTTTAGTATGTCCAAAAGTCCTCGGGGTTGTCGCCTGTACAATAACTCAAAAGGGGAGAAGCCCGTAGAGGCCTGGGGCACTTCCCGGTAAGCAAAAAGCACGAGCGGTAGGAGCTGGTCCCAATTCCTGCCATCGGCGTTGACTACCTTGCGGAGCACCTGTTTAAGCATCTGATTAAAATGCTCTACCAGCCTGTCTGTTTGAGGGTGATAGACAGACGTCTTCAGGTGCTTTATTCGCAGTAATCTGGAAACCTCCGTGAACGTATCTGAGGTGAAGGGTGTACCCTGGTCCGTGAGGACTTCTTTGGGTATACCGACTCTAGAAAATAGGTTGACTAATTCCCGTGCGATATTTTTTGTGTTAGCGGAGCACAGGGGAATCGCCTCTGGGTATTGGATAGCATAGTCCACCATGACCAATATATATTTGTGGCCACGGTTTGAGGGTTCCAGGGGTCCGACTAAGTCCACCCCTATTCTGTCAAAGGGAATATCTATCAGGAGTATTGGGACGAGAGGAGCACGGTCCCTCCTAGGAATCTGGCGAATCTGACATTCCGGACAGGATAGGCAGAAACGCCGGACCTCCTCGTTGATCCCAGGCCAGTAAAAACGGAGTTTTACCCTTTCTAATGTTTTTTCGGCCCGAGGTGGGCGCCTAGGAGGTGAGCGTGAGCTAGTTTACATGCCTCCCGCCGGAAGGTACGCGGGACTAGCAACAACTTCCGCACCTCGCCCTCGTGGATCGCCACCCGATACAACAGATCATTCTCCAGAACAAAGAAGGGCTCGCCTGGCATCCGTCAGCTTGTGAGCTACCTGGCAGAACAATCGTATTACGGGCAAACCGCAGGGAATCGTCATTCCACTGCTCTCTTTTAAATGAGGCAGGCGTGGAGCGAAACTGATGGTCCAGATTGCTCAGGGGGTCTTGTGAGCTGGTCAGCGGAAGCGTTCCCCGGCTCGTCCCTTCCCCGGCGGATACTTCCAGGTCAGGGTCCATCGCCAGAGAGGCGTCCCCCGATGTGCCTGCGCCTTTAGTTCCTGCCCCAGACCCAGTGAGGCCCCGGGAGCGGTGTTTGTCTTAGCGCATTTCCTGTGTGACCAGTCTTGTCCCAAAATCACTGGATAGGGGGGTTCGGGCAACATCGCGACCGTTAAGTTGGATAACTGCTCCTTCCAAGTGATGTAACAGCGAGGGGAACAATATGACTTGGTCTCCCCATGCAGGCAAGTGACTTGCAAATGTTGTTTAAGCCACTGTCGCGGTAATACATAACGGCGAGCGACAATGGTAATGTTGCTGCCGGAGTCAAACAGAGCCACCACCGAATGCCCATTCAACAACACCACTCCCGTGTTAGGACTTGCCAGCAGGTGCGAAGGAGTACAGTACCTTTCTGCGGTGGCCCAGGTGCAGTCCATCGGCTCCAAGGTTGTGTTGAGGGGACAGGTCGGCAGTAGGTGGCCGGTCTCACCGCACTTGTAACAGCCGGCTTTTCTTTTGATCTCTGCAGCGCTTCCGCAGCGCATCGAGAAGGCTCGGGGGTGGCCGCCTGTCCCTGTCGGTTCCCACGAGCTTGCCTTTCCGAACCCCCAGCTCGGAAGACCGAGAGCTGACGCTCCAGGACTTCCAGGAGTCCGGACATATCTTTGTAGGGGTGGCGCCGGACCTGCTGGGCGAGGGAGTTAGGCAGGGCGTTTACCAGGCCCTCACAGGCCACCTGCTCCATGACCTTCCGGGCTTGGAGACCCTCGGGCCATAGCCAACATCCAATTTTTACCCAGAAGTCGAAGGCCTGTGCTCGGGCCGGCTTCTCTGGGTCAAACTGCCAGCTCCGCCATTCGATCGCCTGCTGGCCCGGCGTAATGCCGTAGTGTGCCAGGATCTATTGTTTTAGGAGGTCGTAACTCACGGCCTCCTCCTCGGGGAGGTCATAATAAGCCCGTTGTGCGGGTCCCTTCAGGTAGGGCGCCAGAATGGACGCCCACTCGGACCGCTGCCACTCGTTCTGGGTGGCCGTCCGTTCAAATATGCCCAGGTATGACTCAATGTCATCGGCGTCTGTCATTGGCACAAGCGGCGGCGGCGTTGGTCAAGGTGGGTCTGGTCTTACCCTCTGGGCGTCTGCCAACCTGGCCTTTGTTGCCTCCAACTCCCTGGTGGTTGCGGCTTGCGCTTGCTGCAGGGACAGGATCTGGGCATTCATCCCCTGCAGCACTGTGTTGAGGTCCTGTCCTTCAGTCATTTCTTGCGGAACTCTATCCTGCCGGCTACGCCACTATAAAAGACTCAACAGAAAACAACATAAAGGTTTGGGGTTTCCGGCCCCGTATATTGCAGACAAATCCACAATAAATCAAAAAGCAGGTCAAAATATAAACATAAGCAGTTCATATGCGCCACGCCATACTAGGCGTCGGCGGCCATTTTATAAGGGAGGAGCCGGAAGTGGAGGAATGCTGGGAAGGAACCATGAGGGAGGATGGGACTGATGACGTCAAAAAAGATAGCGGAGGAAGGGCGGAAGAAACGTACTGCGGGAATGAGGCTTATGGTGGCGGAGCGTCTTTGTTCCTGGAAGAAAGCAAAGGAGAAAGGTTAGTACCCCGCCACTCCCTGCCGGCGAACGTCTTCCGAAGCGTGTTAAGGTCCATGCGCGGTCTCCTATTCGCTCGTGTGTAACAATATATATATATATATAAATATAAATATACTGTGGTGGGCTGGTGCCCCGCCCAGGGTTTGTTTCCTACCTTGTGCCTTGTGTTGGCTGGGATTGCCTCCAGAAAACCCCGTGACCCTTTATGCACTTGTGGAAGGAACAAGTAGGTCAGGTAGTGCCAAGATCTCTTCAACTATGGATTTTATTTTTATGGGAAAAACAATTTTGATTCCAGTGGCACACTGTTTAGGGCTGATTCCTACCTCACATCCAACGCTTTTGCAATTGGCTGCATCTCCTCAAGGCTCTCAGTTGGATTAGGTGTGTCACATTTCACTGTCATATGGGGGTCTGAAGTCTATCCCGGAGAACTGGGCACAAGGCTGTAAGCAATCCTAGATGGACTGCACACTTCTATGCAACCACAGTCAGACAGGCCACCTTAGAGTAACCAATTAACCTAACACAGAAATCTGATACAGGAGAACAACCCATATAGACTACAGGAGAACAACCCATATAGACTGCAGTTGGCTGGCGCCCTGCCCGGGATTCCTGCCTTGCGCAATGACTGACTGACCCATATAGACATAGGGACAATGTACAAACTCCATCAGACAATTGCAGGGAGACTGGATGTGTGAGGCAGCTGGATTAAGCACTGTGCCACCATACCACCTACTCACTGTACTATATGCATACATACATGTATACTGAGTGACTCTCCTGAGGGTTCAGTTAGCCAGACCTCTACTCTTTTTAGTAGACAATTAAAACCAGATATGCTGGTACGTTTATGTTTATGTCTTTGGCAGGCAGATGAGACACTTTTTATTAATATTTACCCAACAGGTGGGTTTTGGTCCCTTCTTGGATCCCTGAAAAAGCAACCCAGGCAGAGTTCTTCCTTCTTTAGAGGAGCGTAGGAAACTGCCACTTTTCTCCTTTTGTCTCTTTTTATATTTATCAGATGGGTTTTTTCTCTTCCCTCCTGTTGGATCTGCATCTTGTCCTGAGATCTCATGAAAAGAAAACAGAACAGGATTGAAGAAATCTCTAATTCTCAATCTTATTTCTAGTGGCTTCCATACAATATGCACAAAACAAAAAACTAGGTCTGTATTACACATATTTTAATGTTTTAAAATTATTGTTAAATTTATCATCAAAATACTTTTTAAATATGAAATTTTGAACTGATCTATTTAAGTATTATGGCAAAAGATGCATCCGCCTGCAGGCACTTTGGTGGAAAGCACAGATAATTTGGATATTTATGACAATTGTGGTATGCATATGAAAAATATTATGTTCAAATTCTCTTTTGCAGCCATCATATTATCTCTTGGGTTTTTTCTCCACTCCACCCTACTTTGCCTTCCTGCAAAAAATAGACAACAGCCATTTCAGCTGAGAATTTTGCCAACATGAAAAGAATTAATTGTCCTGCCTTGTTATCTAGTACTAAGAGATGATTTATTTAATTTTTTTTTTTCTTCATAAATGCAAGGGAGATGGACCTTTCAAGGCTGAAATGACCTATAATTTGCCATGAACAAATGCTTCAGGCTTGGACTAAAGGCTTTTCATTAGACGACCGAGAATCAGAAACAGCTTAGTGAAAGGGCCCTTTGTCTAATTGCTTACCATTACAAATAACATGTGGAAAAGGGGCTTAGACACTGTTTTCAAACACTGTGAAATTGCATCATTGCCCCTTCAGAAACCCAGTAATAATTGAACAATTAAACTTTAGCTGCCTAATTAGCACTCCACTACTACCAACTATACTGCAAATTACAGCAACCCCAGTCTGCTCAAATTAAAGCTATTTAGTTTAACTCTACATGGAGTCATTAACTCATCCGCTAGGTGTAATGTTTCACATTACCATTGGAGGCTGGAAAAAATGCCTGATTTCTTTCTAACTACTTTGGTAATAATTATGCATTTTATTTTTATTTACCATAACTAAGAAATGTCTGTGTCATGTTTAAGTGTAAAGGTAAGCAAACACAAGCAATACTGCATTTAGTTTCCAATTTTCCATTAAAAAACTGTGCCTTGTCCTGACATGTATTAAATTAACTCTGGAGATATTTTGCTTTGCTGTGATTGCTTTTGCCTTTGTTTGTCTATTATATGGCATTAATGCTGTCTTAATAGTTAGTGTGGCTGCTTCCATACTAGGATGCCTAAGGTAGATTTCCAAGTTTCTGTGTTATTTTGGTATGTTCTCCACTTAGGGCTTTGTGCTTGCATTATAAAAGAAATGCTAAGGCACTGACTGACATTTCTAAATTACTGCCTTAAGAAAGCCTTTGTGGACGTATTTGTACAAAGCAGAAAAAGGACCAACGCCATCTTGATTTGGTTTCTGCCTTGCCTTGCAAATGCAGAACCCAGAATAGGCTTCAGCAATCCTGAAATGAATGGATATATTATTGAAACATACATCATGCCAGAGGGACCCTGACAGAGTGAACTTCGGAACCCTGACTTTATATTAATCCTGTCATTACCCAAGAAAGTGTGTACCAACTTTTCCCTTCATTAAGCACTCGCAAAAGTCAACATTGAACATTAATGCCTCTTCCCTTCACTAATTACGGATCATTCATTCTTTTGCCAGTGAGTTGTCTTCAGATTCCCCCGAAAGCAGAGCTCACATGCACTGTGGGCTGCTGTGCCACGATATTCTATTATATTGATAGCACTGAAATGACAGCTTCCTATACGTTAATTGAGAAGATTCCTCTCAGTTGAAACTGGGGCAGAAATCTTATGCCTCTTGTGCCATTTGGCAAACAGGTTCTCCATTGTTCCTTTTGATTATGTTTCCAATTCCCCAACTAGTTTGCATAAGTATGTTATACAAATATTTAATAAAGAAAGCAGTTAATAATATTTTTTAAGCTAGACTTATAATTATAGCAATAGCCACACAAATAAGTTTATGCTGAACACTTTAATTCCTTATGTGCACCCCCTGGTGTACTTAGTGAAGGATCTGTCTTTTTTGTGTTGAAGTGAGTGCTTTTTATTAAAATAGAGCAATGCATAATGAACTTAATGATTAATTTGCATTTCAGGTTAGGCAGTGAGAAACAAAGCATAACAACCCTTTTTTACTTTACCTCTTTCCAGTTCCACAGACAAAGCAGGGAATAATGCAAATGCTCTAGTAAACACATTTTCCCTTTGACCTTACTATAATAAACAGAGCAAAGTTAAATCTACTAAATTAGCCCTACAAACATGTTTTGTAATTCAGCTGCTCAGTTGCATTTTTAGTTCACAGAACAAACAAACAAACCAGTCGCACTTGAGATACAATTTGGGTCAGAGGCTCAATGCAGCAGGTGTGAGGGATGTTTGGCTGTACTGGCTTTTAAAAATCCCTTTGGCCTGTAAGAAAACACTCAGCAGTTAAATGGTTCTCTGCCAGCCTCATCTGAATGGCAAACAAAAAACATTTAAATTTCGTCAGTCCTATGAACACTTTATTCCCTTACTATTTTCAGATGAGCAGACATTTTAAATATTTGACTTGCATAGAAAGCCAGTCATTTGTCAGCCATTCAGGACATTCTGTAAGATAGCTGTGAAGGATTTTATTATGCAGGGAAGTGCTTGCAAAGCAAGAGTAAATTGCTAGTGGATAATAACTGGGGCTTAACAAAAGAAGAACCCAATATCTTTCAAAATATGCCTTATTTCCAATTAAATAATCTATTTAAACATCAGTACATTTGCTAGAGTGAAGCCCCTGCACCATTAAAGCAATCAGCTATAGTGCTTAAAATGTCTGTGATTAGCCTGTTATTTTTCCATTGCTGAATCTTTATTTTCAGTCTCACCATTAAGACAGCTCACTGCTACAAGTTACCTTACAGAGCATAATAAAGTTATAATATGGTATCACATTAAAGTAAAATTAAGTAAAATATAAACAACAGTACAGTTTAAATCAAGACTTCAATTATGAAGGACACTAGATGAAGACATAGAACAACAACAAATATTTATTTCTTGTATAGCCCAAAATCACACAAGGAATGCCTCAGTGGGCCTTGACAGCCCCCCTTTTTGACAAAAGCCCTGACTCCCTAAGAGGTCAAGAAAAAACTCTTATAGGGAAAAAAATGGAAGACATCTTGGGAAAAGGAATTCACAGAGAAATCCCCTTCCAGGTAGGTTGGGCATGAAATGGGTGTCAAACAAACAACAATATCTTTTCATCGACTCATTTTAGAACCAAAGCTAGACTGCAGAAAAGGAGTCAGAGACAAGCCCGACACAATCACATTTCTGGAGACCTTAGCCAACTAGCCACCTCCCCCTACTGGCTATTCCACAGCTGAGTCGGTGCTGGGCTGGCCAATCTGATGAAAGGACCCTTCTACCTCATGTGCTCCTTTATCTGAGATGACTTTTCCACAGGCAGACAAACAACTTGGCAGTAGAGCAGTGGCAACAAGTAACACATGAGGATACAGGTAAAAGAAACAGAGTAGGCGAAGGTTAGAAATAGTTGATAAACATCATTACTTATATTTTAGTACTAATGACTAACAACAAGATTTAGTATGTACAGCTAATCAAGAGCTCTGCTCAATGATTACTGCACTGAAGTAATGAGTCTTCAGATTGGATATATAGTCATGATGACAGCATATGCACTGTGGAAACAGAAGTCTATTTAGTCTATTTATGCTGAGTCTTCACACTTGCCCTAAACATTAGATAGATAGATAGATAGATAGATAGATAGATAGATAGATAGATAGATAGATAGATAGATAGATAGATAGATAGATAGATAGATAGATAGATAGATAGATAGATAGATAGATAGATAGATAGATACTTTATTAATCCCCAAGGGGAAATTCACATAATCCAGCAGCAGCATACTGATAAAAGTGGAATTTAAGAGTCACATAGTGTGGGGGAGAAACGATCTCCTCAGTCTGTCAGTGGAGCAGGACAGTGACAGCAATCTGTCGCTGAAGCTGCTCCTCTGTCTGGAGATGATCCTGTTCAGTGGATGCAGTGGATTCTCCATGACTGACAGGAGCCTGCTCAGCGCCCGTCACTCTGCCATGGATGTCAAACTGTTCAGCTCCGTGCCTACAATAGAGCCTGCCTTCCTCACCAGTTTGTCCAGGTGTGAGGCATCCCTCTTCTTTATGCTGGCTCCCCAGCACACCACTGCGTAGAAGAAGGCGTTCGCCACAACCATCTGATAGAACATCTGCAGCATCTAATTACAGATGTTGAAGGATGCCAGCCTTCTAAGAAAGTATAGTCGGCTCTGTCCTTTCTTACACAGAGCATCAGTATTGGCAGTCCAGTCCAGTTTATCATCCACCTGCACTCCCAGGTATTTATAGGTCTGCACCCTCTGCACACAGTCACCTCTGATGATCACGGGGTCCGGGAGGGGCCTGGGCCTCCTAAAATCCACCACTAGCTCTTTGGTTTTGCCGATGTTCAGTTGTAGGTGGTTTGAGTCACACCTTTTAACAAAGTACTTGATTAGGTTCCTATACTCCTCCTCCTGCCCTTACAGGGGTATGAAGGGCACACTCATGGTGTCTCCATACCTAGAATAATGCTGAGGGGGGCAATAAATTACTTTTAATAGACAAATACCAAAGAAGGGTTGAATGAAAAGATTACAACAAAAAATACAAAAAAGAACACATCCTACTTCCTCTCTATTCAATTCTAAATTATTTTGCCACCCTATCTGCCTGGTGGTATGGCTGGTCTACAGTACTCTTCCACTAAAGATTTCTCAGTCTCAATTTCCATTTCTTTTTTTTCTGTGGTCTTCTTCCTGCCACCAGTCTCCTCACTCTACATTTAATGAGGTTTTGTTCTAGAGGTGCCTTTTCTAACAATCCAAGGACATTTCAACTGTTGAGCCATAACCATTTTCCTCTGACTGGCTATGCATAAATTCTTTGGGAAGAAGTAATGTTCAGTTTATCTGTTTATTTGTAGACAGCATTACCAAATATGGATCAAAGTCAAGGAAAACGTTATTATCTCATAACATGAAATGACATAATAACTTTAGGCTACCTAGGCTTGTACCCTGGATATTTAATAGGTTCTTTGAATTTATAAATGCTTGATTTACTGTGTAACAGGGGCACCAGACTGTAGCTTCTTCTAGTGGCCCCAGAATCCTTGCATCTCACATATCTTTGTATGCTGTAATATGCCAGAGCATACAGGTGACTCCAAAGTTGTCCAGCCTATGTAAGAACCCATTTTCTGTATAGTGACCAGAAGGTACTGTCTTTTCTGATGGTTATCCTTCTTCCTGGATATGTTTGGAGCCTGAGGTCTATATATTCCTCAATACTGAGTTGGTTTCAAATTAGAGTATTGACTTCTCCTGTCTCATCTACTAGTCCTAATTTTGTTATAGGTGTCCCATCCTGACATTCATCTGTTCCAACTGTCAGGAATAGCAGAAATATCACCCCCGATACTGCCTGTTTGAACCTATACTTTCTTGTTCTGACCTGGAGCCTCGTAACAGAACTTAGTCCTATATGATATGAAAAGACTAAAAAAACAAATATTAAACTACTTTGTAGAGAAACGTTGTTGCAGCAGAAAAACTGAAAAATCAAGCCTAATTAGATTTTATGTGATCTCAGGGGACTGAGCAAAGAAATTTAGCTCCCCTGTCCAATTGAACTACTCACATGATTACAATTCTCTGGCTAAGGATGACTTGAAATTAATAAATGATGCATAAATGCACCAATGGCATTGACTTTGAAATCTAAATAACAAATCAGAAACTTAGTTGTACAAAGTATCCTTTGAAATGCATTACAACTCTGTTTGCCAACATGCATTTAGTACCTTTTCAAAGGCAATGGCTATTTGCATGTTGTTTCCCGTCTCATCATTTTTAACTTCAAACTGTTAAATGTGTTGCCCCTGACTGGCTTTTCACAAACTGAATTGATAGCAGTAATGCCAAGTTACACTGTAATTATGCAGGTATACAACAACATTTATTTCCATAGCACATTTACATATACAGGATATAGGTCAAATGCTTCACAAGATGTCAAAGAAATTGTTAAAAATAAAATTAGATAAGAATAGTAATGAATAAATAACAAAAATTAAAATCAATATGCACTTACATAAAATAGATATATAATTAGAATGGTAGAGTCCTTATGCTAGAAGTAACAGTAATGTACTGTTAGGTATAACAATTTAGTTAATTCACAATGTGAGTCATAAAGATTAAAATATTTACTTGGCTGTCAATAGGATTGTGTTTAACACTTTAGTTGAACAACAAATACAGAACAATAAAATGTGAACATTGTTTTAAAGAGATAATATGAATATAATGTCTACAGTGAAAGTAAATTTGCCTTATTAGATTAAGGTGTCATTTGTATTCCCTGAAAATAAGTATAAATAGATGTTATAAATAAATACTCAACGGGAAGCTAAAACAATGGCTTTGAGCTTTTGATTCAGGCCGTACTGTTTCAAGTCCCATGTATGAAAGGTTGGTATGTTGTCTGCTGATGCAAAGGCGTTATGCTGAGAGCACATCCTTTCTTTATAATCTGGTGCTAAAACAATCAAAACAGGTTAATATGCAGTTGACTACCTTGTTGTCTGCTGTGAGCTTGCATATCCTATGAATTATGAATTTAAAAGAAATTACTTAACAAAATCTGTTAAAAACAAAACCTATAATGCTCATTTTAACATAAACTGTAATCTGCTGCTGTAGCCTCTACAATAATTTAAAATGTGAATTTAAGTAATGTATTTTTATTAAAAGCAAGACAGTTGTTTTTATCATATGTAACTTTCAATACAGGTGTATAGGGTCCTTATTGTCACATAGTGAAGAATAGAGTGGAATTCTTACTTGCATGTATTAATCAACATGCAAGTTTAAATATTCTATATACCTCCATAAAAGACGATCAGCTGCTCCTGGGCTGTTCCATAACCCAGAATGTAAGCCAAGAAAGCCAAAGTTAAAAGAGGTAACTTTATTATTGATACAGTACACAATTGCAGAATGCCTTCACTGTTGATTTTTGGTGTTTACTAATGTCGTCAGTCTGGAAGCCACACATTAAGAATTTCATCCTTCAATGACCAATAACTCAATTTACTAGCAATCAGGTTGTGGGTCACTTGCTCAAAATATGGAACCAATGTAGGAGACACTGTAGTCAGACAAAATGCTATTCTCTGCTACTCCAGTGCACTTTATAGATTTAGGTGTTCTGAATCGATTTCTGCACCTGGAATTTCTTTACTAGAAACCGTTTCCATGAAATATTGGACTCAGTTGAAAACGCTGTTCTGAAAATTGTTTTTAATATTTTAAAATATTTGTTTTATAGTATAACTCTTTTTCATACTATATTATTAGAAGCATATTTTCATCTGGTGGTTTTCCTGTTTCTTAGTGTTAGTTGAGGTGGAAACAACCCAAACTCAAATATTTGCTACACATTTTTTCCTCTCAATCAGCATTTTTCTTTTCTTAAAAATTTGCAAGGTTGGGTTGATTCATCCATTGTCCTGACGAGATAACTGGAAAGCCAACGTCAGAATGCACACCCTTTCTTTACTGAAACAACAAAAGTTACTGGTTTTACAAATTTTTGAGAGGGGTACAAGGACTATAAAAGGAAATAGAGATGAACCCTCCTCATAAATTAAACACTGCCTTCCACTCCTGAGGTTCAGTGGCACCTCAGCTGTCTGACAGTGAAGGTTGTTCTGTTTCTAAAGTTGAGATTTTGTGGAAGTGAAAAATGTACTTGCATGAACAAACTGATCATTTTTGCTACATCTGTGGGGAGTTCACCTTGGTAGCACAAATGAAAGTCTCTTACACCACTTATGAAAAAGCTTACAATCTTTATTTTGATTGCAGGGTTGGGCTCCTACATTTTTAAAATGTTATGTACTTTTCCCTAAAATAGTTTTTCTTTTTTCATTTTAAACCTTCATCTCTCAAAAACTGGATGTGAAATAGTACATTTGGATTCAGCATCATTAAATTTGCAAAGAACAGCAAAACATTTTGACAGGAACAATAACATTGTTTATTGTGGACTAGTATAATTATATATTCCAGCTCTCTTCAAGATTTACAATATTTAATTCATAGATATCCAAAACTACTGAGACCATTGCATTGACAAAGTGTATGCACCCTTTGATCAGATATATCACATAAATGGAGTGCCTGCAAGATACCATTTTTTGTTTAAGTTAGTGACTTTAACAAAAGAAACCTGTCCAACTTCACAAATCTTCCATCAATATTTAAATTTGAATATATTTTAGCCAATAATGCATTGAATGTTGGTAGGATTTCCAGATTTTATCAACTAATTTCACGGTATGCACTCTAGATGGTCTTAGGCAATGATGGGTGAGGAACTTCTCAATCAATATCTCAGGTAGGGAATGGAATTCAATCATTCATAATACACACTCTTTGTCAATCTGTGCATAGCATAGGGTAATCATCTTTAAACTGTGCATGGGATACATCTTTCAAGATCAAAATTATCCCAAAAATATCTGGGACTGAACCCTAACTGCAAATGATGTCATCATGCACCATCCTCTGTAAGTGATTTTTCTGTTATTGTATTAAACTACGAGAAATATGTGTATTTATTAGAAAGCATCAGAAAACAATTATTGCAAATTCTTTAATGACAGTATATGGAAAAACACTGGTTAAGATAAGATTAAGTAACAAAAAATTTCCTGTGTCTTCCTATAATACACTTCTTGTATGTTAACTTGTCTCACGAATGCTAGAACCAGAACTTACACAGAAAGCAATGAACCTGCATTATTTTATCTAAAATTAGAAAAAATCTAATTGTCATAGCAAGGAACAGTAAAAAGCTTTGTCAAAATGTTGCATCAGTTTTTTTTTACTGATTTTCTACCATAAACTAGCCAGACCTGTTAATTTATCTTGTTTTACTTTTTTTATTCGATGGAAAGGTTTTCATAATAAGTTTATTGTTCACAAAACTCTACAAACTAAGTTTGGGAAGTCATTTAGGTGTTGATTATGATTTATTCCATCTTAACTCTCTTTTGGAAATGTGTTGATTATATTTTTGATTGGACTGGGTTTTAGAAATTCTGTTTTTATTTTAAGCTCAATAAAAAAACTATAAGAAGAACTTCAATATAATGTTTACACTTGCAACTTGAAATTAAATGAAAAAATGAGTAATGCAAGTACAAAATAAATAAGAAATAAAAAAGCTACTGCTTCTCTGTGCCTTCCTAAACACATAATGGATGGAAAAGGCACTATATAAATAAAATGTATTGTTATAAGTCCCCTGTCTGTGTGGTGTGGTGATTGGTCCACCTTTCACCTTCATACCAAGTGAAACACTCCCATTTCGTACATCTTGCTGTAATCATCTGCCTTTCCTTCATCTCACCATTTGAGATCACATGTTATATCACCTCCTGACTCCACACTCAACTGTGGTTTGATCAACAGAAGCTTCTGGAAATCCTGTGGACGTCCTTCTAGAATTTCTCTTATTCCTCGTCCTCAGCTTGTATTTAAACTGCCACACAAGTGTGATACCCAGCAAAGGCACAGACATATTGCAAAGGGCCCTCCAGAAATCATCAGTCACTCTGAAGCACTCCTATTAGATTACCTGTTGTACCCAGTGCCCTTATCATAATTTCATATCTTTGCAGTAATTACTTCCAGAAAAATTTCTATCTCTCCTTGGTGTCATTATGCCAAAACTTTCCATTTCCCCTTAATGTCAGCACCTCATAAGAGCCTGAATCTTTTTTCAGTGCCCCCTATAGTCAGCAATTAGGTTTCTGTTGGGACATTTCATTAGACCCCATAACTTCTCTTTTTGTTCTTAAAACACTCAACCCTACAAAAAACTCAGCCTTCAAACCAGGAAGAGATACAACTGCAAGCAGGTAAATATTCACTTAAATAATTTCTATAATAATTATATAATAAATAATTACTTTGTATGACATGAGGCCATCATAATCATCATAATGATGTTATTTGAAGGAATACTATGGTATGTGGGAAAATATACTATGTGTGATGGACTTCTGTTGGTTATCAGTCTGCTGATCACTAATTTCAATGACTATATTTTATATCATTACTGCCACTTTAGTAATTTTGCCACTAGCTTACCTGCTCCCAAATAGAGTATCCTGAACCCACTGTCCCAAGATGTGTGGCTCAAGGATTAGACTCCTCAGCTATCTAAGGAATTAGAAATAAATTTGGTAGGGGTCGTTCTCATTTGACTCAAATGACTTTAAAAAATGTGTGGACAGACCATTGGTTGAGGTTGCATGCTGGCATAGTGGTTAACAATGCTGCTTTTCAGCTCCACAATGTAGAATTGTTTGGTATTTTTGTATTGCTATTAGGTTTGTGTGGGCTTTCATCTCAAATGCATGTTAGGATTTACATTTACTGTACTTATTTGATTGACGTGTTTATTCAAGGCAACTTACAGCATTTATGATATGATTGGTTACATTTCTTTTGGCTTTCCAATTGGAGCACAGGCAGGTCAAGTGACTTGCTCATGGTCACAGAATGTCAGTAGCAGGATTTGAACCCACAACCTCAGGGTTTGAAGTCCAAAGCCTTAACCAATACATCACACTGCCTTGACTTTACACTGGCCCAAATGTGCATTACTATGCCCTGTGATGGACTGGCATCCCATGCAGGACTGGTTTCCACAATGTGCTCAGTACTACACTGACTCCCTAAGGTCTATTCATCTCTTTTCTAAGTGGGTTAAAAATGGATGACTGGCCCTCCAGTTAATTAAATTTGAAGCTTTTCATTTCAAGAGAAAGCAGTGAATTTCTCTATGTCAGTCATGTCAAGTATTTATCTTATAATAATGCTATTTACATATGGTTCTATCCAGTAATATTAAAGGTCACTTTTTAAACTTTTGTCCTGTAGAAAAGATGTGGGAAAACTGTCCCATCAGACTCAGTTATCTGGAACAATTTGTATTTTCTAAACGGAAATAGTGGCATCCTTAAAAGCATTTCCTATCATGAATTATTTTGTGTTATGTGTATTAGTCATATGTAAATTGTTGCCTGAAATATTTGTACAAATATCTTTAATCAGAAGATTTAAATACAATTTTCTTGAATTTATAAGCATTACTCAGTTGAGATAGAATGGAAACACTAGCTCTATTGATGTGAACTTTAAGTCTAGCTGTTATTTACTGAGGCAACAGTATATTTTGAGCTGAGTTGTTTTGCATTATTTGTGCTTGTTAAACAAATGGGACTTTTTATGCAAACTTATTGGTCATTTTTTCTCATGAAAGTACAGCTAGATGCACCGGGAAACAACTATTTATGTGCATTATTTGTAAAACTTTGTCAAATGCACACGCAAATTTTAATTTATCTTACCCACATGCTAATTGAGTGGATTCCAAATGTTCTTCTCTTACAAAAGATGATGTGTTTTGGAAAAAAGAATAGTGTTTGCTCATTGCCATAACATTAACAAAGATCAAAGTACCTAATTTACAATCCAACAAGCTTCCCAAAACTCTACAAGTCCTCAGTGTTAGCACTGTTCCTCATTTTCATTCTTAAATTTTAGACAACAGTAGGCCATTTGTATTAAAGAGACAAAGGAAGTGGAAAAATGTTATTATAGTAACTGCACCATTACATTAAAAGAGTGACTTTTTATTTTCATTTTTTGACTTATTTATTTTTCAGTGATATCTTTATAATAAAAATAAAGTATTTTGGTAAGTTATTCAGGACATTGTTAGAATCTTTAACAAGGTGCTCTAAATTCCTGAAGCAGATTTGAATTTTTCAAAAGAAATGTGATAGAATGTTAGAGAGAGACTTATCTACCTCACCCACTTAACTTAGAAGAGTACAAACAATAAGATGTAAACATTTCAATAATAGCATAGGCATATAGGGGATGTTGTACAGAATGCACTCAGATACAGCTGATTATTTAAAAAATGTTAACTTCAGTTTGTTTAAAGTACTAATCAAGTTATTAAAAATTCTAAGCAGAACATTATAAGGTATGATACTGCTACCAAGCAGTTTGCTAATCCTCTTGTAGGCAGAAAAGTTAATGGAGTCTTTTTTTTAGCTGCCCCGAGCTTAAGAAAGGAGCTAACTGTGGTAAACACCAGAGCACAGGCCAACACAACACAGCCTCTCATAAGAGCCAATTTGGAGTCGGTGGAGTAACTGGGTGGAGATGATGTCATCAGATCATTTTATCTGAACTCCTCTCTTAAGTAGACTTTGTCTTCAATGACGACAAAAGATGAACTAATCACTGAGATAGTATAGATGGTCAAAGTTTCCAAGTGTTTTAAAATAATGACAACACTACTAATAACTCGGTTTTTCATTTATACAGATTTTATAAGACTTGTGCAACAAAGTGATGCAGTGCTTAATGCTGCTCCCTTATAGCTCCATTGTCCCTGCCCAGGCACTGCCTATAAGGAGTGCTTAATTTTTCCATTTGCCTGACTTTGGTTTCTTCTCACATCCAAAAGACATGCTAAGTTAACTACATTACCAAACTGGTATGTTATGAGTGAGTGTGGATGTGTCTGAATGCACCCTGCAAATCATCCATGGATGAATTCCTAAGTTGTGAGTGATGGTGGTGCCCAACTCTGATCCTAGAGGACCATGGTGGCTACAGGTTCTAACAATTGTCTTAATCTGAGGGGAGTTTTCGCTTATAATTAACTTCACTTAATTGATTTGCTATTTAAGACTCAGACCCTTTAAATCAGGGTTGAGCAACATCAGTCCTGGTGGGCTGCAGTGACTGCCTGTTTTTGTTCCAACCTAATTGCTTCATGAGAAGTCATTTATTGCTGAGTAAGCACTTATTGCTCTGGTGACATTTTTCTGCTTCATTTTAGTTGTTTGGTTTGTTAAGGTTTGGAACCCTTAAATACTAATTTTCTTATATAGCAGCACACTCCTTTTAATTGATCGTTATTAGTACACAGCTACAAATGACAAATGAGCCAGCAGTTCTCCATCTAGCTTGATTCCATTTACACCTGTGTGCATTCATCTTGCGCTTAATTTAATAAATTAATCAGAAGGAAAATGAAAAGAAAGTGAAGAACTGAAAAACACAATATGCTATTAAATAAGACCAGTTGTTGTCAAAGATTGTTATTTCTAATTAACTGGGTTGGAACCAAAGCCTACAGCCACTACAGAACTCCAGGACTGACGCTTGTCACCATTGTCCTATGACCTGAAATATATGAAAACAAGTTAGAAAATGCATGGAAGAATAGTATAGACTTAAGGATTTTTGTAAATATTTACTACATTGCCATAATGTAGACTTTTATAAAATTTGGATTATGACTGACCTGATTGGAGTGTGCCAAAAGTCATCGTTCATGCTTAGACTACAGTGCCTATAAAAAGTACTCGTCCCCTTGGAAGCTTTCACATTTTATTGTTATAAACAATGAATCACATTGGGTTTAATGTGGCTTTTTTGACACTAATCAACAGTAAAATGCTCTTTAATGTCAAAGTGAAAACAAATACTTGCAATGTGGTCTAAATTAATTATAAATATAAATCATGCAATAACTGATTCCATAAGCAGTCACCCCCTTTAGTATAACACACCTCTCTCATTACTTCATTCATTCACTCATTCATTTTTCACTGCTTAGGTGGGACTGGGGTGCAGGGGCAAAATAATCTTAGCAGTGAAGCCCATATGTCCCTTTTCCCAGCCACACTTGCCAACTCATACTGTGGGATGCCAAGGCATTCCCAGGCCATCTGGGAGACAGAATCCTCCCAGTGAGCCCTGTGACATTCTCGGTGCTTTCCTCCCAGCTTGTTGTGTCTGCAAAACCTCCACAGGGAGGCATCTGTATCAGATATTCGAACCACCTCAATTGGTGCTTGTCGATGCAGAGAGTTTCTTGGATGTATACGCTTCTCACCCTGTCTCTAAAGGAGAGCCTAGATACTCTGCAGGGAAAGCTCATTTTGGCTGCTTGTACCTGCAGTCTCATCCTTTCAGTAATTATTCAAAGCTCATGACCATAGGTGAGAGCAAGGAAGTAGATTGACTGGTAAATTGAGAACTTTCCCACTCATCACTTTAGAAACCATAATTTTTTCAATGGATATCACCTGAATGTAGGTGTTTCAACTGATTGTAGTATAAACGCCCCTGCAACTGGAAAGTCCTACTTGAGGTGAGTCATATGGTGGCCTAACCTACATAATGAAAACAAAAGAAGACTCTGAGCAACACAGTGAAAAGGTGGTTAAAAACACAAGTTGGGGAATGGTGACATGAATATATACAAGTCACTGAAGATTCCTTGAGGTCCAGTTAAACCAATCTTTAAAAAATGGAAGGAGTATGGTATAAATGTAAATCTTTCTAGATCAGACTGTCCACAAATTGGGCAAGAAGGAGACTAGTAAATATGGTCACCAAGATAACTTCGAAGGAGTTACAAGGTACAGTTGATAAGGTTAGATAGACTGTGCAGACTACAACTGTTGCCCAGATACTTTTTGTTTTAAGAGAGAATAGCAATATGAAAGCCACTATCAAAACTCCACATGACATCTCAGCTACATTTTGCCAGAAGGCAAATGGGAGACTCTAAAGGCAGCTGAAAGAAGGTTGTATGTTTTGATAACACCAAAATTGACATTTTTGTCCATTAATTTAAATGCTATGCTTTGTGTAAACTAAACACTGCACATTTTCAAAAACACACCCTCCCCACTGTGAAGCATGTTGGTGACAACATCATGTTATGGGAATGCTTCTTTGCAGGAGACCCTGAAGGGTCTGTAAGAATAGAGGATCAATTGAATGCAATGCAATTCAGGGAAATCCTGGAGGAAACTGGATGCTGTCTGCAAAAAAAAAAAAAAAAAAAGCACGTTGGGAGAAGATTTGTTTTCAGTAAGTCAAAAAGCCAAAGCATAAAGTCAAAGCTCAAGGCCATCATCTCATTGGCTAAATTTCGAAATGAAGAGGGTGAATACTTACACAATCAGTTCTGAGTTTTAAAATTATGATTCATTTAGCCCAATTTGCAGAGATTTGTTTCCTTTTTGACATTAAAGAGTCAAATAAAGCCAAACTAAATCCACACTGATTCAATATTGTATATCAGTAAAATGGTGAGACCTTTCAAGGGGATGAATACTTTTTATAGGCACTGTAGCTTCTGTTGAAAGCTGAATAATGGAATATGTGTGAATAGTTTGATTTAAGTATTCATAACTATAGCAGGTATAAGTACACAAATTATACAAGTGTGGCAAGCAAGTGTAAAAACCTGATGCATAGTCCTAAAACTGTGTAAAATGAAAACCACCATTTTGAACACAGCCGAATGAACATGAAGACATTAATTAAATCTAACACACCCACAATGAGACATTTACCTCCTTAGCTCGAACCTACACCTTTAATCTTTTCATTCCTGTCACAGTGCAATAAATTGAGTGGTCAAGCATTTACAAGCTTGAGTTTATTCAGTAGGTGATAGGCATGGTTTAAATCTTTAAAGCCTGTAGGCCTATTGGCTCTAGCAGACCCCTGTGACCCTGTAGTTAGGATATAACGGGTTGGATAATGGATGGATAGACAAGAAATAATAGTGTAAAAAATAGGATATCTAATAATAACATATGTAAAGATTGCATATGAGCATGAAGTTTACTCCATGCCTTATACTCACTTTATTCTTTACAACCATACTGTATTTGCTCCAGAGTATTGTGATAAAAGAGATTGTGCATGGAAGTGAAAGGTAAAAGAGTTTATGGAAATGAAATTATATTCTTTCCTTTAGTAAAGGCAAAGAGAAAGGGTGGAGTAAGTACACAGTCAAATAATGCAAAACATGTAACCTTAGATCCATGTAATTAAAATCTGTTTCATTTAGGAGATCATTGCACATAATGCAACCATTAATCCAACTACCTTTTATAAGTGCAGAATAACTAATAGCAGTACGAATAAGTTTTGTATTTCTTTATTACATAATTAGGGGTTAGAAGGTGGTAACTCCATTTTCCACCCACAGTCCAAAGCCATGCAGGTTAGGTGAATTGGCATTATTAAATTTGCCTCTGTGTGTGTGTGTTCACCCTGTGATGGACTCCAGCTGCCCTGTGATTCTAGACCTGGATAAAAGGGACAGAAAAATGGATGGATATTACATAATCATTTGTGTAATTAAATAACAGTATAGACTTACTCCACGGGCACAGTAAAAGCGCAGCATATTACTCTTTTCTGTATTTACAGAATTTGTCTGCTTTTCCACATCTCTGAGGGTTTCTCTACAGATACTCTGGATTTCCTTCCACATCCCAAGACTTATATAAGATTAATGTCTGACTCTCAATTGGCAAGCATGAGTAATTATGGGTGCTTGCATGAGTGTAAAATGCAATGAATAGGAGTCCCCTGAGAGGAATTCTTGGCAGCCCACAAATTGCAAAAAATGGATAAAGTAGGTCAGAAAATGCTAGGATGGATGGACAAGTCACTAAAGTGTATTTGCTTTGTATGCATACTGTAATTTTGGGTAGCTAAATTCAATGTGACTATATTTTGATTTGTGTAAGAAATGGAAGATATATTTGTATGAAGTAAGAAAAATCAGATTGTCCAAAAATCAAAAGCCTAATATGAAAACAAGTATAAGATGGTATGTTACAGACAAGGTTCATAAAGCTATTTTAAGCAGTCTATCAGAAATTACCATGCATTCGTTTAAAAAAATCAAATACAAATAATAATAATAAACTGAACATAAATTTACTTACCTTTTATTGCAGTAAATGAACAGAAGAGAAACCTCTCAGGGATCTAGTCACATAGAGCCAATTGAAATTCTAAATCTAAAGTTATAAAGAGTGAGTATTTTGGATGAATTGGTATGATAAGAAAACAACAACAACCAGATTTTCCAAATTTCAGATATTAATGCCTGCACATGCTCCCCACTTCACTACATGATGTTCAAATAAAAGTTGCTATTTAAATTTAATAAGGAAGACACAACTGATACTAAATCATACAGACCCTGAGACTACCATTGTTGCTTCCACATGCATCTCTTACACCAGTTCTTTAAATTTAAACATTTCCACCTTCTGCAGCTTATCAAAACCCATTAGGTATGCCAGAGATCCCACTGGCCTCATATGCTCAGCAAGTTCATACTTGTATACTTCCAGCCAACAGCTTGTTGACTCTGGTTATTTAGCAATGGACCTTGACCACTGTGTCTTCTCAACAAGGGGATGGCTTGTTTTTGTAGGCAGAGGGCTTATATTGTCAACCATTCAAAAAAACGCTGCATGGTCATTTTCCATGTATGGAGCAGAACCAGGAAACACACTAACCTCTGAATCAAAAGTTTTCAAGCCTCCTCAGAGACTGTTGTATACATTAAGAAAGAGCTCCCAATTCCCCACAGAGTGCAACACCAGTACTCACAATTCCATCTTTGTAATACCTGAACCAATAGCATTATATTGGCCTTTTTAATTGGTTTTGCACTTTGCCTTGATGGCAGGAATGTTGTATTAGCAAAAAAGCAAATTAAAAGGAACACAAAATGCTTATTAATTACCTCTCAAAATGAATAATCCATCTATGATATATTGACTCATAAAAATATAGAAACGAAAATTATAATTTTTAAATAAAATATAATCCATCCATCCTCTTCCGCTTATCCGAGATCAAGTCGCGGGGGCAGCAGCTTGAGCAGAAATGCCCAGACTTCCCTCACCTCGGCCACTTCTTCTGCGGGAATCCCAAGGTGTTCCCAGGCCAGCCGGGAGACATAGTCCTTCCAGCGTGTCCTGAGACTTCCCAGGGGCCTCCTCCCGGTTGGATGTGCCCAGAACATAAATATAAATACAACTTAAAGCCGTAACTAACTACTGATAAAAGAAATGATTTGGGAAAAAATCTTAAGCTGATGGTAGGATGGGAGCCACCTGTCACAGAGATATCTATCAAGTGTGTACAATGAACCACCAGCCCTACTCTTAGTAAATTATGTCTGTAACACAATATTTATCTTTCACTTTGCTGTAAACTCTACTGTAGTATGAAATCTTCAGCATTTTAACCCATCCCATTCCATTCTTATGTCATTGTTCATCTTATCTAAAAGAGCAAGATTTGTGGCTTTGGTGAGGACAATCTAGACCTATGAAAATGCTTTGGATGCAGAACCTCACTCACTTTGTTCTTATGATCTAGCAGAAAATGGAAAAAGTGAGTACAAAACAGGCTATCCTTTAAATGTATCTGATTTACTCACATTAAATTAAATTACTCATTTTCTAATAGAAATAAAACAAGTACATAATGAAAAATACAATAAAGATATGGCCAAGTAAAACTAAAATTCCAAAAAACAGAAATGTGATGAAGAAAATGACAAGATTTGTTAAAGTTCATGAATTCTATAATGCTAATTTACTAAGGTTAAGAAGTTCATAATACAATGCCCAAAACTTTAGGCCTACAAAACAATAATCCAAAATGTGAAAGACACATAGTACAAAGAGTTAAAATATACAGAAAAGGAAAACTAAAGTGGGAAATTATGAGAAACATGAAAGCCAACAACACAGAGAACTTTACTCAGTACCCTAAGTGGCTCAACTGTCAGTTCTGTAGCTGAACACCTGTAACATAAGGAGACACCACCTCCTTGGGCTCAATATAAAAAAGATAGGAGAGGTAACATGAATCCAAACAATTCCAAAACTACATAAACAACATTAAAAAATTATTATCAAGGATTTCAGTGTTAACCTTTCATTAACCTGTGTTCTGGCTACTATATGTTCTATGTTCTGTTTATTCATATTTCGACATCCAAAATTGTTATTTTCTTATTATTCACAATTTTCACATTATGATGGTGATACCAGATGTCACCATTTTCTACTTATTTATGACAGCAGTGGGCATATTATTAGTAGCAACAATATCTGTTACTAGTGACATGGTTGAACATTGCTTTGGTCCATGTTATCATTGTGAAATCCATATTTAAGATGTTGGTGCAGCAATACAAATGTGCATAAATCTCTGTCACTTCCTCGTAGCTTTAGAAGTAGTTAAAAGCTACTACCAAGAAGACTTTAATGTTAGGACCTGGGCTTTAGTCTCTGGATTCTGACCTTCACCCCCAGCTCTGATTTAGTTGTAAGAGGTAGGTAAAAGGCACTACTAAGCCGGCTTAGTGTTATGAACTTTGCTTTTCTCCTCTGACCTTGACTTTTGGATCTTGTTTCTGATTATTTCTTTACTTCCCGGTTTCAGACCCCTACCTGTTTTACTTTTACCCTTTATAGTAAATCTATTTCCCAGTCATCTTTCAGCACTATCTGTAGTTTTTTTTTGTTTGGTTGTTTTAACTGTAACACAACTAAATTTCACAAGTACTGAAGTCTCATAAATAATTGCTGTCACTCTGTGATAAGAGGTCCGTGGTGAAGTGTGATTTTAAATAAATAATCAGGGGTCCTGGAGCATGCAGGCTCTGAGCGGGTCCAGATGCATGTAAAAGCCTCCAGTGTGAACACCAAAAAATAATTGACTAGTTACAAGCATCATCAATCTTGGAGAGAATATATGCTTTCTCACATATGAGTTCAATTTTTCCTCCATTGAAAAGCAACAGATGTCAGTAAAGAGCTATGAGAAGACATAATCACATACACCATGGCAGCTTTTACTGGCAATAATTTTGGTGGAATATGAATAGAATATCTGAATTGTTCTATAAGAGAGAATAAGCTGACTCATATAAGCAAATATGCTTTTCAATGGCATCATCAGCTTCCTACTTACCTTATCCCAGTTCTCTGCCATATGTATTGGGTTCCATCTGTCTTGAAAAAAATGGTTAAATAGGATTTTCTTGCATTATAATCTGAAGCTGAAAGTCATCTGAAGAAAGCAGTGGGAGGTTGTGTTCGCCAGTTGACTTACTCAATTTGTGGTGTACTTTTGGATGCTCTCCTGCGACATTATCCATTATTAGAAAATAGATCCTCTATATAGTGTGCTGATACATACTATATCAGAATTACGAAATGTATAGGCATTTTGTGGATGCACTTCAAGAGAGCAGGTTCTTCCATCTCCACTTTTTAAACTAAGCTCAGGCCTCTCAAAGAAAGACAGACTAATCAAATAGCCATGAGCAGGGCTTGCTCAAAAGATACAGCTACCAATCACAAGGGGGGCATTACAGCACCACCAGGGTTGATTTTACAAACACATGTCTCACTATATTTTGCTGGTTATTTCAACTTCGGTAGCTATAACACACCGATAAGATTAATTAATTCTGGATTTCTCTATAAATTCTGCTCTAGCATCTCTACTACATGCCCTTGCACTGAATCCTTGAAACAATCCGCTACAAATGACCATACTAAGTACTTCTCTCATTTTGTAAAAGGATTACTTTACTGATTTCATTCTGCAAAACGTAATCACATTAATAATTATTTTACTTTTATGTTACTAACTGGAAAGTACAAGGATGACTCCAACATGTACTTTCAATATATTGTAACGTCCCAGCCAGGATGAAGGCCCTTGGGAGATGACTGTTGGGTCTGATTGAGGGAGGGCAGAGTACAGCGTGGAGGACTGACAGCGGGGGTGTGATTGACTCTGAAAGGGGGGCAGTACCCAGAACAAAGGGGACAGAAGCAAGGTTGGGGGCTCTTGAGAAAGAGGGTTCGAGAAGGAAGGTGTTGTTGCATTACAAAGTCTGCATTTTTTTTTTTTTTTTTGGTTTTTCTTTAACGCTGTCTCTCAGGGCCAGAACAATGAAAGATTTATAGGCAATTGTAAATAGCTCAAGTTCAAAGATGTTCATTTTTGCTGTTACAATCCTGTGTTTTTTTTTTCTGTTCTGTGATCACTACTTCGCCCTTCTGTTTTTTTCATGTTTTCGAACCTGACGTGGAGGTTACTACAATATTAACAAGGATAAAATAAATAAAATCTGTGAATTTAGTATTTAAATAAGTGCACTACATGAGTTATATTTGCACAGTGCTGTTTCAAATATATGAATACGCAAGGAGAGCCATTTAGTCTGGAAAAGTAAATCTTAATTAAAACGAAATCCTAATAATTAAAAATAAAACAGACTTGACCACTCTTTCACTTATAAACTTGGATTAAGTAACGTTCTAATTTCAATTTTGTCAATAAGAGCACTTATTGTTTGAGCAGACTGTGTCTCTGTGATTTTTCCCTTTGAGTGCTCTTTAAATTATCAAAAGGGAACATGGCAAAAAAAAATTCACATACTGCAATTGACAATCTTACATTCGCTAACCATTAAAGTAAAGATTCAGTTATCTTACTCATGCACAGACTTTGACTTCATTTTTATGGAAACGTTTAATAGATGTGATAGAAAAAATCTCAAGTGCATGTTGGGGTAAAGTGCTAAACTTTGTGACACGTGGGGGTTATGAGATTTTCATTTGCTTGGATATTTAAGACTTTGTTTTTGTAAATCTAACTCTATACTGTTAATGTGGCTAATGTTTAATTATAAAAGTTCTCGTGGCTCATTTTGCTGTATCTCAAATTCTCTCTGTTAATCATATTTCTTCAACGAATACGGAAATACTTTTGAAAAGAATGAATATTCTTTTCAGTTGAGAACATGAAATCTTAATTTTGTAATGATGAAAAAGTTGCCCTCAATACAAATGAAAATGAATTACATCTTTAAATAACACAAATGTACATTGGATGGTGCCATAAAAAGTAACATACTCTACTCTTAGGTAAAAATATTATGCATGTACAGTTCAAAGCAGGCTGGAGATGCCAGTCAGGTAAATACACTCACCTCCTTGAACGTTATGTAAGATAGTATGCCTGCCCTTCAATACATTTACATATTATTTGCTTAGAAACATAACTGTAACGCAGGTAGTGAAAGTCAGCAACTGTAATGTGCTTTCAAGAATTTAAACTGTAACACGTTACAGTACTTTGTTCCTGGGAATAGAAATTAGGTTTCAGTAATGCTCCTTTAGCACTTCAACACTTTAAAAAAAGAGCAATGCTTTGAATTCTAAAACATTACATACTAACCCTCAGGCCTGTGCATAGAACACTGATGCCAAATGAAGTCTATTTCCTTGGATTATTTTTGCAGCAAATGGATCATCAAGAATGGAATATGTGGACCAAAATTCACAGGCTGTCAATTAAATGTTTAAACAACCACTGCATTCACCAGAATAACCATGTACCTAACTAAATATAAAGCACAATTTGGAGTGTGGGACATGTTTGGTATACTTAATACTTCAGGACATTGATACCCATCTCCCACTGAATGTTCCACAAACTCCACACTATAGCAGATTATTCTGGAGCAAAAAATCGAGTCCATCGATTTGACTTTCAAAGTCAGCTACTGTATATGTCAAGAGTATGATCTGCTATAAATTATACCTCCAATTGAGTATAGTTTCTTAGTCTGAGAAGATTTTTACTTTGCATTGGGCCTCATGGCATCACCTCATGTTTACTCTCATATGTCATTTTTTTAATTAGGACACAACCAAAGGGTATGATTGGCTCTACTTCATTTTGCTTCCTGTTCTTGGTATTTCTACTGTACTAGAAATGGGCCATTTTGTAGCAGAAATAGGCCATTTTGCTTACTCCACTATTTAAAATTTGCCTTACTCCTTTGTGATACAGTTCTTGTCTTTTTTGTGAATTTAATCCTGCTATGTTTTGTAATCTCTCACATTTTTGTTTGCTTACTAGTACTCATTATTTCAAAACATCAGTAGTTTTTTTTTTACTTTTTATCTATTGCAACTAAATGCTAGTGGTTATCCAATGTTCAGCTGAAAACATCAGATGGCATTTAAACTGAAACTGTAAAGTAAAAACTGAAATTTTACTTTTAATAACAGGCAAATCAAAAGCAGAAATAAAACTAAAATAAGGGGTTCTTTGGAATTTAGCCAGTCCTTAAAAATAAAAAAAATTAAAGTGTTTTGTAAAGACTATTTTGGAATACATTATGACCATTTAAGAATCGAGTGTAAGGCAAGAAACAGACATGAAAAAGGTTTGGAGCATGTCTGTGACCCCATATAATGAAAATAATAAAAAATATTGTAAATGTCTTTTTAAGACAGGAGTCCGATGTAGAACGACTCAAAGATGGCTGAACTGCTAGTCTTATGGGCTCCAGGCAGGAAAGGGCGGATCCAGGAGGGGAGACAATGGAAGAGACATCAGTGGTGGAACAGCTGTCAATCTTCCATTCTGCAGGGGGAGGAAAACAGAAAGTATTAGCACATAGCGCCAACTCCTGGTTCAGTGGGTAACTACAATAACCAGAGTCCTGAAGCTGCCTCCCAAGTGCACATGAGTGACATGAATCAGACCCTCCAAGAAGCATCAAGTTCAAATTGTTATAGATTATTCAATCAATGTGAGCACTTATTTCTCAGATGAATTTAGATTTTGTTTCACTCAATAATGATAAAGTTAATTTTTTATGTTTACTGTATGAGGTCGCCTTTTCACTATTAAGGCTAGGGGAAAGGAGGGATATTTTAAATATCTTAAAACCACTTGAACTTAAGGGGTATATCTTTCATTCATATTTTGTCTAAACTAGAATTCGTAAATATTTTTATTTCAGGTCTTAAAACCAGTGATTATCAAAGCATCCCCTGCATTAACTGCTGAAAATATTGCTGTGACTTGCAGTAATTTTAATCTGAAGAAAAATAGCAAAAGCTGATTAAAGAAATATGGGTGATGAAGGGACTTGAGCTCAAAGAGCTGCCAGTTTAAAGTTGGGAGGCAGCTGGGACTCTAATTACCCGGCCTGATTTATCCTTGATTAAATCACTGTATAAGTCACCTCTTTCAAAGAAAGCAGTTAAGCTACTTTTATTCTTCACCAAACAGTAGCAATTTTCTTTTAAATGAATGTATGCAGCTCTTCTGGGAGCATATGGTATATTTCTCTCTTATTAATAATTTAAGTCAAATGAGCAAAAATTAGTTGGCTCAGTTACTGCTGGTTTTGTCCTGCATTAATTTCAGAGACATATTCTAAATGGGTCTGTTATGTTAAAAATATATATGCACATTATTTACAATTTAAATGGCCTTTTCTTGTATTTATATTTTTACTGTCAATATTTTGATAAATGTTATGTTTTTTGCACTGTGATGGCAAATTAACTGATAAACAACTGTATCAAACATGCTGTTGGAGCAGGAAAGAAACACAATTTTTCCCTTTGCCATAAATAGAGGATGAAAGATTGAATTCAAGATTGTTAAAAATGAATAGATGCTAAAACCCATTTCAACATTTACACTGCTCATGCAACCGAATATTGTTAAGTGTATCCAGCTCTATTCTGATATACTCATGACTGACAACTTTTGCTAGACTGCTGCTCCTGAATTTTTCAGGTTCACTATGCAGTTGTGACTGATGGCTGTTTTTAGAGAAAATGGCAGCATATGACAGCTTGTAACATGACTAAAGACTAATACAGTAATTCTTAGAGTAGGACAGAATCTGAGTTGAGGCAGAATGATAATGCAATAGCAAGAGGGTGAAAACAAACAGATCATTTAAATATCAAAAATACAGTCAAGTTAATTTGGCATATTTTTTTTTTCCTCAAAGAATCATTGATCTGTTATGCTATATGGCATTTTATGAATCACAGCATTCTATATAAGAACAATTAAAATGGATTTTAACATTATCAAACCCACTCAATCAAGTTTTTGGGGTGCTAAAGATCATTTCAGCAGCATCAGGCACAAGGGTAGTGTCACTATTAATGCACATACCCAAGCTCACACACTTAAAGGCCCAATCTAGTCTTCATTTAGCTTAATGTTTGGAGATGTGGAAGAAAAACTACAGTTTCCTGATTAAAACTCATGGAAAAATGGAAAAAAACTGGCAAATTCCATATGCACAAAAATGTGGTGTGGTTTTCAAAGCATTGACGCAGGGTCGGTAAATCAACATTTCTTCCAATGCATCACCATATAGCCCTAAGTGAAAATAGAAGCAAAATTATATTCTCAAGCCTGCTTAATGTAATTGAGGAGCATTTGGGGACGGAGCCTATCTTGACATCATTGGATGCACAGCAAGAAATGGCCTTGGACAATCCATCATATTTCTCAATCATACATATATAGCAAAAACACACATTAAATATAGTTTTATGATTCCAAATATTTCAAAATAAATTAACTAGTCATTTTGCTTAACTTCTCAAAATAAGTTAACAAAATTGGTTAAATAAAAGCTGCTGGGCTGAAGTAAGACATTCAACTTATTAACTGTAACATACAAATCTTTGGGATGTTGGAAGAAAACTTTAGAAAGACATGTATAGATATTGGAAGCTGCAATTAATGCCGACAATTAGAAAGAATTCATCTCTCAGGGTCTCTAGTATGTGGCTTTCATCACTCAATGTAGAAAACCTAGGTGGATCCATTAGCACATATACTGTTTACTGTATATTTTATTTCTTCTAGTTTTCTTGCCAGTTGAAGCAATGTCACCTTTTGCCCACAAATCTGCCATTGAAATGTCCATAGCAGTTTTTGTCCAGAGTAAATTCTATAGTTTAAAATATTTGTCTCAAAAGGGTACAGCACCCTCCTGACATTCTGACATATGAAACAGAACTGAAAGAGACAGGAACACAATTCCAACACACATTAACACTCTCATTAGCTCTTTTCTGATGTTATTTACTGTCACCTGGTTTAAACTGATTTTTTGTCATACTTTAAGACCATGCCATTTATTCCAAATCTGTAGCAATTCCTATGTTTACCTCAACAGCAAAAACAATGTATTTCTTGTTTAGTTCAAAATTGCACAAGGAATGCCTCAAAGGGCATTAACAGCCCTGACTCTGTAAGAAGACAAGAAAAAACTCCCAGAAAAAAACCCTTGTAGGGAAGAAAGGGTAGAAGGCAATTTAGAGAGACCCCTTTCTAGGTAGATTGGGCATTCCATGGGTGTCAAAAATTGGGTAAATAAAATACACAGAACAGAACTCAAGAAATCCTCTTCAGAGAGCTAGATTGACAATCCATCACTGCCACCTCAGAAATACAATACAATAGTACAAATTGCTTTGTTCTTGAACAGTGCTCCTCACCAAGCGCAAGCACAGAGACCACAACAACTCTCAAGGCAAAATACAAGAACAGATTATACCACTCACTAAATGTAGAACTATCACAAGGTTTGTAGAAAAGAAGTCAGACAAGCCAGTCCTTGAGTCCTCAACCCACAAGCTGCCTCCCCCAACTGGCCATTCTATAGATGAGTCAGTGCTAGACAGGCCAATCTGATTAATGGACCAGTCTACCCATGATTCCACTTTTCCTTTATCTGAGATGACTTTTCCATAGCCAGGCAAACATCTTAGCCATGGAGCAGCGGCACCAAGTGTCATATGAGGATACCAAGATGAGACAGAATAGGCGGAGGTTAGTAACAGTTTATAAATGTCAAATTACTTGTACTTCAATACTAATGAGTAAAAGTAGAGCTGTAGTATGCACAGGTAATCAGCAGCTCTACTCAGGGTATGGTAAATTGAAGTAGTGAATCTTCACCCTGGATTTAAAAGCTGAGACTAAAAAGGTACCTCTTACAGAAATAAGGAGACCATTTCTCTGTGCTTAGTGTTCCACAGCACAGAATATAGAACATGAGACTAATATTCTTTAGTTGTATGGTCAGTTAGAGTCAACCACTGTCACACACACATTTAGGAGACAATCAAAGGGCCTGAATAAATGTAGTTTCATGCCAGACCAGGGGGTGGTGAAGTGTGCAAATTCTCTCTCTTTCTTCCATACAGACCATTCTCGGAAACCCCTCCCTGTTTTGGAGTAGCCAATGATGTTACTTCTGGTTCCGGTCCTGATGACATCACTTCCCCCGTGAGGGTTAAAAAAACGCAATCTTAAAGATGATACTCAGTTTTGTTTTAGACTCAGTTGTGTGAACATGTCTTTGTCTTTTGACAGATTTTGCAGCCGAGAAATATTATACGGGTGGCTGCCCCAGACCTTCCCAATATCTCTTAGTTATTTTTGTGACACACACATATACCAACACCGAATTTACTCTTTGATGTCACTAATCTATTGGTAAATTAAAATATTCACACTAAATTATATAAACAAATGTCTTTGTAGAAATTGTCTATCTTTCAAAGTATTTTAGGTTGCTTCATTATTGTGTTGTAGCCAATATATGATGTTAACATCTGTGAAAAAAGGAAAAAAACATAATAAGTACAAAACAGTTATCTAGTTTTTAATCATTTACATTCTCAAATTGTAGCAAAGAACTCGAAATAAAGTTAGCAATGAGCAAATCCAGTAGAAAAACAAATTGTTAGGGTGTCATTTGTTTAACTGTAAGAATCTTTATGGGGACTAATTATGAGGGGGCACAGAGGAATGATTTGGTGGATGCACATCGGCTCACGTATCTGTTTCCTCTTCACTCAGGATATTAATGTTGTGGACAGAGAACCATGACATGAGACAAGTGCTGTCTTTCACTTTACCTTCAAATCACCTACATCAGTGACTCTAATCCAGGGAGCTGTGGTCTACTATGGAGGCCCAGTTGATGACTGAAAATATTTCTTAAATAGCAGCAAAATACTTCAATCACTAAAAATCAAGATACATCAAAGGTGTCAAATTTAAGGACTGCAGGTCACACTGGAACCTTGGGATCTTTGTAAAGTAGTGCACGTCATCAATATTCAAAGCATGTTACAAATGGCCTGCATTGACTGCTAGTTTTTTCAAAGACCCCCTTTAAAGTTTGTTTATTAGATAGATTGTATCTGCATACAGTTTACCTGATTTCCATTTAAATCTATTACATGTCTGCATAGAGACTGGATAGACTCCACACACATGCACAGCTATTCAGGGATTAATGGTTACTGACATTTATCTGCTCAGCACAATACATTTCTGCAAGTACTTTGTAGTTACAATAGATATGGGTTACTCATAATAACCCAAAAAGAAAAGGTGAAAAGAAGGTAACACGTTAAAATGCCATAAAGAACTTCACTGTTTCAGCCTGATGCCAATGATGTGATAGTCACATGAAGGGTGAACTGAAGGGTGATAGTAGGTGAACTTCACATAAGCTGCTGCAGCCAGTGGGCTCACTTCTACAGCTGTACAAGTGTCAGGACTGGCCACCCTTCTACTGACTTGATTGTTGTTTGTTTACAATTATTATCCAGGGTAACATATCCAGAAGAAATTCTGCACTGTTCAGCATAATAAGTGCTAAATGGTAAATGGATGATTGATAGATATTTAGATTATAGTGTCTGTTGACTGGATGCCAAACACTGGCTTCAAGGAAAAAAATAAAAACATGTTTAAGTATTTCACAAACTCACACTATGCAATCAGGCTTAGGACCCACAAACTAGATGTAAGACTACAGTACAAGCTGATATAGGATAAATATTTTAATCAAATTTGATTTCGACTTTTTAAAAAAAATTTAACATGCATACTAGTATCTTACTACAAACTATCTTTGTTAAAATAAAAATTAAAATTTTATATAGCCCTTGTACAGTAGTCAGCCACAATATTGAAGGTGAGCTATAAGCCTAGCATCACATGTATTATTTAAAACTTGCCATTATATGATAAAATGTCCTTAATGGCAAATTGCAGGAATTTGACTGATAGATGTAGATGAAATTAAGTTTGAAAGAAATAGTGGCCTTTTTTTACATTGTACCAATAGTTTGATTAATGACAACTCTTCATTATGTATTTTTTGTACAGTAATTAGCTTTAGATCAAATAATTGAAGAGTAGATGTTTTCTGCAGAATGTAAGCCTTACATTATCTTTATTCAAATATAATTTCAAGAAAATACAACTTCTAGAACTGGTGTATAAAAGTTAGTTTGGGTGTTGTGCAGTCTGTTAACTGTTTCTAGCTTTACTAGCTTCTCAAGGCTTGGTTCACATCTGTCTTTTTTTGCTAGGTAATAAATACTCTGTGTCCCGTATGTAAATATTAATGACAATATACACTATATCTTGTGACAAATGCCGTTTGTGACATCATTTGTGTGTGGGCCAGCAATGCCAGCAATTATTAAACATTGTGCTGATAAGAGTAATAACATAAACAAAACCAGATTATGTTGTTGGACTAAACAGAACTGCTGCCGATAGTGGAATAAATTCACAAAAAATTAGGTTTAATTGCTAAGAAATTGATTTTACAATAATTGCAATGACATTAAAGATGGTACTCTGATGCAATAGTGAATGAGGTACAAATATTTTGAGAGGCCTGATTATTTTATCAACACCAGGAGAAAGGCCCTCTATGAAACAGTTACTCTGAACAGTGAAGGGAAGAGTTAAGAAAAGAAGAAGATCTGATAGGTTCATCATAGTGTAGCACCGGTGCTGAGTGCCAGAATGGACCTTTTGTTGTCCTTAAACAGACTACATGTCATTGTTGTAATAGATGGAATTCAGTTTGTGATTTTGCAGACTTGCCATTTTTATAGAGGCCCCTGCTACTGGTAATGCCAGCTCATACTATGGGTGACTCCTCCCTGGCTGATACAACTTGTTAGTGCTGTTGAATAGTCCTCCCTTTAAAGTCACTGTCCCGAGCCACCACTTCCCACTTCTTGCTTGGGGAATCAGCTCTTTGAAATGATGTGATGATCTCTTCCTCTGTGGCTATGCAGACAGTGATGAGGGCACATCAACAAGGGTCTTGAATGCTTCATTGTCAGGAGGCACAACAAGGATGTTACAAGCTGCATTGTCATTTGGTGTAGCAGGGAAATTGAGTGCTGTGCTGTCATGTGGTGTAGCTATGGGGTTAAACACTTCACTTCTTTGTGGTGATCTGTCGTTTGTAAGTGAGCAGGTGAATTCCCTTATTTGATGCTTCAGATGTCTTTCTCACTGAACTGACACTGCAAATGGCATTTCAGGTCTGGATCTCAACTTTGAGACTTTCCCTGCACTGCTTCTCTGTAATGACTCGGTGATCTGCCAAGCCCTTTGCATTTTTACATGGCTTACCTGGGATGAATGACAACCTGATCTCCTACACCTTTTCCCGGCTACATAAGCTGGAATCTCTGCTGGTCTTCATGCACCCAGGCCAATAGACTTTAGTAGATGAAGACGCGTTGGTGGAGCTGCAGAGGTAACAGTGTCAGCTGTCGTAACCCCTGTACTGATGCTGCAAATGACACTGCAGAACCCAGACCTCAATCTTGTGACTCTCCAGCAACTCCTCCAAAGACCCAAGCAGGTCTATTGTGGTTCCTGCAGCATTCTGCACTTTGCTCAGTCAGACATTAGGTCTTATCCTCATCCCGATTATGACACAAGTGCTACACCAATGTTCAATGCCAGATCTTTTTGCACTTTACATGGATATTTTGTGTGGAGTGCTGACTCGATGAATTAATTTTACGTTTATTTTATGCTCTTTTAGGTGTCTTGCTATCCTAAAAAGGACTGCTTGCCAGTATACAAAAATAAATTGTATTGTATTGTATTGTTTGGTTGCTGGAAACAGAAACAATTAAGGCTTCTGAATGTTAATAAATAACTCAGTTAAAAGCAAGAAGAATAAGTATTGTGAGCAGCCAACTCCGTTGCTAATTAAGAAAGCATCTTAAATGAACATCTGCAGCCATTGCTGCTCTGCAGGATCTAAGTTTGACATACCAAGCTTAGTGTCTTGTGAAATTGTTTTCTGTAACAGGTAAGTTTTGTACTTTTAAACAAATAAATCAAAATATTTGCATTTGTCCATACCAAATTTCAATGTTTAAATATCCCTAAAAATATCATTTCCAGGTTGCATTTGACCATGTCTATATAATTACTGTATGTCATCATCCAGTACCAAATAATTCTTATGGTCAAATTCAATTTATAGCTTCAGAAGTAGCAATCTATTCTACTTGATGGACAAGTAACCTATTAGGATTCTTGCTCTAATGGCAGAAGGAACATGTATCATGATGTGGGAAATGAAGTAACAATTAAATAACTTTACAAAGCCTAATACATCACCTTTGGATCAGTGGCCAAGCAGCCCAGTGTTGCAATCATGAATTAAGGTATTCTCCTTGCCACATAACAGAGACGGTTTAAATACTGTAAATAGTGAGTCACACGCCTTACCATTCAGTCAAGTGATAATTTACTGAAAAAGACACGTGTGATGTGGGGCACGACTGTCTCTACTAGTTAACAAGTGTGAGTTAAACAGTATATAACTTCTGCCTCAAATCATTATAAGAAGAACTAAAAACTGCAAGGGTTTTTTTTTAGTACTCTGCTGTAGAATGTCTGAAATATAGTATTTGCTCCTGAGAAGTCAACGATAGTCTGTTCACATCTATATTAATTATTAAGGTTACTTGCTTGTTTGTGTTGCACATATACCACATCATTTCTTGTTTAAGTTTGCAATATTTTTCATATAACTGAAGGAAATCTGTGGCTTCTAATCACCAACCCAAAATAATCGAGGAATCTTAGTTTGTTTCAGACAATTGGAAATAATTTTGTAATCTTGCAGCCTGGGGTAGATAAAATACTCTGGCATATAGCACTTTGGTCCTGTGCTGGTTGTTTTAAAGTGCTTTATAAATAAAATTGGATTGGATTGGATTATTACGGGCCTACAGATTAGAGTTATAATAAGAAATAAAAAAATGAATTCAATGTGCTAAGTCTTTATTTGGGTTCCTTCAAGAAGCACCATATTAATATGGTGTGGTCGAACGAAAGTAAAACACGGGTTCAAGATGAAATGTTGGGACACCAATTGGGTTGTCTGATTTAATTCTTTTAATACATGAAACAAAACAAGTGCATGATGGTACTACACAACTGAAAATATACACAGTAGCTTTCTTACGTTTAAAGGTATTGCTCTATTGAGCACTTTTTGGATAATTGTGGAGCTCTGGTTTGGCTCGACTCAAAGTGTGACACCAAAGTGAGTCACTGGACATTCTCTCAGAGCTGTGGAAGCAGAAACATGTGAGAAGGTTAGTGACAACACCCCCCTCTTGCTTTGGGGTGATAATACATACTGTGGAAATGCGGCTGGGGGTGGTACCCAGCCAAGACTCCCAGAAGGACCGGAGGAGGGATTGTGCCTCATCCAGACCATGAGGGGGCAACCGCCCTGGTTGTGTTGGGGGCCACGGGTACAGAGCTGGGAAGCTCAACCCTCTAGGGGCCCGTGGTCACCTCCAGGGGGCTCCCCGATGCCTTGGGAGACCTGGACCTCAGCACTTCCGCCACATCGGAAGTGCTGGGGGGAAGAGGATCAGGGACACCCGGAGGACTTCTGGGTACACAGCCGGTGCTTCCGCCACACGAGGTTGACTTATCGGAAAGCACCTGGAGCTCATCCGGGGGTGAATAAAAGAGACCGCCTCCCTTCACAGAATGGCTGGAGTCAGGTGGAAGAGGACAGAGCTCGGAGGAGACGAGTGGAGGCGGTCTGAAGACTGTGAAAGGCATTGTGTTGGCCAGGACTTAAAGGGGTTTTTGGTGCTGAGGCACTGGGTTTGTGCTCACTTAATTGTAAATAATAACTGTAAATAAACGTGTGTGTGGTGAAACAACATGTCTACCTGTCTGTGCCCGGGTTGTACCTACAATACCTTATCTGAGCTTGAAAGACAACCCACTGATGTGCATGTGAAACAATAGTTAGTAGGTTTTGTAATCATAAGACGAAAAGAAGGATATAGTCAGTGTGCTACCACTTTTGCTACCCCCATGAATTGGAAAATGCTTTTGTGGCTTTTTACATTTTTTGTAATTGAAGTATTCAATTACATTTTATATCACAATTAGATTTGTACATTCTTTACTCTGTCTGTTCCTACTCAAAGTCAGGTGTTTTCATTTGAATGCCATTTTAATTTCTTTCTTAAATTTTCATTCAGTGACTGAGTAGGTCGATTTCTTTGTTGAATTATTTTCTTTATGTTTCATGTGACTATAGTTTAGAATCAAAAAGCTCAGGCATAATTCAAAGTGTACAGGATTAGCTTTTCTGTCCTTTATTCTATTTCAGAAGGTTTTGAAATAAAAAAAAAAACTGTTGCCGTTGGCAGAATACTCTATAAATGGCCTTAAATCTATTCTGTTAGACTTTCTCCATTAGCTTTTCTTACCTAACTTTTTTAGCAAAACTAAACTGAATTTGCTCTTTAGGAATGTCTAAAACGTTTGGGCAACTGTATGTGACATTCATTCTGTTGCTTACAATCAGTGTTAATCATTTACAGACCTTAGATGAAGCAAAACCTCTGTTTATTGCCTGAGACAAAAGGTTTAGTAGTCCACAAATCATTTACATCTTTTTGTATGCTCTAGACAGCTTGCCTATTTTATTATTGACACATACAGTACCATTGTGCACTACCTGATACCTATTAGATATTACTGAAATACAATTTTGCATTGTCATGATCCTTATTTGTTTCTCTATTCTTTTATACCAGTTACCTGAAATTGTTTCTCTGCTGTTCTGTCTTCTGCCACCGCATTTACAATTTTTAAATTACAGTTCATTAAAACCATAAAGTTATACAGGGACTTGTTCTATTTATTCAGTCCAGGGCCATGATCAAAATTTTTATCGCTGGCATGGTGTTGCATTCTTCTGCATTCTAAATATGAACACTTTCTTGGACAGCAACAAACAAACAGAGGCATTATTAAAGTATGAGAGACATTATTAACGTGCATTGAATGATCACAGTAACAAACGTGCTCATATTCGAGATGTCCCCATGCCTTTTTTGCCATCTATTCCCAATTCATGCTTGCCAGAATGCATGTTAGTAGGTTACTTTTTCCATCTAGAACAGAGACAATGTGCCTTTGATTAATTAAGTAGACACTTTCAAGAATAATAAAAAGGTTTACCTGCTTTGATACATAAATATTAAGCCAACACTGTGTTAATGGTGTTATTTTAGAAGCCTTGTTACTGCATGCAGCAATGGGCTAAGCTACTTTCATTTTTGTATTTGTATGTATACATTTATTTTTAATTTTGTTTTATAGTATGATCTTCATTTCCTCAAAAAATTTTAAAATGTACAGCTTGGCTGTGAGCTTTTTTAGCAGCAGTGTTAATGTCTTTGGCACTGAATTGTGTAGTTCTGTTTGCTGGGTAGGCACTGTCAGACGTATTGTTTTAATTCAAAAATTCTCTAGGTTTTATTAGTATTGCAATCATGCATCTGCAAACACATGAAAATCCAATGTCCCCTGCTAAATAACTTCTGGCACTGATCCTGTGTCAAATGCTGCTGAGGCTATGGCTGCTTATGAGTCTAGACTGGAAACAGCAGGTTGATACATTTAGCGAAAGAATAAATTTTACTTGTGTATCAGGAACTTTTTACTGGTCTATTCTCAGTTCCATTTTTTTAGACTTAGGGAAGCTCTACTGACTAGTATATTCTTTCGTTAATCTTGTCAATTTATATCCTTGTCTAGTCCAGTCAAAATCCACTTGAATCCAGTGCCTCAGTAGCATGGATAGTGGCAATTTCAGATCACACTGAGTTAGAAATTCTGAAACGCTTGATTTTTCATACAGAAAGAGACAATTGGTCTAGCTAATGAAAACAATCAATATTAAGAGACAATTGGTATCAGATTTTATAACTAAGATGAAGCTCAAAATGTGCCAGTCAGGGGATAACATGTAATATTTGATGTAGGTAACATACAGTATGCTATACCCATTCATGCAGGGTCACAGTGTATCTAGAGGCTATCCCAGTAAGTATAAGGAGCAAGGCAGGAACAATCCCTGGACGGGGTGCCATTCCATCACAGATGCAAATTTAGCATCATCAATTTTATCTTTGTACTATGGGTGGAAATTAGAGCACCTGTAGGGAATCCATGCAGGCACAGGGAGAACATGTAAACTCAACGCAGGGAGGACCTGGAACATGAACCCTGGTCTCCTTACCACGAGGCAGTGGTTCTACCATTGTACCACCATGTGGTTTATTATACCGTTTTATTTAATTAGTATAAGAACTCTCTGAAGACACTATATATGGCCAAGAAGCAGCTTCAAAATCATTTTTGTGTTTAAGTAATCCTCCAGGAGAAAGAATAGAGGGCAAGGCAAAAAAAATGAACACTGAATCAGCACAAGAATTCATCTTTTATATGGCAACTGAAGTGATGTTATGTTAAACAGAATTAAAAATACAGTTCGATGACAACATACTGCTTCATTTCTAGATATATTTTCATATTTGCAATGCAATACATTCTAGAAATCTGTTACATTTTGAAATGATTTAAGTTATCACACACAATAAATAAATGAAAATAAAGCACCACAATTAACTAATTTCCCAAACTCTTTACTATGTACTTCTATGATAGCAGTATTATTTTGCTCATTACACTAACTCCAGCACAAATTATTCTAGAATGATTCTCTACTTACTTTCTGCTAAAAGTATAACAGTTTTTTTGTGTGTTTTGTAGCAAAAACCTTAGATCAAATGTTTTTAGTCTGAATACCCCAAAGTGAATCACAGCCAGCTGTACCAATTCTGTATGAATTCTTTAATTAAACTACATTAAAGTTAAGATGATGAAGATACCCTCAATACATCCATTTTCCAACACGCTGAATCTGAACACAGGGTCATGGGGGTCTGCTGGAGCCAATCCCAGGAACCAATCCTGGGCAGGGTGCCAGCCCACATACAAACACACCAAGCCCAATTTAGAATTGCCAATTCACCTAACCTGCATGTCTTTGGACTGTGGGAGGAAACTGGAGTGCCCGGAGGAAACCCAGGCAGACACAGGGAGAACATGCAAACTCCGCGAAGGGAGGACCTGGGAAGTGAACCCAGGTCTCTTAACTGTGAGGCAGCAGCGCTACCACTGCACCACCGTACCACCGTGCCACCCTACCCTCAATGCAACCTCAAAAAATGTTAGTAATGCAGATAAAAATATTAGCTAGCTTTGACTAACTTGTCAAGCATTAAAAGTGCAACTGATTACTTCATTTTCTGTTTTAATCCTCAGTAAAGTATAATGAACACAAGAAACAGTTAACCTTTTTTGTGTAAACGGTTAAGGTCGTCTGTCTATAATGAGTTAAAACTGGAATCAGCAATTAGAGGTAAATTGTTCTGTGAGAAAAAAAGAGTATTTAATGCAGATACATTGTCTACAGTTTCTGCATTAGGAAGAAGCAACACCAAGCAGTGCTGAACTTTGAGTATCAAGGCTAGACAATATATCGATTTTTTGTAATAATCTGAAAAAGGAGATGGCAAGTGATCTGCTCTTTCCTTTACTGAAACATTTCATACAGAAAAGAACAAAAACATGTTATAGATTCTTAGTCCAAGCCACTCTGGGCCAAAGAGATGAACTTTCAGTTTATGCAGATGACATTTTATGAAAATAATGTATGCAGATATTGCATATAAGATTGTATATTATTTCACTCTAGTTGAGAATGTTAGTGTGTTCAGACATTAAGCTAATTTCCACCTTTTTATTCATGAAAGAAACTATAAAGTTCTGATTGTAGCCTGTGATCATTTTCTTCTTATACCAATACAACATATATATCCTTGAACCCACTTTAAAACAATTTATATTTCCAAAGCCTATACAACAATACAATCCAAATTATTTCTTCTATAGCGCTCTTCACTGAGTGCAGCTGCAGAGTACTGTGAATAATTCTTGGTTAAAATACAAGTATAGATCATACTAATCACTAAATAATCAAGATAACACTGGGCACAAGACAGAAATCAGCTTGAAATCGAATATATAGTAGGGGCAAAGACTTGCCAAGTAGTGACAAAGACAGGCAAAGTATAGTTCGAGATGAAGGTGTAGAGGTAATAACAAGTGTTTTGACTATGTGTGAAAGTAGACAAGCCATCCTGCATATAAATCCCTCATTTGCACTTGTGGACTATGGCCGGCGGCTTATCCCTGCCAATACCCCCAAGCCGCCAGGTGGAGCCCTTCCTGCTATGGAGGAATATTTCGGACAAAATGAAATAAATAAATAAATGCGTAAATAAATAAAAGTACTGTGAAATGTGAGCATAAATAAATAAATGTGTCATGAAATGACAGCCTTAATAAATAAATATGTCATGAAATGAGAGCATAAATAAATAAATGTGTCACGAAATATGTTTTTCGTTGCTTATTTATTTATTTCATTTTGTCCGTAACATTCCTGCAAACCGTCATGAAATACGGCTTGAAATAAAACTGTCACTTTCACTCATCAAAGTTGAGAGGGTGGGCTCTAACACGCCCTCTAGTTACTGATTGGTGAATCGATAGCACAAGAATTAATTAGAAAAATACTTACTACTGCCGATTAAATGGATTCTGCCGAAGATATTACGTATTTCAGAGAGAGAATTAAAGATTTATCGGAAGAAATTACAATGTTGCATAAAGACTAAATTCGACTTACATTCCTACCAAAGATATTTCTGTCGACTAAATAGAACCTACTTATATCCAAATAGAACTTGAAAAGATATATTTTTTCGAATCTGAGTGTGCATTTTAGATCGACTTGACGCGCAGCACATTGAGCCTGTGAGCTATTGTGCTCTCGCTTGCCTGCCTCAATAAGTCACCGGCGCTTCGCTCTTACTTTTTCACCGTTCATTTAATCATGGCTAGTCGAGAAAAAATTAGAAAATGGAAGGAGGATTACACTGAGTATGGCTTTACCAAAACAATTATTTATGGCGAATAAAGTATCCATTATTCATAAAGCTTCAATTGGTGATCTGTCTTTCTGCGTTAACCTCGTATTTTTTCATACTTCTCAAACCAAGGGGGTGCGAAGTTGGCCTCGTCTGTCACAGGGGGTTCGAGGGTAAAATATATGATATATACAGTATGTATGTGTGTGTGTATATATATATGTGTGTATGTGTGTGTATATATACTGTATACTTTTATATATATATATAGAAATAGTTTTACTGTCAAATAATGCAAAGAGTACACGACACGTGTTTCGCCCTAATTCTGGGCTCATCAGGCGTACACACTCACTGCACCCTCTCGGGAATCGAACCTCGGACATCAGCGAGAGAGGTTGTGCCATGCCGTGTGGTGCGCTTATTTGATGGTATGTAGATCGGGGTATATATATACAGTATATATATATATTTTTATAGCAAAATACCCGCGCTTCGCAGTGGAGAGGTTGTGTGTTAAAGAAGTTATGAAAAAGAAAAGGGAACATTTTAAAAATGACGTAACATGATTGTTAATGTAATTGTTTTATGACTGTTATGACTGTTGCTGTCATTAAGGATTTGATTAGCATTATTTCAATCAGGTTCGTATATGGAGGATGTGTGGTGTTCAAGTTACATTCCGTGTTTGTCAATCGTTGTAAAGATAACAGGTTTCATTCATCGATTCGTTTCTCACTGCATCAATAAACAGCTTGTGTTCCTCTTTATCCGAGACGTGACACACCGCAGGTTTTTTTACACTGTCCTACTTTAGCTGGACATTGACATTTTCCACCGTGTGCTTTGTTTCTGCAGTAGGTGCACTTACGAATATGCTTGTATGTGTCACTCGCTTCATATTTTTTTGCGGCCTTCTCAATTGTGTAATGCGGATTTTGTTTAGCTCTCTTTAGAGCTGTTACTTTTTGTCTGTGTACTATGTTCACAGTCAGTTCACGTGAGCCGCTCGGTGTACATGCATCGAAGGTTCTCAGCTGTGCTTGTACCATCTCGTGCGATGTCCATGGCTTTATTTAATGTTAGCTAAGACCCGGCACTTAAAAGTTTCTCTTGCAGTTTCGCTGAGTTTGTGCCAAACACCACCCTGACCATCTTATCTTCGTCTGCATAAGCACAGTCCTTCACCAGTGAATATTTAGCGGCAGAGTGTTTCTATTGGATTGTTGACGGACGGCCTTATATTGGGCAGGCACTCAATTACGTGGGAGGCGTGATGACGTAACTCCGCCTCACACAGCGAGCGAGCTGCAGGCTATTACAGTATATGGACGAAAAAGTAGGTTCCAGTTATGACCATTACGGGTAAAATTTCTAAATGAAACCTGCTTAACTTTTGTAAGTAAACTGTAAGGAATGAGCCTGCCAAATTTCAGCCTTCTACCTACACGGGAAGCTGGAGAATTAGTGATGAGTGAGTCAGTGAGTGACTGAGTGAGTGAGTCAGTCAGTCAGTCAGTCAGTCAGTGAGGGCTTTGCCTTTTATTAGTATAGATTAGTGTATTATTTATGAGTATTGTGGAGTGGAGGGTGCTTGGTGCACATTATTGTCTAAATAAATTTAATTATTTGACTTTTATCTGGTGTCTGGCGTCTGATCTGAGGGTTCAAGGGGACGACAGCGCCCCCTATCTGTCACACATTATATAGTCCCAGATAATTGTATTTCTTATTTATTTTATTGTTTAACTCCTTCTGTTTGCCTATGACTTTTTTGTATATTTTTTAGTTTATGAATCACTCTTTTTTGTCAATTTAGTTTCAGGGTCTGCATGTGAGCACTCTTAACAGTACACAGTGTATTGTCAACCAGCAAAAGGGAAAAGTAAGGTGAGAGCCATGTTACTTTTGTAGAATGGGGCATGTAACATAAAATTCAGTAACATTGTCCAATTTGCTCTCTTCAATTCATAGTTTGTTTGGGGTCCATTCTAACAGTTTGTCATTGTTCAGAGAAGACATGCTAGTAAGAATTTCAGTGTACCATGCACCATATCCACATGAAAATAAACTTACACTTGAGTAGTGAACTTGAATTTGAACCCTAGATCGGGTGCCAGTTTATTGTAGGAGTATGGGGTACATAATAACCTCAGTCTATCTGAGACATATATTTGCATACTTATATTTATCAAAAGAGATAGGAAAAAGCTAATTTTTGTTTATGAATATTTTTTGATATGTGAGTTTTCAGGAAATTCTTAATAGTGTGTCTCTTTTTTCTTAATTTGTAACCGTATGTGTATGAAAATTAGTAACATTTTCAAATTTCTCAATTAAAGGCAACACATCTGATATCACATTTGCAAATGGGTGCCTCATTGGGAAGAGATTGCCAGGGGCAAGGCCACCACTAGGATGGGACATAGAGCAATGCTGCCCATTTGATTATTACTTTCAGTTAAGCAGCTGTTATACATTTAACTCAAGAATTACAGCTGTTATAAATTTCATTCCAGAACTGCTTTTGATGGCATTAAGAAACTTCTTAACTCTCAGTGCAGCAGATCACAAGGCAATGAAGGCATTTACAGTAAATAACGTGGTTTCAGGAAGTTGCTAGTTTGATGTCAACTCATGGAATGTACTTATATTTGATATTATATATATGGTTATTACAAAATTCATCAAAAATAAGATGATGTATGTTAAAACTGTGCACTCTAAAACATTATCTTTTCAATTTGCACTGCATTTTTCAAAGTAAAGCAATACATTTTTAGCGTACACTATGCAGAATATTTTATGAATGAATCTTTATCTTCCACACCCATTATTCTGACACTGCTGTGCTGGATAGAGTTGTATGTTCCAGGGATCCTTTGAGATCATTTCCTAGGATCATTATTTACAGTAAATTATATTTACTGTAATTTAAACATGTGCGGCCCGGTGGCACAGTGTTCAGATTCAACGGGTTGGTAAATGGATGGATGTAAATAGCAGAACAATATGTTAAGAAATATGTCACATATAAAATATACTTTAAATTGGTATCGTTATTTCTTCTTTTCATGATTTTCGGAATATTTCCATCACCTTTTTATCACTAAATCTGAATTATTAGGGACCAAATAAGAAAAGGGAAAGGTCTAACATGCAAGACAATTTTTTTTGTTATGATGTTTTGTGTCCTATGTAGGTTTAAACATGGCAAGTTTGCCTAAAAGAAGTGGAGATCTAAACAATTAATGTTCATAATTATTCTAATAAGACCACAAACAATGACCCAACAGGAGCCAGACCTGAGGTTAGTGCCGCTGTACCATGTAGCACTGTTGGCTATAATCACCTGAATTTAAAGATGAAAGATGGGAATTATATGCAATACAGGTCAAAAAAGATAAGAAATACAATAAACAGGATGGCATTGATGGATCTTAGTCCTCAGAAAAAAATCTTATTTTACTCATCACCTTACATACTAATTTTCAACTATAGTCACAAGCTTGTAGAGGTGAGAGAATAGCAACATGGATACTGGCCCGATAAATTAGATTCTGGTAAAGTGGAAGTGCAAAAATGAACATATTAGTTGTTTGTGTCTGTTTTCCATGACTTTAACCTACGTCAAAAGAATTGTACATTTTTGTAATAGTACATAACATTACCTGTAGACAGTCAAAGAAGGTTTTTGTTGGTTTCCAAATACTGTACATTAGTCTTATTGTTAACAAAAGTATTAGGAATATGCCTGCCATTGATGTGCCTCGATTTTTATGTTTTTTAGAAAGAGATATTCTTCCCTGAATGTGCAAGTCATCTGTGACAGCAAGCTCATTACAAAGCTGATGTCACATTATGTGACTTCTTGTCATTGGCTTTGTCAGATTTGCTGATGTCTGTTGCTGATTGAGCTGCTTGACCATGTCCATTTAAACAATTGAACATCACTGCTGACATCACTTTTACTGACTTTGTGCTGACCTTCTATCTCGCCCCTTTATGTGACAGCCAATAGTGTGCTGCCTGACAAAGCCCATATTGTACAATGGATTAATAGGTATGGTGGGTTCAGCTGAAATCTCTCCCTTTTTCCATTCTCTTGTGATATGTAAAACATGAGACATCAGACAGACGAGATTCTCTTTTGTAAGTGAGGTCCACAACACCTGTACTTCTTATTCCTTGTTGATACATTAAATACATTGTATTTCATGATGAGCATGGGTGTCAGTTCTCAGGCACTCAAAGTCCACCTCTATGGCTGAAGATAAAACCAACCCTGTTTGATTTTATTGTAGCCAGTCACAGACTAATTGTAGTGAGTTGCTGACTGTATCACATTAGGAGATCAGCTTCATGGGAGCACACTGCCAATTTCTGTCAACTGCCTCTGACGTGCTAAGAATATGGAAATGAAAGCTACAACTGAAAATCGGTGGAAAGAAATTGTGTAAAAAGAAGTTGTTTGATGTCATGATTTTGCTTCATCAATGTAAGGTTATTGCTTTTCAACAATCTTATCAAAAGCCATGAGTGAAAGAGCTTGGTGGGAAAATAGAAACAGAGCACAAGTGAAAATCCCATTAGGGAAAAGCTGGCCTGTTGTCTTTCAGAATCAACTTGACAATCCCCTGAGAGAGCTTAAGATTTTTAGTTGAGAATATTATATTTGACCTGCTTAGCCTGTTACCACCATATTCGTTAACAGAAGAAAGTGAAATTGAACTTACAAAGATTTGAAAATGTGTCGCTGGAAAGCTGTAATGTTAGAACAATCTAGACGATAACAGGCCTTTCAGCCCAATGTAGCTCGACCAGTCCTATCCACTAAGTTCTTCTAGTTTTAAAATTCCCTACTGTCTACCATACTTCTTGGTAACTTATTTCTTGTGTTTATGGTTCTCTGTGTAAAGAAAAACTTTCTAATGTTTGTGTGAAATTTACCCTGAACAAGTTTCTCAGTGTGTCCTTTCGTTCATCATTAACTTAATTTAAAATAACAGGCTTGATCCACTGTACTAATTCCCATCATAATTTTAAACACTTCAATGATATCTCTTCTTAATTGTCTTTTGCAAAAACAGAAAAGGCTCAGCTCTTTTCATCTTTCCTCACAATTCATCCCCTATAGCCTTAGAATCAGCCTGGTCACTCTTCTCATATATTCCAGGACTGCAATGACCTTTTTGTAGCCTGGGCACCAAAACTGCACACAGTACTTCAGGTGAGGCTTTACTAATGCATTATAAAAATTGAGCATAACCTGCTAGGACTTGTACTCCACACATCAGGGTGCTTTATAGCCTAACCGTTCTGTTAGCCGTCTGATAATTTCTGAACCCTTTCTGGCAGTTGATAGTGTCAAATCCATTATAGATACTAAAGTGTCCTTTTGATTTTTAGACCTTCCTTTCAGACCTCCCATTGTTAGGAAACAGTTACAGTTATTCTAGGTGTTTTATTATTTTCCCCATGTGTTATTTTATTTTGTTTTGGAAAAGTGTTATATTGTATTTGTCTTTCATCCTAACCACAAGTTTAAGTAAAGATAGTTTGCACAGGGTATGCCAATGTCTGTTACTTATCCAGCAGAACTTAATATAGACATTATGCATAAATTCAAATAATTAACAAGTCAGAAGGAGTAAAAATTATTTTTATGTTAATTAGGTTATTTATTTTCCAGTATAAACATTTATTGTGAGATAAAATAAGAACTTGTACTAAAATTGTGATCCAACCCAGATAATGTTTTGTTTTGCAAAGTTCTTTTTCAGACTTGAAGTGTAAACTATGTTGAAGTTTAATTAAAAATTTGCATTTGCTCTTGTTCAAAAGTGTTAATAAAGATGTATTGTCTGGATTGTGTGAAGGTCTTTCTGTAGGTCATTGTCTTTTATTATACATTTGCATGCTTTATATTTTAGGCTGGAAAGGAAAATAGCAGCTTTTCAGCTAGGACTGAATCTTGTATAAAAAGCATGAATTGTCAAGGCAGTTAAAGATTTAATTTCTCCCCTGTTTTGCCTTTCACTGCAGCAGAAGTTATTATCACAACTGCTGGAGAATTTGCGAGATTTGGAGATGAGAGTGGTAACGATCCATTGGGGACTCGTCAATCATGGCAAACTGCTACTAGAATTGAAATTACATCTGCATTTGAATTAGCAACATTATTCGCCAATTTAGTTCAGAGTGAACATTTTTCCATTGAAGATGGAATTAAATTAGAAAATGAGTGAGTCTTTAATTTCCAGATTATAAATCACAGAATATAATTCAACTCCCCATACCTTAAGGCCAATTACATTATCCTAAGCGACATTTTATCTTCTAACCAGCAAGAGATATCATGACAGTGAACCATCACACAAATCAGGTTGGATCTGATAGCAAGAAATATATCTGTCTCCCGAATTAGATATAAAATATAAGTATCATTTCCTGCACTAAAGCTTATTTTACATGAAATTTGATAGTCTTTTTAACTCATAAACATATTACCCTATTACTTTGTTCAACCAAAATAGTCACCTTTCAGCAAGATAAATTTTAGCAGTAAAAAAACCAGGACTAAGAATAAAATAATTTCTTTGCTTAGTTTTGCCTGTCATAGGAGTAAAAGAAGACTTCCAATGCAAGAAAGTGTTTGTGGTGATTGTAAAAAAGATGCCTTGTTAATCAGCAGCTTGAACTTGTGCACTAACTTTGGACTATTCTACCGAGTCCTGCTGCACAAGCTCTGTTAAACTGCCATAACCTTTGAAGCGCTTCTGTACAGTACAGTATATGCTGAAAAATGTTTTGCATTATTATTGTGGTGTCAAATTAGGCAAAGCTTACAGTAATGACATTGTACTTATAAAGTGCTTAACTGCAATATGCAATAATTGATACAAAGGATATTTATTTTCTTATCTGCCTATCTGATTTTGTTTTAAAGTAAAACAAAGTGCAAGAACTATGGTCTGTGTCCTAAACTTTCAAATTTTCTTACAGATATTATTCCTAATGGAGACATTCTTAATAACAATATGCAAAGGTTATTGTGGGCTCGCCTATGTGTGTTGCCTGTCATAATTAAGTTACTTTTTATTTGTTGCTTAGTCTCAACAAAACAATTATGGGAGGATGACCACACCTTTTGTCTCATCCCAGCCCAACACTAAACCAAACCAACCTGGGTTATTAAATGTTTAGGAATGATGTTATGAAATAAATGCTGTCTTATGTCGGTTAACTCTCCACCACCACTTTTCAAGTTTTCTACAACATTTGCTTTTTCTTTTAATCATCTATTATGTATTTTAATGATGTATGTATGATTACTTTTCTAAAGAAAATAAATTAATTTAATATGATGTTTTTATTTTTTCTAAAAATACCGGGCTGGTCTCAGAAAGAATGACATACTTTAAAAGATTATTGAGAAAACAGAACACAAGGATTTTATCAAAGTGATGTCTATTTGTAACAAATACAAAACCATGTTATTAAAAGAACCAAATCAAGCTGAGGCAGATTTGAATGAAATCATATCTGGAATTTTTAAAAATGAAGGTTCACTGCTCCTTTCAGGAATGTGATGCTATGGCAAATTCTTGAACTTATATAAGAGAGTCCTCTGTAGTGTAGCTAACTGAATTTACAACTTTAGTAATATTTTAAAAAATACAAAAATTCTATTGTCTTTATGATTTATGAAATAATCTAGATGACATTTGACCTTTCCAAGTGAATATTTTGAAGAGTACAAAACTGTGCTTTTATTTATTTTTTAAATTCTATTATGTTTTCCATGCACACAATTGATTCTCAAATAAAGACACACTAATTACAAGATAAAGCTAATGACGTGCCAAAATGTGGCACCCAGGAGGCAACAGCACAGTTTATATGTATTTAGTTAATTTTGTTCTTATTTATGAACCAAGCATTTACCTTAAACTTAAAAAAATAAGACTTCTTTTCCTTTCTTTAAACTGTATTTCCTATTAACAGATGTTTGCTATTTACAGTCAGTTGAAGATAAACAAAGAGGCAGATTCACTCAAAAATGTAAGCTTTGTTAGCACATACTGCCAAGAGTTAAATAAGACAATATATCTGATATATCTATGTGGCTAAATAGAGGAAAATCAACTTTGTATAATATGTATTAATTAAACATGAAATCAAATACCCATCTCAGTAAGCAATCACAGGTATATAAAGTGGGTTCTCTATTATTTTCATGTTTTTAAAGACAAACATATAGTATTAGTGACAATAATACACTAAACAAATGATTTATATATAAAACCTATAGTTATAGTGTAAATCCTGCATAGATAGATAGATAGATAGATAGATAGATAGATAGATAGATAGATAGATAGATAGATAGATAGATAGATAGATAGATAGATAGATAGATATCTCCACTCAAACATAAGAAATTAAAAGGAAGCCATCATTTAGCCTTACACTATACAATCTGGAAGGTCCGATTTAGAACACCATTGTTTTTTCTTGTACATTTCCTAATGTTTAATGTGTGAAGTGTAATCTGGTCACTATTAATATGCAGTATGCTGGATCTGGTTACAACTAAAGGATGATGAATAAACACAAACCTTCCATGCATTTGCACTCTTTCTGAGGTGTATCTGGAGTTTCATTTTGCTAATACTGTACATTATGATTTGAGTAAATCTGCTGTTTTTATATGTATGCCTTTAACAGTTTGTGCCTGAATAATTTCATTAGGGAGTGCATTTAGGTGAATTTGAGAGTTCTCTTCTCTTTCCATGCCTCGTCATGTCATAGGCAATGGAAGTAATAAAAACACCTGATTTTGAGGATGGCCGAAATCTGTGGTTTTTGTAGGTTGTTTTCAAACCACCTGACAGAGCTCTAGAACTCTTCAAGCAGCACTCATGGATTATGATAATCTCATATAACAAACTGGCTATATCCATATCATCTGTAAATGTGATAGGCAACCTGGATTGTGAGAAGTACTCCTGATAAAAATAATTTCAAAAGAAAAAAAGAAGCCCAACTTTACAGAGAACACATTAGTTGTGCCACTTGTAGACATCTGTTTCCCAGCATTGGACTATTGTAGACGATTGCTCAAAAATAACTTATTTCAATTTACCAAGCTACTAGTACTCCTTATTAACAAACAAACAGAGTTTTATGTTAAATCTAACTGGTATACCAATCATAAGTATTGAAGAAGGATCGGCTAGACTGTAGTATTTACAAATCCCACCTGCTTTATTAATTTCTGCTGACATCCCTACATTCCCTGCTGGCAAAAGGGATGTGAGCAAACAAAATAATGGAGTTTACCCTATCAGGATATGCTCATGTATTAGAGAAACTGTGACAAGAGTCAAAATCTAAGACTCAAAGAAACTGCTGTCAAAAACTGAACAAGTTGTTAACTTGAAGACATGCCATCTCCAAGACTGAGACACTAAAACCATCAATAAAGCAGAAAATGGAAAGTTATGAGTTGTGAACTACTAGACATAAGGTATTAAGAGTGCTAAACTGAAGTTGTCTGAGGGACAAAGTGGTATTCTAGGCCTTTTCGCCAAGCGCCATGCAGGGTATTAAAATCAAGCCTCTGTGACATGGTGCTTAGGGCCATACGTTAATATTTCCTATATAAGGTCCCCAAAAGCTCACAAAACAAGTAATAGTTTAAACAGGATTTTATTTTAATAGAGCATCCTAATTTGTAAACCCTACATTTACATTCTAGTGGAGCACGTTGAACAAAAGAAGAAGCAGAAAATTCTTTTTATATCCTGGGCCATACCTGAGACGATAATGCATTGCAGATGATGCTTTCATAAATTAACAAGCAACATTTTATAGCATTGCATTCGGAATCTTCATCCTGCCATAAACAGACCTGTGTGCTCTACAGAAAACTTTTGTCATTAAAGTGCCTTAGCACCACCGTCACTGTCTCTTTATATTACCCTTTCTCAGCCCTGAGTGTCTTTCAGCCATGCCAGAGTACATCCAAACCATTTCTACTTTCCATATATTCCTGTTATTAACTCTCTGTCTGAACTCTGTTTTCTGGCCACCCTGGCCATTGGACCTTACTCTTTTTAAGGTTAATTAATGTTGACTTATTTTATTTTCTTACTTTGTCTTTTATTTTTCTATTCTTCATTACATAAAGCACTTTGAGCTACTTTTTGTATGAAAATGTGCTATATAAATAAATGTTGTTGTTGTCGTTGTTGAAACTTGTATCTTCTATCAGGCATTTTTTACTGTGAGTTTTTATTTTTCCAGTTATGACATTTTCCCTCCAACTCACTTCACTCTCAGAGAATTTACTTGTAGCAGAATCGGCTCATATTAGTATACAGTAACTGTTTGTTTGCTGCATAGATAACAGAACCTTTATGACATGACATTGGAGTTAAAAAACAGAAATGTAGATGTGCATGAACAGAGCATGCACAAATGGCTTCAATTTAGATAAGTGAATTGTGAGATTTTAATGCATTGCTTAGTATGTACCACACAGAACCCTCTTTGTTATGTTGACCAAAAATGTAAAACTTGAAATCTTTCACATTTGGAACATGCAAATGTATAAATATGTTTGGATATACTGTAAATCAAGAAATCTGATGACTGCTGGTACATTTCTATATAAAGTATGTGAAGTTAATTAATGTGTGTTGAAAACAGTTTGGGTCTCAACAGTGACACAAGTTCCTATTTTGATAAACAATTCAAAAAAATACATTTTAGGATGTCTTTTTACTTACTTTTTTCTGTTTTTGTTGTGGATTAGTTGAAAGATTCCTTTTCACTTATTGATATTTATATTAGAGAATGAGATAAAAGATGGCCATGCTGTATAGACTAAACAATGACATCCAGTTGTAAGTCAAATAGTTTGAAGGGTTCAGTGGTGCTATCATGCACACCAAGAAATGCAAACAACACCATTTGAGGGTGACTAATAAATCAATGCAGATGTTAATCCTTTTGGCAACTTACTATTGTCATTTTCTTTCTAATGCCAGGAGATAGAACATATAATTTCACCATGTAAATAACCTGGAGCGTTTTCAGTCTAGGTTTCAGAAATGGAAAATATGCAAGATCTTCTTATATAAAACGCTACCGTGGCTGTCCATTTGTCTGTCCAGGATTTTAAATCACCTGTAGCTCGCAAACCGTTTGAACTATTGACCTGAAATTTCTACGTGAAGTCTACTATCTACTTTTAGGGTGATTATTGACCTCCAAGGTTATTCCTCTGTTTATTTTTATTGCAACACAAACACTGACTTCATCAGTTTTAACGTGAAATGATGCCAATGAAAGAAGAGAAGCAGCGGGCCACTAGGGTGGAGAAAAGAAGATCTGCTCAGGAAGCAGCAAGCGCATCAACCTCTGAGCAAATGAATGCTAAACGTACAGAGAAAGAGTATGAAGACTAGGAATGCTCAAGTCAAGTGTATTCATTGCACACTATTGTGCAGTGAGCCATTACTGGTAGAAGATAAATCATGACAGTCTAATGATCAGTGTTTTGTGTATCAAGAACTGAATTGCTTACTGCTTGGTGGGATTAATTAATTAGACTGGTGTTTTCATATCTTTTCTTCCAAGTGAACACATGCAAAATAGAAACACTGCTTGATTGTAGATGTAGTGTTTGTCTTGATAATGCACACAGTATTTATCAGGCCTTAGAAAGCCAAGCACATGTTACACTTCTTGGCTCCACCCTCCGTAAAGGTGAGTGAACCCTAGCCACATTCAGACTCTGCAGAGCAGATTACAAATGGAAATGAACATGGGAAAGGCCCCTCATTCTCATTGGTGAAACAACAGTCCAATTGATTGTAGACAATAAAAGCTATCTAAGGAAAGATATGAATATGCTGTAAATGAAGGGTATTACAACATACTGTATGACAAAGTTACACTGCAAATTTAAATCAAGTGATGTGCACAAAAAAGTGCTGTCCATAGTAACGTGAAGCTAAATGGTAAGATCTGAATCTATCAGTTCACTTCCTTAATGGACATTCAGATATTCAGTACAGTAGCCTAGCACAGTAAGCTATGCTGGTGCCTTTTAGGTCTAGTAGACTAAGTTTAAACTCTTTTTAAACCCAAGAACAGTCTGTGTTGAGTTTAAATAGTCTGTCTCTGTCTGTTTACAAACTGCAATATACATGAAGAAGTTGTTCATTTATTTACAACTATGGTTGGTGTTCTTTCCAAGGATCGTTCTTGCCATGTGGGTAATACTTGTTGGGATAGCCACCAGCTTCCCTATGACCCTGCTCTGAATAAACTGGTTCGGCCAGTGGATGGAGGAAATAAATTTAGTTTATGTATAATATGCTAGTTTTTCGTAACAGTCAAAAGTGCTTTAAAATAGATAGATAGATAGATAGATAGATAGATAGATAGATAGATAGATAGATAGATAGATAGATAGATAGATAGATAGATAGATAGATAGATAGATCAATTCAGACATGATTAAAGTGCTCATTGCAGATTTTAGTTTAAGAGTATTTTAGGTGACAACACTTTTAATGGTCCCTCCGTTTCATGCTGCTGTAATATTTGGGAAAACCAACGTCACAGATGTTTGTGATTCCTCAGGTGTTTTTGTATTGCTTCATTAATGCAGGCATAAGATAACTGGACTTGCTTCCACCAACAGCCTAGATTTGGAGTCTGTTGTTGCCATTGTTCAAAAAGAGGACAAGAGCTGTGCCAGTGAAAGTCAAAGAAGCCATTATGAGGCTGAAAAATACAGTAAAACTATTACAGACACTTGTAAAACCTTAGGATTACCTAAATTATTTGTCTTTTATATCATTAAGAATAAAGGATGCACTGGTGAGCTCAGTAATCGCAAAGTGAGTGGCAGGCCAAGGAAGACCTCCACTGCTGACTACAGAAGAATCCTCACTATGGTAAAGAAAAAGCCCCAAATGCCTTTCCAACAGATAAGAAACAGTCCTCAGGGGGCAAATGTATATGTATCAAAGTGTTGTGGACAGACAAGATAAAGAATATCCTGTATCAGAGTGATGGTGGCAAAAGGAAAGTGTGGAGACAAAAAGGATCTGCGGAAGATCGAAAGCATGCCACCTATTAAACATGGTGGTAGGGATGCTATTACTTGGGCATATATGGATGCCACAGGTACAGGCACACTTCACTTCATTGATGATGTGATTGCTGACAGCAGTTGCACAATAAATTCTGAAGTGTATAAAAACATCTTATCTGCTCAAGTTCCAGTAAATTCTTCTAAACTCATTTGGCGGCACTTCATCTTATAAAAGATAACGATCTCAGAAATACTGCTAAGGCAGCATTGGAGTTTTGCAAAGCAGAAAATTCTTGAATGGTCAAGCCAGTCACCCATTTTAAATCAAACTGAGCATGCTTTCTATATGCTGAAAAGAAAACTTAAGGAGGACAAACCCCAGAAACATGCTGGAGCTAAGGATGGCTGCATTAAAGGCTTGGTAGGGCATTACCAGAGAATATACACAGTATCTGGTGATGTCTATGAATTGTGTACTTCAAGCAGTCATTGCATTCTAAAGGATATGAAACCAAGTAATAAATATGACAAACATTTGTTATGTTCTAAACATTATCGTGCCCTGAAATGGGGGGACTTGTATAAAAAGTGTTGGCATTTCTACATGGTGTGATCAAAATGTATTCAATTACCCTTAAATGATAGTTAGAAATGGTCACTTTAACCACATCTGAATTGTTTGATTTGTGAATTTAAACTGTGGAGCAGATGGGAAAATCAACAAAAAAAAAGTGTCTTTGTCCCAAACATTATGGAGGCCACGATATACATGACATGAAGAGGTTCAACTAAATAAAGGACAGACAGATAGATAGATAGATAGATAGATAGATAGATAGATAGATAGATAGATAGATAGATAGATAGATAGATTTGATTTTTATGAATTTATTAATCAAAGCGGAAATAGCCCCAGAAATTCCTTTTTTAGCTGAATAGTATTTTTTAAAAGGACAGTTAACTATAAAGCTTTAAGTAGATTTTTTGTTTATAGAATAAATGATTATAATCATGCATAGACATTAAAAATACACCCATTTCAAATGTGCCTACTTCCAAATGACTGTCTAAACTAAATATAATATTGTGCAAAGCGGCTCCTGGTCCAAATAATTAACTGTGCAGAGCCATGCATTAACACATATGATTGTAAAAAATGATAAAGGCCTTTCGAATCTTATTGCCGTGACTAAACTTGCCCTTTTCCCTACTCTGTGGTGCTTGCTTGTGGCTTATTAAATATGCATAAGCTCTTTTAAGCACACAGCACAAATAATGCGAGAGTTCTATTAGAGAAAGAGATTTCAGAGTGATAAATATTATTTTGTAACGGCTCTGATATGATTTGTATTGTGCAGTGATTGGGGACAATATTAAAACCCACAAAAGGCCATTATACCTAAATTCTTGTTCCAATTCATGCAATATTGCTACTGCTTAATATGATTTCTATTTATTTTTTCTCTATTCTTGGAGTTTTATTGAGGTTGTGCCTATTTTATCAAACTAATCTGCACTGGCAATGGAGGTCATGAGAGCCAAAGCGTCGACTCAAAGTCTTCTTTTATTCAGTTTCACTTGATATAAGCTCATTTAGAAACACTGTGTTATAAAGCCCTTTATTTGGATTTCAGGTTTCTGGTAATAATATTTGTCCTTATATAAAAGTATTCTGCAAAACTGAAAGATTTTATTTAACACACTTCATTATTGTACTAATAATACTGTCTTCCTTTGTCTGCAGTGTGAGAGACGGCAATACTAGAGTGATATAGTAGTTTACAATTTCATCCAGATGAAGCCTTGGTGATTCTCACATAAAAAGCAATAAACCCTGACAGTGCATTTGTGGTTCACCAGCGAAAGCTGAATAGATAAGATTTCAGATCTGTACATTTCATATTCTTCAGAAAGCAGCCACTGTAATGAATGATAAGTGTTTAACTTTATGATCCATGCCTAACTTCATCATTAATATAAACAGCCTAGGTCATTTTGAAAACCTCAGCTTTCAAGATTAAAATTCCTGCTTGCTTGCATTATGACATGCCTGTATACATTTGAAAAATCTGTCTATCTATCTATCTATCTATCTATCTATCTATCTATCTATCTATCTATCTATCTATCTATCTATCTATCTATCTACTTTGTATTTTTAAAGCACTTTTGACCACTGTTCAAAAAACTGCCATATTATACATAAACTAAATTTATTTCATCCATGGACTGGCCAAACCAGTTTATTCAGAGCAGGGTCATGGGGAAGCTGGTGCCTATCCCAACAAGTATCAGGCACATGGCAAGATCGATCCTTGGAAAGAACATTCCATTCATACATTTACACCTTTTTAAATAACTTAAATATAGGAAAACATATATTTATCTATTTCTCTGTAATATTTTGTGCAACAAATATGAATTATCCTTTCAAAATTTGTATTTGTATGGCATGGATGGAGGTGTCAAATGATAGGTTCTCGCTAGCAAAATATAAGATGTTCATTTGGCAGAACAAGCTTTACATGATACAGCACTTGTTAGTTTCTGAAAGATTATGTACAAAACAATATTTGAAGCACATACTTTTCTAAGGGCATGCAAAATCATCACAGATGGTTTTTCATCTAAAATTATTCTCACTGTATGGCTTTAAATATTGACAGGCAAATATATCTCCATAATCTACAACATATGGTTAGTGGAAATGGACTGTTGCTAAACTAATTTGGTGAGGTGATCATTTGCATAGTTTCACAAATGTACAGTATAACTTCATACAGTAAATAAAAAGGTCTTAACAAATGCAGGAGATGTTTGCCTAATCAAATAGCCTGAGTTGAGAGCTCTTTTGATTAGAGGTGGCTTGTGCATCTCAAAATTGGGAAGCAGGAACAGATGCATTTGAATAATACGGGACAAGACAGATGTCAGGCTCTAACCTATACAAGGGAATTAAAAACTCAATACGATTATACGTAACTATTACCACCTCTACTATATTGTATACTTTGCAGAAAGTTGTTATGCAAATAAACGATCACCAAAACTAGACATGCATATAATTAGTATATAATTAGGTTTGCATTCCGTTATGCTTATGAGCATTATGGGCAATTTACTTGCCATAAAAACATGATAACAAGATACGGTCAGCTCATGGGTGATGTTGGGATGACTTTAATAGTGCTACAAACCACCAAGGATGTCTTAATGATTACTTAATCTCTGTGTCACAATGTCATTGAGTGTGATAAGAGATGTCTTTGATTTTGTGAGCATTGGACATATAGAGGTGAAAGTGTAATAATGCTACCTAAGATGCTTTCAAGACAGCTGTAATGTCTGCTGGGACATCCCACTGGATCACCAGTATGTGAATAATGAAGTATTTTTAAACAAATGAGCTAAATGCTTGAGTTCATTGGCATTATATTATCTTCAGAATAACTCTATAGAAAATACAGTTTTTTCATTTGAAATGTCACATTTAATATTTTTGAATCTTGTCTTGAAATACTGTGAACACCTTCCTTTAAAGATGAGTTTTAAGTTCAGTTTTAAAAGAATGAATTTAGGGTGGTCATTCCAAAGTCTGGATGCTATACAGCTGAAGACCCTGTCACCCATAGAGTGCAGGTCAGTGTGGGGCACAACAAGAGTGCCAGAATCAGAGGACCTTAGTGGGCAAACAGGAGCATAGCGATGGAGAACATCATTGATGTAGTCCAGAGTGGGGCCGTTTAAAGCTTTGCAGGTTAATAATAGAATTTTATATTCAATCTTGTAAGACACAGAGAGCCGGTGGAGGTGAAGCAGGATTGGTGTTATATACTTGCTGTTGCTGGTTCATATAGGTATTCTTGAGAATACGCAGAGTTTTGAATCAACAAGAGCTATGATATAAGATTTGAAGCAGCACCTACCAGTAGGGAGTTACAATGATCGATGTGTGATGTGATAAAAGCATGGACAAGTTTCTCATCATTAAAAAAGGAGAGGAATGAGAGAAGATGGGATACATACAGTATGTTACAGAGGTGGAAGTAAGAAAATTTCTTTATGTGGTTAGTAAAAGAAAGGGAGGAATTAAAAATGACACCAAGATTTTTTGCATTAGAAGCTCTAATGAGATTGATGTCATGAGTGACTGAGAAGGAACTCATTTCCTTAAGATGAACTTTAGTGCCAATTTAATTTTGAAGAGTTCTACTCCATCCAGGTTTTAATATCACTGAGACAAGTTGTGAGCTGAGAATACTCTGATGAAGTTTCACTTTTAACTTTTAACTTAAAATAGAGTTGAGCATCATGTGCATAAAAATGATAACCCAGAGAAAAGTTATGAATAATATGGCCAAGGGGAGGCATATAGATACAGAAGAACAGAGGGCCGAGGACAGAGCCATGAGGAAACTCTTGTGTGCCTTATAACTTTTCACTTTGTGAATCAGCTTTTGAGAGCCAATTCCATCACAAAGAGAAACTGTAATTCAACCAGTTTGACTGATAGGGCTCCATGGAGGTTTACTGGACATGGTTTGTGGTTTTTGCCGTCACTAATGGATAGACACCTGAAAAACATACAATTTTCCAGGTAATTATTTTAAAACAGGAAGCACAAGTGGTGCTGGATATTTAATGAATTTGTAAACTTCATTGACCATGCTGATTCATCAAAGGTTGGGCACATCCATCCATTTTCTAACCTTCTGAATCCGAATACAGGGTCACGGGGGTCTGCTGGAGCCAATCCCAGCCAGCACAGGGCGCAAGACTGGATAAATCCTGGGCAGGGTGCCAGCCCACCACAGGGCACACACACACACACACACCAAGCACACATTAGGGACAACTTAGAATCACCAGCGCACCTAACCTGCATGTCTTTGGACTGTGGGAGGAAACTGGAGTACCCAGAGGACACCCATGCAGACACAGGGAGAACATACAAACTCCACAAAGGGAGGACCCGGGAAGCAAACCCAGGTCTCCTTACTGTGAGGCAACAGCGCTACCACTGCACAACCATGCCGCCCTAATGATAAAGGTATGTTCTGAAATGGAAAACATTGGTGCAGCAAACAAATCCTCACTTTCTCTGAGCAGTTCAAGGAGATCTGGCTCAAGGTGTGTTTTTAAGGGATCTTTCTACAATAGCATTTTTGTCAATGGTTGCCCTGTTATATTTGAACATGCCCTAGCAGAAGGTATAGAACTTCTTGTGCATATATTAGCTGATGAGCAAAAAATCCAACAGTCCCAAGCCTCTACACTTTAAGCTGAGTGAGTGTAGCATGTCCATGATTTAGAGGAGAGAATGGAGTCACGTAAACCCAAAGCTTCTCTTGTTATACCATCCTCACCTGTGGAGTCCCAAATCAGGAAGATGCCAGTTGTTTGTAGGGGTTATGAGCATCAAGAACATATATGACAAGTCTGTCTAGCACAAAATATACTTCTAAGTCTCAAGGTACAAAAGCAACAAGGAGAACAGTGGATACCAGTCTCATGATTAGCTCCACAAACAAATAAAAGACTGGCCTCTCTTTTGTGGAGTCTACTGTCACATTCATATTTGGGTTGATAGCATGGTTTTGAAAATAAATATTTAATATCAGAGCAATGGAAACCATTGTTTATGTGTTCTCACAAACTATTGCAACCGAAGATGTTGAGCCTGTGTTCGAACACTCAGTGGATAATCTTTGCAATGATGGTCTGGGTTGCATCCATGAAACATTCTTGCACATTAGGCCCGGCCTTTTTATAGGACAAGAGCCGAATTACCATTCTGCATAATTTCTGTCTCCAATTTCAATGCATGTTACAATACATACTATATAAGCAATATATATTTCATACATTACAAAGCAATCTTAATTTCACTTATGGCCTATCTGAGTATTTCTTTCTTGCTATTTGTATATGATATTGTATCTCTTTTTTATTCATACATCTCATTTCTGTTGGAGGAGTGGTGGCTCTGAGGTAAGGGATCTGTGCTAGCAATCAGAAGGTTGCCGGTTTGAATCGTTTAAACGCCAGAAGTGATTGTACTCCATTGGACCCTATAGCAAGGCCCTTAACCTGCAATTGCTTTGGCGGGGGTATGACATTAATCTGCAAGCAGGTCCTCCAACTTGGGGGTTGGTGGCAGGATTGGCAATCCCTCCAATTTAAAGCAACAAAAAAAAAAAACCCTCATTCTGTTTTAGTGTGGTGCTGAAGTGTCACCCATTGCACAGCTGCATTTGGGTCCTAATCCGGGTGGTTGTCATGTAGCGGGTGCGGCAATGTGCTGTAATCAGTGCATGCTCCCTACCTCATCACTGAAATACGATGATCTACCCATTCCTATAACTGTTCTAGATACAAACAATTAGATAGATAGATGCTTAATTATTCAGTTATTTATACAAAGCAGAGCAGAGTACTAAACTTTCTTATAAACACAGTATTCTGATACAGAGACATAAAATAATGAAATGTATTCACATGTTGAGGGGCATGTAAAAGTATTTTTTCAGAATGGATCCTGGAATTTGAGACTTTAAACGATTCCTGTACACATGAAGCCATAAACTTCAGAGCAGAGGGTGAATGTGCCAGTGCTGTCAAATAGGGTGAGCAGAAAAGTCTTTTTTCCCTCTCTTGTGTAGTTCACTAAAGTGATTAGTCAAATTGTTTTGTATTTGAACGTTTAAATGATCTAAGAATGACAATTGAGGAACGTTAGATTGACTTTGAATAGTGAATCATTTCTGTAAAAGAATTTTTGTGATCTGAAACAGTCCATGAAACATGTCTGGCATGTATGACCTTATATTGTATTAAATAGGTTAAGAAGGACTGACATTTTTTCTTGCTTATACAAGGTAAAGTTAAAAAAATGGGATTTATCAGAACATGGAAAGAACCTTAAGAAAACTGATAATGTCATTTCTCAACGTAGTCTCCACTCTCCTCAGTGCACTTGCGCCACCTGCCTGGAAGTGCCTGGATTCCAGCAGAATAACAGGTTTTGTCTTGTCTTCGCAACCACTCCTGCACCATTTCGTTCACGTCATCATCTGTCTTTAATCAACGACTACCCAGATGTTTTTTTAGTGGTCCAAAAAGGAGGAAATCACAAGGTGCCAAATCTGGTGAATAAGGAGGATGTGGCAAAATCTTAAACTTCAGTATCTCCAGACAGGCCTTGGTGTTCTCAGCAGTATGTGGACGGGCATTGTCTTGCAACAAAAGGACTCCTTGAGACAGCAGTCCTTGCTGCTTGAATCGAATAGCAGGCTTCAGATTGGTCTCCAGCAAGTCACAGTAACTTGTACTAGTGACTATAGTACCCCTCGACATGTAGTGATTGACAATAACTCGGGTGCACGAGTGGTTGCGAGGACAAGACAAATCCTTTTATTCTGCTGGAATTCCGGCACTTCCAGGTAGGTGGCGCAAGTGCATTGAGAAGGGTGGAGACTACATTGAGAAATTACATTATCAGTTTTGTTAAGGTTCGTTACATTTTCTAATAAATCCCATTTTCTAACTTTAGCCTGACTCCCCTTCGTAAAATGCAGAAACAGCATGACATAAAAACGGCAAAATATTCAAACAGCATAGCTTGAGGTTCACAGTAGACATCATAGGGAAACATTAAATGGTATTTGGCAATTCATAATAAAAAAGCTATTGTGTAAAATGGTAGCACCCACAGCTTACAGAGAGTTTTACAAAGCAGCATGTTTTTCAGTAATATTAATAGACTTTATGTAGCAGAACATAACTGATGAGCTTGAAGGACAGAGCTCAAAGCAATTTAGATATTTACTAGAAGAAAATAAAGAGGCAATGCACATTTTACCTACTAATGCAAAAGTAAATACTAGTTGCATTCATTAGAAAATGAGAAAATCTAAAAAAGACTTTATACTTGATTTACTACCTCAGCACCAGTGGGTTGTTTTTTACCCTTCTTTCAGTTAAGTAATATCTGAATTAGACACATTCCATTTAGGCCTTTTGCAAAAAACCCATTCTCTTTTGTCAGCCCTACAGATATGTCGTTAAGGCTTTTGAGACGATACTTGTACGCACGACTAAGTCATTTTACTGATGTCAAGTGCTGTTCTAATGGTATAGAATAAAATACCAAAGGTAATAAAGAATGTACTGCCATAGGGAATAATCAAAAATGTCATTATCTTTCATGGCAAATATCTGTATTTCATTTTCTGTAGAGAACGCAGATTGTATAACATTCTGCTTGTTAAAGTGTAAGAAACTCAAGTTTAGAGTTAAGAAAATGTTCAATGATTTCACAAATGGATTCAGTTTCTATTTTGTTAATACTATGTTTGATCATACAGACCTTTTTTATTTGGCCATTTAATTCATGCTTTGGAGTCAGAATACAAAAAATTGTTACCCATTTCCCAAAATAAGAACACTGCAGTTTATATATCTCATAGTGATTAGTAATTATCTCCTTTCTATTATTTTCTTCATGTTTGAATGATTTCAGGGTCCAATACTAACATAGTAAAGGTCCATTATTGCCATAACATGTGATGAAAGTGCCCTAGCATCAACTCTTTATCAGTCCTTTCAACATAATTCAAAGACATATATTTTAGGTTCTATTTCATTCTGTACTGCTTTTCAAACTGTTACAAAATTTCTGCATAAACTGTGAGTTATAACTTGACATTTGACTTTGAATCTTATTGCAAAATCTTAGACAACAAAGTTGATTTCTTCATTTGGATAATTTCTACTGTCAGCAGTAAGAATCCTTGCTTCAGTGATAACCAAATTAATAAATGCATTTCTAGACCCATCTGGCTTAGAAACGAGAACGATAGGACTGGACCAAGGACTATGACTTTCTTCAATGATGTCCATGTCCAGCATGCGCTGGACCTCCAGTTCCACCTCTACACGTTTTGCCTCCGGGAGGCGGTAGGGGCGTTCCCTGACTACCACCCCCGGGTCCATCACTATGTCATGCTGAATCAGCGAGGTGCGGCCTGCTGCTTCACTGACCACTTCCGGGATAGACAGGATTGCTTGTTTGAGCTCTTGTTGCTGGTGGTAAGTCAGATTGCGACCGAGGTTAAGGTCAGTTGTTTTTGAGAAATGGAGAGGATAGGTGCCGGCAAGAGGATGGTCTTCCTCCTTTCTTTCAGTTGGCGCTCCAGAACCTCCAAAAGACCGTTCATATTGTATCCTTATAGGAGTGTCTTTGGACCTAGTGGGCAAGATCGCCTGGCATGGCGTTTACCAACCCCTCACAGGCTACCTGCTCAACTACCTGGTGGGCCTGATTCACATCTGGCCTCAGCCAGCGCCCGAGCTTGCCCCAGAACTTGAATGCCTGGGCCATGGGGTTCAAATTTCCAGTGCTGCCATTCCCTCGCCTGCTAGCCTGAGGTTACGCCGTAGCTCTTGAAAATCTTGGTCTTAAGGAGGTCATATTGGGCGGTCTCCTCCTCAGGGAGATCATGATAGGCGCGCTGCATGGGCCCCTTCAAGTATGGTGCCAGGATGGACGCCCATGCCGCCCACGGCCATTGGTTCCGAGAGGCAGTCCTCTTCTGAAAACCAACATTCGATATCGTCCACCTCAGAGAATTAAATGATAGGAGGTGGTGGAGGCCGTGCGGGCTCTGATTTTACCGCTTCTGCCGCGGCCAGCCATCTTTTGGTCTCCTCCAACTCTGCCTTCATGGAGGCCTGATCCACCTTCAGAGCCTGGAGCTTGTTGGCCATGGTGGTCAGGAAAGCATTCAGCTCCTGCCCTTCTGACATCTCTTGGGTTTTCTATCCTGCCGACTATGCCACTGTAATAAAAAGCAGACACAAGCATAAAGGTCTGGGGTTTTTAGGCTCCGTATACTGTAAAGCAAAAAAAGAAGGTTTGTCAGTGCTTTCTAGCTCAGTACAACAGACGGGAAAACAAAGGCAGGGTGGACAATTTATAGTGGAGGACAGAAAGTGATGAAACGATGGGGAAAGCCGTGGTGATTGACGAGTAATTGACGTCATCATGAAAGGACCAGAGGTAAGAAAGGAACCCGGAAGTGGGTGGAATCAACAGTCTTCCAGAACTGGTTATGGCTGCGGTGCTTCGTTCCTTCTGAAGAAACAGAAAAAGAAAGGTTAATAGGCCATTGTTCCCTGGCATGACTTGTCGCGACGCCCGTCGGGTCCTTAAGCCGATCCATGACAATACTTAGGCTATATGTTCATTAACATGTTTATTTATTATGTATTATTTTGATTGTATGATTTTTTTAAGGGGGTAATGTTCAGCAATTAAGAACACCATTTCCCTTAACACAGCCTATTCTTGTGATTCTTATCTATTTTGACTGACAGCACTGCAAATTTTAGAAAGATAGATAAGTACAACTTTTTCTTTTTTAGTTTAATGGCTTCTTTATTGCCATAATTTATGTTTAGAAGTTTCATTTTTGGTGGTACAACTTTAGAGGTAGTTGACTGGGTATATTGTTTATTGTATTTTTTGGAAAACAATTTATATCCAATGTGTAAAATGTCATTCAGATGTGACTCATGAATAGCCATTGTGAAAATATGTAAAATTAGCTGTGCTACCCGTCTTTTACAGTTTGAAATCTAAATAATCAATGTGGACCTGAGTGTTAATGTTTGCAGTGGACCACTTGTCTCTGTTATATGCCATTTGGAAGCAGTGTTAATGATTTGTGATGCACCATCTGTTGAAATGACAGAGACATAGCAACTGGACAAAGATACAGACACTCATCCTTCTATTAAAGTGGGCGATTTAACACATTTTAATACTGAATCACTGGTAAGTTGTTCTCTTCTGATATATTGTAAGTTTATCGTTTGGATTTTTTACATTTCTGCCGGTGACTTCATTGCATTGCCTATTTGTGTCCAACTTTTTATTGGGTATGGGCATTTGCTTCAGGTAAAATTAGGAGTTACTCTATTTTCTGGCTGTAGATGCAGCACATTGCTGGGCAATAACTACACTATAAAAGGTGGCGATGTGCACAACAAAGCTTCTAAACTTGGACCAAGCAAAGGAAGGACCTTCGCATGAGACTCAGCCCTCAAGTAACAAAGAAAACCATAGTAATAGTTAAGTACCTGTTAAGTAATATCCATTTCCATTGCCATAAGGCAAGATGGAAATATTCAAAGCACTTGGTTGACTTGTCTCTCGTCATGTTGGACAAACAATTGATAGCGACTTCCTGTTTCCTTATGAGTTTAAAAACAGATGATGCAAGGCGAGGAGTAATATGAGGGACATTCAAAACGTTTCCTAACTCTATTTATTAAGAATTTCAAAAACAAATTACACCGCTTTTCCACATAGTCACCTTCATTTGCGATGCAATTTTCCCAGCTTTGTACCAACTTTTCAGTGCCCAATTACTACTTCTCCCACCTTCACCGTTTCGAACGAAAATATAAAAGCGCGGAAACTTTTTGAACCTCCCTCATAGGTAAAGTGATATCATTGGACATGTTCTTTGAAGTGGAAAATGAATTAATGATTATGCTACATTCATTTCTTTCCCTCTTGCACCTTTGTTTCTCATAACAGACACCCCAATCCCACATTCGTAACATTTTAAATAGTGTTTTGACTTTCAGCTTAATTTTGTTCTGATAAAACTGTGAAATATAAAAGTTGATTTCAGTGCAATAACATTGCTAACAGCCTTGATGATTCTGCAGCCTATTTTAAAACAGGAACATTTTTAAATTGTGTCCACTAGCTACAAAAATTGGGCTACTCGTACACCACATCTGCCCTGTTAAACATGTCACCTGACTTTTCATGTGTAGTTGACATCTCATGTATTGTGCAGATTTCCTAAGTAATTCAACAGAACAGCAGGTATTCTTGTGCTACTCCAGGCAGATATGTATTCATCTAGCAATCATGTAAATTTACTTTAAAGCAGTGGATCTGTTTCATATCCAACTTTAATAGTATTGTTTATGTATTTCCATATGAAATGTAATGATAATTCTAATCTTTAGCACACTGACCAATTTTACAATGGTGCATTTGGCCATTTGGAACTTTCAAAAGCTTACTTAATATAATGAAGCAATCTTAACCAAGGCATGCAAACTGTTGTTATGAGTTTGAAAGCTGTGTAATATCAAAGTCCATGGTCTGTTCCTGTTTTGAAAATCAGAGTAGAATATTTTATCTTTGTATTTTGAAAAGAACTATTTCAGCAAATTGATACTGAATTATATATATTACCCAGCACTATGATCCTTCTGTCAATTTAAAGGGGAAACAGAGGACAGTGTTCGTGTGTGAACAATAAGCCAAATATTAATTTCCTTTTCAGAGTCAGCTGACCAGGAACTGGACTCCACACTTTCAGTGATGTCCATTTTTTCATCCTGTTACCGTATCAACACTTTTACTGAAGAAGTACACTCTTCTAAAGGTAGAACTGGGGTTGCTCTGAGATTAGCAAAATTCCTGCTATTAACCAGTGTTTTTTTATCTGGGAACCCCAATTCCTTGTTCTTTTTGTGTTTTCCTTGATCTAATGGATGAGCGGACAAGCCTCTATGCCACGTGCTCACTCTCACCTCTGCCGATTTCAGTGCTACTAAAGCCGATGTCACATGAAACTGAAAATTCTCAGCATGTTACATTTAGTGATTGCATGCCAACCATCCAGCATAATCATGCTCACCCCTTTTTGTGACAGCCAATGCTGTGTTGCCTGATGGAGCTGGTGGTGTATCAAGGGTTAACAGCTACGGTGAGTTCAGCCACAATTTTGGCCCTTGTTTTCTGTTTTTATGTGTATAACAGGAATTGTCAGACAGAGGAGCTTTTGTTCTGTTTGAGGTGCACAAAACTCTTGCAATTTTTTATTCCTCATCATTGCATTCTATGCATTGTGCTTCCAGATGAGCATTCATTGGTTGTCAGCTCTCATACACACAGAGCCAGCTCCTACAGCTACACACAAAATCAAACCTCTTTGATTTTATAGGAGTAAGTCATGAAGTAGTTGGAGTGGATTGCTGGGCATGTCACATTTTGCATCTGGGAGCGTGCCATCGACTGCCTTTGACTCACTAAGATTATCTTAAATAATGGCTATGACCGAAAATCAGTGGAAAAGTTGTCACATGTGACATGGCCTTTAAACAACAGTCAGTTGAGCTATCAGTCAGATGAACTATATTGAATACTGGAGCAATCACATGAGATGTCATCAAACTTTTAAAAAATATTTCTGTTGTTATAAGTCAAAGAAAGATGTTGTATATTGTAAAAAAAAAAGTCAACAAGAGGCATAAGCATGTTTTAGGTCAGGAGCCTCAGTCACCGTCATGGAGGTCCGCAGTGGCTGCAGGTTTTTGTTCTAACCCGGTTGCTTAATTCGAAAGCAATTCTTGCCAATAGTTTAATTTCATGGCTTGTTAGTGCTTTAACTCTGCTATGTCAGGTAATCATCATATCTTAGATTTTCTTCCCCTTTCTAAGGATATCATCCAAATGATTTGAAGGCTAAAATGGATGAGTAATTCTCACTCCGTCACTTTTTTCTCTTCACTTTCCTTCCAAATATTTAATTAAACCCAATAATGCATGATAAATACACACAGATGTAAATAGTAACAAGCTAAATGGAGAAATGCTGGTCTCTTTTGTCATTTGCATGTTATTGTTAATTATAAACAATTAAAAACCAAGAATGCAGCTGTTTAAGACTAAAATAAGCAATAAGGGTTCAAAATCTTAACGAGTGAGACAACTAAAGTAAAGCAGAAGTGTTACTTGAGCAATAAGTGCTTCTTATTAAGCAATTGGGTTGGAGCAAAAACCTGTAGCCACTGCAGCCCTCCAGGACCGTGATTGAAAATCCCTGTTTTAGGTACTACAGATATCCCCATTTAAACTGTTTGAGGAATTCTTAAACCCTCTTGTTCTGGGTATGACCCCTGTAAGTATTCCTCCAACTTGTGGGGAAAACTTCGGGGTTCATGGCAGGATTGGCACTCCAGCCATTGTAAAAACATCACTTAGCTCTGAAACGGCAGACAGGACTCCTTTCTGCTCTTCAGGGGAGTCGAAACCTCCAGAGAGCCAATGGGATCAGGCCTGTTGGGAATCAGAAGTGTTGTGTGGCTGAGGTGTCACCTGCTGCATGGAAGCACTTGGTTTGAAGCAGCCCGTGAGGTAACACTCCTTTGGACAAGGGTGACTTCAATGCAACCACTGTCATTGATAGGATTGGCTATGAGGATTGTGTCGGTTCCCATGGATCTGGTGACCATGGTGAAAGTGGATTCATGTTCCTTGACTTTGCAAAAAGTCAGGGACTCCAGACCACTGGTCCTGAGTCACATCGTTGGACTTGGTACTTCAATACTGGTGGTACAGTGAAGGAGATCAATCACATCCTTGTGGGCTGAAGCTGGAGGCTCTTACAGAACTGTAGGGTCTACCAAAGTGCCCAGTTTGGAAATTCTGACCATATATTTGTTGTTGCTACTCTGAAGATCCAGCTACTAGGAAAATGGGACTGGACTCAGCCAGACTAAAGGGTTTCCACACAGTTTGTGTGAGGAACTTAATATGTGTGCAACTGCCGATCCTAATGTGATGTGGGAGCCCTTCCTGACAAGATCCTGAAGGTTGTTGATGGTTGTATTGGTGTTACTGGTGTTCCCAGAAGGTGGTGTTTCATCCCACAGGGCACCCTAGATATCATCGAGAGGAGTCACAGCGCATGGCTTGTTGTCAACTCTGGTCTGTACCGGGAACGGAGAAGGACGGCTGCGAGGGCTCTGAGGGCAGATAAGGAGGCATTTGTTAGAGGAATCTGTGAGCAAGTGACACACCATCTGTGTTGTAGCAACCCACATCCTGCTTACAGAGGAATTGAAGCATTACGCACATCCAAATTTGCTCCTCAGAAAGTCGCAGTTAGGGCAGCTGCTGGAACTATCCTTATGGATGACACCGTAGTTTAGATTAGACTAGATTAGACTGTTTCTAATAAATTTCCTTGCAGTGTGTGAGGGGAACTTGTAGACTTGGGTGCGACTGATGATCCTAATATGATGTGGGAGATCTTCTATGACAAGACCCTGAAGTTTTCTGAGGGTTGTGTTGGTGTTGCCGGTGTTCCCAGAAGGAGGTATTTCATCTCGAAGGGCACCCTGGATATCATCAACAGGAGCCGCACTGCACAGCTTGACGGCAACTCCTGTCTGTACCAGAAATTGAGAAGGACAGCTGTGAGGGCTCTGAAAACAGATAAGGAGACGTTTGTTAGAGGAATCTGTGAGAAAGTGATAGAGGTATTGAAGCATTACGCACCTTAGAATCCGTTACTTGGTGAATCACAGTCAGGTTGTGAGATGGAATGGTCCTTACGAATGACCCTGCAGTTGTGACCCTCTAGGCTGGTACATTGAGCAGCTGTTTAAAGCTGATCCTCTGGCATTTGTGAGACTAATACTCCAATTAGCAGTGAACCACCCAATCTCACTGAGATTGCACAAGTTTTGAACCGGCTGAGGGTAGGGAAGGCTTCAGGGATCTGAGGTATCTGGGGTGAACTTCTCCAGGCAGGTGATAAGGCTGTCTTCCTGGCGTTACAAGTAATCTTTGCTTCTATTTGGGAGATGGGCATCATCCCAACTGACTTGTCATCCCTTTCTGGAAAGGGAAGGGTGATTGCCTGGATTGCAGCAACTCCACAGGGATAACAATGCTGTCAGTGCCGGGTAAAGTTCTTGCTAGAGTCATCCTCAATAGGATGTATTATCACTTGCTTACATATCAGTGACTGGAGCAGTCTGGTTTTATGCCTTAGTGGTCTAACATCGACCACATCCTGGCACTGAGGGTTCTCATCGAGCGCAAACGCAAATATCGGCAGAGTTTCTTTGCAGGCTTGGTTGATTTTTGTAAAGCGTTTGACTCAGTTGATTGAGCTGCCCTGTGGGACATCCTACGACTTTGCGTGATCCTCCCGAAGTTACTGGATACTATGGCCAACCTGTACACTGGTAATGTGAGTGCTGAGCAGAATGAAGGCAGATTCTGGTGTTCGTCAGACTTGTGTTTTTGCTCCTACTCTGTTCAGTGCTTGCATGGACTGAGTGTTGGCTAGGGTTGTGGGCTAAAGTGGCTGTGGCACATCTGTTGCTGAAGAAAGATTCACTGATCTTGACTTTGCCAGCACTGCTATGATCTTCGCTGAATCAATGGAGGCTCTGATTTTGGTTTTAAGACACTGAACGAGGAGTCTAAGTGCTCACGTGTGTCCTGGATAAAAACCAAGATCCAGGCCTTTAATAACCTCTTGGGGTTAGCCATCAGCAATGTATCTATCTGTGGAGAGGAAGTCGACCGCATTGAGAGGTTTACTTACCTTGGAAACGATATTCATGTCTCTGGTGACTGTTCCTGTGAAGTCAGTGGACAGACTGGGAGAGCATGAGGGGGTGCATGAAGTCACTGGAAAGGGGTGTGGGGCATTCCTGAAATCTCTGCAAAAGGACAAAGGTCCAAGTATTTAGAGTCCCGGTGCTTCATGTTTTGCTATATGGTTGTGAGACATGGACACTATCCAGTGACATGAGATGAAGATTGGACTCCTTTGGTACTGTATCTCTTCGGAGAATTTTTGGGTACCGCTGGTTTGACTTTGTGTCAGTCATGGCACTACGGCCATGTGCCATGATTTACAGAGGGTAATCAGGTTCGCAGGATCTTCATTGTTGAGGACCTGAGTGGCCTTTACCAGGCCAAGGGGATGTCCACATAACACCTGGTTACGGCACATAGATGGTCATTTCTGAAGGGTTACCAAGTACCTGCCTGGGTGATTGCCAACTGGGATCGCAAGCAGTTTTGTCATGAGGTAGGTGTGGCAACATGCTGTACCAGTGCATGCTTCCCAAAATGACCTCACCTTATACAACGTACGTCTCAGATCCAAAAGAAGTAGGGCTAGAGACACGTTCTGGATCATTGTTCCAGGTTGTGCTCTTTCTGCCTGAAATAAGTAAAGGCAGTAAAACAGTCAAGAGACTGGGTCATTTCCAGATCTTTCCCTTGTGCCCCCTTCAAACCACCTACTATAAGAAGGACATTACACTAACAGGAAAATTAAAATATTTAAAATATTTTCATAGCTGCAATAGTGTAGGATATATTGTGATATTTATGTGTAAAAAGTATTGCATATCAAAAAAAAAAAATAAATATCAGACTACTTTTAGCCATATGAACTATTGATTCCATTACTTATTTTTACATTTGTCAAAAACAATTCTTTTTTTTTCTAATCAAATTTTTTGATAAAATGAAAAAAAGAATATAGCAAAAGAAAACCAAAAAAAAAACTTTTTGGGTAAGAGACCATTCCTCATCCTGTGTATTGTGCTGGCAATCTATCTTTCTAAATAATAATTCTCTCTTTATCTAAATATCATGACTCATTTCTGACCACACACTTGACCACTAATCTTGACCTCAGGCCTGTTTAAGTGCTAATTGTCAGCATGTATAAGCAAGTTGAATATTTTTACAAATGATCACCTAGTAAAACCACTTAATCTTCTGTCCACTTGAGCCTTGCTTGCCTGATATTATGTTTAGACTGTTTTCATACATTCCTATGGTGACATTCACAGTTTTGCACTTCTTTCTAAATCTGCAGCTTTATTCTTTAGATGATGTAATTCATTGCTGATGATTTTGGTTTTAGCGTATATCGCCCTGAGCTGAACTTATCATTAAAGGAGAAGTTGTTCATCAAACTCTGCCTCTGGACAGAACCAAACTCTGGAAGTGGTTAACGTTGCCTAAAATGCACAAGGTGACATCAAACTGTTCAGCAGTCATAACTGCTGAATAGTTTAATTTATTATTTGCTAATATCTAATTGTTAATATTTGTTAATGGAAAGCAAGCAAAAAGAATCAAATATTAACAATTACATATTAGATCAGATTTTTATTGCAATGCATTGGAGTATATCCATTTTTTCCTGTCTGAAAATTTGAACTTTGTATATAAAGTTGCCCAAGGAAGTGATACAGTGTCTGTAGGTAAATGTCTTTTTCTTTAGTTGATGGTCTTAGATGTTTTTTTCTTGTGTACTTGTTTAATGCCTAAAATGACATTTTGTTAAAAAATAAATTTACTGGGAATAATAAAATCCTTTATATAAGTCTGTGTCTGTCTACTATTTCAGGCATAAACATACAACTTTTTCAGTACATTTGATGCATTTGCATTTTAATCCAAAGTTTGCAGTACATACATACAACAACTGGAAAAAAATGTATCTCTCACTAAGTTTGAACATATATGTTTTAGTTTATGCGATAAAAAACAAGATCTGCAGACAGAATTGGCTTTAGTGCAGGTAGGAAGATCGACAGGTTCAAGAAATACTACCATATTTCTGATAAGCTGCGCTGATGCTTTTGAACAAATTTGTCATGAAAGGTAATGTGTCCTTTTGCTATCTGGTAATAATAGGCAGTTGTCCACTTCAGTTCTGGATGACAATGTATTTATGAACAAAAATGGCCTACAAATTAATGGTAAAAAATTCAGCATTTCACTTGAGGGTGAAAGGTTAAACAGGACTTGGCCAAACAAGAACCGTCTCTATTAGGCACATGGAGTTGCTAAAGCTTGTTTGTCAAAGTGAAGCAACTGTACTTTATTACTTTCAAGTTGGAGTTTATTATACTTTCATTACAATGACCAGAGGCCAAAAGGGTCGGATTCAGCCTACGGGCCCACACTGTGACTGAGTTGGTGCTAATCACTTCTGCAAATACTGCCTATAATGCTGGTCATCTCTATCATTAATCACTTCGGCCAACTCCAAGGATTTCGAACAGCATGGAGCACTCACTAATACAGTATTTATGAAGGATTACTGCTATAAACTTTGGTTTAATCAGGAAAAATTGTGGATTCTGTCATACAATGGACCAGCACTTCAAAAGTTGTTCAGTCTGGAGTATAATTTATATTACATGCTGGTGCAGTAAAATATACTGTGTATTAAATACATGGAGTTAAATAGTTATCTTCTTTGAATTTTTTTGATAGTTTGTTAAATAAAATAAGATGATTTTTCAAAAGCGCTTGATGTTGTCTTTCACTAAAAAAGACAAAAGTTAATACTTCCTTATTATGCAGAAAGATTACTCCAGCATGGAAATCTCAGTTCAGTGAGCTTTTCTACTGTTGGTAGATAATGTAGTGCAAGTAAGAGAGATAATGCAAACTGTAATCTTTACTGAAATTACTTTAGTGAACCCTGCTGTTTTAAAGATTGAGCCTTTGCAAAAAAAGTAAATATATAGTTGTTAAAGTTAAACCTTTGAACTAAAGAAACAGAACATCTCTCTGTTGGCAGCAAAAATAACTAATCTTTCATTACTGATGTGAGTTTCATAACAAATTATTTGAAAGGTGATTGAAATCTGACAAAATAACACCATGTTTTATAATAATGTCCTGAAGCAAAAATATGGTCTCTATAACTAAATAGTACTTCATCACCTTTCCATTCTCAACAGCCCCCATTAATCGCAAGATCTCGGCGTTATGTGTCTTATTCCCCAGCTGACCAAGTAAGCGACAGGGCAGGCTTTGGCAATGACATTGAAAAATATTTGCACTGACATAGCTACAAATCACAGGCAGACAAGTTTAAAACTCAATATTCACTGAATGTGCATCTAGTATATTCTTGTTAAAAATGTAATACAGTACTTTCTGCCCTCTGCATTCCCTTGTTTTGATGCCATTCAGAAAAATAAAGCTGTTATTTTAACATTAAGAAAAAATATATATCATGTGAAAGCTAGATTATGGTATTAGAATTTGACAGAAAATATTCAAGGTTTTATAATGGGCTGTTAATATGGAATGGATAATTATTTCAGTTTTGCTCATCTCAAATAATTGTAGCTGACCTTTAATTGGCTACTTTCTAACAATATTTAAAAATGGTGTTGTGTTATTTTTTTCTGCTTGTACCTTAGTTTCTACCCACAGTCTAGAGATGTGCAGGCTGGGTTGACTGGAAACATTAATTTGACTTTGCATTTAGCGTGATCATGCCTTGAATGCTGGCACAATATTTTGAATTGGTTTCCTTCTTGTTTCTGTAGCTGTTGGCAACCCAAGTGCTTGGAATTGAATGAGAAAGCTGGAAAAATCTCTGCATGTACTTCTCCTACAATTATTTAATGTTATAAGATAGGCTGATTGTGGAATCAAATTAACCAGGGGATAAATGCAATAAAATGTAACAACATACTTTTCTTGGTTTACTGTAGATCAGGGATACCTATCTTAGCCCTGAGGGGCTATAACAGGTTTTCATTTTAACCGATTTAGTAAATAGAAACCACTACTTGTGGTTAATGAAATTTACTGTTTAATTAGGCATTTTTTCATTGTTCATTTATACTTCTGTTATAACAGAAAGTCCTTCCCTTGTATATTTTCACTTTTATGGCCTGTGTTTAGTGGATAAGTGTGAAATGGACCAAAACAAAATCATTTTTATCTTATTTTTGCAAAAGAGTTACTTCATGATAAGCTCAAACTGATAAAAAGATACTATGTTAGCTGGATAGGTTTTGGCAAATTTATCATTGCTAGATAGAAGTAATAGGACTGCAGCTTAATATTTTAATAATGTTTCAAAATTGGATTCTAATCAAAATTGGAAACATTTTTTTTAAAATGTTCATACATATCCATCTATACAATAAGAAATAACAATAAAACTAGTGACTGCTGATTGTACTGCAAATTGCCACCTTTTCTGCATAAGCCGGTTCATCCAGAAAGGGTAGGCTGAGCAACACATTGCCTCTCGGCAGACATCCATGCAGTTTCTGCTAATGCTCAAGCAGCTCCTGCTAACCTGGTCCCACAGCTCTCTGTACTGTCAAGTTCTGTTGTGAGGCCACAATGAAATCTCCACTGCTGTAACCATTAATATTTCATGTATAAAATAAGTAAAGTGTGAGAGTCCAAGCATACAAAAGGGGTCTTATCTAAAGTCTAGATGTTGTTTTTAACCACCGGTCCACAAATTGCCTTCTTGAAGAAGTTAGTGACAAAACCTTTTAATAAAGATATACGAGCAGATATAATCTGTCTGCTATTTGTTATGCTGCTAGGTTATGACAAATGTGTTCTGAGGTTTTCTCAGGTAGTGAAAACAGAAGGTTCAAAGAAAAGCAGTACTACTCACCAATCATGTGGTGCCATGTTGCATGTTGAATAGCATACACAATAATTTCACTGTACTCTGTAAATGTGACAATAAAGGCCCTATAAACTAATATTGATGTACAGATGTACTAGTTTGTGATATACTTAAAACCTAGAACAATTATGGCACCATTTTGTGGTACCTTTGCTGCAACATAATTAGCATGGGAAAGGTACTGTATAAATACAAGTTATTATTATTATTATTACTGTACATGGTTGCTGGGAGTGTAGTCATCTCCTGGTCTATTCTGTTTTTCTTTTTTTGCTGCTCAGTTTTTCATAACTTGCAGTACATCTTCAACCAAAAACTCATAAAAGCAGAATGAAAGCAACTTTATGAACTTACTTTTGAACCTAGTCAAGTCCTTTATGGATGGCCTTCTAAGTCCCAGGATGAAATGTACTTGGTTTCACAGAGGCTATCTTTATGCTGGATGTCCTAAATTTTCTTCAGGTGCAGGTTCATAGTTTTACTTTTGTTTTAGAACTGTTTCTTATTAAGCAAGTTTGTTTTTTTTAATCTTATTTTACATCCTAATTAACATTTTGATGCAGATTTTGGATATGTAAATATATTCTTCTTTCTGGTTCTTCCTTTATTTTGCAAGCAAAAGGCATTATGAGCAGTTCATTTATGTATCCATTCAATAACCATACCAGATAAGCAAAAAAAAAAAAAGGTTTCTGCTTAAGCACTTGTACTGGTCAGGACACACTTTATAACCTTGTCATTTATTGTATTGCATATTTAATACTATATTTTGTCTGTTTTATTATTATTTATTCTTTATTTTGCCTTATACAATTTCTTTCAGTAGGAATTTGTTAGTTTTTGCCTACCACTTTGGGTCAGAGCACAGGGTGAGCCATTGTACAGCACCTCTGGAGCAACTGTTGGATAAGGGACCAGCAGAGTGGGATCCCTTTTGGCAGTAACAGGTATTTGAACCAGCAACCTTCCAGATAGTAGTGCAGCCTCACTGTGATTGTTATTAATTTGAATATAATGTATCCTTATGTTAGAGAAGAGCACGAAAAGAGCATGTAAACTGCATAAAGTCAGTGACTAGTCTGATGGTGAACACAGGTCACCTCATAGCTACAAAGGAACTAATACAAAAAATGATCTAAAAATGCTGAGTGTTGAAAATGAAAAGACAAAATATTAACTGTTGCAGTGTCATTGTCACACTGAATCATTGTCATGTTGGAACATGCCTTTATTTTATTTACAAATGTAAGATTTATGCACATCAAGATCACAACATTGTTTCTTTTTTATATGTCCTCTATTATAATACTTGGTAACAAAATTTTTGTTTATGCACATGAATCAATATATAGGTGTGTCTCACAAAATTTTTGGGAGCATGTCACCTAAAAGGTAGAAGTGTACAATTTTCTATATACTTGACTTCAGAAATATCCCTCTTGAGAGACCAGCAGTAGTCAGCAAGCATACTGGGACTCCTCGCTTTTCTATTTCAGAAATGTTATTATGACACCATTCGCCATGGTCGTCATTCACCACTCCAAAATTTCCAACGACGAACTCCAGATAAGAATCCATTAAATTATTTTTTTAAAGATATGTTAATCCTGAATTTAACTTCAGAAAACCAGTACACCTTAATAAGGATTTTGGTATTATAAGCGATTAGACAGACTGCAATAAAGAGATGGGGCACCACTAAGTGACACTATATAATTGAAATGCAGAAAACAAGCAATAATTGCGAGGAATGTCTTTTCAGAATGGAGATCCACAGTGAACTGATTTCAGAATGGCTGACCTTCAGGTTATATGTCCTTCTGGCAGGAAGAGGTGCATCCAGGTGAAGAGACACTGGAAGTGACATCAGAGATGTTACAGATGACAATCATCTACTCTGCAGAGGGAGGAAAAGGACAGACATAAGAACAAAATGGCACACCCCTGGAGCGGTGGGTAATTACAGTCACCAGAGCCCTTAAGATGTCCCCTTTGTGCGTGACAGTATATATTAAATACACAGGCTAAAGAATAAAGTGATAAAAATACTCTTGAGTACATTTGTGAAAGGCACTTTTGAATCTCCCCTAAGCTGATCTGTGACAAAATCTTTGTTGATCTGTGTAATTATTCATTTTATGAATGTATCTTTCTTATTACAGGCAAAATTAGGAATCATCCTTTTAGGAAAAGTCACTTTAACAGCAGGACACACTCTGCTATACTCCTACCACCACTTACTCTGCCCAGACCAGTATACTAATCAACTTAATCTACACATTTTTGATGTGCTATGAAAGCATTGCACCCATAAAAATCCCACATGGACTCACAGAAGACCCAACAGAAATAAAATGCAATTGCTTGAAATGCTGTTCTCTTCCTTAGTTATGAATTTGCTACAGTATCCATTTGGTGTTGTTTGTTTGAACCCTGTGATGGATTGGCATGCTATCTAGGGATCATTTCTGCCTTAATGCAGCTCCTGGTGGAATATGTTCCAAAGCTGAAAATGAATGGATGACTAAATGGCTTTATTTTGTAAAGTGGCATGGCACAATACTTTCATAATGTCCACTGTCACATAGTGCTTTGCAAAAAAATGACCACCATTATGGCAGAAGAGGTATGAAGCCAAAAATGTAATAGACTGCTCAACAGAAAAGCCCAATTTACTTAATACTGTTTCAATGTTCTGAAGATGTGTTTTGCTGTTGGGATTGCAAGGGTTTAGAGCCTATATTGGCAACAGCAGGTAACACTGAGTAAGTTTAGTGTTGCCAATTCACAAGAGAGCATTTCTTTCTAATGTGGATATGACCCCATGTGGGACACAAGGCAAACATACAAATACAACAAAGGACATGCTAGCTGGGAATTGTTCCAGAATGAAGTGGCAGCATTCCCCACTGGGTCAGACTTTGCTTGATAAGAAATTTTATGTAAATGTATAGCTCTTTAAAAGATGTTTCACATACTAAATCAAGCTAAGATAGAAACACTCTTGTCATTTGTAGGTGCAGAAGCCTGCAATAAGTATGAAAGGTTTGTGCCTTACAGAAGCACATATGTAGTTCCTTGCTACTAATATTCTCATGACGCTTCTACGGAATTTTCAGTCCAAAGCCTGGGTGTGCTGCATTTTGTCCAGCCACCTTTAGTATAATTATTCCATTTTTCCCAGTAGTTTAAGCCTTATCTGCTGCGTTTAGTTTAATACGTACATGATATGCTCCAATAAGTGTGCTTAAGGAACATTGTTAACATAAGGCCAAATCTGTAATATAGCACGGACAATTAAGTGCACAATTTTTGTATAAATGCAAAATCCCTCACTGTGAATTATTTAATTCAGCCACTACAGTTCATTTAATAGAGTTCTTTCAACAGCAGTTTCAGTCACAGAAAACTAATTTCATTCGGCGCTTTGATTTAATTAGATTGTATGATATATGGCATTGCTAATTCAGTGGCTCTGTACTCAGGGTCCAGGCCTGTTCCTTCCATTGTCGGCAATCTGTCAGTCCCATTTTTAACAGTATTGAAAAATTCAACCATTATTATTGCCCGTTCACTCATTTTCTCACATCAGGAGAAAAGTAATGAGCTTTTCTTCTTAAGAGAGCTAGCAGAGAGAACAGGAGGAGAGAGAGAGAGAGAGAGAGAGAGAATGAGAGGAGAGAGAGAGAGAGAGAGAGACAGTGGGAGAGAGTGCTCCAGGCATCAGGCAGAATTAACAGCCTGATTCATGAGTTAAGTTTCTAACTGCCCATGGCTATTAGCTCTCAGTCCTTTGGCTGTCATTTAGTTAAAAAGACTCTTTGGTTAATTCACTCTTTTAATGAGACCGTGCTGTTCTACTAATATATTTTACTGTATGAAAGGTCACCACAGGAAGCAAAACAGATTGGGCGAATGTTGCAGGAAGCCAAAGCTGTCAGGAGCCAGTTCGAGCCTCGCAGGCAACCTTCCCATTGTAATAGGCAGTGAAACTGATGGACCTGTGTTCACCTCAACAGTTGAGGGCCATAAATCACGGGCACTAAATAGAAAGCAGACTTAATCAGAAGGGCAGACAAAAAGAGGGAGCACGTGTTTCATTACCCATATAATCACAAACATGATTGCCATACAAGCTGAAGAAACGTGGGCCGACCGGGGCTGACAAAATATACTTCAATAGAGTGCTGGTGGAGCGCAATTCAGTTTAGCTGCCAGCACTAAATCCTGATGCTTGATCGAGAATGTCTGGATTTTCTGAGCTGCAGACTAAAGTGCAGAATTATAAACTCGCTTACTGTTTCTCTGAGGATGCTAGCAGAAATGGAAAGGAAAGAAAATGGAAATATTGCCATGTTTTGGTGCATCAGGAAGAATTTTGTATCACTTCTAAAGACCACTCTAAAACAATTCCATAAACAGACATTACAGTGTAATCAAACTTATTAAGGAACAATAGATTTTCAATAACACATGCAATTGCATCATTAGAGGATTTATGATTTAGGTTCTAACAGATCGTAATGTAGTTGTCTGTATTTGTGTAATATATTATGTTGTTGCCCGCCCATTCTTTTTTGAAACCTGTTATGACAGGAAGACTCATAGACGGTCAAAGCAAAAACAAGCAAGACAAAAGTTATTTCTCATTTTTCACTAGTGTGGCTTTTTCTTTCAGTTTTCTTAAGCATGACTCACTTCAAATTTCGAACATCATGTTCCAAGTAAACATTCAATATTTATTTACTGTTTGCTATCATGCATTCCAGCACCACAAACCCAGACAGGTTTCTCTATTAAATCCAGACAGGGTTGCTAATTAAGCACAATAAAGCAGTCTTCACAGCTTTCCGTGTTCTTATACTTTTTTTTTCATTAACTAGAATTTACTTAGACTTCTCTAATTAAAATTCCCAAGCTGCTTGTGAGCCTTTGACAAATTGGTCCAAAAATCTCTTTTTTCCTTTCTATTTTAAAGACCTAAAAATGAGCTACCTAAGAGTATCTGGACTATCACCCATTGCAGAGCATAGGAACAAATAAAACTCTTCTCTATCTCCTCACCAAACCACTTAGACGACAATGAACAGGCAAAGTCTTACTCCAGTTCATCAGGATGTTCTCAGACAGGGCAATATGAACTAAGGCAAGTTGAACATGAGCTCCTGATACTGTTGATCTTTTAATATATGTTGTTTGCATGACAATAATGATCCTATGTAATGTTTTCTCAGATGTGTCATTTCTCTACCACAATACTGTTTTGCCGCTATACTTTCCTCAGTAGGTGTAGTGCTGTTTTCCTTCTCATATGAGGGATTGTGAAGGTGTTTATGAGAATGCCCTATGATGGACTAGCACTCCATCCCAGATTAGGTCCCACCTTGTACATAATGCTGTCATGATAGGCACTGGCTCCTCATTATTCGGAACTGAATAAGCAGGTTAGTAAATAAATTAATAAGCAGGATGGAAGGATTACTCAATTTCAGCTCCAGGTGGCCTCTTAAGCGTTATGTTTACTCCAGGAAAAGTAAGCCAAAAATGTTCACATTTTTTTTTTGTTGGCACTCTTTTTCATAATATCTTTTCTGTTGCTTGCGGATCAGTGGGTAGAATGTCACTGCTTAATCTGCAAAAGTGATGTACTCATTATGTTATTAAAAGCTACCACAGAGTAAGGCTTAGTGACTTTCACATTTCCTCTGAAAGAGCTCATGCATTATGAACAGAGCTTAAGGGACTTTCACTTGATCACGATTGCATTACCTTTTCTGTCACAGAGCTACTTGCACCACGGTGAAGCTTCATCAGGCATATCACTACAGTTCAGTCATACAGTACCATTTGCAACAGTTTCCCTATCCGTGTCAAAATCTAATGACAAATTTACACTGTCATAACTATCGCTGGATTCAACTAATGGTTCAGTTTCAGTTTGCTCTAAAACTGGTTTTACAGCTTCATGTTTACACGCCACTGTGTTCTGGTTGAAGGCCCTGCCCCACTCATGAATATTGATTATTGAGTTCCCATAAATTGAAGTATGATGTTATTTCATCAACAGAATATTGCAGCAGAATAATGTTCTGAGTGTTATTCAGGCTTAATGCTCCATATCTCATCAAAATCGGTTAACCTGAGTACTACTTGGAATAATCGTATTAACAAAGAATTCCGAGCCTGAAAGACACTCAGGGTTAATGTCAAGATAGTTAAACTCAAGTATTAATTGAAAAAATAGATCAATAATGACTTTTGAATAGGATTTTAAACATTTTAAACAATAATTTAAAAAATATATTACTGTAGTATCTACAGGTTTAAATATCATAACAAAGCTATGATCAACTACATTTCTTTATTTCAAAAAAACAGAGAGTTATTCAAGTGGTCATCTTTGTAAACTTTTAGAACATATGTTCCACATAATATGAACTGTTTTACTGGTACAGTTCTACACATTTTGTATTTACTCTACTGTGGAGATAAATGGCTCTAAATATACAGATAGATATGTAAATAATATGTAAATTATATTTACCTTTTTTTAATACTATATTCATAATTTATATGTGGCTTTTCCCGAGAATAGTATTGAAGTCTGTAATCATGTAATGTGTTATCTTTTGTTGTTTATGCTGTGTACACAGAGTAACAGCCGTTTAGGTGATAACACCCTGCTATCTGAATAAAAGGCTCTTTGACTTTAACACCTGGCAGAAAAAGCAAGACTGAATAGTGTTCTCAGTTAAAAGTGGTGGATGTACAGAAACACTCACTAGCATTAATTGCAGAAGGTCAGAATATAAAACTTGTTATAAAAGATGTTGTCAAATATAGCAGTGCTCAGAAATCCAAATCACAATTTAGCATTTTTCCACTACAATACAGCCTATAAACTAAATTTCGAATTGAAACTGTACCATATAAAAAAGCTTAAGCAGGGTACAGTGATTCTGACCTTTGGGCTTTATATTGTCAGAAAGTACACTGTGTACTTTAACTGCTAGAGTAACAAACACAATTAACTTTTTTTTACAATAGTAGGTTAGTTTTAAAAATGTTACAGTTATAAAATATTGTCAGTGACAAATAAAGTGTGTTGTGCTTCTGCCTCATTTCTCTTGCGTCCAGGGATTGAATCCTAGTGAATAGTGGTTGTGTGTGTATAGTCTGTATGTTTTCATAGTGTCTGTGACCATTTTTCTTCTGAATACTCTCATATTTCTACCATATGCCCAGAGATGTGTAGGTTATTTGGGGGTTCCAAATTGCAAGAGGCATGTGTGAGTGGGTCCTGCAATGGACTGCTGGTCTTTTCTAGGATATTTTCTGCCTTGCACCCAGTATTTTCAGAATACGCTTTGTGTCTACATTTATCAAGCATCTCAGAGTTACTCCTAGGAATTAGACTAAACATCTCACTAGGTAAAACATGGAAGTAGTTATCAAGAATCCTACACCCTTTCCCAGCAAGGAGTAGGAGTTCACATTTGAGACTGAATGACATCAAGATTGTACGCCACTCTGAGCTGCAAAATGGCACTCATGAAGGCATTTTGTAGTTTCCTTGGAAATTATTATAGTGCATTGTAGTTTTCTGATACTAACACCAAGGATTCACCACAAATAATAATAGTATTAAAAATAATAATAATAATAATAATCAAAGTAGTATGAGAAGAAGAAGATGAAGAAGAAGAAGGAAAATATAATAAAGTAGGATATTACACTAAGCCACACATAATTGTTGCCACTTTGCAACAATTTGCATATTACCTCACGTGTTATACATGCATTCAAAGTTTAGTGCAAAAATGTAAGTAATGGTTGATTGCAACATATTCAAATCATCAATATTGCTAAAGTGCATTTTCCCTGTGGCCAAAAAGTGTAACACTATTTTCATTTCAATTTCATTTTCATGGTTTCTCAAGCATTTAACATAAAAGATCCATCCATTTTCCAACCTGCTGAATCCGAACACAGGGTCACGGGGGTCTGCTGGAGCCAATCCCAGGGCACAAGGCAGGAACCAATCCTGGGCAGGGTGCCAATCCACAGCAGGACACACACAAACACACCAGGGCCAATTTAGAATCGCCAATCCACCTAACCGGCATGTCTTTGGACTGTGGGAGGAAACCCACGCAGACACGGGGAAAACATGCAAACTCCACACAGGGAGGACCTGGGAAGTGAACCCGGGGCTCCTAACTGCGAGGCAGCAGCGCTACCACTGCACCACCGTGCCGCCCCAACATAAAAGATTTGTTACAAATATTATTCCATTTCTGACAAATCAATATCTATTTTTGAGTTAAATCACTATCGTTTTTGAGTTCATTGTTATCTAGTCTTTCCAAAACATTCTGCTTTTCCTGGAATGTGAGTGCTGATCTCTGCCTGAATTCCATCTTCTGGCAGCTTACTTGTACTGCTAAGATTAGGACCAAATTTGCAACACTTTGAGATTTTTGAGCCAGTTAGGATTGTTTTCCTATCCTGAGATGCATAATAAATACAGACAATGGTTTCTCTGATACTAAACTGGATTAAGTGGGGTTTAGAATGTGATATTAATGAAACCAAATAAATGAACTTTATTTGTATATATTTGTTGTTTTTCCTTTTTGGCTGTAATGTCATGGATTTTCTAGGGATACTCCAAGTTTCACTGATATCCCAAAAAAGTGCAGGAAAATATGTGGAAGTGTCAATGAATGTGCCTTACAAAGTAACATGTCAAATGTCTTAGAAGCTGCACTGCATTAATTCATGTATTACTGCAAATTTGGCTGACACCATTATCCAAGGAAACAATATCAGAATAATTGTTTACCTGCATATGTTTACAACTGGAGTACAGGCAGATAAGTGACTTGCTCTGTGTCACACATGAGATAGGTAGTGAAACAATAAAATTGTGCCTTAAAGTGCAATGCCTTAGCCAATTCACCCCACTGCCAACATGTGTCATCCAAGGCTGCATCATCCATTTTACTCTTATATTTTTATATAGGCAGGTATTGGCAGGCTCAGAAAATGGACACTCAAAGCAGCACTTCATGGTTTAGATGTCAAACATTGATCTACAGTATGAAGATTTATAACTGTTAAGTAATTATGAAACTAGTCACTCATCTAATTTTGTAAAAATATCTAGGTAGCTATGTAGGGTCACCTAGGATCACACTGTGCATACTCAGAGATGACAACACAGGAGGTACATCTCAGAATAAATATAGACAAGTGCCCAAGTTCCAGTCACTTTGCACTTGAGAATGTATAAATCCTATGTATCAAATACTTCATTTGGGGCTGGAATTGTGAACATGTTTGAAAAAGTCATATTAAAACAGCATAACAAAAACTACAAAAAAGAGATATTTTAGAAAAGGAAACTAATATTAATAACACCTGGATAAAAGAAAAATAACAATATATTGCAATGGTACCCTAAAGCAGTGGTTCTCAAAATTTTTGGTATTGGGACCCAGTTTTAGCTATTTTTGTTCAGTAATGATTTTTATTTAGCAGTAATTTTAGTGTATATTAGCCAATTTCGACCGAATGGCACATATTAACAAATAACAGTAAATACATATTCATCATTTAAATACTTTGAGAATAACAGAGGAATTTTGCATGGTATTCATCCAAAAACAACTTGATACATGGGTGCTTAATGCTGAATCAAATTTAGTGCCCTTTTGTCTTTTTAATAGGTAACCAGGGTTTGTCTGATTTTCACAAGTATTTTGAAATCGGGGCAAGTGAAAAGAATACAGAGAAGAATATGTTTAAGCTTGCTCATAGCTGACTCATCTTGAATCTCGATGCACATATCTGTTACGCAAGGCAAGACAAGCTGTTCTGCCATTGTGTGCGTTTTCTTATATTTTGCAAGTTGATGTGCAATGAGATGACACTCGGAGTGCCTGCTGATTTGTTGTACCAATACGCTGGATTTTTTTTTTTTTGTGAAGACTGAAGATTTTCACTTTTTCATTTAAAAAAAAAGTGTCATAGCAAGGCTATTACTAAGGCAGAATTGTTTCATCTTACTAATATTGTAAGAATCTGATCTATTCCATCTTTGTGCAATGTTGAAACATTGATACATGCATTTGTTTTTAGTAGATTTGAATATGGAAATGCCTTTTTCTCCATTCTTACTAGTTGTGCCATTAGAAGTCTTCAGCTCGTTCAGAATTCTACAGCTAGAATCTTAACAAAAAAACAAAAACATTTGTGAACATAATACCCTTTCTAGCTTCCCTTCACTGGTTACCAGTACAAGAAAAGGCTGATTTTAAAGATCTTAATTTAACATACAAGGCTTTGCATGGACAAGTACCTCCTTACTTAGCTGAGCTAATTGCACTGTAAACTCCAGGATGTCCTCTTCGCTCTATTAATGCTGTTTTTTTTGGTCATTCCCTCAATTAAGAAAACATTTGTGATCATAATACCCATTCTAGCTTCCCTTCACTGGTTACCAGTACAAGAAAAGGCTAATTTTAAAGATCTTCATTTAACATGCAAGGCCTTGCATGGACTTGCACCTCCTTACTTAGCTGAGCTAATTGCACTGTACATTCCGGGACATTCTCTTCGCTCTATTAATGCTGGTCTTTTGGTCATTGCCTCAGTTAAGAAAAACTCAGTTGTTCAAAGAGCATCTGCCTATCATGCACCTTATCTTTGGAATGGCTTGCCATTATGTGTAAGACCAACACACTCAATTGAGACTTTTAAATCAAGACTTAAAACCTACCTTTACTCCCTTCATTACAATGTGCCTTAGATTTCATTCAGGTCTATCATCCTTGGAATGTTACTTATTATATTATTCCTTTGTTGACATACCTTAACTTTTTATTTTATTCCAATCTTATTAGTTATTATTCCTTTAACATTGATGTTGTTTTATTTTAATTTTTGTTTTATTTGCTTATTTTATATCATGATTCATGCATTCTTCTAAATTGTACAGTGTATTGCGACCATGCTGCATGGTGATTTTGCACTTTAAATAAAGTTGATTGATTGATTGAAAGATTTGCTTCTGTAAGTAGCTTGCTTTGTTTCCAAATTACTTTATTGTTTAGAAGACTTTGTTCTTTCATTTGGTAGTACCATGCTGCAGATAATGCACAAAGGCCATAGTTCGCCATATTTCACAGTAAAAGTTATTGTTCTTTTAACATTCCTGTTTAGTTTATGTTTTTTAGATGAATTTTGTGAGGTTGATATGAAATTGGAAGAGTTCAGAGTAGATGATGCTACAGGTCATCTGAGGAACTTGTTTGTTGACTTTCTTAATCTTCTATGCTAATAAAAGGCAAAGCCCTCACTTACTGACTGACTGACTCACTCACTCACTCACACACTCATCACTAATTCTCCAACTTCCCGTGTAGGTGGAAGGCTGAAATTTGGCAGGCTCATTCCTTACAGCTTACTTACAAAAGTTGGGCAGGTTTCAATTCAAAATTCTACGCGTAATAGTCATAACTGGAAGCTATTTTTCTCCATATACTGTAATGGAGTTGAGCTCGATGGCCGTGGGGGGCGGAGTTTCGTGTGACATCATCACGCCTCCCACGTAATCACGTGAACTGACTGTCAACGCAGTACATAGAAAACAAGGAAGAGCTCCAAAAAGCAGTGAAGAAAACATGCATTATACAATTGAGAAGGCAGCGAAACAATAAGAAGCGAGCGAGTGACATATACTACCATATTCAAGAGTGCAGCTACTTCGGAAACAAAGCACAGTGTAAACCTAAAGTTTAAATTAAGTTCATAGACAGGCTGCCGCTGGCGTTTCTCATGCCCACGGGTAATGCGGGATACAAGTTTAATGTGAGGACGCAGGATATAAACGAGAGTTTTGATCACTTTGTAACTAAGTTAAAATTGCAGGTGAAGGGCTGTACTTATGCAAATTCCGAGAGACTGTGTTAGTGGGCGATTGACAGTTAAGGCGGGTGGGGGAGTCACGTCATCATCTCCCCTCCCATTCACCTCATTTTGCTCTGAGCTGCGCTCCGCAGCTAACGCAGTCTTGCGGAACCAACTTTGTGACGCTGCCACCAAATACTCACAGAAAAATCCATAAGGTAATTTGCTAGTATATATATATATATATATATATGAATGACCTCCAAAGAGCGCAGAGACTTTTGATCACGTGAACGTGTCTACAAAAAGTGGTGTCTCCTGACCTGCAAAACTCGAGCAGCCATACACCCCGATCTACATACTGTCAAATAAACGAAACACACGCCGTGGTGCAACACAAGAGGCTTCGGCTCTAGCGCTGACGTCCGAGGTTCGATTCCCAAGACGGGTGCAGTCAGTGTGTACGCCTAATGAGCCCAGAATTAGGGCGAAACACGTGCCGCGTATTGTTTGCATTATTTGACAGTGAAACTATTTCAGTATATTCAATATATATATAAATCAGCGCTTCCCGATTCATTTTACCCTCGCACCCCCTTGGTTTGAGAAGAAGTATGAAAAATATGAGGTTAACGCAGAAAAAAAGATCACCAATTGAAGCTTTATGAATAATGGATACTTTATTCCCCATCAATAATTATTTTGGTAAAGCCATACTCAGTGTGATCCTCCTTCCATGTTCTAATTTTTTCGTGACTAGCCATGATTACATGAATGGTAAAAAAGTAACAGTGAAGCGCCGGTGACATATCCAGGCAGGCAGCCGACACCTCAATAGCTCAAATTTGGATATAAGTAGGTTCTATTTAGTCGACAGAAATATCTTTGGTAGGAATGTAAGTTGAATTTACTCTTTAAATTTCTATGGTGAAGAAAAATTTATGCAATGCTGACTAATTTTACCTTTCATTCCTACCTAACATATTTCTGTCGACTAAATAAAAATTACTTATATTTAAAATTTAAATAGAACTTGAACAGATACGATACTTCATAATACTCACGCAGCACTACAGTAAGTTCACGTAAGAGCAGGAATCATCCGTTTTAACAAGCAGCATATTGCACTGATACGTAATAGCCTGCCCATTTAATTTTTTAGGAATGGATAGATAAATTAAGATTTTGTATATAGATATATATATATAGAGAGATGTATATATAGAGAGATGTACATATAGAGAGATGTATATATAGAGATATATATATAGAGATATATATATAGATATATATATATATATATATAGATAACAGTGACAAAACAATTGCATTCATTACATTGACAATCATGTTACGTTATTTAAAATGTTTCCTTTTCTTTTCATTACTTCTTTAACACACTACTTCTCCGCTACAAAGCGAGGGTATTTAGCTATATATATATATATATATATATATATATATATATATATATATATCATATAATGTATCTGTGTGTGTGTGTGTATTTATGTAAGTGTATATATATATGTGTGTGTGTATATATATGTACAGTATATTTATCTGTATGTATGTATATATGTATATGTGTGTGTATATATATTTATATATATGTAGATGTGTATATGTATATATCTATAGATATGTGTATGTGTTGATATGTGTATATATAGATATGTTTATATGTATATATGTCTATGTATAAATGTTTATATGTGTGTGTGTGTATATATATATATATATGACAGCAACACTCATATCAATGACAAAACAATTACATTAACAATCATGTTACGTTATTTTTAAAATTTTTCCTTTTCTTTTTCATAACTTCTTTAACACACTACTTCCCCACTGCGAAGCACGGGTATTCTGCTAGCGAAGCATATAGTATATAACAGGTTGTCATCTGCTCATAATTATACTTATGTCATTCATCAGAACATTAGAAAAAAATTAATTGAGAATAGGTCATTCAGCCCAAAAAAGCGCACTAGTCCAATCCACTTAATTCTTCCAAGTCTTGTTTTGAAGGTCCTTAAAGACCTACTGTTTACCACACCATGTGGTAACTGTATGTATGAGGAAAATGTCAATGTTTGAACAAAATTAACCCTTAACTATTTTCCAACTATGTCCACAAGTTCTTCTTCAACTCATTTAAAAGTAACAGCCTCAATACACTGTACTAACACCTTTTAAAATTTTAAACACTCCAATCATGTCACCCTTTAATCTCCTTTTTCTTAAAATGAAAAGCCTCAGCTCTTTTAATCTTTTTTCATAACTCATCCCCTGATACCCTGGAATCAGCCTATTCACTCTTCTCTGGACTTTTTTTAACATTACTATGATCTTTTTGTAGCCTGGAAACAAAAACAGTACTCCAGATTAGGCCTTAAAAGTGTGTTATAAAGCTTAAGCAATACCTCCTTGGACTTTTACTCTACCCATCACACTATATAACCTACTATTCTGTTAGCCGTCTTAATGTCTTCAGAACACATTCTGCCAGTTTACAGTAATGAGTCCACTACAACTCCTAAATCCTTCCCATAAAGTGTACATTAAATCAAGGTGTACTTTCAGTCATTTCAATTCCTCAGTATGCAGGAGTAAAATATCACTTCAACTGGGTTCAGCACTAAAATTTGATTTCAGTAGCCTTGTAAAACATTAGACCTATGGCTGACTTTAAATAAATAAAAAAGCAAAGATTATGTGAGTGATACTCCTTCATGCGTGTAGAATTAGACTAGAAATTGATCAGGATTTCTTAGCTGTCTTACTTAACTAATGTCTTTGGTTTTCAATATTGTAAGTTGTTGCTGTCTTCATGCTCTTACTATGTCTTCATGCACATTAGAATAATTGCTTATTCTACAGTTGCTTGGTGCCATGTGGATATGTCAAATAGTAGGCCCCAAAATGGACTAACTTCTTGCCAAAGCTGCAGATATAGGCTCCAACTCCCCACGGCAATAAAAAGCATTAATATATAGTATGCTGTAGCCATACTATCAGTGTTAGTTTCTATGCTTCAATGATTCAATGAACTACAGTCACATGACTTCAAGAGTAAGGACACAAAACAGGAATCCTGTCCAAAGTTTGTGCATGTGCCTATTCTGACTAGAGGGCAAAAAAAAAAAAAAAAAAATGAGAATGACTGCAAGAAAAGATGTAGAAAAAACAATATAAATGAAGCAAGGACATGAACAGAAATTGCAAGCCAAATTAAGGACAAAAAGGATTGTAGAGTTCAAAATCAGTAAGAAATCAAACACTAATTAATAAAATTAAAGCACAAGAAATATTTTTGGAATCTGAGTAGTCGGATAAGGTTGTGAATCTAGAATGACAACTTTTACTCGGATAAGTAATGACTGACAGGATCACGACCTCTGAAGCCACACCCCTTACTTGGCAAAATTTGTCAATAGGTGCAGCTGAACAAAAAACAAAATGGCAGTGTAAAAAACAGCCCAAATTAAAAATGAACTTTAAAATGAAGTATTGAATCAAAAAACAAACAATTTTATCAGACTCCTTGCAGTTGAAATGAAATGAAAATTAGAGCCAGAAAATAAAATGTCAATAATTAACAAACATTCCAAGAATCCTGATATAGCCAATGTACAATTTAGGAGTATATGTTTTTTCTTTTGCTTAGTATGTCATCATTTTTAATCTTGTGTTCTGCCTCTTGGATTTTTGCCTTTTTGACAGATGTTTTGAATACCTTTTCCTACTTTTTACATTTACTTGTCTGACCTTGGTTTTACAATCTTTACAGTCCTTAATAAAATATGTGTTCTTTTACCTTCATGATATGGTTCTTCTATGGTCAGTTTTACCTGATCTGTACCCAGGCATTGTCTTATTAGCCTTACATACTATGAAGGTGTCCCATTTGCTCTTTATCTCCACTGCTCAGCTTCTTCGTCACTCTTGGTGGGATGTGCTGAATGAGCAACTTCCCCTGTACAAATAGTTTGGTTTGCTCAGCCTGAAAAAAACAAAGACTTTTAAGCATCTGACTAATAAGAGGCAAACACGCTATTAAATTAATTGACATTTTATTTGAAAGATATTGCCCTGCAGATTATTTTCTATGACCAGGAAACTGTTTCAGGATTAATTCCAGGGTTGCATGTTGGTACTTTTATGTATAGTAGAATTATGAACCAATATAGTAATGGTATGAGTGAAAAGAACATTAAAAAGAGATAAATCAATCACATAAGAGGTGGTAAAGCCATGATTTGTGTGTAGTGAGACTACACAGTACATGAAAATTTCCTAGATGTTGGAATGTTTTAATAACTGATTATATACTCCAGGCAATGCAAAGTTATGATTCCAATACTCAAAAGAGAAATGGACAGAAAAACTGGCAGAATCAAGCACATAAAATCCTAGAAATGAGAGATACTTACTTTATTGTAACACTCATCAAGAATAAACTGCACAAAGAAACAACCGTCATGTAAAATGCTGCAGAATGCCCATACTGTAAATGAGGATATAATGTAGACTGCTTGCTCCAAAGTACAGTATCTGGGAATTTTGATTGGTTTATTTTCACCAAGAAAGCCTTGAAGTGAAGAGTATATTTTGCTTGCTTCTCCTCTCAACTTTTCTTAGTTGAAACCAACTTTAACACAACTTTGATTACTATTTCATAAGTAGAATTCTGCTCTGGAATTAGGAGCAGCGGTTTTCAATATAAGTTAAAAATCCTAAGCAAAATGGATCATGTCCTTTGAGCAGTTTAAATGCATTTGCAAATTCAACACCCTTACATAAAGAAGCAGAACAAGATTTAAAGTAGGGCAGACTTCGAGAAACTCAATCTAGTACAATACAATTTTAGGATGGTTGTATTTTCTGTTTAGAGCATTTCTGGGAAGTAAGATGTAGTAATCCATCATACATTTTTATTATTACTATTTCAGATTACTATTTCATCACTAGAAGAAAAAAAATAAAAATTTTGTCTCCGGGGCTGTACACTTTAAAAAAATGTTCACAGGAATTAACTGTAACTTTTCACAATAAAATACTGTGTTGAAAAATGTAAGCCATCTTCTGTCATAAGATAGGGAATTACTGTAAAATTGTATTTGGACTAGTCTGTGTTGCATTGTGGGACATTTTCATTCGCACATTTCCATAGGATTTCAATGGTATGTGTGGTGAAATAAAGTGAAAAGTGACATCCTGGATACGGGGGCACTGATAGAAACTTGTTTGATATCATACAAATATTACAGAGTTTTCATTCACACGGAGAACCATGGACACAAGGAATAAGAGACCAAGTAATGAGGTGTAGAGAAGGTTGACTTTAAGGACTTTCAAAACTTAACTTGATGTAGACTTTGGCGAAAATGGGTGAATACAGTATAAAAAATGTAAAAGTACATTGCATTAACTGTGTATTTTCACAGTCAAAAAATTGTATTACAATATATGGTAAAAAAGGTGATTTTTAAATAAATAAACATTTGTCAATATCAATTATTTGCTTCAATGTGCAGAACTATTTTATGAATAATTGTTGTATTGCTGAAAGTCACAATGGCACAGAAAACTAAATTTCCATAAAGTTAGTGTATTTGTATAAGGAATGCCCCCTTTGCAGCAACACTATAAATTGTTCATGATGACTCCTGCACCTTTCCACTGTTTGAAATAAAAACTTAAGTGATGGCTAGCAAACTAATTTTTCTTTGTGTTTATGAAAGCTGATTTATGGAATTTTTTTGATAAGCTGGTGAACCAGTAAGCGCACCCTACTTCACAAATGCTACCTTCCCTTTTCCAACAGACAGCATACAATAATTCTATGAAGCATTGATATTATATCTTTGAATTAAAATGATGGTCTGTGTGTCTGACGGTTAAATGATTGTTAGGTAAATTGCTAGTCATTCAACTGTTAGATTTTTTCACAGTATCTTTTAACTAAAATTGTTTCAGTAAATTTCCAATAAATTACTGGTTGCTGAATTGCAGTACGATTACAGTTAACATGTGAAAATTCAGGAAAGTATGGTCATTTTCAACAGTATACTGCTGCATCACATTAATTTTGTGGCCTAACTTACTATGAAGTCCCTGTATAGTATTGAATTTTTGCTTTAATATACAGTATATGATCCAGTAAAATGTTGTGAAAATAGTGCAGTTAGTGGCCAGTAATGCACTGTAAACTCACAGTCAACTTTTTGACAGTGTAGTACTGTGACAACCTTACTATCCCATAAACAAGAACAGAGGACACTGTATGTTTCTTTCTGTAACTTCTTTCATATTTGTTGTTGATCACTAAAAGGAATAATCTAGATATCATCGGCTGGTGCCTTTTTAGTATAATTACTGATTTTTTTCTTGTTGACACTTGCATGTGGCTGGCAGTTTTGAGAGGAAAAGAGCAGGTAGATTGGCCTAGTTCATGACTTGATCAAAATGTACTTAAAATTAATATTATTGTACTGAATCAAATGAGTCTGGAGATGATGGATATATTTTTTTAAATATAGGACTAGTACAGCAGTTGTTATGACTTATATACTTTTTTTCTGTATCTTTCTTGCTTCTTTTGGAAGATTTTGTTAGGTAGATAACTCAGTTCCACCCATCCATCCATTTTCCCACCCACTGAATCTGAACACAGGGTCACGGGGGTCTGCTGGAGCCAATCCCAGCCAACACAGGGCACAAGGCAGGAACCAATCCTGGGCAGGGTGCCAACCCACCACAGGACACACACAAACACACCAGGGCCAATTTTAGAATCACCAATCCACCTACCCGTCATGTCTTTGGACTGTGGGAGGAAACCGGAGCACCCAGAGGAAACTCACGCAGACACGGGGAGAACATGCAAACTCCACGCATGGAGGACCCAGGAAGCGAACCCAGGTCTCCTAACTACAAGGCAGCAGCGCTACCACTGCACCACCATGCCACCCTCTCAGTTCCCTTACTTAGAAAATAATTTGAATACCACTTGAAAATATTAAAAATATTTTCTGTTTTGTTACGGTATTTTAGATGCTGCAATTTAGCAAACTGTTTTGTTCATAGATGCTATATCTTTGTTCCCCAAAGATGACAGGGAGTGTGAGGTGTCATCAATGCAATGCTTTAAAAGTTTGGTAGTGTGCAGTTACCAGTCATCCAAGACTGCAGATATTTTAAATAAAATAAAATATTTCAAGTAAAACCTTGATTTCAACTTTGATTTCCAGTTAGTGATTCCACTAAGAAACATTTCTATAACGGACATCCAAGTTTAATCTTATTTTTGGCTTGGTTTAACATCTTTCCATTGGCTGCTACTACTTAAATGTATCTCCCTTCAAAATGCCAGAACAGCAGTAGAACAGCTAGTGCCTCGGCCTTACAGACACAGTTTAAAAACTGGCCTGGCAATTGACTGTGCGAAGCTTGCACTTTATCCACACATTAGTATTATTCTTCAGGGTTTTCTTCCATATCTTAACAACACTCGATTAAGGTTAGCATAATTAATGGCCCAGAACAGTTATGTGTGTGTAAGTGCAGATGTGTGCTGTGAGACAGACTGGCACCCCATCAAAAGCTGATTCTCCTTGCACCTCCTGTTTACAAAGCCTCCAGCTTGCCAATTCTGCTTTGGAATAAGTAGGTCCAGAAAATGGAAAATGTGGAACCTTCTCAGCTCTGGACCATAAAGCCTTGCAGTGGCTGTTGAAGTTGGCTTAGAATCTTCTTCGTCTTCTTCTTCTTTCGGCTGCTCCCATTAGGGGTTGCCACAGCGGATCATATTTTTTCATATCTTACTGTCCCAGAGCAACTTACAAATTTAAGTAGTGTAAGATATGGCTGGCCATGTACCCCGGCCAAAACCCCCAAGCCGCCAGGTGGAGCCCTCCTTGCAGCATGGAGGTCCCCAGAAGAACAGCAGGGCATCATGGACAATGGAGTTTTTATGCACCGCCCTGCTGGATGCAATGGGGGCCACGAGAGGGAGCTGCAGGGAGGACCGAAGAGTTCTTCGTGCCCTATGACCGGGAAGTTCGTCATAGGAAGAGGACGGGTTTCCGGGGTGAGAAAAAGTATTGTTTACCCTGACCCGGAAGGAATAAGGACTTGTGGACTGTTGGATTGGGAACACTTCCGGGTCGGGGGATATCAAAGGACTGTGGGAGCTCCCAGACGGCGAGCTGAGTTGGGAGGCAGGGTGGCTAAGCGTCTGGGAGATTGGAGGATTTGGTTATTTGAGTATTGTTTGTTTATTGGGAATTGTGGAGAGGAGCGTGCTTTGTGCACATTATTATAATAATAAATAATAACTGGACTTCTATCTGGTGTCTGACGTGGTGTCTGAGGGTACAAGGGTGCGAGCAATACCTTTAATCTGTCACAGTAGATACAAGAATGAAGGTGCAAGCATCAAAAGCAACAGAGAACAAGAAAAAAATGAGCACAAGAGAATTACAATAACTACATAATTACAGTTAGGTCCATAAATATTTGGACAGAGACAACTTTTTTCTACTTTTGGTTCTGTACATTACCACAATGAATTTTAAATGAAACAACTCAGATGCAGTTGAAGTGCAGACTTTCAGCTTTAATTCAGTGGGTTTGACAAAAAATATCATAAAAATGTGAGGCAACTAAAGTATTTTTTTAACACAATCCCTTTATTTCAGGGGCTCAAAAGTAATTGGACAAATTAAATAACTGGAAATAAAATGTTCATTTCTAATACTTGGTTGAAAACCCTTTGCTGGCAATGAAGCCTGAAGTTTTGAACTCATGGACATCACCAGATGCTGGGTTTCCTCCTTTTTAATGCTCTGCCAGGCCTTTACTGCAGCAGCTTTCAGTTGCTGTTTGTTTGTGGGCCTTTCTGTCCGAAGTTTAGTCTTCAACAAGTGAAATGCATGCTCAATTGGGTTAAGATCAGGTGACTGACTTGGCCATTCAAGAATTTTCCACTTCTTTGCTTTAATAAACTCCTGGGTTGCTTTGGCTGTATGTTTTGGGTCATTGTCCATCTGTATCATGAAATGCCGCCCAATCAATTTGACTGCATTTAGCTGGATTTGAGCAGACAGTATGTCTCTGAACACCTCAGAATTCATTTGGCTGCTTCTGTCCTGTGTCACATCATCAATAAACACAGTGCCACTGGCACTGGCAGCCATGAACGCCCAAGCCATCACACTGCCTCCACCGTGTTTTACAGATGATGTGGTATGCTTTGGATAATGAGCTGTTCCACGCCTTCTCCATACTTTTTTCTTGCCATCATTCTGGTAGAGGTTGATCTTGGTTTCATCTGTCCAAAGAATGTTTTTCCAGAACTGTGCTGGCTTTTTTAGATGTTCTTTAGCAAAGTCCCATCTAGCCTTTCTATTCTTGAGGCATATGAATGGCTTGCACCTTGCAGTGCACCCTCTGTATTTACTTTCATGTAGTCTTCTCTTTATGGTAGACTTGGATATGATACGCCTAACCCCTGGAGAGTGTTGTTCACTTGGATGGCTGTTGTGAAGGGGTTCCTCTTCACTATGGTAATGATTCTGCGATCATCCACCACTGTTGTCTTTCGTGAACATCCAGGTTATTTTGTGTTGCTGAGTTCACCAGTGCTTGCTTTCTTTCTCAGGATGTACCAAACTGTAGATGTTGCCACTCGTAATATTGTAGCAATTTCTCGGATGGGTTTTTTCTGTTTTTGCGCATAAGTATGGCTTCTTTCACCTGCATGGAGAGCTCCTTTGACCTCATGTTGTCTGTTCACAGCAAAATCTTTCACATGCAAGCACCACACCTCAAATCAGCTCCAGGCCTTTTATCTGCTTAATTGATAATGACATAACAACGAACTTGCCCACACCTGTCCATGAAATAGCCTTTGAGTCAATTGTCCAATTACTTTTGAGCCCCAGAATTGAAGGGATTGTGTTAAAAAAATGCTTTAGTTGCCTAGATTGTTTTATGCAATCTTTTTGTTCAACCCACTGAATTAAAGCTGAAAGTCTGCACTTCAACTGCATCTGAGTTGTTTCATTTAAAATTCATTGTGGTAATGTACAGAACCAAAATTAGAAAAAAGTTGTCTCTGATAGATTTACTCCCCCGGGTGGAATTGAAGAGTCGCATAGTGTGGGGGAGGAACGATCTCCTCAGTCTGTCAGTGGAGCAAGACAGTGACAAAAGTCTGTCACTGAAGCTACTTCTCTGCCTGGAGATGACACTGTTCAGTGGATGCAGTGGATTATTCATGATTGACAGGAGTTTGCTCTGCCACAGATGTTAAACTGTCCAACTTTACTCCTACAATACAGCCCACCTTCTTAACAAGTTTGTCCAGGCGTGAGGCGTCTCTCATCTTTATGCTGCCACCCCAGCACACCACCGCGTAGAAGAGGGCACTCGCCACAACCGTCTGGTAGAACATCTGCAGCATCTTACTGCAGATGTTGAAGGATGCCAACCTTCTCAGAAAGTATAGTCTGCTCTGACCTTTCTTACATAGAGCATCAGTATTGGCAGTCCAGTCCAATTTGTCATCCAGCTGCACTCCCAGATATTTATAGGTCTGCACCCTCTGCACACAGTCACCTCTGATGATCACAGGGTCCATGAGGGGCCTAGGCCTCCTAAAATCCACCACCAGCTCCTTGGTCTTGCTGGTGTTAAGGTGTAAGTGGTTTGAGTCGCACCATTTAACAAAGTCTTTGATTAACTTTCTGTACTCCTCCTCCTGCCCACACCTGATGCAGCCCACAATAGCAGTGTCATCAGCGAACTTTTGCACGTGGCAGGACTCCGAGTCATATTGGAAGTCTGATGTATATAGATTGAACAGGACCGGAGAAAGTACAGTCCCCTGCGGTGCCCCTGTATTGCTGAACACAATGTCAGACCTGCAGTTCCCAAGACGCACATGTTGAGGTCTGTCTGTAAGATAGTCCACAATCCATGCCACCAGGTGTGAGTCTACTCCCATCTCAGTCAGCTTGTCTCTAAGGAGCAGAGGTTGGATAGTGTTGAAGGTGCTAGAGAAGTCCAAAAACATAATTCTTACAGCACCACTGCCTCTGTCCAAGTGGGAGAGAGATCAGTGTAGCATATAGATGATGGCATCCTCCGCTCCCACCTTCTCCTGGTATGCGAACTGCAGAGGGTCGAGGGCGTGACGGACCTGTGGCCTCAGGTGGTGAAGCAGCAGCTCCATGGTCTTCATCAGATGTCCAAATATTTATGGACCTAACTGTATATCCGAAGCTTGAATACTACAAAAGTCAGTATCCTAAGCTCTTTGTAAGCAGTTACTCTGTTGGAGAAAAACAGTTCCAAAATATTTAATAAAAATGTGTTTTCAAAAGACTTCTAAACACAAGTAAATTGGGTGCTGTTTAGGTAGATAAAGGAAGATAATTCCACAGATTTGCAGCAAGCATAAAGAATGAAGTCTTAGGATGTCTGGCAAGAGGAGGGATGGTCAGCAGACAGACAGAGGCAGATTGGAAACTTCTTGAGGGCATGTAAGTAGAGACTGAGGACTGGAAATATTGAGGAGCAGAACCGTTCAGAGAACTGTAGGTCAAGACATTGAACTGGATCCTTGCAGTATCAGGAAGCCAATGGAGACAACGAAAGAGAGGAGGAGTACGAGTGAATATTATTGATATGCATTTGCCTTTTGTTCAGGAAATACATAACACTTGCAGCCTCAGAAAGGAAAACAGTTTTATTAAACATCTCAGTCATCCTCCACACTCACTTTCCTTTATCTTCTGTTCTGGTAGATGGTTAAGCACCATTGGCACACACACTGTTGTTGATGTGCTTATGTTTTTATTTTCTTTTTATTTTATACTGTCACTGCGGTGGGTTGGCACCCTGCCCAGGATTGGTTCCTGCCTTGTGCCCTGTGTTGGCTGCAATTGGCTCCAGCAGACCCCCGTGACCCTGTGTTCGGATTCAGCAGGTTGGAAGATGGATGGATGGATATATACTGTCATTCATCTGTGGAAGAAATGTTAAAAAAATGTTCACACGAACGTTAAGTTTGAATTTTATCTTGTATTATATTTCACTTTTTTAAATGCCTTTATCTATTGAATTGTGAACTAAACTGACACTTCTGTTAACAACAGCATTACACTGATCCATACATCCATTTTCTAACTTGCCTATCCAGTTCAACATTGTTATGATCCTATCATGTTTGCATTAGATACAAAACATACTGTAAGTTACCAGTTGAATGCTCATACTCATCCAGTTTAGAAATTTCAATTCAGTTTAGATTTTTGCATACAGTTTTTCATTGAGTACAGGCGCAAAGTCCTTATACATATTTACAACTATAACATAATAGCTTCAAATTACTATATAATGCATCCATTTGATATAAAAGTCCACAATTATGTTAAAAATGTAAAACTAAGGAAAAGAGAAACTCAGGTTTTGCCACTGCACTTCCAGGGCATTTTACAAGTTCCATCGCTGAAAAATGTTAAAGCATAAACTAAAGCAGATCACAAATGCTTCCAATGTATCAGTTTCCATATTAGTCTGGCAGTGCAGCAATATCATGAAAGAATACCAAGAACAGAAACAACACAGGACGATGAGTTACATACTGTGTAATAAAGATTGCAAAGGCTTTATTTTTAAACAAAAGTCTATCAAACATAATTACTGTAATTCAATAACTTTTCTATGACTTTTAGAAATGCAGAGCACCCAGAAAAAATCCCCTGCACAGACACAGGAATAACATACACATTACACACACAGGTATTATTAAAACCAGAAGTCAGTTTCATTACTTTAGAGTTGTGATGCAGAAATGCTGACCATCATAACACTACACTGCTTCCTTATGTTGATACAATCCTGAATTAAAAATGACAATAATCTGCCAGTTACCCTGTGCAGGGCTGCACCTGAAACCACCCCTGTGACAATGAAAAGGACAAAAAGAAACAGAAAAATGTAATATTCTTCGAGCTTATGATAAATATTTATGCAATGCATGGTAATACATCTGAAAGGCTTCATTGGAATTGTTCAGAAGATTGCCATTGGAAAATGTCTACTTAACAGTATTGCATCCATGACATGCTGACATATTTTGTTGGTCCTTTCTATTTTGTGAAATCTGTGCTTTCTAAAGTTTTGAACATATAACCCTGATTAGGATAGAACAGGTTTCAAAAAAGGATAGATGGATGAATGATTCCAATTACAAAGGATGAAACAAAGAAACTGGATCAGATTGTCTTGTAAACCACACAGAAGCTTTTATAATTCATGTGAGGAGAAAAAAACAGCTTGTTTTAAATCAGAAAGGTAGCAAAAACATGGGAGAGCAGGTGCCATTCGTTAATAACCAAAATAACTGTGTTTTTGTGAAATGCAGATGTTAAATGGTACTAGTCTTAAGTTTCCGGACAGCAGATTTGTTTCACTGCCCAAGGACTGTGTTTCTAAGATTACTGTTTGAACAATCCAATGAACCATCAGACTGGTAAGACAAAGCATGTAAATTTTAACAATGCAACAGTGCAATATCATTTTTCAATAATTTCAGGTTATTCCTTTGTCCGTAAACTTGTTTAATTTCCAGTAAAAAAAACTACTGAGATTCTTTACTGAAGGACTTTTTTTAGAACAGAGAGGAAGATCGGTTCTCTTGTATATATTTCTCTAATATTACACTTTATTGTATATATGTTTATCTTTTTGTTAATGGTTGTCAGTGTTTTGATTATTTGATGTATATTCATTTCTTTCGTTTCTCATGTCCATAACTGACTTATTACTTTGCTTTATTTTTGAATTACTTCTTGCCTTAGAACTTTTTATTTGACTATGAAGGAGCTTTAGTGTTGGTGGCTAAGAAAAATCAAACTTATAGACACTGTCAATTAAAAGTGGTGGTCTCACGTAACACTCCTGTTGTAAAAACTAAGGAAGTAGTTGTTACCCAGAATTCCAGACATTATTGCTGCCTTTATGGAAGTACAGCTGTATGCATTCTTGTTCGCCAGAAACTCTGATGTACACGTTCACAGCATGGGTCTTAATTTATTCACAATGTTTGAAGATTTTCAGCATACTTTTCCAAAAATATATAGCATTGAGGATTACTTTTATAATTAGCATTCAAAAGTAAAAATGGACTGCAGCTGTGGGCCTTTACAACCAAGTCCTAAATTATTTATATACAGTATTCAAAATGCATTTACTGTATTTCCCGCAAATAAAGAATGAGTAAATAAAAAACGGTCACCATAGGAATACAATTGTTGCTCAGAAGAGTCTAAGCTTTGGAATGAAAATGAAATAACAGTTAATATAATAAATATGCATGCAGAGTGCAGTACAGTATGCTATATGCTTTGTATTTTTTAAATACCTCTTTCATAAGATAAGTGTTCATTCTAGTTTGGCAGGTTTATTTTATTTTATAATTGTATGTATTTCCTGCTAAGTACTTATATATTATGGAATTATTGAGCACATTTTTATGGTGTGATCATTAAAAAGCAGATGGTACTCATTGTTTTGTCTGAAGTTATAAACCAGATGATATACAATATGTGCCCAAATTGTATGTTTTGATTTTTAAATGCAAATAATTTTCTTTTTCTTAAATAATGGCTATTTGTAAATCATAAATATTGATGCTTACTGCACAGAAGAGTAATGGCCTTGGGTTGTTATTTCCTGTAATTTTTGTTTTATTTCCAACACAGCTCAGATTATTTGGTTTGTAATCAAACAATAACCAAACAAATGCCATTGGGCATACAGTATATGAAGATACACTATCTGTGGTAAAATATTGAGTCATGCAGTAAATCCATGAAGCTCCTGTATTCTATAAAAATGCTTTTATCAGAGCAGATATGCATTTCCATCCATCCATTCATTATCCAACCCGCCATATCCTAACTACAGGGTCACGATGGTCTGCTGGAGCCAATCCCTGCCAGCGCAGGGCACAAGGCAGCAAATAAACCCTCGGCAGGGTGCCAGCCCACCGCAAGATATGCATTTAATGCCAGAATATATTATGGCAGTAGAAATGTGTTCCAGGGTGTGTGTGCATATTCGATATAATGAAAGCATAACTGTATCTGAAAAGTGACCCTGATGTGCACAGTTGTTGCAATCCAGTAATAGCCATAACAATGGTACACATGTTCATATTTCAAAAGCTGGAATCTGGTGAGAAAAACATTTCACTAATATTGTTGATTCATAGTGCTTGGATCACAGTTTCAGTTCGATTCAGGGATGTCTCACATCAATGCGTGTCAGTTTCTTTAGCTGGACGTTTGAAATTCCCCTGAGGGTGATCGGTTTTGTTAGTGTGAATGCTGCAGTGGACATATATTTTGTTGTGTATGATTTCCTGCTTGGTGCCTACTTAGACCAAAGTGTATTTGCCCCTTTTATTTCTAATCTCAACAGAATAATGAGAAATAAAAATAGGCTGAAGTCATGTGAGTCACTATTAGATTCTTTATTTAATTCTGGGTTTAGGTGTCAATTTTAAATAGTTTTTCAAACATAGTGAGATTCCAAAATACCTAAATATCCCTGCTCAGTACTAAGGATGCACTTGCATGAGCTTTTCATTACATACATTTGAAATTTCAACTATTCATGGTTATAATACAAGTTAGAAGTATTTCAGGATTTGGTCAGAAGATCACTATGATTTCCTTATTAAAGGAATAAAAAGGAATGAAAAGGCAACCTATACTGATAGAAAAAGAAATGCAAATGTTATGTTTAGAGACATATAGCATGTTCAGCATGTGCTCTGTCACACCCTATATAATTCTTCTCCTCAGAGATGGCAGTAACCCTCAGTATTCTGACCCCTGGGAATTCCCAACAAGCTATGGTAAAAAGGGACATATTTTGATAGCTGACAGCCCATTTCTCCTCATACAAATTAAATTTGTTCCTATCAAATATCCTAGCTCATTTATTTACCTTGAATATGTAACATTCAATACACTTCATGACCTTAACTGTATTAATCTTGAATTTAATGAGGTTTTTGTTAAACATGTTTAAAATGTATGTTGCATTACAGGAAAAGCTTTGCAGTTGGATGTGCAAGCTTATTACACAATATAATGTCACCTCACCAAACCCCTGAAGTGTAAATGAAGTGGGATTTGAATTAACTTTCTTGGAGATTTTAACAACAAAACATCAAAATAAATAACCATCCATCCAATTTTGGAATAAAGATTCCTAGAGGCATCACACAGAAGTACCAACCACTAAGGCCCTGTGTCATCTGAGAAATAATTCCTTCTCTTCAATTAAAAGTCTCAGCTACCTTAAGACCCTGGAGACACAATTGCTGCATAGGCCTGCCTGCCATGTTACAGTATTTGAAAGAGGTTCAGCTATAAAGCTGCATGGTTTCATATTACATTTAATATGCAATTTAAAATAGAAGAAGAAGACATAAATGGAGTTTATTTTTAGAAGTGAGGCTAGAAATCCCATCCTTATTCAAACGTAGTAATACAGTACATTGAGCAATCCACCAGCAAATGCTTTCTCAGCAGTTTCTCTATTGTATTTTGGTTTCTTACTTTAGGAAACATTCTGGGAGTTTCACATGGAAATGCAAATACAGGCTGCACATAAGTAGGCTTATTTTTGTGTGACCACATCACATACATTTATAGAAACACATTTGATTGTCTTTGACAATTTCATTTTTACAACTTTTAGCAATGTTTCACACAAATTAATATTTAAAAAAATGTTTTGACTCCAATTTATGCAATTTTCTTCTAATGCATTTTGATTTTAAAGCTTTTATTTGCATATGTTATCTTACCAAGTCAAACTGGCTTTTTAACATAACATCGATAATACCACCATCGTAAGATTTTAATTTAACAATAGATTACAAGGTAGCAGCAAACCCCCTTCCTATCAGTCTCTTTTTCTTCATTCTGGGCTGCTATTTCAGCTGTTCCTCAAGTGAGTTCTTCTCTCTCCTATTCATTTTGCATTGTCCATCTATGCATTATTTCTGGATCTCCATTATTCTCTGCCCTGCCTGAGATTTTTGTAGCATTGTTTGAATCTATCCAAGTACAATGGTCTCAGTCACTTTTAATCTTACGTGTCTGATAATTATGTCTGATATCACGTTGGCAGTAGTATACTTATTGAATGAGTGTTATTTTTTAAGATTGCAGATGGTGATATCCATTATTGTTATGCTAGGCAGGAAAATACTTCTCCATTGTCAAAAATGAACTTGACTGACACCATCAAAACTCCCTTCGTTTACAGATGCTGAAAGCCATTTTCAGCCTTGGCAAATTTAATTGCAGGATGTTCCCAGTGAAGGTAAAGGGTAAGCATGTTCAAACTCCAGTTACTGCAAGCTGTATGTGTGTATTAAGAGCACTCTGCATTAGCTCTGTTTTTGTAGAAATACATACTGAGATCTAAAGTGAAAGGAAATATTTAATGTGCAACACATGTCAAGGCACATAATGACATTACCTCTAATGTTCATGCTGCAAATTATCCATTAACCCACATCACCCCTGTTTTTGATTTTGGTTTCTTAGTTTAAAGGATTTCATGCTAAATTTCACAAACGATCACACACATGAAAATTCATCATTTAGAATCCACCATATTTCCACATAATCTTTGATCAGTGTAACATGATCATCATTTTTGCAGTTTCCTTAAAATAAATAAATAAGCAAATACATGAATAAATTGATAATATTTAAACAACTTTTTAAAAGTGTATAATCCACACTAGCAGATACAGAAATGTGTAGACTGGTAGGTTTGCAGGTAGGAAAGTACGGCACATGGTACAAGTAAGGCCCAGTAAAATCCAAGAAGAGTGAAGTATGAAAGTCTTAAAGAAATGCTTTACCCAGAAATTATATTTTCTTATATATTACTTACCCCATTTAGTTTGTAGTGGTGGCCAAGAAAAAAATGTAATCTCATGATTTTGTTGAAAAAAGACGTGAAGAATTTGAATGGGACACAACAATGACCAACTCTGGAAGACAGAAAATAAATGTCCATAAGAAAGAGAAAGAAAAATTGTCACATAATTCATGTTGCATAATCCACGTGGTCATTACCCATTCATATTCTTAGAATGTTTGAGACACATGCATTTTTTGCTACAATACTATTACTATTAATATCTACTTTCAGAAAACTCTGCTTTAAAAGATAAACAGATAAGGCACATGCCTATAATACTATGTGTTTGAATTAAATACAGGATTCTTAACCAAACAATTAATGGAAGAGACGAATATTTGAAAGTCACTCTTGTGAGGCTTTGGGTTCACTGTTTATGTATGTGCTGATAGTTACAGAAGTAACTATTTAATAAAATTTACCAAAAAAGAATTTGTTTTGCATATTTTGAGCAAATGACTGAATAACAGAAATGTACATTATACAACATGAAAATGAGAGTTTCCGTCTCTTTTTTCCATGGATTTATTTCACATTATTTGCCATTGTACAGCACTGGCTACCATTGAGTTCTGTTATATCATAAACATCTTTCTCTCTATTCTGCATGAAAGCATGTTCACTGCCACCACTACAAAGTACATGGTGTAAGCAACATATAAGAAATATATCATTTATGTGTGGAGTATTCCTTTAATGCAAATATGTCAAATGATGTGAGAGGGCTACAGGCAAAACAAATGAGAAAAAGACAGAAGGAGAGAATAAAACGTGAATAGGTCTGAAACAGGCAGCGATCCCTTGGACATTACAGGACAGGGAACCTGATCATTCTAGACCTAAAACAGATAGCACTGTGGTCTTAAAGTGGAAGTGTAGAGAACAAATGGTCCCTTTAATAGACAGGAGACGTTGACTTTCTAATTAAACTCAGGAAACATGGGTGCAGGCATACCAAGGGTTGCTAGAGGGAGCTCTAATCTGATGTTTCTGTACCAAAAGTACCACTAACGCTGTCCTGGTAGAAAGTACAATACAAATTCAGCATCTTGATCCAGTACTCTCATAAAGTTATGATGAGAAGGTGAGTAGTTTTTTTTTTTTGAGCTTTAACTGCAATACATTTAGATCATTCAACATGCCTTGTGCAAAGTCTTTTTTTTTTTTGGCTACATGTGGCTTCTTTAGCCTCTGTTCATGTCTAGAGCTTGTGCTCGCTGTTGATACTGAAACCATAGCCTTTGAGCAAAGCTTCATCTGGTCTGTAATTAAAGCGTGCAAGTATCTGAAGCATTCTAGCTGCCTATGTTTGTGCAAAGGAGAGTTACCAGCACACTATACTGTTTCTAGTTGAATGAGGGAAATGGATTCTGCAGAACCTTTTGTGAGTAGGAAGCCCTAGCTAAATGTTTACAAGACAAAGACAACTGAAACCAAGTTGCTGGACATTAATGCAGGCATTGGGTCATGGGCCCTTTTTTCTACTAGAATGCCCTGAGATAAAGAAAAGGCCAGTGCCACTCTGATCTTGACTCTTCAGGTCTTGTGACCCACTGTTCACTTCAACCTAAATGTATGTCCAAGAACTATCATCGGTTGAATCCTCACCCAAGAATCTTCTCCCATATTTAGACTGCTGTGAAGTAAGTTTAATAATTTTCCCAGAGGTCACCTTTTATCCAGCCCTTAAACTGCAGCAAGGAATCCTTTTTTGTTATACACCAGAACATATCTCACTCTAGTCACTCCTGATGCCCCTGCACCTGGGAGTCATAAGATCAAAATACTGACTTCTAAAGCAACATGTCAGCGGAACCTTGTCTGAACAGGAGCAACATGGCTCTTCTTCAAATCAGAAACATTGTGCTGCCCCAGCAGTTAGGTGCAAGCATGTTGACCTTCATCCAATCCTTCCTAACTTTTCTTTTAATAATAATAATAATAAGAAGACTGTTTATTTGTATAGCACCCGTCTGATGCACAAAGCTCTGAATGGTCAATCTGATTATTGCTTAATTAAGAACCCCTTACACCCTAGGGGCATTTTTCAACAATCTCCACCTGGGGGGATGGGTTGGGGTAGCCCAAAATAAAGCCTTATTATTTACTGTAATAAAATAACGGCAGGACAGTCAATTTTTAACAGATAACTTCTCAAATGTGATTGAATCTGTGTTTGTGCCAAATTTAAACATTCGTTTGTTTAGAAACTGCTGCTAAACTAGGAAAAAACAGGGTCTCACAGTAATATTTTCAATGTTTTGTTGTCTGATACAGAATATCTCATTTGCAAGTTAAGCCAGGGCAGTTTTTTCACCTCTGAGTTGTTCCCAGGCATGTCAACTAAGTTTCATATTGATAACATAAAGAAATAAATAGTTACAGCATATGGCACCATGGGTACACCACACTTATCCAAAACTTCTCCAAACAGGAATCCAGGTTCAGAATATTTTTTTTTGTACATAAAACAGTGAATCATATAAAAATTCTGAATCCCTTCACCTAATACACTGCAAGTACCCCCCACCCCACCTACACATGTACATTAAACTATTTACATTGTTTGCTCCTGCTTCAAATTGTGTATTTAGTCATTACACATGCCTTCAGCTGTTTCTCATTATGTTCATATACGGACATCTACATATCATTGGAGACATCACAATTGCTGCTATCCAATGGTATAAAGTTTGAGAGTGCGCGACCAATTGAGTCATAGCTAATGACACGGAAATATGAGCTGGTACTTGCCAAATGCTGCCTTGTGACTTCTCTTATTTTGAGGATATCTCATGATTGATGCATTGTACAATAATATGCTTGGATTTGTTTTGATCAGGTAAATCTATTGCAAGGACTGATGTGTCACTTGAAGATATTTTCTGTTTTTTTTTTTTTTGGTGTAAAGTAATATTTGAGAGCACATGAAAAATCAGAAGAGTGTTGTAAAGCTGTTTCTGGATTTCAGCCGAAAGCTCTCGTTTGCACAGTTGGTGGGAAGGTTCATTGCATTGGTTGAAATCTATTGGTTGGGACCTTTTGATTGATTTATAACACTTGGGTATTCCTTATACAGAATTACAATCTTTTTCAAATATTTTTAGAGACAATTTATGAAACACCACATGTATGATTTCATACCAAAATAAAAGTCATCCATAAATATTGTAACAATTTGAAACCTAGGAGTTTGAAGTTGACACCCGTCACTTGAAAATGAGTTATTGTTTATGTGGGTGCATGGCCTGTATGATACGGCGAAAGATTTTTAAACGATTGCCTGGCCCGATACTGGGCTGCTCAGGGTGTGTAGCTACTTAGAAGCCACATGTTGCCACTTCTGTCCCAGAAAATATTGAGACCTTCTGACCACCCTCTCTGGCCTTACTCAGTTTCATAATTGTAGACAGGACTCTCAAGGGACTTGCTAGTTCACCAGCTCTCTCCCATCCTAGAAAAACATTACACGATTCTGTCCAGAACTTGTCTTTCTCTTTCATGTCCTGGTGTTCCTTCTCATTGCTTTTTTGGGTTTCCAGATTAAATTCAGTGAACAGTATATTGCTAGCACCCCTTCATCCCACCGTCTTCCAAAACTGCCCTTACTTTCCCTATTACTGTCATTGTTGGTTACTCTCTTTCTTTGAGAGGTTTCTTTAAGAATTACTTTCTTCCTTTAGCTACCTTACACAGTGCCTTTGCCCTTGGTATCTGTCTTCACTTGACACACTCTTCATACAGTGCATTCAATATTTTGTGGACAGAATTTTTCCATGAAAAAAATGAGGTTAGGTCTTCCTAGGAACAATTTCTGATTTGCCTGGCCTCTGTTTACCAGTAACACATGCTGAATTCATCTTATCCTATATAGTATGTAATAGTTCTCTTTGCCAAGTGAAACAAGCTGGAATCACAGGGGACAGCACTAGAAATGAGACTGAGAACTTTGGATCCCCCAATGCCTATTCTGCTCTACTGTATTGAAGGAAGGAACTTAAAGTGTGTCACAAAGTAAACCTCCTGAGGAATAATTAAATGTCCCTAGGAGATAGCCCAACCTTAAAATCTGAAGTAAGGCAGGGAGGAGTGCTCCTCCTGGACTCATGACCCTGAGAAGTATAAAGGAAAACAAAGCTGAGGACGGGGAGTTTACATCATTTGCAAGACATTCGTTTCATTAGCAGACTTCTGCACTGTTAACTAAAATGAAAGAAAGGAGCCACTCTGTTTAAACTGACAATCTAGCATGGCTAAGCTTCAAAATTATCTAATGACTTTGTTACTTGGTATATCAAGAACACAGTATGCTAGCACACATAAATGTCATGTTGATTGAAAATTTTGTTTTTAGTGCTGTCTCTGGCTTGGATTACCAGTACTGTCATATTGTTACACATCTTGGATATCTCCTCAATATTCTGAATTTGGGTCTTGTTCAAAAAGCGACACCGCTTGGTTCTTTGACAGTAGAAAGAGCACGCCCAAAAATTAGATCCCCAATCCCTAGCCTCAACTCTAAACTTAACCCCACTGTTTACCTTGCTATTTCTCTAACCCTTGCCCAATCTTAAGTTCCTTTCTTTTCTATTCTTTTCTTTACCCCTGTCACTTTTGGTGTCCGCTTTTTGAACAAGTCCACTAAATTCTAGCAGAGACCATTCTATCAAGAGTTCCTTATTGCGAGTAACACTTCAATATATGCTCAGCTTTTTGCAAGATAATAAAGCCCAAAAAAGCTTCAGAGAACTACTGCACTCCTTTAACATTTTGACAGTTATCAATATGTTTTTGATTTTGACTTCTGACGTTTGATGCTGTGTTTTTGATTCGATGACTTCCAGTACAATAAAATAATGGAATAATCTTTCTTTCTTTCTTTCTTTCTTTCTTTCTTTCTTTCTTTCTTTCTTTCTTTCAATGGTGCCTTCTAAAGTAGACACTGTCTGAAAATAATTTGTAACACAAACAAATTTACTACAATATAAGATGAATCACTTGTTGGGAAAAGTACATATTACCATGGTAGATAAGAATAAGAATTTACTGAGAGAAAAGCTGTCAAGATCTGCAATAACAATATCAATTGCCATTGCTGTTGATTTCAGTTTGAACAGTAGATTAGCTGTACAGTTTTGAACACGTAGTAGCCATTATGAATTTTATTCACATACCTAAACTGATGGATGATATTGTGGTACAGTGAATAGCACTGCTGCCTCACAGATTCAGTATCCTAAATTCAGATCTTGAGTTCTGGATGCTGCCCATGATGGAGTTTGCATGTTGTCCCAATGTCTGTGTGAATGTTTCTTCCACATCCACAAAGACCTGCTGGTTAGTTCAAAATGGGGTGAGTGGGCCCAGTGACAGACTGGATGCCCCGTTCACGGTGGTTTCCTGCTTTGCACCCAGTGCTGCCCAGATAAGTGCTGGTACCCTCTGGGTGTAATTTTGATAAAGTAACTTTGAGAATATTATATTACCATATGTTACATAGATTGTCGATTCTAAATTGGCCCTACTGTGTGCTTGGTGTATGGGTGTGTTTGTGTGTGTCCTGTGGTGGGTTGGCACCCTGCCCAGGATTGGTTCCTGCCTTGTGCCCTGTGTTCGCTGGGACTGGCTCCAGCAGACCCCCGTGACCCTGTATTCGGATTCAGCAGGTTGGAAAATGGATGGATGGATGGATGTTACATAGAGAAGCGCATATGTAGTTTTGGCCACTGTTTTATAATAAAGAAGAAACAGTTCTAACAGAAATAATTTATTATAATGAAACTCATTTGTAAGTAAATAAAAAAATTAATAAAAAAAAATTCAATAAAAAAATAATTTTTCTCTCTCTCTCTCTTACACACACACATACAGTATATGTACAATATATGTTTATATATGTATAAATACTGTAAATATATATACATGCTATATATATAATATATTTATTTATATATATACAGTATGTATACATGTACTGTATGTATTCATATAAACCAAGCAGAATACATAAAGGTCATGTTTTCCAAAGTCCACATTGCATTAAAGGTACAATATGGTATGTTACCCCTTTCTCTTTTAGCTTTACACAAAAGCATATCAGGTTTGTAGGCTGTCAAAAACAGATCAGGCAGGCTTTGGGAGTAAAGAGGTTCCCATTTTAACCCCTGAACCAGATAATCTAACAGTAATCCATTCAAAACTAATCAAACATTTACAGAACTGCAGCAGCAGTAAGGAAAAACAATTCATCATCTTCATTTGTTCATTACATTGCCAACATCTCAATCTACCTATGCAAATGAGACAGGGGACCTGACACAGGGTCTGTGTACAGAAATTATAAACAAATATTCATCCATTATAGCACTGAAATCTAACAGCTGAAGTACCAACAGTAGCTGAACTCCAAGCCCTGTTATCAATTATTTATAAAGCTGGAACTGACAAGACTGTCTAGGTGAATTAGCGGTATCTGTCAAGCTTTTGTTATAAATCCCAGCCTACTGTAACACTCATTTTCAAAGAATGTATGTACACGGTTGACGATATATCAACAGTTCTAGATTAATAATTCAATACTGCGATTTCATTTGGGAGCACCTAGCAGTGCGGGCTTTGTACCACAGTTGGGGCTGTAAATGGAAAAATCAAAAAAGATGCATTTCCCCACAAAACAGTGATCAAACATCACATTTCCTTTAAATGTACTTCAATCCCCTATCCAAAGAAAATCTCTATTGCCCAGTAATTACTGAGTACAAGCCACCAGGCAAAGAAATAAAAAAGAAATGCGATTTCAGTCTGTTTTCATATTCGTTCTTAACGAGCCCACTTATTGCAAAAATATGATAATGTAAGACAAGAAAGAAGTGATTGTTGTTAACTCGCATAATGAAGAAGCAAAGAAGATAAAGACATATACAGTAAAAACAGATTACCATTCGTGCCTTCTTGAACAGTACCTTAATATATTTCGCTTATGCATAAATAAATAAACAAATCAATAAATACTGTACAGAGAAAAAAGTATTATAGACAATTTCAAGAAAATGTCTCTCTAAGATCAAGGTACTTGTAATATAGGCATTAGCGTGCTATTCTATCAAAGTATGCTAATGCTCATTTTCATTTGGATTTAGCAAATATATTTAAAACTTAAAAAGTACATTTCTAATCATAATCATTGAACTGTTTTAAGATGGTGCCCAGTGATGGACTGGATTGATTCCCATCTCACCACTCATGTTGATGGGCTCCTTTCTGCCACATAATGAAATGAGATGTTTTATATTTGTAGACCTATGTAAGCATCTTTAGTAAAGATTTAGCCATTTATGACTGAACTGAAATGAAAAAGCAAGTATAGAAAATAGATGGATGAAATGATAATTAAAGATGGTAATACGTTGCACTGACTCTTCTTTCATCTTTTTTTCTTTTGATGTGTTATATGTTGCCGGCCTTAAGATGGACTGGTGCCCTGTCCATTGTTGGTGTCTACTTTGTACCCAGTGTGGTTGATCCCGGAGTCATCATTTTTGTTCACTGTTATATTTTCCTTCATTTTGCACTGTTTTTTCAAAAAATATATTTTTGTATACTGTATGTATTGCATATTTATGTTGCTTCTTTTATTCATTACCTGGTATCTTTTAGGATGTGTTCTCTTCTGTAACTGTTGTTCATGGAATAATAATTATGAAAGCCTTTTATACTGTATAAACTAAACAAATATTTCATCAGTTTGCTTCTGCTTGATGACACAGTAAATGAGGAGAAAAGATTCCATACAAAATAACATACTATCAAATTACAAGGAATTTTGTTATTTTTAAGATATAAAACCACATATAACTATTTTCAATGGATGCAAATATTTTTCTTGTTTAATCTACAGCAAGCATTGTTTCTCATATAACAAAATCACATTTAAAGTAAAGTATTATGCATTGATGACTATAATACTTGCCTGCCTCTTTTAGCAGGTCACAGTTTTATTAAGCTGTTTATCGCAAAAGGATTACATAATGAGGAAAAAATGTGGTTTTGGAGAAGCTTTCAGTTTTCATACATTACTGGCCAACAACTGACAAAACATAATTATAGTTTCACCTAAAAACTCATAAATCAGAAATAGAAAGGCTTCACAAAGAAATCAAGCTTCAAATCTATTGTTTTATGTGAACTTCCCTTTCAAAAGAAAATGTCAGTAATTTCTTTACAATTGACAACTTCTTACTCTTGCTGCCATTAAATTAAAAATTGATGAGGCAAGGTTCTTTCTTTTAATATTTAAGGTATTATTAAAGCCCCTTGAATCACATGGAAATGCTTTTCTTTAAAGGGAATAATACCACTGGGTACTGTTTGCTGAAAAGCTCATATATATTTGATGCTCATAGCAGGTTCTTCAAGGAAATTCAAAGGCTTTAAAATTGTTAGTGCTTTACAAGGAATAGAAAAAGACATGAGAGAGAACAGATTGGTTTTGCTTATCAGAATATACACTCTTTAAGTGCAAAATCTGTATAAATACCCTGGAAAATGTACAAAACTCTAGTGCATTGCTGCTCCTTTTTGTCTGTAAATGAAATATCTCAGTAAGATAAATGATGGCGCAAGAGGCCACATTGCCTCACTGTTCATGCATTACATTTAAATTGGCATGAAAAGTAAGAGCTTACAGTAACAAATTAAGATCCAAGGACTGGGGAGTTTAAATCCCAGCTCAGCTGTGGTCTCGCTATGGGACAATGGTCCACTCACTTGACATCTTTTTATCCATGGGTCATTATTCAAAATGAAATGCGCCCCATTAAATGCAAAGGAACAAAGACACTTTTAAAAGGAGGCCATACACTAGCTTGGAAAGCCTCTATTTTTGACACAGTACAAATGAAACAGTAACTAATGCTGATTTAACCAGCTGTGGAAGGCATGTATGTAGCAAAAAGGCTGGGCAATGAAATGAACTGGAATAATAATAATAATATAAATACAAAGAAGGAGGAAACAAGATATTCAGTAAATTATTCCAACATCAAATTTTCCTAAATCAATAAGCGAACAAGGCACACCTCAATTTTAATTTTTGGTGTTTGATCAATTTTAATAAGGCTTATTTTTTTATCCTGTGCCTTTGTGTACAATGAATCACACAACTACTGGCTAAGCATGCAACAGATTTAATTTGGAAATACACTGACGCTAATGGACACATATACATTGTAAATCCAAATGCCAGTTTAATTATGATACATGTTCTGCTTTTGTTCTTATACATCTTTTCAAAGATGAACCGTGTACTCTAATTGCTGATTCAACAGTCAACTTGCTATCATAAAATATAGAATAAAGCCGAACACTTTCCCAGGATAGTATTCAAAATCATAAATGTGGGCTACAACCTGGGTGGTACTGTGAGAGGGTGTTTGAGATATCATTCGCCTCCTATCTCATGAACAGCTCTTACAGTTTCAACAGTATGTGATCACTTCTCCAAGTTTTCATTTACACCTGCATGTGTTTAGTTTAGCCATGTTGCCATAATGTCATTCTCATATGCATCTGTATATAACTCAAGTGGCATGGGGGTGCAGTGTTTGATGACGCTGTCTCACACCTTCAGAGACCTGGGATTGTATCCTGGCCCACTTACAGTCCATGCAGAGTTTGTATGTTCTCACTTTGTTGGTGTGTGTTTTACTCCAGGAATTCCAGCTTTGCATATGAGAAAAGATATGGTTCTGAAATGGAAATTTTCAATTTTCCTAGCATGAGTGGGAATGAATGTGCCCTGCAATGGACTGATGGTCTGTTCATGACTGGTTCCTAGCTGTGCCTGATGTTACTCATATTGTGTGAAGGATTTACAGTATTAACTTGATCAAATTGGTTCATTAGTAGATGTATTTGTCTAGTATTTAAATAATAAATAATTATGCTTTTACTTATTATGTACATGCTGGCTAGTTTATTCGATATTTTATTTTATACTGTATCTAGGGTGAATTTGTGTGCCTCTGTTCTGTACCAAACTTGAACTTTATATTTAAACACTAGATCTTGTCAGTACTGCGGTGGGTTGGCACCCTGCCCAGGATTGGTTCCTGCCTTGTGCCCTGTGTTGGCTGGGATTAGCTCCGGCGGACCCCCGTGACCCTGTATTCGGATTCAGCGGGTTAGAAAATGGATGGATGGATGGATGGATCTTGTCAGTATACCAAGGACTAGTACAAGACTCAGACAGAATTTTCCGGAAGGACCTTATTGACTGGTGTGGCCTTTAGTCTTTACCAACTGTAGCTCTTTACTTTTTTTGTGATCAAATTTTATTTATTTTTCACCTATAAAAATAAAAAGTCAAAAACCAGGACATGGGGGAATGCACAAGCCAGTGTGTTTATGACAGTCCCAAGCCAGATAAATGGAGAGGGTTATGTAAGGAGAGAAGAAAAGTTGCTATATTGTGTGTGCAAGAGACTAGATGAAAGAGGAGTAAAGCAAGGTGTATTAGGGTTGGGTTCAAATTATTCTACCATGGTGCGGATGGGAGGAGAAATGGGGTAAGGGCTTTTCTGAAGAAACAGTATGTCAAAAGTGTTTTGGAGATGACAAGAATGTCTGACAGAGTGATGATTATGAAGCTGGAAACTAACAGTGTGATGATGAATGTTATTAGTATTTATATGCCCCACAAGTTTGATGTGCAATGGATAAGAAAAAAGGTTTCTGGAGTGAGTTTGATGAAGTGGTGGAGACTGTCCCCAAGGGAGAGAAAGTGGTGATCGGAGTGGATTTCAATGGACATGTTGGTGAAGGGAGCAGAGGGGATGAGGAGGTGATGGGTATGTAAGGTGTTAAGGAATGAAATACAGAAGGTCAGATGAGAGTTGATTTTGCAAAAAGGATGGGCATGGCTGTGGTAAGTACATATTTTAAGAAGAGGGAGAAACATAGGGTGATATACAAGAGTGGGAGAAGATGCACACAGGTGGATTATATCCTATGCAGGAGAGTGAATCTGAAGGAAATTGGAGACTGCAAAGTGGTGGCAGTGGAAAGCATAGTTAGGGTGACATTGGAGATCAAGAAGAGGAGGAGAGAGAGAGGGCAGAGCCAAAGATCAAATGGTAAAAGCTGAAAAAAGAAGACTGCAAGGTGGAGTTCAGGGAGGATGTAAGACAGGAAGTGGGTGGCAGCAAATAGTTACCAGATAGCTGGGCAACTACAGCAAGTGGCAAGGGAGACACATAGAAAGGTGCTTTGTGTGACATCTGGACAGAGGAAGGAGGACATGTAAACTTGGTGGTAGAAAAGGAAAGAACAGGAGAGAATACAGAGAAAGAAGTTGGCGAAGAAGAAGTGGGATAATCAGAGAGATGAAAAAGTAGACAGGAGTACAAGGAAATAAGGCATAAGGCAAAAAGAGACATGGTGAAGGCTAAAGATAAGGCGTATGATGACTTGCATGAGAAGTTGAACATTAAGGAGGGAGAAAAGGACTTGAAACGACTGGCTAAGCAGAGGGACCGAGCTGAGAAAGATGAGGAGCAGGTTATTGTGATAAAGGATAATGATAGGAACATATTCACAAGCGAGGAGAGTGTGGAATAGATGGAAAGAGTACTTTGAGAGGTTGATGAATGAAGAGAATGAGACAGAGAGAAAGTTGGATGTTGTGGAGATCGTGAACCAGGAAGTGCAATTGATTAGGCAGTGACGTTTTTAACCAGATTGTTTAATGCAATCTTGGAAAGTGAGAGCTTGCCTAAATAATAGAGAAGAACTGTACTGGTACTGATTTTTTTAAGAATAAGGGTGATGTGCAGAGCAGTAGTAACATACATAGTGATAAAATTGATCAGTCACAACATGAAGTTACGGGAACGAGTAGTTGAAGCTAGGTTAAGGAAGGGGGTGATGAAGAGTGAGCAGTGTTAGTTTCATGCAAGGATACAGCACCAACGATGTGATGTTACCTCTGAGGGTGTTGATGGAGAAGTATAGAGAAAGCCAAAAGGAGTTGCATTGTGTGTTTGTGGACTTGGAGAAAGCCAATGCCAGGGTGCCTAGAGAGGAGTTGTGGTATTTTATGAGGAAGTTGAGAGAAGTGTGATATTGGTGAGGTCTGCAGTAGGAGTGATGGATGCATTCAAGGTGGAGGTGGAATTATATCAGAAATTGGCTCTGTGACAAGAGTCCCTGTGGACTATCATGTTTGGGAGTAGGAAGCAGGTTGAGGAGACCCTGGAGTGGTGGAGATATGTCCTAGAAAGGAGAGTAATGAAGGTCAATAGGACCAAGACACATACATGTGTGTGAATGAAAGGGAGGTCAGAGGTATGGTGATGATTCGAGGATTTTGAGTTGGTGTAGTTGGATGAGTTTTATATATTTGCGATCAACAGTACAGAGTAATGGGGAGTGTGGAAGAGAGGTGAAGAAGAAAGCACATTCAGGGTGGAGTGGGTGGAGAAGAGTGTCAGGAGTAATTTCTGACAGACAGGTACCAGCAAGAGTGAAACAGAAGTTGTACAAGATAGTAGTGACACCAGATATGTTATAGAGTATAGGTTGGAGATGGTGACACTAAGAAAAAGACAGGAGACAGAGATGGAGGTGGCAGTGTTAAAATTTGCATTAGGTGGATAGGATTAGAAATTAGAGGGTCAGATCAAGTTGGACGGTTTGGAGACAAAGTCAGAGGGGTGAGATTGCGTTGGTTTGGACATGTGCAGAGGAGAGATGCTGAGTATATTGGGAAAAGGATGCTAAAGATAGAGCTGCCAGGAAAAGAGGGAGGCCTAAGAAAAGGTTTATGGGTGTGGTGAGAGAGGACATGCAGGTGATGGGTGTGACAGAGCAAGATGCAGAGGTAAAGAAAATATGAAAATAGATGATCTGCTGTGGAAACCCCTAATGGGAGCAGCTGAAAGAAAAAGAAGAAGAAAAAAATAAACATTCAAAAGGTGTCATACTTAAAAGTACATACTTATAATCCGTCCTCAAAATTCCATCATGAAGTTCACACCCCCCCAAAAAAAAGTAACAAAAACAAACCAATTCACTCATCCCTCCCTACCTTCAATCTTCAGCTACAGATAAGTAAGACCATAACAGAGGCAGACAGCAATGGAAATGTGCTAAAAATACAAACAAAAAAAAAGTAGACCATATATTGGATTTTAATGCATCAGCCACTGCCACCCTCAGGTTGATGGAGTTAGAAGAAGCATTATTAATTTTAGCTGTGGACATTTATAAGTTGATTAAATTAAAGAATGAAACAAGTCAGTGTGGAGTAGTCAATGGGGTGAACAAAAACATTTTTCATTCTGAATCTGGTAGTGGAATTCTATAGTACTAATTATGTGAGTTGCAAAGGATTAGCTCCTATGCAATAAAATACGTGAATTGTACATTTCAAGCATTTGTGGTTCTTCTGTATGTTTCATGTTACACTACCAAGTCAACATGAATGGTGGAAAATGCTCAATAAAGTATTGGGCTATCACAGATTTTCTGAGGCTAGAGAAGAATACACCTTAGGAGGTTAATTCTTGCCTAGTTAAAATTTCTTATACTACAGTCAATACATGAGCTACAAAATTCTGTTATGGAAAGGCATCTCTCAATGATGACCAAGTTCTGTCTCTGGCCTACAATATTATTGATAGAAGAAAAATGTTGAGACTGTGCACCCAATGATAATGGAGAATCAATAAATTACGATGTGTGCGATAGCAGACATGTTGGAGATTAGTGCCGGTCAGTTCAGTCCACTCTTTCTAAGCAAATATTGGTAAGATCTGTGAATGTTGGGTGTTCAGAGTGTTGAATGAAACATCAGTACTTCCGATATTTATTCCAAGTAGAATCACAAGCTAATCTCTAACACCAAGGAAATTCAAGGTCCAAGCAAGCATTAACCTGGCAATGTGCAAAATGTCTTCTGATATTGATGGTGTAGGTAACATTGATTGCATACCTCAAAAGGGCCACATAACCTGTTAATAGTACAGTAATTTTCTTTGACATATGCAACAGTGCATCCCATGTTTGCGTTACAAGCAGGGGCTCACACAGCATACTTTGTGAACCTGTCGATCTGAAGAGATGCCATAGTCTCCCTAATTTCCAGACCTAGCCCCATGTGACTAACACTCATTCCCTATTTAAAGGCTACCTCTGCTGGATGTGCTATGTCAATGATGAGTATGTCAAGTCAGTTCAACTAGAGTGACTGCCAAAGAAGGACAAAATGTTTTACATGAATGTCATTGGAAAAAATAATGAATGTTATAACAAACACTATAGCATGAGTGGATTATTCTCCTCAAGAATATTTGGAAAAGTAAAACTTTCCCGCTTTTATTGCCGTTTTTTTCTTGACAGTTCAGGCTCAAAACTATTTGATAAACCCTATTCTTTAATTTGCTCTGACATGCATTGATAATTGCATCCACCTAAACTCGAATTGGGAGTTTATATTCACATGCAAAATGATATTTCTTACCTGAGCACTGGGCAGCACAATATTGTATATCTACAAATAAGTTCCTTTTTTTCCAAACACCTGAATAAAAAGACATCTTTTCTTTTCTGGAACGTATCAGAGTCAACAGTGAAATTTTCCTTGAGGGTATGAATATCATGTCCTGCATTCCCACCAAAGAGGGACTGATCTACTTCTACTTCTACCTCTACTTGACCAAATTCTCCTTTCATCCTTTTTTTTGAGGGTGTACCCTGTGTACTGGCTTTTTATCAAAGATATGTTTACGTCTTCACCTAAAAGAGAAATACTATAACTTGATATTAGAGATACAGTAGAGACAGACATGCTATGATTTACAAGCACTTTTATAATAGGTAAGATACATTTATTGTTAAGCTGATTGGCCAAATCAAATGCAGGTACCAGGAGTTGTTTACATTTACCTCAGTAATTGCTTATCCTTATAAAATATTTCCTACAAATAATTTATGTTTCTCTGTTTTTGTTAAAAAGAACATTAAAATAAAAATGGCATGTTCACAGATGATATTTAAATTATGAAACAATGTACTTTAATAATGTGGTAATATTGAGAATGTTTACAGCTAACCATGTGAAAAACAAATCTTAAAAAACGCCAATTTATATTTTAGGTTTATGCAATAATCTCTTCTGCTGTTAATTTAGATAGAGACTGTAGAAGTACAGGACAGAATGATTTGGTTCAGATAGACTACTATATGTGCTCAGATTTGTTTTAGAGGTGTTATAGCTTCAATTCGAAATGGCTTCTAAGTCAAGGTAGACAAATAGACATTTTTAGATTCATTATTTGTTTCCCATAACACATTAGGATAAAACTCTGATAGAGACATGAGTCTGTTAATTTTCTGTATAATGAATATGGTTTAAATCGTCACCCTTTTTGCCATTCCTTTTTTAAACCTTCTTATTCTACTTTAAGATTGTCAGGAGCTACAGCCTGTCATTGCATATTTGAACACGAAAAAGTATACAACCATGGATGGGGTACTTGAACATCATAAATTGCACTCACTACATATGTATAGATATGGATTCCATTTCACTTTTGTTGAGGATATTAAATTCAAGGTATTTCATTGTCACACCTCAAAGGCAGGAATCAAATTCACACAGGCTTGTGAAAAGAAAGCAATTTTGTGCACACAGTTTGTAAAGTGAATGCTACCCTTGACCAAAAAAAAACAGCTTGTTTTTAAAATGGTGTTTATCAAATACATAAACTGGATCTCAAGGTGACATTCTCTGATGAAAAGAAACATGCTACCTTAAAATTGCATAAGTTCTGACTTTTAAAGTGCATTTAGTAAAGTGTAGTGAATGAAATATTTAAAATGTATAGCTTTAAAAATAAGTAACGTTTTTAAAACAGTTGCTTGGTTCCAAGTTATGGTTTAATTCTAATTTGACAATATAGAATTAAATTATGTGTTCCAGGGGCAAAGCTATAGGGGTGCTTGAGGCAGGCCCTCAATTTAGAAGCTAGGCACTCCCTAACATTTCTATTACTGTACATCTATTTGATTTATGCTAATTGTCAGTTGTCAGTCATTTGAATGTGAGCTGTTCACTTTCAGTAGCCCCGCCCCCAGGGCTATATATTGAATGTGAATCGTTTGCATAACCAATTAATTACAAACCACCAAACCCAGCTTTTCAATACAGTATCTAGCTTCGCTGCTGATGTACATGAAAATATTTGTCCATTAAATAAACCCATTTGTGCTAAAATGACTTTTACTGCATTTTCTATAGGACTGCCATAAGTAATTGAAATTATCTGCAGTAGAAAATAAGCAATATAAAGTATCAAAAGATAGTAATTCATGACCCTATGAAAAGTATTCAATTTCATATAGAGGTGAAAAGATTAAACCAGTTATATAGCTAATTTTCAATTGTGCCTTCTCATTAGTTTTGTGACAACAGCTTCATCACATTTAATATCTAAGCCCCTATTTTAGCAAAATACAGAGACCCTTGTATGGACTCTATAGGCCTCAATCACTTGCACTATATTTTCTATATAACTAAATATTAGTAATTTGTGAATATTTGAAATAAAAAAAATTCTATGTATGTTTGAAGGGATTAAAGTAATAAAACAAAATAAATGACAGGGTGTTAATAATATTTATTATTTTCTGAAAGACAGATCATATTAGTAATATCTTGATATATATTTTCTCAATAGTAAGTCCCTTTGATCTCACAAAGTAATTTTCTATCTCTAGCAATTATATTAAGTACCTCTGTAGATAATCATATGCACTTAAATATTTAAAAATGGAAAAGAAGAACATAAGCATGTTGTCAACTAGTGTGCTATCACATTCACAGAACTGAGTACTGCTCCATATTCTAGTGGTGGTTAACAGACATATTACAAGCAAGTGCTCCATAAAAGTAAGAGATTATGCATCTCATTTTCAAAAAAATAAATCTCTATATATTTTTTTTTTGCCTGAACATACCAGACTTTAATGAATGTAGAATAGATTCATTTGTGATCCAATGTTAGAGACTTAATTTGGCAAGCACAACAAAGGTAGTAACTTCATAGTTGTCCTCTATTGCAGATAGATCAAAATTATGCTACAAGTGCTGTTTTTCTGAGTCAGAGTAACATGATATACACAGTGAAGGCAAATACTTGTACTTTATTAAACTCTTGAAGCAAAGCTCTTCATTTCAATTGCAGTAATTATATTCACTGGAGGAAAAGCAAGTGCCCAAACACAGCTGGCATACTATATACTGCAGGGTAGGATGGGATTAATTGTTTCCGAACAGAAGCAAAATTTTAGTGGAGGTTGGGTTGTATGGGGGTTGCTAGAACATCTTATTGGTGCGGCTGGCATAAGTAAAGCTCTCAACTCTCTATAGTCTATCTGTCTTAGTAAATGCAAATTGTGAGCTGCCCTCTCACTAATTATTCCAGGTGTTCTTCTTAGCAAATCATTGCAAACTCATTGAGACATTTCAAATATATTCTGTTAAGATAATGAGTGGGTAATTATCCACTTTCCTTATTTCAAAGTTTTTGATTTCTTAGCCCATTAGCAATAATAGCATCTCACTGGAAAAGCTTTTTAATTAGTCTTACTTTCTATGGAGATATTAGCCTTAACGCAAACTGTTATGATGCAAGATGCTTCCAGTTTGCTACAAGGTACATCTTCAATATATTTTTTATCATCAGAAATAACATTAAATCAGGTCTAATCGGAAATCAAATCCCATAAGAAATAAAATTATGTCATGAATTTTCGTAGAATTGTGGTATGTGTTTATTAAATGTGCAGAACTGTTTTTCTAGGCTAGGAATGCAACTAGTTTTAAAATAAATTATTATTATATTTTTATTCATTGGTACAACTTTCAAGGTCACAGCATATTATATGTTTTGACAGGAAAGTCCACTTCACTAAGTTTAGCTTCTAGAAATAGTATTAAAAATTGCAGAATGGATGTTATAAAACAAGAGAAAACACCAAATACTTGCTTGAACTGCCAACCTAATTTATATAAATGTCTAAATCTAAATCCACAATTTTTTCTGACATCCAGTACCAGATAGCTTGATAACTACCAACTCTTTTTGGTCTTCCTTCTCTTCCATAATTAATTATGTCATTTCAGATATATTGTGTGTCAATATATCTGGTCTTCCTCTCCATTTATTTTCCTGAATTTTACCTTTAGTTAGACATTTAGTTTATCATGGCATAGAAGACCAATCTCAGAGTGGACTAACAAGAGTCACTTGACACTTTATTAAAAAAAGGACTTAAAAAAAATACAAAAGATAGAAAGGGCAAAACGTTTGTTAAACAAAATGCAAAAACACAGCTTGTATCCAATTGATAACAACAAGGGGTGAAAAACAAAGCCAAGGGGCAAAAAATTGTTGAAAAACAAAAAACATAAACAATGCTGGACATTAAAAAATTATTCCAAAGAGTTCATTGAATAACAGTTAAGGATGGTGTTCAAATAGCAAGAAAGATGATAGAATACAAACCTTAGGTAATGGCAGAATGTGACTATAGTTATCATGTAATGACCATTTCCTGGTAAGTCCTGTGTTTTATGACATAACTCTCTGTCATCTTCTAAGAGATCCATCAACATTATGTGTCAGGATTCTGTACTGGGACCTTTTCTGTCTTTAAATTCACTCCTTAGGTACTTTCATTTCCTTCCTAATTTCTTACCACTACTTACTATTGATGATGATACATTGTTCCTTTTATTTTTCTCTTAAATCCCATAGGGTTTTGCCCATATCTCAAATACTCTTCAACCACCTTATTGTAAAAGAAGTAACTTAACATTCTGAAGATCAGCATATTATGGTTACTTTTGCTAGTCACCTCCACAGATGTTTTAAAACTCTGTCACCATTACACCTTAGCATGCTGTCTGGAGCTTCAGTTAGCCTTTCATGATTCTTAGACAGAAGTTCAGCACCTATTTACTCTATCTCCAGTCCATTTTCTTTTAAAACACATAGCATATTTTACTGTGTTAGGCTACTCTCCAGATTAGCAACAACCTGTGATTTCTCAGCAACTGTTGTAATCAGTTTTTAGAATTTCCTTTTCTTCATTATCCAAATTGCTCCTGCTCTACTGAACGTTTAAAGACCTATATCCCCCCAGAGCACCTTTGTAGTGGTTATCCTTTCTTCAACTCTATCTTACTACAAAATTTTAACTTTCTTTGATTTTGTTAATGGGTTGCTCCTTTCACATAGTACTTGTACTGCATGTGGCATGCTTTGCCAAAAATTGTTATTCTGAAATAACTAAAAGGTTTGTACTGTCTTGTTAAAAACTATAATGTTATTGTATTTTATGCAGGTTTCCTTGGGATATCTGCCAAAATAATGATGTTGGTAGTATTAATAATAATTATAATAATAATATTCCACTTAATAATTCAGTGATATGGAGCCCCAGAGCATATCCAAGCAGAAATGAGCAATAGTGAGGAAACAGCCCTGAACAGAGCACACTTGCACACAGACACAGTAACACAGAAACTGGAATTTCCTATTACCCTAACATGAACATTTTTGGTGATGTGGAAAGAAAATATACATAACCAGAGCAAACTCCACACAGAACATGGTCAGGTTTGAGTTTCAAACCTTGAACACTAGTTCACCAGGACTAACCACTAGGCCCCATGTCATCCACATTTTACTATAACAAAAATATTGAAAAAAAATATGGTTGTTGTGATTGTGAGAATGCAATGTCATTTCAGTAAAATAATTCTGAACTTGAAATCTTTATAAACGGGTACAATTTAATATGAAATGTTCTATTTAAACACAATGATGAATTTTATTGTATTCTTTGCGAGAATGTAATTCTGCTTATATGAATTTTCTTACAACGTTTTTCATAGACTTTTCATTTACTGTATTTCTATACATTGTCACATCTGAGCTGCTGAGCTGTACAAAAGACAGGCAGGAGAGGTTTGAACAAACAGAACTCTCATTTTGGCCGTTGCTGGAATAGCACTCTACCTTTATTCTGGAATGGTGCCTTAATTCAAATTTGCAGCAAAACGGACAACTTCGTAGTTGTCTCCGTCACCAATCCTTAAATTTAAATTAACTTGTTGATGTTTTCCTTGATAAGACATGAGAGACAGCAGGATAACAAGTGAGTGAATTGGCATTTAAAGACTCATAATAGTATGTTCTGAGTGCTTTATGATTTTTGAATGCCTGCCTTTTCCCCATTTACCCTGTTTTTAGTCTTTAATTGCCACTCTCCTCCAGATTCCAATGTTTCTGTCTTAGCCCATCAACTTCTGTTCTTCAGGTCCAAATGTTTTCCTTCCCTCCCAGTTTCATTTGTCCAGAAACCCTACTTTTTGTACTTTTTGCTCCCTGTGTTTTTTCTGCAAAACCCAACATTTTCCTCTTTCAGTTCTTCTTATTTGGTGATAACCTATAACTTCTTCACATTCGTTTTGCTCATCCAATTTTGCTTCTGTGCTACTTCAGTTTAACAAATCAGTGTTACACTTTAGGGTGCTGTTTTCTAGCACTCTAAAATATCGTTAACAAGATAGCTTTAAGTTAGGTGGTTATATCTGTCTTATATTAGTCTTCTGCAGTAATTAAGGTTTAATACCCAGTGATGTTTTTATGCTATACAGATCAATTCTAAATGTCTTCCATTTCTATTTTCTGGTAAAGCAGAGTTGTCTTATCTTAAAAATGTTTAAATATTGTGTTCTCAGCATATTTCATTGAGATTCCAGAATGATTTCAGTTACCACTATTGGCAGAGTTGGATAGAATAAAAGCACAAGCATTGCCTTAGTGTATTTGATAAATAACAATGCGACAAAGGAAAAATGGGAAAAAAAGTACAAATTGATTGTTGGAATGAAGTTGTGTGACATTTGGCAGACCTTAGGCAATTTTCTGCTTTTGAAAACATCTTTCAGGGTAAAGTAAAATAGAAGAATTCTGTGTTTAAATCAAGGGTACATCATAGTGTTTAAAAACACATACTGTACATATGCAGAGCAGTCGCTGTGATGTGTCATCAAGCAGATCTCGGTACAAAAAAAGAACATTTATCAAATATCAGCTAAAAAAAGTTATATAAGAATTCTAGCCAATTATTCACAAAGTAAAGTCCAGTTTAAATTTTTAAAGTCTCCATAGGAGTGTCTATATTAGAATAATTTGGAGAACAACTGGCCTTTTAGCCAAAAAAACCTGTTCATTTTTTTTCCATTATTCCCAAAATACTGTTGGCTACCGTACTGCATATTCTATGTATCTAGATTTCTTCTTAAAAAAAATTCTAGTGTGTTACCCTTAACAAGTTCATTAGTGTCCCATATTTCTTGTTGAGGAAGTAATTTTGAAGTATCCACTGTACTAATTCCCTTCATAATTTGAAACACTTCAATCATGTCATCTCGTAATCTTCGTCTGCTTAACTGAAAAGATTCAGTTCCTTCAATTTTTTCTCATAGTTCATATCTTGCAGTCCCGAAATTACCTAAGTTTCTTTTCTTTGGAATTTCTCTACCATTATTATGTATTTTTCGTATTATAGTATCTGAAACCGCAAAAAGTATTCCAAATAAAGTCTTACTAGTTTAGTATATAGCTTAAACATATTGCTGCCATTTACTGTACTCCCCACATCAGGTTTTACAATCTGACATCCTATTAGTCTTAATAACTGTTTCTGTAAACTGTCTGAATATAGAAAGTGAAGGCCCTTCTCATACACTTTCAAACCTCCCATTATGTATCCAATTACTTTATGTGTAATATATTACATCTATTTACATTAAATTCCATCTTCCATGGATTTACACATCCTAATTAAATACAGGTCACTCTGTAATGAATCTAGATTATCTCATTCCCCTAATTCCTCATTGTCTACTATAATCTACGCATGCAATCAGATTGTTAGTTACTTTTTTATTTAGATCACATACATAAATTAAAAAGTGTAGTGGCTCTGCACTCTGCACTGATTCTGAAGCATAGGCAGACCTGCAGTCCTGCTCCTCAGCTGACTATTTAAATTTGGATTGTGAAATTGGCCCTTGCCTATATGATTTGCTTTTACATGGTGTCACACACGCGTGTTTAGGAGGCAATTAAAGGGTCTGAGTACATGTAATTCCATGCCGGACCAGGGGGAGGTGAATAATTCTCTCTATCGATTCCTTACAGACCATTCTAGGGAAATCCCGCCTGGCTCTGGGGCAGCCAACAACAACACTTCCGGTTCAGGTCCTGATGATATCACTTCCCATACTGGCCTTTAATCTCGCCTTCTTGTTTCTAGTAAATCAGTTCTGTTTTGGATTCAGTTATGTGAACATGTCTGTTCTTTTGACTCAATTTTGCAGCCGGGAAAAATTATACGGGTGGCTGCCCCAAACCTTCTCAATGTCTTTTGGTCATTTTTGTGACAATGGACGATGATAATTGCATCTGTCCCTACTCTAGCCAGCAGGATTTTCACTTGTGTGCCAGGAAGGCAACACTTTACAAGACTCACTCTGTCAAGCAAACATGAGTCTCAATTCCTCAAATAACTGAGTACCCCACTGTCATAACCTCTATTCTGGGCATTGGCTTTTGAGGAGATCCGTTGAGGCTTCTTATTCCTTCTTACTACCTTCCACCTTCACATGATCCTGAAAATAACTGTACACCACCAATTCTGGGAGTGATGCCACTAGGTCCTCTTGCTTCAATGAAACAGAAAGACAGAGCTTTATCAGTGCTTGCTGGCAGTTCACTCACTAATAGCAAAAATGAACAAAGTATAGTCATGCTCAGATTGCAAAGAGTTGAAGTCTGGACCAATGTTTCTTTGTTTTAGATTTTGACATTTTCCATGCACTTCAATAACCCAATTAGTCAAAGTCAAAACAAAGTGAACTTTATTGTCATCTCAACTATATACAACTATACAGATAGACAAAATTGCGAAGCTCAGCATCCACAGTGTAACAACATGAAGTGCAAATAAAGAATTTAAATTAAAATAAAAATAGAATTAAAATTAAAATTTAAAATTAAAACACAAACAAGACAAGACATTGTGCAAAGACAAGATTGATACAATGTATGGTATCGTGCAATCTAGATACATAAATATAGTCAATAAATATGTAATATACTAAATAAATAACAGATACAGATAATACAGAAATTATTAGTGTATGATAATAGTTGCTTAAGACATGTGTAAACAATGACAGGTGTCAGAATTTTTCACAGCAGAAGGATATCAAAGAATGTCAAAGCGCAGTGTACAAAATACTTAAAGGTCAGTATGAGAATCAGTAACAGAACCCTGATTTCTGCCATGTAAACCCTTATCCTAATTAGAGAAATCAGTTTATTGGCTTTTGAGAAACCTGATTAACAGAGGAAGATTTTTTCTTAAATAATTCGATTATGTGGCCACATAAACCCATAACCGGGTTACTGCTAAAGATTTTGTAGTTTGTGCATGTCTGTTTCACTCTGTCAGCCTGCACATGTATTTCCTTTGCACATGCTTTCGGCAGCCATAGGTAGAAACATTCACAAAAATATTTTTCCAGAGGCAAATGTTCAGGCGATCGCATTATTCCTTCTCCTGCCCTAATTAATCAGTCTGAATATTTTAGAAATCGTTAAATTTATGTTGATGAGCTGAATGTACAGTGTTAAACTCAGCAACACAATCTTAAGAGAAGTAAGGTAGGATGTTAAAAGTAACATGCATTACGTAGTCTGATTACTTTTTAAATAATGAGTAATCTAGTGTATATCTTATTGAAGAAAAAATACCTGCTTTTTTATTCCAACAGCACTTTGTGTAAGGCAAGAAGCACATGTACTGGGGTCATTTGCAGGGCTCAATCGTATAACCATGCAGAACAGAATTTCGCTTTGCAATCCAGTAACAGAAACCTATAAATAAAGCATGAATTTAACTAAACATATTTGTTAGAGCCAATCTTAGAAAGTTAATGATTTAAGTTAAAGTCATATTAGTGTTTGCTTAATTTGCATAGAATATAATTTTCTTTCATAGTCATAGACAATGGTATAGTCTTTTACGTCCTGTAAGTTAATAAAAGATAGAACTTTCTTGCTTTAATTAAGATATAGTGTGTTAATTGAGTCAGTTGTTTTATGAATAGGTCCCAATGTTAAAAGGGACTGAAAGACCCATTTACAGTATGAAAATAGGATAGGCATACAGTTTTCTGGATGTTTGGAAATGGTCAAGCTGTATAAGCAAACTTAAAGAAATGAAGCAAGAATAATAAGCTTTAAACAGAACTTTTCTTTGCTACATCAATTTTTCTCTATTTTGCGCAAGCTGTTTTACTTTAAATTTTTACTAAAGATTTTAAAATGAAGATATTTTGTCTGTGGAATCATTTTGACACATTAAGTCTTTGCCGAATCCTATTTGTAAACTACAGCTGCTGAACTTTGATAATTTGGGCAAATGCAGCTACAATATTTATAAAACACAAGATAATTATCATAGATGTCATACTTATTTTTGGATTCCTTTTTGCACAGTTTAATGATTTTGGAGTGTTTTGCCAAAAGAGAACTCCAGATTACTTGTGCATGTAAATGCAGATTACTAAGAAACCAGGCTTCTGCCTTAACCTGGTTATTTACCTTAACCCGATTATGTGTGTCCATGTAAACAGACTGAATGAGCAGTGAAATCCCAAATGGCTGGAAATATATTTTTAAAACGTGATTACTGTACATACAAACTGCAAAAAAGATAAATTTGTTTTTGTACACTTCCTTCTGTTTAAAGCTCCTTTTGATGTAAGAATGCCATAAATAAATTCTGCATATAAACTACAATGGCTGATAAAAATATTTCACATTTTTTGTCTTTATATTGCACTGTAAAATTTAAAGGAAATTGCCTTTGCGATTAAGGCTAATCATTAATATAGTTTTTGATGAGTGTGCCAACAATATGATTAGATACATCAATTGTTTGATGATTAAAAGTGCAGAGTCCTTTTACTTTCAATGAAGCTCTGTTCATTCAGTTTAATAAATTATATAATCCCTTATTAATAAAATTGTACTTTAAACCATTATATTTATAATAGTACAGATTAGTACCTAATTTATTACCTAACAACTTAATGGACAATTGGTAAGAACATTTCATATTTTTAAAGTATTTTCAATTTGAAAATCTATGGACTGAAGAACTAAAAATTAAAATCTATTAATAATGATCTATTATTGTCCTTATGTGAGAGCACTTAATCATTAATCATTACATCCTCAGTTCTATAAAAATAATTATCTCACAGCATTTGTGTGATTTCTGATAGGAGGCATCCTGAGATATTTATTTTTTGTAAAGATATTTTTTCCAGAGTGATACAATGTCACACTGGGCTGTGCTGCTGTCTCACTGAATGTGTGACATGTGTGTTTAGTTGTTGTCCATGCAGAGTTTGCATGTTCTTTTGGTGGTCCTGTTTTCTTCCCACATTCCCAAAAGACGTGCATGTTAGATTACCTGTCAGTTATAAATTAGCCTGCATGAGTGGGACCCATGCAACACTGGTGCCTTGTGCCCAGTGATGTAAGGACAGGCTCTGCCTAAATGCAAACCTGAATTGGATTAAGCACATCAGAGAATGTTACATTATTTTTATCCAAAATTATTTAATACTGAATTAGATTAAAATACTTTTTTATGAAAACTGAGGTGCATTTGATAAAAGTGTTGTTTATAAAATTTTTGCTTCACAATGAACACATTGGTTGCCCATGTCTCTTTCCTGGAATAAAGAACACATTATTAGCACTGAATCCAAAGTCAGAGCAAATGAATTATTGATTGTTTCACTGTAGGACTATGCATGGGAGTTATTATTATCAATGTTTGGCAATACAAGACACTCTGCAATATATCATGGAGACAAACAGACACTATGGAAATGTCCTGTGTGAAAATGACATCAAGGAAGCCTGCCATGGAAGGCATTATGATGAGTAATATCTTCTCTATCATATATGATTGTGTGGTCATACTGTCCCAAATAAGCAATGAAATGTCTATCATACCTGATGCCATCCCATAACAAAATGCCTGTTATTTTTGGTAGCATGGCATTTTACTTTTTTGTTTTGTAAGTTTTGATACTAAGATTGCATGGCGTCTTCATGTGTAAATTAGATAGTCCTCAGCACCAAGGAAGAAGCATGTAAAGACACTCATGACAGTCTGTATCTGTCATTATTGTTTGAGCTAGCTGAGGTGTCACCCACTGCACTTTGGTCACAAATCCAGGAGATTTGTGATGTAGTGGGTGTAGCAATGCGCTATCAGTGCATGCTCTCAATCTAAGCCATATCTGAGAGGCATTCTGTGATGTTAAGAAGTCACCGACAGACTTAGCAATTAAAACTATAAATGAAGACTCACCTTTTTATGTCATCACCCCATGATCAAAAGATTTACAAAGTGATCTTTGCTGAACCCTACATCTCTAAAGATGGTGGAAATCATTGATGCAGGCACTAGGATGACTTGTCACATGATACATCGTTCCAGCTAAGGACTTGTTAATCTGCACAACAAAGTTACTAATCTGTCTCTCTGCTGTTACTTCCTGCAATGAAAGCTTTATGGACAATCTAGGGAGCTTCGCTCCCTGCTCGTTACGCTCGAAGCCTGCGCTATGCGCCAGCTGCTTCATGTCTCTGCTGCTCGCATTGTGAAGAGGAGGGCTGAACACACCCTAAGGAGAAGCGGTTGCTCCTCTGAAACCCCCTCTTAAACGGTGATATAATGGGAAACAAACACAGTTTGTTTGTTTTTTTACCTCCTCTTTGCTCGATCGGCTGCTGGATTGCTGCTGTTGCCGTGCCGTGTGATCTGCATCTTGTGCGGTGCTTTAAACATTTAAAAGCCTGTACAGCAGCTGTCCTTTTGCCTCACTGCCTTGTCTCTCTTCTCCCTCAGACATCCTCTGCTCCTGTTGGGGGTCCATTTCCCAAGGTGCGCCCCTATAAAAAGGAAGATTTTCTCTTCTTTTAATTGAGAGCTTGGAACTTTTAATTGGAACTGTCCCCTCCGACTACACACGGAGCTCAATTCACTCCTGAAAGAGACTTATGTTTTTTTGTAGTGTCTGAATAAAGTTTCTGTCTCTAAAATCTCCTGTGTATCTGTGCAACTCTGTGAACCAAGTGTGACAGCGTATGTGGATTTCACTTTCACCAAACAACAAATCTTTTAATTCTCTCAGATACGCCTCTTCATTGGGAAGAAACACTACTTTTCCCTGATGGCACATGAATTAGACGATCTACAAATCTCCGACTTAAAGTTTAAATCCGAACAATATATTCTATCTATTTTCACTTTTCCGCTATTTCACAGCGTAATAATTTCCGTTAGTTTGCGTTAATGCGATCTTTACTGTCATTTTTGTGGAGACTTTCAGATTTTCTGACTTTTGAATTCTTTACGTTCTACTTTGTCATCTACTCTTTGTCTCACAGGATGTGAAAGTGTCTCCCTGAGAAAATTACGTCTCATTGAAAAAGTTTTGTCTCGTCCCAAGATTTTTTTATATAATATAGAGACATACTTAAATATGTGGGCAGATCAACTGTTCTCAGGTTTGCACCTGATGCTCCAGAAACAAGGTCTCCATTAACCTGTTTGTTAAATGAATGGATGCACATATATGTCTCACAACAGGTTAATACTAACATAATGTGAAGTGGTTATCATGCAGTTAAGTCAAAGTGTCAACATTCTGAAATGTCTTACAATATGATAAACAGATAGATAGATAGATAGATAGATAGATAGATAGATAGATAGATAGATAGATAGATAGATAGATGTGGATAATTTTTACAGTCAGATTACAAAATAAGTTTTAATAGGGTGATTTTTGGTTATTCATATCTACATTCTCTGTTTTTTGGTATTAATAATTTAGGCTTCACTAAGAAATTGTAGTGGACTCTTTATTGCAAATGTCATGTGTCTTAGAACTTCAAGTAGTGAATGCTGATAATGCTTTTACTTTAAACTGAAAATGCAGCTCATTCCAAATAATACTTTTTTTCTGCTTGAATGTACACATGATAAAACAACAGGAATGAAATCCACCTAATATGAAAATAGTGGCCTTCCACTGCCTGTTTTTTAGTAGAACACTGGCTTTAAGCTGTATTGAATTTGATATTTTATTTGTGGCCATGAAAATGAGGAATGTTTTTCATTGTACCAGTTGAAAAGCTGGCACGTTCAATCTGAGCCCTGGCAGCACAGGGCAAGCTTCATTGCAGCTGTAATAAATAACATACAAGTGCTTTGGAACAATAACAAAAAACTGTGATCCATCCATTTCAGTACCATTTACAAGAAATCAATATCAATACTTAATGCAATACTGATGAAAAATGAGCAGAGATACTGGGAACAACATAAAGCAGGAAACGCAAGAAGTCAGAGTGTTCCACTTGGGAAAAAAACATTGCATTTTTCATTTTCATGTGAAAGAATGTTTTTCAGGAATCTGTGTTTTAATCATTCCCTTAATTCTGGAGTCCAGATGGCTCAGCAGATTGCAAACAGGGTGAAACTGCTAGTATCTCAAAATTGTTTGATTCGATTCCAGCAGCAGCAGAGGAGAACCAATTCATTGTGCAGGAGCAAATTATAACCCTTCCCGGTGGAGCAGCAGTGCAAATCACAATCATGTTGCCTTTGCTGTTTGCCTAGACATAGCAAAGTTAATTTTCCTCCCTGTTAACATTTATATAGACATACAAGTAACCCATCAAACTTTGCAAATATGCTTACATTTTACTGCTTGTTGTATATTATTTAATTGAGGAATTTGCAATAAATAGCCATACTGTTATACCATAATGAATGTTCAGCCTGAGCCAAGACTGAACATTTTGTCCCCACAGGTACTGGTCCTGTGTCTACAGTACTATTAAAGTTTTATGATACAAAGTACAGCATTTAGACTTAGTTAACATTGAAGAATATAAAAAAGTACTTTTAATTTTACAAATAGACACAACTCCTGCATTGTCTTTGTGCTTTCTGTCTTATATCTTGTGTATAAAACTGAGGACACTTTTAGTAGAATAATAACAATTTGCTGCATCAAAATGTAAAAAAAATAAGGGGAACACTAATAATTGGTTCCACATGTCTCTTAAATCTTGGTGAATTTATTTTTAGCATTTCAATTTAAGGTATAACATCATTCTATAAATAAACAAAGTAATACTGCAATGAGTTTCTGAACACATTTAGTCCAGGCTGTAGAGCCCAAAACAGCCCAGACAGCCTCTTACACACATTTCCATTGGCCCAAAAAGAGTTTAACCTAATCTACACATCTTTGGAATTTGGGTGAAAACTAAAATACCCAAGGAAAAACCCATGCAGACTTGTGGATAAGAATTTGTCCTACCTCAGAGTAGAACATAAGAAGTAGCTATGAAGTGTCCTGCACCTATTACTAGCTAGGGAAAAGAGTTCACATTTGAGAATAATTGACATCACGCTTTTCTTGGTCTCCAAGGTTTTATGACCACAAAATGATGATGTTTTGAAGTTTTCTAATACTAAGGCTTCATCATAATAATAATAATAACAATGATAATAATTAAAGAAGAAGAAGATGAAGAAGGAAAACATAATTTGGTAGCATATTGCGCTAAGCTATGCATAATTGTTGCTGTTTTGAAACAACATTAATAATACTGTAATTAGCACTGAGATGGAAAGACCAAGACAGAGACACACACACTGAATTAAAGTAAAACTCAATAATGCACACATCTACAGTATTTAACAAATGACTAACCTACAGCTGTATTTCCAGAAGAATCACCTAACCACTGCTATGTCCATGGGAAACACCTTGTAAAATAACAGTTGCTAAAATTAGCCATGGCTATTTTTGCACTGTCACTGAAGTTGCATTCAGTCCTACAGTTTATTTTTCCCATTGTCTTATAGAGACAATGCCTCTCTAGGTAATTCCCCGCTTACAAGTCTCTATTTAGACAATGCCCTGGTCTGCCCTGAGTCTCTGTCTGCCTTCTTGAACCTTCCCAGGCTTGTAAAATATAATGCAAATATTCCAGGGGTTTGGGAAGTGCAGGGCTTTGCTTACCTGTGTCATATTTAGCTGTCAATCACCCATCTAGCCCCACCTATCTTAAGGGTAATATGCTGGCTACTATGATACAGTTTGCATCCATGACCACCTGTGTTTTGATACTGTAATTTTGGTTGCTGTTCACATATGTGTGCTCATATACATTTGGGGCAATGATCTTTATGTGCTTGCCATCAATCATACAAACAACTCTAGGAAAAAAATGATTTGCATGAATGCAGCTTTCTTTAACTTTACCTTATGTGGAATGGTGGGGAAATATAAACATCTGTGTACTAACTCACATGTTGTAAGGGCATTCAAAGTTTAATGCAAAATTTAATACATGGTTGTTTTTTGCATACCCAAACCATTACTGTCGCAAAGCAGCATTTTCCCTCTGGCCAAAAAACATTATCAACGATTTAATTCTGGCTAACAATGCTTCTAATTTCTCCACATAGATAGAGCAATCACATGACATATAAAATCCATTATGAATACTATTCCATCTTTGTCAAATCAGTATCACTTTAGGAGCTTATTGTTGTCCAGTGTTTCCAAAACATTCAGCAATGGGCATGATGATCTTTGCCATCCTCTGGCAGTTCCTAGAGAGTTAGTACAGCTCACAAGGTCTCCTAAATCCGGGTGAAGTTAAGAGAAGTTTTCTAAATTCTGACAACTGATAAAATGCTTTTATGCCCACTCCTATGAGTAGGGCCGTATTTGCATCACTTTAAGATTTTTAAGCAGGTTAGGATTGATTTTCTACTCAAAGAAACTTGATAAAAATAGAGACAGGCCTCTGCAGCTTACAAGTAGCCACACTAACCATTTTACCACAGAGTAACCCTGATAAAAGAACAAATAAGAAAAATTCAACAATTCATAATTGTGTCATGGGTTATCCATTCTATTAAAGTATCTCCAAAATGTGACGGTATGATTTTAAAGTGTATCAAAGCTATGTACAAGGATCTGCAGGTATGGTTTACTGTAGAGAATATTATAATAAATTTGAAAATGATAAAAATAAAACTCAGCCTCAAAGAATTTCCAAAGTGCAAAATTCTGGTCTCCAAGTAGAACATTGATGAAGCACTTCAGAATTCACACCAGCACTTCAGTTAAATACGAGACTTTCAGAACAATATGCTATGGACATTGTTTTTCATCGTTCACTATTCCTTGGAAATGGTGCATGGTATCATATTTAGTGCCATGAAAGTGAAAAGGAACTGGAGCTTCTAATGGATGCTGTGATGACTTGTTGACTTTAATGATTTGTCTGATCTAGTAATAGTATGTGCATGCCGTATGTAAAAGAAAACAAGGCTTTATATATACTACGGACATTCTTGTAGCTCAAAGTCCACATAACTAAATGCAGGATAACTGTGTTTTTTTTTTAATCAAAAGCAGTGGATCAGCAAGTTATTGTTGTAAGTTATTCTTTACGGTAAATGAATATCTGATCTTTCACTATTTGATCCCAAAGTGTACAATTATCCCAGAATCTGTAATTTAATAAGTAGCTTGTAAAGAGCACTCAATATTTTTTTTTTTACTTTTTCAATAAATGACACAGGATTTACCAGTTTAGATATATTTTTATATCTACCCACATCTGTTTATCAGAGTTTGATATTCTATTAAGATTATTTCTATTCAATGAACCTCCTACAAACCAATTGTAATCAGAGTACAGTTGTGTCAGCATTTTCTGTCAATGGCAGGGCTGCTTTTCTGCTTACAGATAGTAGGGCACTCTGCATGCTGCCTCTTAACTTACACACTTCAGGTCACTCTATATCTGATGCTCATCTTTAAATATCTTCTACAATTCTGGCAATTTTTTCTTAGTTCTAGGAAGCCTTTAATTTCATCTTCTCATGATTGAATTCTGTATTGTGAAGAGGCATCATTTTATTGTCATGTATTAGTTAAAGGTAAATGTGAAATTAAGTTGTGATAGTCTACTGCTGTAAACTCCGGGGGCCTCATGTATAAATGGTGTGTAGGCACAAAAATGTTGCATACGCCCATTTCCATGTTCATGTTGAGATGCATAAAAACTTAAGTTGCCATAAGGCCACTCAGATACTCACAACAGCCTCAGACCATGCATATGCAAGTTTTTCCTTGGTTGTGTAAACAGGCGGCACACAGAGTCAAAGCAGTGCTACTGTATCTGTGTGGTTTCCTTTCGCATCTATGATATGGGCTTTATCAAATACACCAAAATTAATTGAGCGTTGTTTTCAAATTTAAAGCACTTGATTGTAATCAATCTGTAACAATATAGTGATGCCCATAATGGCCAAACTATTCCCGCTACCATGGCTGCTTTAGCATTGTTAGAAGACACTGCAAATGGAAGGATTAGAAGAATTTGCATATTTACAGGTCATACTGATTTCTGTAAGTCAATTTAGATTTCCAAGAGCTATGCCAAGATTTCCACTGGGCTAATGGAGGTGAGTTTGAACAGTCAAACATCAAAGCATAATTTGCAGCAACATCTGGCATTCCAAAGGTAATGGAGTGATCATCTGGATGCACATAGCTATAAAGGTGCCTTCAGAGAATGAGTTTGCTAATGTAAATAGAAAACATTTCCATTCTATTAATGTAAAAATTATTTGTGATGCAAAAATTAATGTTGTGTCACAACATATGTGTCTCGCCAATGATTGCAGCAACTTTCTGCTCAAATGATGTGAACCCTAGAATTCCGCAACTTCCTCCAGTGTTGTTGGCACTCAGACGGTGGGATGTGACCTGATTTTCACGTCAACTTTAATATCTGACCACTTTTTTTTTATTTTGGGCACTGGGTGACTTTCTGAACTTGAAATTTTGAGTACCTCTGCCAAACTGTGCAACTCCATCCATTTCCTTTTGTTGCTTATACCACTGCTTAAGCCACCAAATAGTACATTTGTCCTTGCCTCCACTTCACTGAGCAGGAACTCCATATCTGAAATTCTTTTTTACACATGCTATTGCCACTGTCTTTTAACTAAACACAGAATGGAAGAGGCTCTTTATATTGATTTTATAAAGGCAAACTGCATACATACAGTTTTATGCATGTTAATTTTTTTGTATGCATGCACATTTCCTGTTTTGTCCATATGCCATGTTTTAGTGTGAATTCTAAGCAAGACGTTATACATGAGGTCCCAGGTGTTCAGGGTTCTTCCACCATTTCTATTTTAAACAGACAGCTTCTTTTTGCATACGGTTAGCCATTAAACAGAGGTTTCTTCTTTATTTCAGTTCAATTCAATTCAGTTATATTTTGTTTAACACTCTTTGCTGATTCCCAGAGTGCTGTTACCCTTCATTGTTTTTGTTTTGAATATTATGTATATTTTCAAATAAAAGAAATGTATATGATGCCAAGCAGTCTAAGGAGCAATGGTTGTTATAGGCACATAGCCAAAAGAAAGAGCATGCAAGAAAAGAGTGTTGACAAAAAAACTGATTGGACTATCTTATATAAAATACTTCATAAACATGCTTGGCTTTTAAAATATAATTATGGATATAAACCTTGACTTTTGTTGGTAACTTCTCAGAATTCCTCTGTGCCTAGTGTTGATCAATGTGTGCATGATTTAAAGAAATTTTAATTAGGATTAAACACAAATAGCTATTTTTCATCAATATAAAATGTGCCAAACTGGCATTGGATCATTACATTTTTTTTCAAAACTAAGCAAAAACCTGAACTTTTTCGTTAAGTACTTAGAGGATCTCATAAGAATATTTTTAACTTTATACTGTAACGTAATGAAGATTTACTCTCACAAAGCTTATTAAAACATAGCTTTGCAACAAGGAATCAAACTGGATTTTTGAGAAGAGTAACCCAAACCTAAAATACACCAGTATACCACACACATTTTATTTTTTGAGAAGAGCTGAGAAGATGTGCTGTACTCAAAAAACACATACAGAAATTAGCCATTTCCTATCATTTTGACCAGTTTCCTAAACACAATGCTGCTCACTTTCTGAGTCTTTGGTCTACCCTTTAAAGTAGTGAATGTACATTCTGTAAAGACCTATGCCAACATACTGAAAGGAATCTGATGCTGGCTTAGAGCTTCAGCAAATTCACACATTAAGTATGAAGTGCATTAAATGTGTGGGGGCTCTTAAAAATAAATACCGTAAGTGTCTAAGTGACTCTTGAAAAAAACTTGTTCATACTCATATGCTTTTACATTTTATGACAGAAATAAAGAAAGATAACACACTCTATGCTATATATTTTCCTTAGTGTGAGCTAATAACATCCAGATTGTTCTGGTTAGTGCAGCAAAGCCTTTATAGTCTTTTGCAGTCCTGGAGGAGGTGAGATATCAACAGAATACTCAACAATTTCACCTATCTGCTAAAATGACTGGTTAAAACAGCATTCAAAGATTTTAAAGTTCCTGCTACTTGGGAATGAAGAACTGTATAAAAACAGATGAAAGAGTGAGAAATGCATACTAATTTTTTCTACATCTCAGAGAATTTTAATCAGAAGCTGTTGTTCTTTGAACAGTGTGTATTCAAAATATATTGGACAAGGTGATTCTTAAGTCTGGTTAGATGAGAAAAACCTCTCGCAAAGCGTACCTCTGATGACATTTTTTATTAAAATATTTTAAAATCTGTTTTTAGGGAGTAAGACATGAAATGAGCTGCATTTTCAGTTTAAAGTGGAAACATTATCAGCATTCACTATTTGAAGTTCTAAGACACATGACATTTGCTGTAAAGAGTCCACTACAATTTCTTAGTGAAGCCTAAATTATTAATACAAAAAAAAAAACAGAGAATGTAGATATGAATAACCAATAATCACCCTATTAAAAAAACTTCATTTGTCATCCAACTGTAAAAATTATCAGCATCTATCTATCTATCTATCTATCTATCTATCTATCTATCTATCTATAACCTAATAAGTGCAAGAAATAGAGATAGATAGATAGATAGATAGATAGATAGATAGATAGATAGATAGATAGATAGATTACATAATTTAATAGATAATACAATCTGTTATATTTAAAAATGGAATATTAAATATCACTGTTCTTATTTTCTGCCTAATTAAAGTCTCATATAAGGTATGTGAAAAATTGATTAGTGTCTTGAATGAAGAACCAGTAGATGGCACTATAACCAAGTCTTAAAACAAGCTTATCTGTAATATCTAATTAATTTCTTTCTAAACAAAAAAATTGAATTTTTAAAACTGCCTGCAAAACTGTTAAATACTGTTGTTAACTTCTGAACTGAATTAATGTGAAACATCTATTATGATAAACAGAAGGTTAAGACTTACGAAAAAAAACAGATCAATGTACATTATAGCTATAAGGATATTTTGGGTGTGCTTCTTTTCTTGAAGACTACTAATAATGGATGTAAAAACAACATTTTAATACAGAAGTATGCAACACTGTAAATTTGCTGTTTTAATGGAAAATAAGTGAACACAGAAAAAAATCAGCATAATAGGGCAGAAGAAAGCATTCACCAAATTTCTGTTTGGTGCGAGGTTTGCATGTTGGCTTGAGTTGGTGCAGGCTTCCTTCCATTACACTTGTTTCCTCCCATGCATATTCAGATTATGTGGCATTTCTGACATGGCCAGGTATGAATGTAAATGAGTCTGAATAAACCTTGGAGAATCTCTAATATTGACCTAAAGCTTCTTCATATCTTGTTCTTGTTGTTTCCTGGATAGGTACTTGCAGTCCACAACCCAATACAGGAAATGCTAACCCAAAAAATGGATGTGCAAGAGTTTTATGTCAACTAATAAAATACCCTAGTGCACTGAGAATGTGATGAACTGCCCCATGAGTTGAACAAAGAGCCTTTGTGTTTGCTCAAATGGCAGATACAAAAACAGAAAAGCCCCCACAAGCTAAACTTTAAATTGAAAGACCTTGTTAGCAGTATTACTATCATCAGGAAGCCTAAGAATGTGACCAGGCCAAACATATTTAGTGGGAAGTCAGACTTCCCAAAGGCAGAATGGTGTACCTTAGACTTATTGTAATGGTCAGTAACTGTACTTGAAAAGCATTTTAACTATATTGATATCTATGACTGTAAAAACTGGACCCATTTCATCTCTGACCAACTCATCTCCTTTGCCCTTAGACCCATCATCCTTTGCTTTGAGTGAGGCATATTCTGAGGGCAAGCTTGAATTATCAGTTCCTCCTCTTGTAGCAAGAGGCACCAAGTAAAAATAATGTAACCATAGAAAGCTTTCATAAATCACAAAAAGTCAGTATAATAAAAGGGAGTAAAAAGGATTCAGGGTATCAAACAGGTTCAAAGTACAAAAAAAAGAATAGAGAATAAAATAAATACATTGTCAAGATCAATGCAGAAGTCTAAACCAAGAATTTTAATTTTAAAGAAAGAAAATTAGAAAGAGAGAACTAGAAGATGAATTAAGAACACAAAATCAAAACTTTAAAACCTTAAGAGACCAATAGGATTCAATACTTTTGGAAATATGTGAGCCAGGAGTCATGAATATTCTCGGTTTACCACTCGTGTGGTTCAAAATTTTATTTGCCATTCAACATAATGTCAGGATTTTCAGCTGTTTAAGTTTATTTTTGCTTTTCTTGAATATTTTCTTAATGTTTTGCTTCATTTTTCTTGCTTTGTTGGTGGTGTGGTTTTGTTCCTGAATCACACTGGTCTCTGGGCATGCTTTCACATTATGGGGCTGCCAGTGCATGTGTAACCATTTTTGATGTAGTAGATGTCAGATTAGACTCCTCTAATGTTTACTACTTGTAAAAGAAAATTTTGCATGTTCATGTAAATCATTTAATTCAGATAAAAAAGGTTGTAAGGATTCCAACTTTGCTACATATCAGCTTTGGTTTGTCCTGTTTATAAACATTTGCCAGATTGCTTTGACACCCTAACATTTTTTGATTCCAGATTAGTGACACTATCCCTCTGAAGCCCATTTCACTGTCAGTGAATTTTTGGAACAGTGTAATTACTGGTCACACTTTGGAACAGCTATTTGGTCAAGAACAAGTGAAAGTTGACCCAAGAACAGACCTAGCAAAGGTACGGCAAAAGATATATAAGACTGTCCTCAGAAGAGCCCAGAATATTATTTCAGGGACTGTTTACTTTAACATTGCTTGCCCGTTATACAGCTGCTGATTAGCCTGATCACATGGTAAAAATGCTTTTTGCTTCTTTGGTTCTTCCTCATTACTAACTCTTACTGACCATTTTCTGTTCTCTGCTGCTACTGTGGAAAGGCACGTTCATAAGGAACCTTTGTCATCAACAATAATAGACACAGCACCAGATTGTCATATTATGCTACATACATGAATCTGCATATTATTCTGGGAGGCTGGTCAGCTAGACTCTGTATTTATTTAATCCAAAGGATCATGGACCTCACAGAAGTTCATGCTTTTGTCTTCTAAAAGTTTGCTGCATTTTTTTCATTTTAAATTCTTTCTCTGGGAACTAAGGAAGTTGTATTTCTTTATTACTGTTCATTTATAAAGGTACATTATGTAGACTTATATATTTTGTAGTTGACAGCCGGGGTCCTTACACTGCTGGGACGCCTCAACAATAGAAGGGCTAGGGTAGCGAGCTTGAGATACTATGAAAATTCCTTAAAAGTCTTTAAGAAAGAGGAGAAAACTGGTAAAAGTAACAGCAACAAAATTTAGAGACACCCATAGACGTGTGATGAAAGAAATGTTTGCCACATGGTTTGAATATTGGTATGTAGGAAGTGGTCATCGTAGAACTTTGGCAGAGAGAATTTTTGACCCTTTCTGGAAGTGACCAACTCTAAATAATTGAGAGTTAGCTGCTAAGACGCCAATATCCACATTTTGAAATTTTGGAATGTATCAAACAGATCTGGAGCTTTAGCTGAATCATTTTCAATGAAAATGTAATCTAGTTGTTCTTCATTTTGTATAATCTGCTGTATACACCAATACTTAAAAAAGTTGCAAATTCAGCAAAAAAATCATGATTCTGAAAACACTGAGAACTTAGAATCAGTGAATATGATATCTTAAGTCATTCCTTAAAAACTATTTCCTTCTGCCATCAATATATCTTTTGTTCAATATTTAGCAAATGTATCTCATCATGATGTTCAGAGACATGCACACCGACAACGTATTCACACATTTTGAAAAATCCTATTCAAAATATAACATTATTCATAGACACTGCTTTCATTACATGCAAGTCAAATACTTTGCCAGAAGCAACAGTATGACATATGAATAATATTTCAATGCATCTATAATAGCACACCTTTGAATAACTAGAAACTGCATTGAAACACAATCATAACTTCAAACAATGAATGGAAATCAAACTTAAAATACACTCTTCCTCAATCTATGCCAAATATGGCTTAACTAAATATGCAAATGTACATACAGAATATACTTCTGAATTTATATGGACAAAACTCTCATCAGGATCAGATTCTACACTCTTAAAAGTAATGGTTCTTTAATGGCACTGAGTAGTGTGGCTCATCATTGAACTATCGCTTGACAAAGCACCATGTCATTCTGGGAAGAGTTGGTTCTCTGTGCTTTGAAAAGCTTTTTAATACGTGCAAACATTTGAAATCTTTAATGCATAGTAGGGTGCTTACTGTAGCAGAACTGTAACAAATTAAGAAAAACTGAAATTAGAATTTGTTGCAGTGTGCAGCAAGAGTCCTTTTAAAATAATGACCTATTAGTATTAACAAATCTGTTACCATCATTTCATGGTTATTTATGCTATGGAGCCTGTTGCAGATGAAAATAAATAAAGATTCTTTCTGGCACCTTCATGTGGATGGGTCTTTTAGGAACAAAAAATGGATCCCCTATGGCAACTGTCGGAAGAAACAATTTGGCACCTTCAAATGTCTGCATTTCATGGTCATATGTTGCAGCTAAGTAATTGGCTCATACTCTCTCTGATTATAGTATTTACTTTTCATCTAACATGTTTGTAGTCAAAATGAGTATTCACCTTCTAAAATAAATTATTAGCCAAGAATCATGATAACTTCTGCTGCCCTGTTATTTTGAGAACATTTTGAGAAATATTAATCTTAACATAATACACTATACTATTTAAAATGATAAAAATCAATTTAATTAAACACGCAATCACTCAGAAACATTTTAATATTTAAGAACAAACAGCCAATAGCAACTTTAACCAGAACAGCTGAAAGGAAATTCTTATTATACTAAACAGTCCCAAACTCTACACTTGCTTTCTGTGACTTCTCTGTTATGAGAAAGTACATTTTTTCTTTCTTCTGCTCTGTTTGGGAATAGGGGTATATTTACATTAAACTTAGTTTTTTTAACAAATGCAACTTAACATATCTACCCACACTTAAAAGCTTTTATAATAATTTGTGCTAACTTCTTGTCAACATTGTAGGTGGAGTGATGGCTCTGAGGCTAGGGATCTGCACTGGCAATTGCAAGGTTGCCGGTTCGAATCCTGTAAATGCCAAAAGGTACTCTGTTCTGTTGGACCCTTGGGCAAGGCCCTTAACCTGCAACTACTCCGTCCTGGGTATGTCGTTGATCTGCATGTAGGCCCTCCAACCTGCAGGGAAAAACTTGGGGGTTGGTGGCAGAATTGGCACTCCAGCCACCATAAAAAACCTTGCACTGTTCCATTCCATCTGAACTAGTGTGGTGTTGAGGTATCACCATTTGCATGGCTGCACTCGGGTCCTAATCGGGATCTTGAGTTGGTTGGTTGCGGCAATGCACTGTATCAGTGTGTGCTCCTATCCTCATCTTGTCAACATTATACATTAACTTTATACAGATTAAAATTAAAATTTAACCTTTTTTGACCTGTCCCATTAGCAGCATTAACTATTAACTTCATTGTTTCTTAATATTGTTTTTGAATAATTATCATTTTAGTCAACTTAATATACTGTAGTTATTTCTTATTGGTATGTATTGCTTAATTTAGGTTGATTTTGTCTGGGACTACTTGGTGTATTCAACTATATATTCTTATGCCAACAGTTTATTAGGAGCAACAAGCTTTGTTTATAAAATACACATGAAATGAGACAGGAAGATAAGGATTCCAACTTGATTTCAGTGTTACTTTGAAAAACCGAAATATTTGTTGCCTTTTTGCATTTAGCATTACAGTTTTATTAGATATTAATTGTGAATGGATAATAGGTTTTACTTTTTATCCAATTTTCTTTTCTCTCTCCCATTTTTGAAAGATCAGAAAGCATAAGAAGTGTTAAATCATATATATTTTTATATAAAGTGTAAATATTTTGAGATTGAATGAATTAGTGACATAAACTGGCTGTATTTCACAACATTAAACATTCCTTTTTTTTAAAATTTTTTAATTCTCCTGTTTTGCCCCGCAGTGATTATTTTAGATCACTACCATTAACGTAGGTATACTGAGCGATAATTAGTCACTCAGTGTTCAATGTGACCGACCATTCATTTTGGTAAGCAATGTTAGCCGGTTTGCAAGGTGCTTGTTATCTGAATGCAGTTAATTATATAAGAAGATAATTACATGTAAATGTTGCATCTAAAAGCAGCTATCTACCCTGCTCGCCTTTTTAATTGGCTGGCAGTTGGAATTTCTGTTTTGTTTATTTTAGACTGAGGTAATTAATTGATTTAGTTAATGAACAGAATATGCCATATAAGCTTTCCAGGTGATGTGGCGGAAGCCCAGATTTGATACTGGAAAAGCTCGATGCAGCATCCATATTTATTTTTATCCACTTGACTCGTCATTCTTATTCTTTGACATTTTTAAGTTTTTCTTCAACAGGATTACAAGACATAGGTGTCAAGTAAATAGAAATACAAATATTCATGTTTTTACTTTATTACTGCTTTTTAAACGGCATTTTCATTTTTTTTATCTTAATTTTAAATTTGGAGATACTGTTAATGCTGTTAATGTGGTTTTGTCTGCCAAAATGATGATTATGTTTTCCAACTCACCTGTAGTTTTTTTTTTTTATTTACTTCATAGAGCACGATTAATATCATAATATCATACTACATCAATAGTAGAAGAGTCCTCACCTACTTTTACTGTCTTCGGGTTTAGAACTTGATTATAGAGGGACAGTTGAAGATTTGCATCATTACAATAGAACTTTAGCCTTCTTCTACAAAAGCAGACCTGCTGAAATAATGTGCTGAAAGGTCTTCACTAAGTGAGTGTCTGCATGGTTATACTGACTGCATGGTAAGCAGTCAAAAAATACCCTGATAATATAATTGTTAAACTGGTTATAGCAGAAACCAGATAGCATGTGCTAAGTTTCATTTGATAAGTTTGGAAGGTCAGAAGTTAATATCAATGCAGTGAATACATCTTGCAATTTAGTCCAAAGAAGTAATTTTTAATTCAGATAAATTTATTTATCATTTATTATACATTATATTAAAAATAAAAACTTCTAGTCCTTCTAGTGCAGAAGCATTTAGTGATGTACATAATATGGTACAAAAACATAGCCAACGCAAATTTAAACAAATAAATAATTTGTATGAAATTAATATATAAATAAAGTAACGTCATACACGTATATAAATATAAAGCATGTATTAGACAAGACAATTAACAATAAAACTATAAACATCAATTGATGCTTATATAGTAGAGTCTTTGTAACAAGTTAAGAAGGTGATTGTGTGGAGGTTAACAGTTTAGTGACTTCAGTGTAGAAAATGGGATATGGCATGAATTGCTATAATATTGCTTGCTGGGTGCTGGGCGGGGAACAACCAGTTCATTGCTGGGGTGTGTGGGATGTGTCAAGATCAAAAGGGCTTCTTTTCTAACATCTCTGTCATCATAATACCTTGTATGAATTGGAGGGAGTAGCACCAATGAATGTGACCATTTTCAGCACCCACTGCATGTATTTGTGGTGGTCCCCTGAGCAGTCAGTATGTTCACCACTGTGCATTCATGGAGAGAATCCAGGAGTCATGAGAGATCACCTCTTTAAATGTAAACTTAAAGCTACTCAGTCTTTTCATATCAACCCCTGTTATTGTCTGTATGGAGGTATCAAGTATAACACCTTTCAGGCTATGAGATGGTAAGTGATACCCCTTTGACATGAGAGGTGACACGGGCATGAACTGGTTCTTCTCTCTTCTCTTTCCACTGCAGTTCTGAGAAGACTTCTCAGGATGTTTCCTAGCCCCGCCCATATTTTCCTTCGAAGGTTCCGCCCCTTCCACTCAGGACATCATAAAAATGGGTAGTCGTTGGAAGAAGGCATTCATTTCAGACCTGGGCATCAACAACAACAAAGCTTCCACTGAAATGCCACTCCTGTAGGCTAATTGAAGCCACTATAATCTGTGTGCCAAGGGCATTCTCCCTTTAATTTTTTTGTTTTGTTCATTTCTGATTAAATGGGGTTGCCTGGATTGCACCCCAACATCTTGTTGGTATTTTTGGTCTGCTTCAACCCAGTCACACAAACATAGCACTAAAGACAAAGGGGTTTCCTGTAACTTACATCTCATTATGCACACCAATTCTCTTTTGATACCTTTTTCTTCTCACTGTCCACAGATTTATTAGACTCTGGTTTACTGCTATTACACAGTACAGCATAGTAGCATACAGTATGAGCCGAGGCATAACATATTCAAATGCGAAAGAAGATATGCTATGGAATGCATACATTTCTTTTGATCATTTTTGAAACATGGAATCTAAAGATTTGTTTTATTAAAAATGACACTTTCAAATGTCTAGAAGAAAATGAGCATAGATCAAAGCATACAAGAGACTGGCAAGGCAGTTTTGATGCTACAGAGGACAAAACATATCACTAAAAATTTGTCTTTCGATGTCCTTTTCATTCCAAAATACAGTACATGAGCCAAATGATTAAAGGCCGGGAACCTTCATTTTGGCCAAAGTTACGTAAACTGAGAGATGCCAGCAATGTCACAAGTCATTGCATCACTCATAAATAGCAGAAACATTAGCCAAGTAAATTACTCTATATCTGCTTTACTTTGCCTAGCTATGACATTATAAGTGTAGTATACACAAATAACATGCTCCTTTTCGCATTTTAAATGAATTTTGATAATTTCTTTGTTTATTTAAGTAAATACTCATGGAGTATTCCTTTACAATATGTGCAATTAATTGGAGAAAATGGTGTGCTTATAAATGTGTAGCTTTTGTATTTAATAATCTCCTTCTTTCCTTTTATGGCCAATGGAAGCTTCACGTTACCTGACATGTACTTAACTCACTTTGCAGCCCTTTTATGCAGGGCTCGGCGCTCTAAAATATAATGTGGGGCCATACTGGCACTCTGTCATGATATTTTAAGGCAAATACTGCATTATTCATTTTTAAGATCTACAGTAGTATGGAATCAGGAATGAGCTCACAGAAGCAAACCAGATGGATCTATTGCCGTTATATTGTACAGTGATGGTGTATTGTCTTTCTAAGATGATGTGCATATGAGCTCCTAAAAATATGGATTTTATAAATTTATGTTTTTTAACAGTCTTCTGAAATCATTAGAAAGAAATATAGCATAATGCAAATCAAAATATATGTGTGTACTTCCTCACTTTACCACTATGGCACATACTGTATTTATTTTTAGAATTTTTGTTGTATCGTGTCTAAAAACATCCCACATCGGCAGCAAGAGAGGTTGCCCCAGTGTAAACTGTTATAAAAACACAAGGACTGCTAGGGGACAAATGGGCTTTACTCCATCTATAGGTGTTTTGGAGCTTGGAAGAGCAATTGGTCGGGCCTCCTGCATGAACACCAGAGAGGTTGCCTTGCTGGAAATATATAAGACTCACACAGGAATCTAGCAGGAAGGCGAACAAGCAATTAGCAGGCTAGAGATTAAACACCAGAATGGCAGTATTTCTTGGCTGCTAGACAGCACCCAGTCCCAGAGGAAAATTTATGGTGCTGTACTGTTCATTTAATGGTGCTGGCAGAAGGGGGACTGTTTTGGACACTTGGCCAATAACAAGAAACTAAACAAGAAGGAGGACAGCAGGAGCTGGTAGAGGATGTTCTAAACAGGTTAAAATTGTGGCATATGTAGGACTGTAGAAATTAAGAATGTAGAACTTCTGTAAATTAGCTGAAATGTGTGTCAAGCACATAATTAGTATTCAATGTCAGTTGTGAACATTTTTTAAAATATTTACTTTATTCATATGTTTTTTTTATTGTTAGTAATTTTTTTTCTGTGTGTGATGTCATCATTGTGTGTGATGGCACCATTTTGTATTTGTTTTCTCTATTTTGGAGCGTTCTGTTGGCCATGGCCATGTTGTTTATGATGTTGATATTCATTTCTGGAAATCGGTGTCATCATTACATGTTATTTCTCGACATAAAACCTATTTAAAATGGCAATACACATACATTAGAGTACAAACTTTTGGATTAACAAAACAAGTCAACTTGATAAAGGACATATAGTCATAGATAAAACCTTTTAATAATGGGTTTTAGGTTTAGCATTATTATCTTTTTTTTTTTGCTCTGTAGTGCCAATTGATATTCTTGCCTTAAGACCTCCATTCTTTTTACTGATAGACATTGTGAACGGAACCCGGGCACAGACAGGCAGACATGTTATATTGTCACCACCACATGTTTATTTACAATACTATTTACAATTCAAAGTGCACACAAACCCCCAAAGTCCTGGCCACACAACGCTTTACTCTCTTCAGGCCACCTCCTTGCCTCCTCCAGCAAGCTCAGTCCTTCACTTCTCTCCGGACTTGAGCCCCGAATGAAGGGAGGCGGCCCCTTTTATCCGTAACCGGAAGTGCTCCAGGTGCTTCCCGGCAATCTCCCGCCGACACGCCCCCGTGTGGCAGAAGTGCCGGCTGTACTCCCGGAACCACTCCGGGTGTCCCTGCTTCTCTTCCCCCCAGCACTTCCTGGTGTGGCAGAAGTGCTGAGGTCCAGGGTTCCCAAGGCATCGGGGCACCCCTGGCAGTGACCATGGGCCCCTACAGGGTTGGGCTTCCAAGCCGTCTACCCGTGGCCCCCAAAGCAACCAGGGTGGCGGCCCCATGTGGTCCAAGGTGGGTGCACGCCCTCTTCCGGTCCTCCAAGGCGTCCCAGCTGGGTCGTCACCCCGGGCATCCCTGACATCCTTCTTTTGCCCCACAGGATTTTTGGTGTTCTGGTCTATGCCTGAAATATTACGTTTTTTGTACTTGGGACTATCCAATTGTCCATCTGCCAATATGACTAATTAGTGCTTTAAATGGCACATAAACATACTAAAAACATACTAAAAGTATTTCACTTGTATTAGAAAAGATTTTACTTGGAGTCAGACTCTGTATGACAATATCTTTGAATATTGTTTTTAAACTGTAAGACAAGGCCCATTTAAATGTAAACCCACAAGCAGGATCAGACTGTAAGAAGCAAATATACTGTAGTTGAAGATTAAGTACAATATTCTTGATTATTTTTTGTTAGAATTCCCCAGAATGTTCCAGTTTCATATAGAAGTGGTTATTTAAATAGAATAATAAAGACAGCAGCTACCACAGACAGTTGACTGTTAGTCACAAAAGTTTAACATTTGACTGTGAATCAGCTTGGCCTTCCAGTTTTTTGATCTTTTCTTTGAACCAATTCACCTGAACACAGCTGATGAGCTAAAAATTCTGCAATATCAAGGAAGAACCCCATGTTCCTGTTTACACAATTGGACCAGAGACCCTTATCTGATAATGTGCTGCTTTTCTGTGTCTTGATAGTTGTTAAACCAGAATTAAAAGTCAATCAAAGTACAATTGTTTTATTGTTTTCAAGTGTGTTATACTTTAGCAGTCTATTTCCAGGTTTGAAAGTTGAACAATTATGTTGTTACTTGACTATCGACTTCCAAGCAGTTTTCCTGCCCATGGAAAAACATCTGTGATAATGGGAGCTTTGGAATCAATGTATGGAAAGATCTGGTCATCATCTTAGATGACCCAGCAGAGACTTTACTGTAGAATGCTCAGGAAGGGTTGGTTAGCCAGTTGGCAAAGGTCTCAAGGACTCTGACTGTGTCTGACTTTCTCTTTTATAAATGACCATAAACCATCCAGAGGTTAATTTTCTCTAGGGTTGCTGTTGCCCGGAGGAGTTTTTCTATCCTCCATTGTCAATTGGCCACTGATATGATTAGATGTATCTATTCAGTTTTCTATAATCTTTGTTCGAGATGTACCACTTATTTTGGGAGTTTCTTCAGTGCTAGAATTCATATATAATGTAAGTTTTTTTTATATAAAGATTTCTTTTTTTTGTTAAAACCTTTTAACTGTTTTTGCTGACATTTTGTTTATGTATGATCACTGGCATTTTGTTTTCCCATTATTAGGGCAGCTTCCTGCTTTGTTAGTTGTGTTTTTTGCAGTATTATAGCTGCAGTTCACTGATCAGACAGATAGACAGGTCTTAATAGACAGATGCTGTTTTGTTCCATTTATGTTAACCGGTTAAGAATTACTTTGTTTTACTATCTTTTTAAACCAATTTATGTATTTACGTTTATTCATTACATAATTAGTAACTTGTAAAGACTGCATTTGCATTTACCTACAGTATGAATTTGTTGTAGAGTTCTCAGCTTGCATTCAGTAAAGTGTGTACCCAGTAAAAATGCTCAGACTTTGAATTTACAAAACAAGAAGTATGGAGTTGGAAAGAGAGGTTGAGGCAAAGGTAAAAAAAAAAATGTAGAAGAAAGAGAGTCCAGAATGAAAAAATGTGACTGAGTGGAAGACAATGGAAAATGGAAGTTTGGTACTGTGTTGGAGAAGTGGGTGAACCACCCCACCCATTTAACGAGTATCAAAATTAGTGTAGGCAGTTTTGTTCCAATTCTATTAAGGTATCAAAATGTGTTCCAATTCACATATTCAGTACTTTGTTTTACTTTCTTTGTTTTTCATCCCTTCTTGTACTTATTTCATGTTAATAATCACAATATTTTAGTTACCTTGTTGCCTGCTTTCTGGTATTCTGAATGTGGAGGGCTAGCACTAGAATCCCCCCCAATCACAAGCACCAAGATTGAGTACCTTGTAGGTAATTAATGACATTCTTTTATTAAATGAATGTCTGCAGGGATCTTTCATTCTTATTTAAGCACTCAAAAAACTGGATAGGTGTATTTGTGCAACACCTTGCCTGCTGATATGGCTCATGTTATTTTCTCTATCCTTTCCTGTAATCATTAAGAGACCATAAAAATGGAATAGCATATGTAACTACCAGGTGACACATACTAGGTAAAAAAATATCATATTGCAGAAATTAAGATACTTAATTCCCATTTTTTGAATTCTAGGTTTGTATCACATTGTAGCCGTAAGTAGTATTCACAGTTAGAATCTATTTTGATCTGAATGTGCTTTTCTAGACATAGATATTCAATATTTTTTTGGCTTTTTTTTTTAATGGTGGGTACACCTCTAACCTTGCTTCTTCTTGACAGTTAACATTGCTCAGACAATGAAACCTCTGTCAAAGTCTGACATGTCAGCTGCCTGTCCCATTTGATCCTCAGAGCTGTATGTACGGTTGTCTAAACTGGTCACATGATCTCCATGCCACCTGCACGAAGATGGAATTCACTTACAGGGACACATTAGGAAATTCCGCTGCTCCTCAAAGCAGAGCAATTTCAAAAGGATTCTTTTACCATTCTTGTTTACCCTAAGGAAGCTTTTATCCAATTGTTAAATATAGTTTAGAAAAAATAATTTCAGTTTAGGGAAAAATGTATTATTTACTTATTTATGCTGATAATTTTCAAACTGACATAAACAAATGGCTTAAGAACTATTTTATTCAATTCCACATGTTTTATTTCAGAGCAGTTTGTCCACAGTCATATGTTATAACTGACTGAATATTCACAAGCACTACAGGCTCCTACATCTTTTTGATTCTAAAATTCACTTGTAATATGGGTATACAGTAATATCATTAGGTTAAGTGATGTTGGTATTGTGTGGGCTGTGAAACACAACACTAAGTTTTATTCACATTGTTTCACTGCATTCACACATTTTTTTCACCATTGGAGGGTTTATTACTATATTATATATATATATATATATATATATATATATATATATATATATATATATATATATATAATTGTTAGGCTGCGGTGGGCTGGTGCCCTGCCCGGGGTTTGTCTCCTGCCTTGTACCCTGTGTTGGCTGAGATTGGTTCCAGAAGACCCCCGTGACCCTGTAGTTAGGATATAGTGGGTTGGATAATGGATGGATGAATACATAATTGTTAGGAAGTCAATGATGAGGACTACTGAATATAGGGCTCAAAGTGGTGACATTTAACATGAATAATCATTATTTATTTACAGTACATTCTTCCAGTACGCACATACTCTCTTGGACTTCATTCTCATTACAGGTGTAATTTGTCTTTTATAATGATATATGAATAATGATCATAACATCACTCTTTTTCATTTTTACTTTTCTACATTAACACTTTTTAGTCTATTTTGCATCCTCCTCAGCTCTTCAGGACAGTTCATATACTGTAGCTAGAAATGTTAGCCAAGCATATGGCATGAAAGCAAAGAAATCTAGTCCCTGTGGTGTGATCAATAAAACTGTTACAATCAAAAGCTTGGCTTTATTTGATACATGCTTAATGTCTGTCTGTATATATAAAGACTCTATGTGTCTATTTAATTTATGATATGATCTCACACCACTTCATAGAATACTAAAGAACATAATTCCAGAATGTCTAATTCATACGTAACGCAAAAAAAATTTGAATAGTAAATGAAACATACATAACCACTTTAGCCTGGCTGGGAAAGAAAAAAAGGTGCAAGCTCATATTTATGATCCTGCAGTCCTCATTTGATGCTTGAATTACAATCACAAAAATTACATTAAAATTCTTTCCTCCATTATAATGCTAAGTAGATAATTATAATGTAAGAAATATGTATATTCCTCGGATGACTGTCAAAATAATCACCTCACACTATCATTAAACAGCAAACATTTAACAGGTACATTTAACTGTAAAACAACTGAGGTTCTCTCCAACTTAAAATAATATTCATTTCAATGTGTTTCATTAACAGCAGTTTTCACTAAATACAGGTTCAGGAAGCTTATACATATTTACAACTGTAAATGTAATACCTGCAGATTACTAAACCATGCAATAGTTATACACATATAATCTAATTGCATTAAACGCAGAGTAAAACATTGCAATTTCAACAATTAACATTAACAGGTCATGTCAAAAGTGTAATTTGTATTGGAATTATGAGCATATTTACAACAAATGGACAGTACAACAAAAAATAAACCACTGGAGGACACTGTCAAAATCAGAAAAAATGATCAACGTCATTATAGTCTCTGGCATCTCTCTCTCTGTCAAAGGGTCTTGTATCCTTACTTGTTAAATGTTGGGCCCACTGCCATATTATTTCAGCCCACCTCAATAAAGCCAGCCTTACTCCATTTTTAGTCCTAAGCAGGATCATGGGAAGCTAGAGCTTATCTCAGCAAGCAAGGGGTACAAGGCAGGAACAAACCTTGGACAAGGTGTCAGACCATTGGAGGGTGAACCCACTCACAGACATAGGTTAATTTAGAATTGCCAAATCACTTAACCTGCTTGTCTTTGGACATAGAGTACAGACATGGAAGGTCCACCAGTCAAGAATGTCTGTAAAACTATTGCAAAGTAATTCTTCACTGAGTATGTAGTCAAATACGCAAACAATTCCAAAGTAGTCACCCAATAACGTAAGTGCAGAAATGAGTCAGGTAATACTGTTTAACCATAGTATAGAATATGCAGACTCAAAACAAATGTACCCTTTCCTGCACCATTACGTACAGTACAATGTGGAAGTAATGAAAGACAGAGGTATAATGAGTTATATACTGTACGTCAAATGCTCAGTGGTGGACATGTGATTTTATCAATATGTAACCTGGAGCTGACTGTTGAGTACGTACAGTATAACTGTATAACAATTTGATTTTCTTTTATCCTGAATCTGGTTAAAAATACAGCAAACACTAATAATATTCAGCTTTTATACATGCAGAATTAAAACATGCATCAATATTCTTATTGGTCTGCCATGCTTTAAATAAACATTTCTCCAATTTAAATTCATGTCCTCTATAGTTACATAAATTTTACATAAAAGCTTGTAAAGCTTTGATGAAATACATAGAGTGGACCAGTTTGTGTGTTATATGCTGAATCATTACACAGTTAATAGAGCTCTCCATTTATCCATGACTCTGTAAGTGTTAGAGAAATGTGTTACTGGGTTAAGAAAAAGAATATTGTTGAAGATTTGAGGAAAATGTATTCAAAAAATGTATTCTGAATTTAACGATTTAGAAACTGTTGAAAGCTTTGTCAGACCTTCTGAATTGTTATAGCCTGTAGCCCTTATTTATTTGTTAAACAATTGTATACTTCAGAAATAATCAAATAGCAATGGAATGGCATATGTGAATATAACATCTGAGTTAGCTAAAGAGTATAAACCATCACATCTGATCATGCATTAGTGAGCCCATGAGCAGTAGAAACAGCATACAATTATATTTTGTATGCATCATGCAGTATATGGCATGGATATTTCTGCTAGGTGTCCTTAAAACATTGTCTATTTCAGTAGATATCTACACAAGCAAAGAAAAAAATCATAGAATCTTATATGGATGCAAATTAAGCAAGTGTGAGTTAGAAAACATTTTACTTAGTAACGCAAAGTTAAAAATATAGTGCAGAAATGTCTACAGGTCATCATCATCATCCTTCCCTGTCTCAGACAGAGGACTGTGGGCCACTTTGGAATGCTGACCACAGTCTGCCTCACACCATACGAGAACGTTTGCCTTCATAGAGATGCAGCTGCCCAACTTTCATTAGTTGTACCAAAGGACTCCTTTCTGTTCCTATATGACTTCACATCATGGTTGCATATGTGCCATCAATTATGGAGTTTCTGACAAGACTTCCAATTCCAATATTCTATTCTTTTCAGCCTCAATAAAGATGTGCCTTTGCTTTGGTGTTGGATTTGTTTTTAACTCATTTTCCACTCTTTCTGAAACAACTGGTTCTGGCATATTTTTTCCTTTGAAATCTTCCAATGGGTGAAACTGCACCAACAAATCTTACTGCAGTTATCTGTCTACTATAATATATATTTCAAGCAAGAAAGCAGATGTTAAATGTCATATATTTAGACTTGGGTTAATAGCAAAAGGTTTTAGGTAGGGTGAGTAGTAAATGTTCTTTGGGGCACTTGGTAAGTGGGTATGCACACTCCTTTCATCTATGCCTTACTAGGGAGACCACAAAGGGGTGCCACTGAGCCCCTAACCCCAGACGCAATTGGAGTACAGAAAGTTCCAGGTTCAAATGCAGTTCTTTTTATTAAACACAGTACCTTTATAAGAATGCAGAGCCACAACAACACAAGTAGATATAATGTTCAGTTCTCTTCCTCTCCTTCTGTTGCTTGTGATGAGTGTTGTTCCATGCCATAATGGGCCTCAATTTGAGCACAATTTATCAACCTTACAAGCAAAGGTGTTGACTGAGTATGTAAAGAGAAGGAGAGGCAGGTCTGTCATCCATCAAATTTTTGTAAGAGCATTGTTTTCCTGGAATTACTTTAAATGTACCTTATAGTGTCTACAAAACTGTACCCCACCCCTTTTGCATTCTATGGTTATACAACAAAAAAGACTCTTTAATGCCAAAGTGACATTGAATTCACTCCCTTTAAGTCAGTATTTGGTAGATGTACCTTTGGCACCAATTCTAGCCTTGAGTCTGAGCGGATAGGTAACTTAGCTCTACAATTTTCTTCTTTGCACAATTGGTCAAGCTCTGTCAGATTGCATCGGGCCTGTGAGTGAACTGTCTCCTTTATGCTTTTTTCATAATGCGTGTTTAATCTAATGACCAAAAATGTCAATTTTGGTCTCATCGGATAATAGAACTGACTTCAGAGTTTTCTGCATGTCTTTTGGCTAACTGGCAGCCTTTTTGTGCATTTTTAAGTCTCTTCTTTATTACACTATCCCATAAACCTACGACTGGGGAAATAGCTGGGCAACAGTTGTTGTCTGCACTGTCTCGCCTCACTCACCCAATGTAGTCTGTAACTCCTTCAGTTGTTGTTCAGGCCTTTAGGTGGTTTCCTTCACTAGTCTCCTTCTTAAATGATCACCGATTTTTTGTGGATGGCCTCTTCTAGACAGATTTAGAACTTTGCCATACTATTATCATTTGTTAATGATTGATTTAGCTGGACTTCAAAGGATATTCAGTGACTTGGATAGTTTCTTGTGTCTGTCTCCTAACTTTTTCAATCACCACAAAATGTTTGTCACAACCATCTTTTCACATATTTGCTTGGATTGTTCTTTATATCTTCGTTGTGTAGGTTTGGCCATAACGACTCATCATAAGTTGGATCCTCCACACACAGGTGCATTAATACTGCAGTCAAATGAAACCCCTTGACTACAGACAGGTATTCTCCATTTACCTATATTTATGATCAAAGATGATTTGCTTCTGTCATACTAAGGTGAGTGAATACAAATGCAATCAATTATTTTGTGTTTTATATTTGTAATTAATTTAGACCACTTTGCTGAGACCTGTCTTCACTTTGACATTAAAGAGTTTGTTTGTGTTAGTCAGTGTCAAAAAAGCCAAATTAAATCCAGTGAGATTCAATGTTGGATAACAAAAAAATGTGAAAACTTCCTATGGTATGACTACCTTTTATTGGTACAGAAGTGTAACAGTATGGCATCATAACGTACGAGTGACGTTCAGAAAGTTTCTACACTTTTTTTTAACTGTATTTATTAAGGCTTTCAAAAACAAATGTCATCACCTTTCTACATAGGCACCTTTGTTTGCAATGCAATTTTCCCAGCGTCGTACCAACATTTTAATGCGCAAATGCTACTCCTCGTGCCTTCACCGTTTCCAACGAAAATACAAAAGTACAGAAACTTTTTGAACATCCCTAGTATATATATTGTTACCAGTGGACAGACTGCAAAGGGAACAGGGAAATAGTTGGGGCACCAGCCAGGCCACCCCATTTAATTCTCGGCATCGAGCAAAAGAAACAAACAATAAAAGGCAGTTCTGTTCTCTGAACTCAAGAATCAGGAGCAAATTTGGCCAGCAAGTCAATCTTAGGAAAATAAAGTAAGAAGGATTCCATCAGCAGAAGCTACATCTCCATTGTTAGTTGGTTCAAAATGAGCCACCATCTTCTACTGCTTGTTTTTGTTGCAATACGAATAAAAGGGCAGAGTCTGCTCAGGGCTGAAGGTGGGACCAGGCTTCTTCCCTGGTCTGCGTCTTGGGACTGCAGATGAGAAAAGGAAGACAGTGTTAGCGACAGTGCCCCACCCTCTCACCTCATTGTTGTACCATTTACCTTGAGGAAGCCAGGAAGGTGATCCCCAAGTGTGACTACATATAAACAGTATGACTTCATTCTTATCTTTTGGAGTGATTGTAGAGTGGATGAAATTTGGCTCAAACACTTTGAGTCTGGAATGTAATATGAATATAACCACATCTTCTTATATAATATGGTACCATGACTGTCCGTTTGTCTGTCCAGGATTTTTAATCACCTGTAGCTTGCAAACCATTTGACCTATTGACGTAAAATTTGGTGCACATATACTAAGTGACCTCTACTGTCCGGTTTTGGGGTGAAGACTCACCTCCAAAGTCAAAGATCAACCCAGGAAGGTCAAGGTCAAAAATCAAATAACCTGTGGCCTGAAATTTGGTACACTTATATACTTATATTAAAAGCGACAAGTTTTGGAATTATTACACTTTTTATTTTTATTTTATTTTACTGTAGAATCAACTCTCAGCAGCAGGGCAGCCATGCAGCGGATGCATACAGGCGTGGAGTATGCTCAATTCAAATGTATTCACTGCATGTTATCGCGCAGTACGCCGTAACTGGTGAATAATAATACTTCATAACATTCGCTGCAGTCAACGCCTAGCATGGAAATCATGAAGACCAAATTTGTTGCATATCACACTACAAGTGTTAATATTATATGTCTGGAATTTAATGGGATGTTGAACATTAAATGTCAAGATTTTTTTTTTTTTTTTTTAAATTCAACCATCTACTTTAGGAACCCATTTATTCCAATATTGGGTAGTGATGAGCTTCAAGATTATAACAGGAGCAACTGGAATGAAATAAAAATTCAGCTATAAATAGTTTACAATTCTCTAGATATGTTTGTAAAGACAGAATGTTAGTCATGCATTGCCATGTGCCATAGAACATATTATTTCAAACATTATGTTCATTGTACAATATTAGCAAATGCTACATAGCTGATATTTCCAAATTTGGTATTGGTATTCCTCTTATTTGAATCTCTATCAATGCAACAAAGCTAGGGAAAATAAAGATTCATGATAAATGAAAAATCTATCAAGTTATTTATACAAGAAATAGTATAAGCTTTATTTTGTTCAAGCTCTACTGGCAGCATTTGTCATAATAGAAATGCCCACAATGGATGTTTAAATGAAAATTATTTTTCCATGCCTGAAACACTTAGGGTGTGGGAAATTACCAGTACAGGCAGGTGATTATGAACTGAAATAAATGTTACAACACAGTAATCAGTATATCAATATTTCATTGTCTGTGGCAAATGATGCTGGTTTAAGTCCTTTTTAATTCAAATGCTGTCAAATTAAGAATATTTAGTGCATTTTAAGAAAGTGAAGTCAAGGGTAAAGCCAAGCAGAGGTCATCATATTTGCAGTCCTGTGGGAAGTCTTGGCTGTAAAAAGACACAAAATCTATTACATGTTGTAATGGAGGGAGTCCTCTGGGTAACATAAGGCTGGCTCTCAAGAGGGAGACCATACTGTTGAACCCAAGGTTGATAACAACCCACTTGAATCCCTTTAGATCTCTTACACAGGACACAGGCCCAACACCAGCAGATGTTTCACATTTGATAACTAACCAAACAGGGATTCTTTAATCTCTAGTGGATATAAGGATACCTTTAGGGACTCAATTTGTTAAAATCTGATATGTTATTTACAAAAAATATTTGTAAATGGAAACAGTATGTTCATTATTTTAGAAGCCATTTTTGAGGGAGCAGGAGTCATATGTTAAAGTTGGCATAAAATCTATCTATCTATCTATCTATCTATCTATCTATCTATCTATCTATCTATCTATCTATCTATCTATCTATCTATCTATCTATCTATCTATCTATCATCTATAAAATGACACTCATTTTTGCTGTAATATAAAAGTAAATCTAGAACCTCACTAGCATTTTTTTAATACATGGATACTCAAGGCATAATATATTTAATGACGAGGGACCTGAGCTCAGTGTATTGTAATAGATGTATGTAATAGATATACACAGTATATTAAAAAATAAAAGTAGATAATATATCTAAATACATATATTTGCTAGTATATACATTTACACAAATATATGCACAGATAGATGTGTAAAGTAATGAGATTATCTGCTTATTTTTTTATTACTCATTTTCTTTCATTTAAGTCTACTAATTGTCAAAACACCACTGCCTGTTTAACCAGACACTTAGTTCATTGATAGTATTTCTCACCATGATTCTGCATGCCCATACTTTAGGTTGTTGCGTTTTAGTAAATAAACATTTATCTTGATTCTGATCATTTTAAATAAAACCAAGAAATACTTTCAGACTATTATACTACTAGAGTTATATAATGTGTTTCAGTTCTCACTTAAAACCCAGTAAGTAAGCGCAGCAAAATATTGTCAATTCAAGAATGCAGGAAAGAGGATTTTATTTTAAGCAGTAGGTCACTTAATTATGCAGTATGTTTACTGTGTTCATTTTGTGAATACATGGGTATGAGCCTGTAAGTTGCAGCTGCTCTGGGAGGTTTGAATGTACTGGAGACATTTGATAGCTCCCTAGACTCACTTTTCAGCCCCAGAAATAAGATGCATCTTTGATTTGCTACTTGTAAACAGACAGAGACATGCGGAGCCCTGATCATCCACTCTGACCTGCCAGAGCTGACAGCTGTTTAAAGTGAAATCACTGCATGCAGCACATGTAATTTATAACTTTTTGTACTGCTTCAGAACAGCTTGTATAAGCTGGCTGGTGTAAATATGGCTCCTGTATTACACCATAAGGTTTCAGTATGAAATATGAAAAATCAAACATTTATGATCTAAAATGTCCTGAAACACAGCATATCAATAATCAGTTACTTTCAGATACAGTATATGTAAAATGTTACAGATGACCTTAAGAAATTAATAAAAAGTTTCACTTTGTCATCTAAATTACAATTCCAGAATTCTTCAATAACAATAATAGGATAAGTCTGCAGTTTATAAGTATAAATATCATGTTTAATAAATATCTAAGCAGGCTGAGTAAAAGCAGACATGATTTGAAGAATTAAGACATTGTTCCTATATTGTTACTATATTTTTCATTTGTTATGAGTAATCTGAGACTGTGTATGGATTTGAAGAGAAAATGTAAAGAAACAGGGTAACATTTTAATCAAATGCTACTCTCTAACATCAAAGGCATCCTTCAAACAGGCGGAAATTTTGAAAAGTCTATAATTTATACATAAATATAAAAGGCCCAAATGTTACAAAAGCTCCCTAATAGATACTTCATGTCTCTTGGCTCTTTGTGCACCCATTCAGCCCCTTAAATATGCATGTTGTAATTGTCTACCTTCTGTTAAATGAAATCAGTCACCTACTCTCTCCCACACCCCTTTCTTGGTGTTACTTTTAATTAAGGCACACACCACTGCAATAAAATCTCCCTGACGGTCCAGCTTACAGTATGTCAATTTTTATATTTATACTGCAATGAGCAGAGCACCACCTGACATTTCTTGGCCTGCCAGAAAAAAGGTTACCCATAACACAAAGAATTTCAAAATTGTGTGTTTATTGATCCAAAACAAAGAAAAAAATACAGGAAGGGAATAAACAAAAGAGAACTATAAGTATCAAAGTAACCTCAGACAAAAATATATACACACACACACATATATACATATCATATATATATATATATATATATATATATACATATATACTTGCCTACTTTCTCATCTCTCCAATATCACAGAAAGAGCTTCCTTGTTTACCTCTTTTCTCTCTCTAACCCTAACATTTATCCTCTTGCTAGTGCGACCTTGTCCTGTCTTTCCTCTAGACTTTAGAATTAATAGTCCCTGGCATAGATGGAAGGCACTATTAAGGATTAGGCAAACTTGGAAACAGGTGAACATGAAACCCAAAATAATCAAAACTAAATCATACTGTTATGATTAGGAATTCCACACATAATGAAAGGGTGTGAAGCCTCCAAACTAAGCCATAAAAGCAGGCCAGAACCCTCACTGGTCAGTCTAGACAAGGTACACCCCAAGTAAGCCAGCTCTTTAACTGCTACTTGCAGGATTTTTTCCTATACAGGCTCCAAAATGGGAAAATGGCTTTCAAAGTTAAAAAATACACTATTGAACCCAAAGTATATTTAAGAAATGCCCTAAAAGGAACAGGGTGACTGTAAACTTCTTGCTTGTGACGAAAAGGGCACCATTGAATCTTTATAAAACAAAGAACTTTAAAACAAAAATTAGAAAAGTACAGCAAAAAACTCAACAGAGTAAAAAAGGAATTTCTGAGAAAGGTAACCTAGGGCAGTGGTTCTCAACCTTTTTGGCTCTTTATGTGCTTTTGACAATGGTGACCCTTTATTAGCAGTAATGTTATTGTAAACAATCCAATATTTTCCCCTTAATAGCACATATTACCAAATAACAATAAATACATATCACATAAATTTAAATACAAAGTACATAGTTGATGAAACATGCATAGTACTCATCCAAAAATAAGGGTGTTTAATACTGAATCAAATTTGATTTAATAAAAACCATATCTGATTTTCACAAATTTGGTGAAATTTAAGTTAAGTGAAGAGAGAGCAAACACGGACATTTTTAGTTTGCTTGCAGCTAACTAGTTTAGAACACATCTATTGCACAGGGCTTTTTTTGCAATTGTGTGTTTCTTCTTATATTTGGCAGATTGATCTGCAACGAGATGATGCCCCAAGAGTTTGCTGGCGTGTTGTACAAACACAATTAATTTTTTTATGAAGCGTTAAGATTTTAATTTTTTATTTAAAAAAGTCTAAGTCAGTAAGTAGCTTGCTTCAAAATGCCTTTATAGCTGAAAGCTTAATGTACAAAAAATAAATAAAGTACATCTATACCTCAGAAAATCTGGATGTTTGTTCTTTAAAATTTCCTGTTTAATTTGGGTTTTGGGATGAGTCTTATCAGTTTAATATGGAATTGGAAGAGTTTGGAATAGGTGTTGTTGGGGGGCATTTGCTTTTTTAATGCATCATGTGGTGTGGTATATTATTGGTCACCTGTTAAGGGCGGAAGTTTCAATCCAGGCCTATGGTGCAGGAAGGTCTTTCTTTCTGAGGAAGCAGAGGGAGAAAGTTAATACCCCGCCATTCCCTGGCGGCAAATGGTTTCCCAGGTGCTATCGAATCAATCCGCTGCCTCCTACTCAAGGCGCGATACACGATCCCCCTTAGCCCAGGACCGCCAGGTCGGGCGGACCTAACCGAGAGGTCGTGAATACGAGAGAGGGCATCGGCATTGGCCTGAAGGGTGCCCGCCGATAAGTGACAGTGAACTTATACGGCTGTAAGTCCAGGAACCACCTGGTGACCCGCGGATTCACTCTTTGTGTAGGGACATCCACTGAAGTGCAGCGTGATCAGTCACCAGAGCGATTCGCGACCCAGCAGGTAGTAACGGAGGTGGGTCACTGCCCACTTAATGGCCAAGGCCTCCCTCTCCACTGCCGCGTACCGGGTCTCCCGGTCCATCAGTTTCCGGCTAAGGTACATCACAGGGTGCTCGACACCATCGACGCTTTGGCTCAGCACGCACCCAGGCCTGTGTCCGCGCCGGTCTGGAGAATAAACGGGAGCCCAAAATCGGGTCCGTAACACAGGTGCCGACGTTAGGGCCTTCTTTAGGTCACTGAACGCGTGTTCTGCTTTGTCGGTCCACACCACGTATAGGGAGCCCTTTTGTCAGGTCAGTCAAGGGTGCTGCTCTTCGAGAAACGGGAACAAACCGGCGGTAGTAACTCCGCAAGCCCCAAGAAAGCCTGCACCTGTTTCTTGGTATTGGACGGGCCATTCTAAGATGTCTTTAACTTTGGAGCTCTGTGGCCGCACCTGTCCTTGTCCCACGAGGTAGCCTAAATATTTGGCCTCCTTTAATCCAAAAACACTTCCGGGGGTTTATGCGGAGGCGGCTTTAGCCAGTGTTCGGAGGACAGCTGCGACCTGCAGTAGATGCTCCTCCCAGGTGCCGGAATAGATGACAACGCCATCCAGGTAGGCGGCACTATAGGACTGGTGGGGCTTCAGCACTCTATCTACCAGACGCTGGAAGGTCGCCGGGCCCGTGCAGCCCAAATGGGAGGACCTTGTACTGCCAGTGCCCGCTAGGGGTGCTAAAGGCCGCTTTTCCTTTGCGGATGCCGCTAAAGGAATTTGCCAATACCCTTTGTCATGTCAAGGGTAGTCAGATATCGAGCCGCACTCCAGCCGCCAAGGAGGTCGCCAATGCGGGCATGGGGTAGGCATCGAACTTGAGATCTGATTCAGACGCCTAAAGTCATTACAGAACCTCCAGGAGCCGCCTGGCTTGGAGACGAGGACAATAGGGCTGGACCAGGGACTATGGCTCTCTTCAATTATGTCCATGTCCAACATACGTTTCACCTCCAGTTCGACCTCTGCGCTGCTTTGCCTCCGGAGTCGGTAGGGCCTCTCCCGGACGATTACCCCGGCCCGTGACTATATCGCGGCAATCAGCGCGGTCCGCCGGGTGACTCGCCACTACCTCGGGATGGCTCGGAGTGTTTGGGCTAACTCCTGCCGCTGCTTGGGGGTCAGCTCTTCGCGAGGTTAAGGGCAGTTGTGCTTGCGAAAGGGAGAGTGACCTATGGGAGCTGGGAGCTCCTCTCTATCTCCAGGGCTTTAACAGGTTGACATGATAGATCCTCTCACCGGTCGACGCATTGGGCTGTTTCACCAAATAGTCGACGCAGTCCTTTCTCTCCTTAACCTCGTAAGGCCCTTGCCAGTGAGCGAGCAGCTTCGAAGGTGGGAGGTCGGACGAGCACCATAACTCGGTCCCCGGCGGAACTCCCTGAGGACGGAGTTGCGGTTGTAACACCGGCCTGCGCTGCTTGCGCATCGAGTCACGTGCTCTTTTAGGAGGGGCCTGATCTTTGTGAGTCGGTCGCGCAGTTGCGCACGCACTCTAAAATGTTAGAGGAGGGAAGAGCCTCGCCTCCCAGCCTTCTTTTAGGATGTCGAGGATTCCCCGGGTTGTCGCCCGATAGTAATTCAAAGGGGAGAAGCCTGTAGAGGCCTGGGGTACCTCCCGTAGGCAAAAGCACGAGCGGGAGGAGCTGGTCCCAGTTCCTGCCGCCCGCTGACTACCTTGCGGAGCATCTGCTTAAGCGCCTGATTAAACGCTCACCAACCCGCCAGTTTGCGGGTGATAGACTGACGCTTTCAGGTGCTTTATCTGCAGTAATTTGGCTACCTCCTTGAACGTATCCAAGTGAAGGGCGTACCCTGGTCCGTGAGGACCTCCTTGGGTATGCCCACGCGTGAAAACAAATTAACCAGTTCCCGCGATGCTTTTAGTATTAGCGGGCGCAGGGGAACCGCCTCTGGGTACCGGGTGGCATAGTCCACCATGACTAGGATATACTTGTGGCCACGGGTTGAGGGCTCCAGGGTCCCACCAAATCGACCCCTATCCTTTCAAAGGGGATGTCCACGAGGGAATAGGGACTAGAGGAGCACGGTCCCTCCTAGGAATCTGGCGGGTCTGGCACTCCGACAGGATTGACAGAACCGCCGGACCTCCTCATTGATCCCAGGCCAGTAAAAGCGGGCTTAATCCTCTCCAGTGTTTTTCGCCCCAGGTGGGCCTAGGAGGTGAGCATGTGCCAACTCGCATATCTCCCCCGGAAGGTACGCTGAATTAGCAACAACTTCCGCACCTCGCCCTCATGGGTAGCCACCGGTACAACAGATCATTCTCAAGGACAAAGAAGGGTTCCCGGTGTGGATCCGTCCGCTGTTGAGCTGTTAGGCAGAACGACGCATTCCGGCAAAGCGCGGGAGTCATCATTCCACTGCTCCCTCTTAAAGGAGGCCGGCGTGGACCGAAATTGATGGTCCAGGCCGAGAGGGTCTTGGGGCCTGGGCCGGGAAGAGTTCCCTGGCTAGTCCCTTCTCCGCGGAATCTTCCGGTCAAGGTCCGTAGCCACGAAAGGTCCCCGAGACACCAGCCATAGGGCCTGCCCTTGTGCACGGCGTGGAGGCCGCTGGAGGGGTGCCTTTTCCCCTCATAACAAGATCCAACGAGGCCCCGGAGCGCGAATGGCTTACCGCTGATTCTTTTAGACCAGTCTTGTCCCAAAATCACTGGGAAGGGGGGTCAGGTAACACAGCGACCGCCATTTGATTGGTTCCCCTTCCAGGTGACATAGCAGTGAGCTGAACGATATGACCTAGTCCCCCATGCACACAGGTGACCAACAAATGCTGTTTTAACCACTGTTGCGGTAAGACAAACGGCGAGCAACAATGGTAATGTTGCTGCGGAATCAAACAAAGCCACCACGGGCGTGCCCATTTAGCAACACCACTCCCGATTCGACTCGCCAAGGGATGCGGCGGGTACAATACCTCTCCGACGATGTCCAGCTGCAGTCCATAGGCTCCGGGCGTGTGATGGGGCAGTTTGGCAGCAGGTGACCGGTCTCGCCACACTTGAAACAGCGGCGGACCCGCCTCTCTGGCTCTGGCTGGCGCTTCTGCAGCGCGCCGAGGGCTCGGGTGGCCGCCCGTCCCTGGCGGTTCCCCCGAGCAGGCTTTTCTGACCCCCCAAGTCGGAGGACCGCCAACTGACGCTCCAGGATGTCGAGGAGGCCCGACATGTTCTGATAGGCGTGTCCCCGACCTGCTGGGCGAGGGAACTGGGCATGCATTGACCAGGCCTTCACAGGCCACCCGCCGACCACTTTCCGCCTGCCGGGTCCTCTGGCCGTAGCCAGCGCCCATCTTGCCCCAGAACTCAACGCCTGGGCGCGAAGCGGCTTTTCGGGTCAAAGACCCAGTTCCGCCATTCGCCGCCTGCTGGCCCGGCTAATGCCGTAGCGGGCCAGTATTTCGGGCTTGAGGAGGTCGTAATTAGCGCCTCCTCCTCAGGGAGGTCATAATAGGCCGCAGCGCTGGTCCCTTCAGGTATGGCGCCAGATGGACGCCCACTGACCGCTGCCACTCGCTCCGGTGGCCGCCCTCTCAAACATGCCCAGGTAGCGCCGGCGTCCTCCGAAGGGCCATCGGACTAAAGGAGGAGGCGGCTGCCTGGGCGGGTCTGGTCTCGCCTGCTGGGCTTCCACTAACCTGGCCTTCGTGGCCTCCAGCTCCCGGTGGTGGCGGCTTGCGCGAGCTGCAGCGCCTGGAGCTGGTCATTCATGCTTGCAGCACGTGTTGAGGTCCTGTCCCTCCGTCATTCCGGGATCTCTGTATCCTGCCGACTCGCCACTTGTGAAGGACCGAGGAGACAGCAATAAGGGTTGGGGTTTCCGCCCCGTATATTGTACAGAAACTTTTGCACAAAAAAAAAGGTCAAAAGCATAAACTAAACAGTTCATATCGCGACGCCGACTCCTGGCGCCGCGGCCATTTTATTGGGGTGGAGCCGAAGTGGAGGGACGCTGGGAAGGACCGCAAGGGAGGATGGGAAGGATGACGCCAGGGCAAGATGGCGGAGGAAGGGCGGAAGTACCGCACTGCGTCAATCCAGGCCTATGGTGCAGGAAGGTCTTTCTTTCTATGAGGAAGCAGAGGGAGAAAGTTAATACCCGCCATTCCCTGGCGGCGAATGGTTTCCCAGGTGCTATCGAATCAATCCGCGGCCTCCTACTCGCGCGTGCGTGACAACATATACATATATATATATATATATATATATATATATATATACATATATACTTGCCTACTTTCTCATCTCTCCAATATCACAGAAAGAGCTTCCTTGTTTACCTCTTTTCTCTCTCTAACCCTAACATTTATCCTCTTGCTAGTGCGACCTTGTCCTGTCTTTCCTCTAGACTTTAGAATTAATAGTCCCTGGCATAGATGGAAGGCACTATTAAGGATTAGGCAAACTTGGAAACAGGTGAACATGAAACCCAAAATAATCAAAACTAAATCATACTGTTATGATTAGGAATTCCACACATAATGAAAGGGTGTGAAGCCTCCAAACTAAGCCATAAAAGCAGGCCAGAACCCTCACTGGTCAGTCTAGACAAGGTACACCCCAAGTAAGCCAGCTCTTTAACTGCTACTTGCAGGATTTTTTCCTATACAGGCTCCAAAATGGGAAAATGGCTTTCAAAGTTAAAAAATACACTATTGAACCCAAAGTATATTTAAGAAATGCCCTAAAAGGAACAGGGTGACTGTAAACTTCTTGCTTGTGACGAAAAGGGCACCATTGAATCTTTATAAAACAAAGAACATTAAAACAAAAATTAGAAAAGTACAGCAAAATACTCAAAAGAGTAAAAAAGGAATTTCTGAGAAAGGTAACCTAGGGCAGTGGTTCTCAACCTTTTTGGCTCTTTATGTGCTTTTGACAATGGTGACCCTTTATTAGCAGTAATTTTATTGTAAACGATCCAATATTTTCCCCTTAATAGCACATATTACCAAATAACAATAAATACATATCACATAAATTTAAATACAAAGTACATAGTTGATGAAACATGCATAGTACTCATCCAAAAATAAGGGTGTTTAATACTGAATCAAATTTGATTCAATAAAAACCATATCTGATTTTCACAAATTTGGTGTAATTTAAGTTAAGCGAAGAGAGAGCAAACATGAACATTTTTAGTTTGCTTGCAGCTAACTAGTTTAGAACACATCTATTGCACAGGGCAAGATAAGCTTTTTTTGCAATTGTGTGTTTCTTCTTATATTTGGCAGATTGATCTGCAACGAGATGATGCCCCAAGAGTTTGCAAACACAATTAATTTTTTTATGAAGCGTTAAGATTTAAAATTTTTATTTAAAAAAGTCTAAGTCAGTAAGTAGCATGCTTCAAAATGCCTTTATAGCTGAAAGCTTAATGATTTTGTTTGGTAGAATCACACTGCAGATAACACACAACGGCCACTGCACACCATGCTTCATGGTAAAAGTACATCTATACCTCAGAAAATCTGGATGTTTGTTCTTTAAAATTTCCTGTTTAATTTGGGTTTTGGGATGAGTCTTATCAGTTTAATATGGAATTGGAAGAGTTTGGAATAGGTGTTGTTGGGGGGCATTTGCTTTTTTAATGCATCATGTGGTGTGGTATATTATTGGTCACCTGTTAATAACTGGACTTGTGTCAGTCAATTTAGTTATTCAGCATTCTGGAGCAAAATTATCCATGGACTGGGTGCATAACTGAAGTCTACAATTATTAGCCCCCTTGAAACATTAAAGCAAATAATGATTTTTTTTCTTACCATGACAGACTCTGGCTTTTGCACTTGTCCTTTTCATCTTTGCTCCAAAGTGCATGGCATCCATTTCTTCCAAAAAACATCTGTAATGTTGATTCATTTGACCACAAAACATGTTTCCATTGTGTGATGGTCCATCCCAGATGCCCACGACCTAGAGAAATCCATGCCACTTCTGATCATGGTTAACAGATGGCTTCTTTTTTGCACAGTAAAGTTTTAAGTGGCATTTGTGAATTTAACTCCATACTGTAGTCATTGACAAAGGTTATCCCTTGCCCACGTGGTTATATCAGCTATCGATGAGTGACGATTCTTGATGCAGCACCGTCTGAGGGACCAGAGATCAGGGATGTTCGGCTTAGGTTTACACCCTTACCCTTTACGCACTGAAATTCCTCCAGATTCCCTGAATCATTTATTGACATTATGCACTGTACTGAGGAACACTGCTTCTAAACATTTCAATAATTTTCTCACACATTTGTTGAGAAACTGGAGATCCTCTGCCCATCTTTGCTCCTCAAAGACTCAGCCTTTCGTGGATACTGCTTTTGTACCAAATCATGTTTACAATCACTTGTTGATATCACCTGTTTGAAATAACATCATTATTCAATTATTTGATCTTTTTACTGGCCCTATTTTGCCTCTGTCCTTACTTTTTTTGGAATGTGTTATAGACCTGAAATGCAGGAATGGATGAATATTAAGAAATGACATGCATATGACCAGACAAAACATGAAAAATCTTGGGTTCATACTATCTGCAATGAAATAAGTCAATGTAAATTTAAGAATCACTGCATTTTTTTATTTGCATTTTCCACACCATTCTAACTTTTTCTGATATGTTGTAAATACATGACAATGGGGTGGCTTTTCAACACTACCCTGGAACTACTTCTGAGCCCTTGACATGTCTTCTGGGTTCAGGGTCATGTTTAAAAATACTCAAGGCCACCAAGGCTCTGTGCTCTCTCACAGTTCCCTAAAATCTGTTCTATCTTAAATAGTTCACCTACTGTTGGGCTAGAGGAACTTGAGTAGTCTCCAGTTGCCTGCCCATGACATCATTCCTCTATTGCTGTCACAACATTTGTGAACTCCATAGCACCAAAGACACTCATCATCTCTACCAACCAGTAGTGTGCATTCCTTCATCTCTATGAGAACCTTGGGATACCTGTAAGCTGTCCTGTGACTCTTTGATGCTATTTTGTCCATCAAGCAAACATTCACCAACAAGGAGACTTTCCATAAAAGGATACACTGATTATTATAAAGTTTGTTTTTAATATATTAATAGTAACTACAGGCAACCCACAAATACCAAGGTTTTTTTCCAGTTACAGAATGATTTGTTAGTTTATAGAATACCAGAAACAGAAGTGCAGGAAATCAAAACTCTTGGAATATAATGTGGTAATTCATGGTTGCATGACAAGGACAAGGATTGATCCGTCATTGCACTTGGCAAGAAATGTCCGCATTTACCCGATGCTTTTGTCTCTGAGAGATTCTCAACCAGAACACCATTATATGAAAAAGAATGGTAAATCAGGTATTTTAATGAAATCTTTCTCAATATAAAGCACAGTTTTTTAAGTTGTTTTAATGTTAGTGCCTGTAATAAGTTACCATAGGCTGTTTTAATATGAGGGGGCAATGAGATTCTCCTATCATGACAATGTAGCTGCACTGTGATCCCATGTTGTGAATGGGAAAGGAAATTAAAAATCTGAAAGCTGCTTTAGCAACTTTGATTTTAAATAAATGCAGGGTTGCTGGGACGATGGTAGACAGGGTGAGTGCTTACATAATTACATCCAGTTGAGCAACAGATTTTTATTTGTCATTGTCCTTTATTTGATATTTTGAATTCTCCTTATACTTGTCCCTTAATTTTCTATTTTGTTTTTTGAATGTTTTGCCATCCCAAGATAAATCACAAGTAAGTACCAATCTATTATACAACTGCTAGATATTTCAGTTCAATTTATTCTTCTTAATAACACTGCAATACAGTACACTGCAAAATAATTACAAATACAGTATTTAAAAAGAATTGCAATGTAAAGACCAAAGCATAATTAATAAAAATTTCCCTTGGAATAAATAAAGTATCTATCTATCTATCTATCTATCTATCTATCTATCTATCTATCTATCTATCTATCTATGTTGCAACATAAGCAGTGAAACATTATGCATTACATTATATACACATACATACAAGTGCATATTGTCATAAGAATGTTTAGTGTTGCTTTGTTACAGGCAAACATTCACTAGGGCTCAAAGTAGGGCAGCTTCTCCACCCAGAACACTCACTGATGTATCTGTTATTTTTCTAGCGAAGGCATCAATACAGTGGACTGACACTGCCTTTGGCATAACACTTCAATGTGCCCCCTGGACATTTTTGGTATCTCTCGGAGATACATTTTACAGTTAGTCATGACAGAAACAACGAGAGAGAGAGAAAAAGAGAGAAAAAGATATAAAGGACACCTTCCACCAACATGTTTTGCTGGATCAGCTGCATTTCAGGCGGACATGCCTGGGAGAATAACACTGTTTGTGCAGCATTTAACAACCTTCCCTCAGTCCTCTTTATTGCCTATTAAAAGGGAAGATAGCTGTTTTTCAAAATCTTTGATAGTCTCTAAGTGTGTGTTTATTATTCTACATAAACTGCTCATACAAATTAAAGGAACATTTTGAAAACACATCAGATCTCAATGGGAGAAAATATCATGCTTGATATCTATACTGATATGGACTGGGTAATGTGTTAGGAATGAAAGGATGTCACTTCATTTGATGGAAATGAAAATGACCAGCCTACAGAGGGCTGAATTCAAAGATACCCTGAAAATCAAAGTGAAAAAATGATGTGGCAGGCTAGTCCATTTTGCTTTAATTTCATTGCAGCAACTCAAAATTGCACTCAATAGTTTTTATGGCCCCCATGTGCTTGTATACATGCCTGACTACGTCGGGGCATGCACATAATGAGACGATGGATGGTGTCCTGGAGGATCTCCTCCCAGATCTGGACCAGCACATCACTGAGCTCCTGGGCAGTCTAAGGTGCAACCTGGTGGCATCGGATGGACCAAAACATAATGTCCCAGTGTTCTATTGCATTTAGGTCAGGCAAGCGTGGGGGCCAGTCAATGGTATCAATTCTTTCATCCTCCAGGAACTGCATGCATACTCATGCCACATGAGGCTGGGCATTGCCATGCACCAGGAGAAACCCACCAGCACAGAGTATGACAATGGTCCAAGGATTTTATCTCGATTCCTAATGGCAGTCAAGGTTCCATTGTGTTGCCTGTACAGGTCTGTGCGTCCCTCCATGAATATGCCTCCCAGACCATCACTGACCCACCACCCAACCAGCTATGCTGAACGATGTTACAGGCAGCATAATGTTCCCCACGGCTTCTCCAGACATTTTCACGTCTGTCACATGTGCTCAGGTTGAACCTGCTCTCATCTGTGAAAAGCACAGGGTGCCTGTGATTGACCAGCCAATTCCGCTATTCTATGACAAATGCTAATCAAGCTCTAAAGTGCCGGGCATTGTGCACAGGGCCCACTAGAGGAAGTCGGAACTCCAGGTCACCCTCATGAAGTCTGTTTCTGATTGTTTGGTCAGAGACATTCACACCAATGGCCTGCTGGAGGTAATTTTGTATGGCTCTGGAAGTGCTCATTCTGTTCCTCCTTGCCCAAAGATGCAGATACCGGTCCTGCTGATGGGTTAAGAACCTTCTACGGCCCTGTCCAGCTCTCCTAGAGTACCTGCCTGTCTCCTGGAATCTCCTCCATGCCCTTGAGGCTGTGCTGGGAGACACAGCAAACCTTCTTGCAATGCCATGTATTGATCTGCCATCCTGGAGAAGTTGGACTACCTTTGCAACTGCTGTAGGGTCTAGGTATCGCCTCATGCTACCAGTAGTGACACTGACCGTAGCCAAATGCAAAACTAGTGAAAAGATGAGGAAGGAAAAAATGTCAGTGGTCTCCACCTGATAAACCATTCCTGTTTTGGGGGTCATCTCATTGTTGCCACTCTAGTGCACCTGTTATTAATTTCATTAACACCAAAGCAGCTGAAACTGATTAACAACCCCCTCTGCTACTTAACTGACCAGATCAATATCCCAGAAGTTTCACTGATATAATGCTATACTCTGATTAAAAAGTGTTCCTTTAATATTTTTGAGCAGTATATATACAAGGTATTTTAAAATCCAGATTCCACTTGTTCCATAGCACCAATATTTTCCAATGGATCATTTGAAAAGGATGTCCAAAGGATTATTCCATAAACAAATGATGATAGTTTTATTTGGATAAAAGAGTCTGTTTTCTAGCAGATTCCCCAAGTTTTACTCAAGAAAGACAATTTAGGATACCAGACTTGGAGCTGGACATACTGTTAATTCTAGTAATTTAACAGTAACCAGAGTTTTTTTTCCCAGAAATTCAAAGATATCAAACTGGGGGATTTTCATCAGGAAGCTAGGGCCAGTTAAGCAGCAAATAAAACCAAAAATAATAGCTGCTGCTGGATTCCCCTTATAAAGCCCCCACACACCTCCCCTCCCCACTATTCCATGAGAAGAAAAATTTGAGGTGTGAAACAATTCTTAAAGGATAGAACAGTAGAAACGTTTTGAAACAGTATGCTAAAAAGCAAAAATCAAGTTACGGTCAAGTCAAGTTGTGCAAAAAGACACTTGGTGATTTAGAATGAACAATTAAACATGGGATCATCCAAAAGCCTCATAGCTAAACATCAGCTGGGAGAGTGGGAGGGTAAATACAAATAGTGTGCAAGTTTAAATTGGGAGTGTTGGTGTGATGCTAGAATTATTTTCTTGAAAATAATATTTCAGTCTAGAGTGGTGGAGGGAAATTCACATTCTCAAATCATATGGGCTGACAGTGGTCTAAAAGTGGCTTTACTCTGGATCAAATATGATTTGAATACGTTTTGTTTTAGACAAAGAATGAAGGGCAGCAGGATGGGAAGACACAGTGACATTTTGAGCCTTAAGAACAGACCTAGAGATAGAAGAAGAAAAATAAAGAAGGATGGCGTAGACACCCCAGACCCCAGCAATTATAATTGCTTTAGCTTTGAGTCATCACAAACAAGTGTGGTAATACCATATTGTCCCAAATAAACATAGGCAAGGACCTAAATGTTTCTCCACCTTGTATCATACAGTAAGTGCTTAGGAGACTGTTGGCCCAATGTGATCAACTTCAGTTTTAGTTTTAGTGAAGGAAACATAAAAGCAGAGAGAGAGAGAGAGCTTAATTTTAATCAGCAGACACATGGGAGGATATGAAAGGATTTCAGCTAGTGGAAAGTGGCACTGGATTTGAATGCTCAATGCTCAAGTTCTAAATATGGTATGATATTTATACAGTTTGATCTATCACAACTTGGGATGCAAAGTTTAATACAGGTGTTGTGCCATTCCAAAATAATCTGGAAAAGGGAGAACTGATTTTAAATGAGAATTCAGCCAGGAGGCTGTTAGTTAATGGCATTAAAATTAAACCGAGGGTTAGGGTTTAATGGGGCTAGGGAGTAAAAGGATAAGAACACAGAAGATGAAGCAAGAAAAAGTTTTTTAAAGAAGGTTTACTTGATATTGCTTCATAAAGTTATAGAGAAGTAGAGACATCAATACCAAGATATTTGATAGACCTTAAAGAAGGGATGATCAGAGAAGGCTGTTAAATGGACTCCCTGGGAAGAAAAATGGTAATGACCTCAGAAGAGTTGTGTAAAATAATAATATGTGGGAAGTCAGATTGGGCATGACCTAGAAAAGCAGGATGTCATCAGCACATTTCCATGTGATGCCATGCAAGATTATAGGGCAAATTAGGTCTGACATACAAATAGAAATTAGAATTAAAATGTGAAGGGAGTGTGGATACCTGTGTTTGACTACTTTGAAAATCTGAAAGGGTTGTGATATTATTGAGTTGGTCAGAATAATAGTTGAAGGGAATTACTAAAGCTTCTGGGGCATAGTAATGTAATTCTTGCTAAACCACATCTGATGCATGACCTACCAGAGAAAACAGCAATTCATGTGATATAACATTACTTCAGAATCCAAGGCTGGTGCTCAAGAAAGGTTGGGTGATGCATCCATAGTGTGAAGACAATGGTCACGTTATCTGCCCCCTGGCAAGAAGGAATAAAAACAGTTTGCTCTGGTTGAATTAATTTAGAAATCATGAGCTGAAGGCAAGATGCCAAAAGCTTAGCGAGCAATTTTGCACTGGAATTCATCAAAGAGATTGGACAATAGTTTAAACAATCACTTTACCTTGTTTTAATAATTTACTCAACTGGAAGAGATGTGAAATGCACAGGTCAATAATTGCTTCCAAAACATAATTAAAAAAAGGGAAATGGTAAAGTAATAGGATAAATAGTATATGTCATTGCATAATTTAAATAAAACAGCAACTTTGTGTTAAGCAAATACCAAGCAATTGCATATAAACACATGAGCTGGGAGTGTAAACCGCTTTACTCAGCATCCTGTAGGGCATTTAAAATACTGCAGTTTATTCCACAGCAAACAAATATGTAAAATTAGAGTATTTAAATAAACTTCCCTTACCTGGAAAAATGATAAACATTAAGGTTATTCCTTTAAAGATTAATATACTGTATATTGCTAAATTACAAACACAGCACCCTGAGGCGCTTCTGCTAATCACTGGAGACTTTAACCATGTGATGCTGGACAAAACACTACCTACCGTCTCCCAGTATGTGGATTGTAACACCCAGGGAAATAGGACTATTGACCTACTGTATGCAAACGTTAAAGTTGCATACAGTGCCACCCCGCTACCTGCACTTGTGAAAGCAGATCATAACCTGGTTCTGCTTTAGCCTCACTACAAACTAAGAGTGAGGGAGCTACCTACAACCAAACGCTCATTCAGGAAGTGGTCCCCTGAGGCAGAGTAGGCTCTGAGAGACTGCTTTGGAACTATGGACTGTGATATCCTGCAGGGGTCACATAGTGAGAACATTGAGGAGGTTGTTGAATGCAATACTGACTACATCAACTTCTGTATGGACATTGTAGTTCCAGTAAGAACAGTACGCTGCTATGCTAACAACAAGCCATGGATTACAAGTGACATCAAGGGCCTTTTGAACCCGAAGAAAAGGGCTTTTAAAAGCGGTGATCCGCATGAGCTCTAAGCGCATGCAGAAGGAACTCCAAATCCAGCTCAGGGTGGTGAAGAAGCAGTACAGGAGAAAGCTGGAGCAGAAGTTGCAGAATAACAGCATGAAGGAAGTGTGGGATGGGATGAAGATCATCACTGGCTGCAGCTTGAAGTGGGGTGCCACCATCAACAGAAATGTGGAGAGAGCAAACCAAATGAACAACTTCTTTAACAAGTTTGACCACCCAAACCCACTCTCACCTTGGAGTAATGCACCCTCCACCCATCCTTCTACTGATACCAGCATAGGAGAGACATCCCCACCCACAATTACATCAGCCCAGGTGAGCAGAGAGCTGAGGAGACTTCGTACCGGCAAAGCAGTGGGTCCAGATGGAGTATCGCCACGACTGCTGAAGGCCTGTGCACTGGATCTGGGGAGTCCTCTACAGCACATCTTCAACCTGAGCCTGGAACAGGGGAGGGTCCCGAGGCTTTGGAAAACATCTTGCATCACCCCACTCTCAAAGGTATCACATCCTAGTTAGCTGAATGACTTCTGGCCTGTCACCCTGACGTCACATATGATGAAGACCATGGAGCGGCTACTGCTTCACCACCTGAGGCCGCAGGTCCACCACGCCCTTGACCCTCTGCAGTTCGCATAAAAGGAGAAGGTGGGAGCTGAGGATGCCATTATCTATATGCTACACCGATCCCTCTCCCACTTGGACAGAGGCAGTGGTGTTGTAAGAATTATGTTTCTGGACTTCTCTAGCGCCTTCAACATCATCCAATCTTTGCTTCTTAGGGACAAGCTGACAGAGATGGGAGTAGATTTATACCAGATGGCATGGATCGTGGACTATCTTACAGACAGACCTCAGTATGTGTATCTCGGGAACTGCAGGTCTGACATTGTAGTCAGCAATACAGGAGCGCCGCAGGGGAATGTACTTTCTCCGGTTCTGTTTAGCCTATATACATCGGACTTCCAATACAACTCGGAGTTCTGCCACGTGCAAAAGTTCGCTGAAGACCCAGCTATAGTGGGATGCATCAGGAGTGGGCAGAAGGAGGAGTATAGGAACCTAATCATGGACTTTGTTAAATGGTGCGACTCAAACCACTTACACCTGAACACCAGCAAAACCAAGGAGCTGGTGGTGGATTTTAGGAGACCCAGGTCCCTGCTGGACCCTCAGAGGTGACTGTGTGCAGAGGGTGTAGACCTATAAATACCTGGGAGTGCAGCTGGATGATAATTTGGACTGGACTGCCAATACTGATGCTCTGTGGAAGAGAGGACGGAGCCAACTATACTTCCTTAGAAGACTGGCGTCCTTCAACATCTGCAATAAGATGCTGCAGATGTTCAATCAGATGTTTGTGGCGAGTGCCCTCTTCTACATGGTGGTGTGCTGGGGAGGCAGCATTAAGAAGAAGGATGCCTCACACCTGGACAAACTGGTGAGGAAGGCAGGCTCTATTGTAGGCATGGAGCTGGACAGTTTGACAATCGTGGCAGAGCGACAGGCGCTCTATCTATCTATCTATCTATCTATCTATCTATCTATCTATCTATCTATCTATCTATCTATCTATCTATCTATAAGCATCAGATGGTATGAAAATGTTAAAAAAAACAAACAGTTTGCTGTAAGAAAAAACATTCTATATGTTGGGACACCATCCTTGAGCCTGTTTCAAGCTGGAAAGATACCTGAAGCACAATTAATCATGGGACAAAGAAATCTGCAAACCATTCTCTCAATAAAACAATCATCAAATGTATTCCTATGCCAGTTAAAACTGAGAAACATAAACTAAATAACTCAAAGCACATCAAAAATAAGAGATGGCAGTACATCTTTCTGTCCTCCTGTTAAGTCAATGTGGCACTCAATGACACAATTCGCCTTTCCGAGAATTGATCTGTTTGTCCTGATGGTTCAGGATGTTCATCAATTTACTAATGTCTTGTAAGAGTTTTACCTGCTCAGCCTTTACTGCAAATAGATCAAACTGGACAGAAAGAGGCTCAATTCTAAATTTCTACTGAATAGAATTTTGTATTGTGGTAGGTAGTCCGTAGGCAAAGGATTTCATCTCTTCAGCACCAACTTCAACAAATGACTCTGACTCCACACAGAGTACATTCTTTGCTGAGCTAGAAAGCACAAAGTGCAATTTATAAAATCCTGAAAACATCCCAAGAATGTGGGGTAAATAATTTTCAGATTAAAGTTGTAAAATTTTAAGTGTTCTAACAGCAGGGAAGGAAGAAGAACTGGACGGTGTCAGAGAGCTACCAGATCAACTACTGGTTCCATGGTCTCTGACACAATAAAAAAATTTTAAATGTTTGCAAAGTTTGTTATGACAGATTCTTGGCCATAAACTTTGTATTTCATGATTGTCTATTGTTGCATATTTTTTATTTTCAAAATGTCTGTTATTTAATTTTGGCCATGCATTTAAAATACAGGGGATCCTCGGGTTACAACGTCTCGACATACAACGTTTCGAGTTTACAACGCTCACTCCCATAAAAACTTTAAAAAATTGAGACATGAGAAAGAATAACGGTACTCATTTTTTTCTGTTCCTACGGTACAGTATATTTATGACCTTTTCCTTTTTCTGTGGCTTAGTTGTGTTTTTATGTTCTAGATTATGATTTTGCAAATGCATTAGGATAGGTAAGTGACTTAGGCTGGGGTGTGTTTCAAAATTTGGGTTACATCACTGTTGTAGGAACTGTGTCGTAACCCAAGGACCCCTGTAATCTTTAAATATCTGGCTTTGCAAATTTCAACTTCTGTACTTACTGTTTACTTAGTTGTAATACTTTATAGAATATACACAGATAAAACTGTTTCATGTAACAGGGCATGCAAACCATAATATCAACCTCCTGGTTACCTTATATACTCACGTATAAGTCACACCAGTTTCTCAGACACATCGAATTTTGTTGCAGCAGCGCATTTACCAATTCCTTTCGCCATTTCAATGAAATTTAATTTAAAACCAGCTTCATATATTCTTCTGATTGAATGCTCCATCGTAGATGCTCTTACGATAAAGGTGTATGAGGGTGTGAGATACAAAAAACACTAAACAGTGCAAACATCGCTTTGGAATAGTTCTGGTATTACCGTGTGGTCACGTAGGCACAATGCATAGAAAAAAAAGGCAGTGTGCTCCGTAGTTACTCTCTCAGCTGGGCGTTAGCATATCATAATCTCTTGGACCAATAGCGTGAGTTTTCTGCATTCAACTTATACGACCGACATTATAAAATACCGGAAATTATATGGTAAAATCAAGCTCCGACTTATTCACGGGAGAACTTAAATGTGAGTATATACGGTAGTTGCTCGGGCGTAACAGCTGATTGAGTGCATTTTCAAGTTGTTTTATCTTTGACTTGTTGCTTTTTGGTGATCATGCTCTGTTGTCTTTTGAGAACTAAAATGGGTATGATTTCATTGTGAAAACTATACTGCCTGCATGCATACTCAAGAGTTGTGTGTCATCACAGCAGTCCTTTTCTCATATTATAGAGATGTGAAAATGGTAAGATCATCAGCTTTTCTGATTCCTAATAGAAGGAATTACTTCTTTAGTTTATGTTTTTCTATCTCATTATTTTCATTTATTTTTTATTGCTATTTAGGGCTACTTGTGCTCATTAAGAGTTAGTTTGTATAGGTAAATGTTCTGCAATGATCACTTTAGAATCACATGACTGTGGTAAGTCCTTGCAAGCTTGACTATAAGGCAAGGGTGTCAAACTCAGTTTTATCGAGGGCTAAAATTGACACTTTATATACCCAACACGGGCTTGAATATATTAACAAACAACTCCAGCCTATCACAACTGTATTTTGTACCATGGGGTGATGTAACTAGGTGATCATCTCAGGTGGCACTTTGGTAAAAGTGGTATTTTCATGCAAGAATATTTTTTAAATAATACAAAAATAAGGGTTAATTTTGAGCTATAAGAATTACATACACATCTAGGTCCTTACTGATATACTATCTTTAAAAGTGTGAGAAATAGTTTTAATTTAAAAGTTTCCTAATATGTATTGTATGTAAGTGTATAATTGCATGCCTTCAAAGAATATATGGTGTTGACTGATTCAGGTGCCATTATTTAACCCTGTTGGCCCTCATTCCACATCGCTTTTCTTTCTTTAGAAGTGTCAGGTTAGAAAAGCTGCTAGCAGCCATGGGTCTGAAATTAGCATTGAGTGAAAACAATAACACAATCAGTACATAAAGTCAGCAGCAGTCCAGACCCAAATGAATTTGTAGCTAAAGCAAAGTACATCCGTTTACACCTGCATTAACAGAAGTCACAATTGAAGGGCACTTGGACAGATAAAAAAAAAAGGGTGTAAACGTGCTGGTGATGGATTACATAAACCATATTCAGAGTTGGTCAGAAATGGACACGAATGGAAGTGCAACTGTGTTTTCTAACCACATACAAAAATCAGTCAATGAAAAAAGACGAAACAATCGTGCATGGTGCTGGAAGTAGTGAGGCAATCCACAGAAGAGTGGCCAGCCCTAAAGCCTGTGCACCTTTAAAATGTGAATAAACTGGATATAGTGGTGTGTGTAAACTATTATCTCTTTCACAAGACTGTCAGATCTTTGACATCGTGCGAAAACCCTAAATTTTCACTCTAAAGTGTGGCATGTTCCCTTTCATTTTACTTTTTCTTGTTAGGTTTGTATTCTAGGGTGTGCAGTCCCATGCTGTGCAGATAATTGGCATTCGGACACTCAGGACTTATTTTAATGCCAGGCGTAAATGTCAGTTATATATGGATAAAATCTATATATGAAAAGTTAAACTAAGAATCAACACAAATATGTAATATTTTTTGAATATTGACGAAGTAGACGAATTTAGAAGAGTCCAAGGCAATTTTCAGGCAATTGTTCTTGAAACACTCCACTTTCAGTTCTTGGTTGTGAGTTTATGTAGTTTCTAAATCAGTGGTGAACCAGTGGCTATATACCTTGTAACCTGTCAGGTCATCTTTTAAACATGTCAATATACATTACCCTATTTCAAAAAGCAGAAAAGTGATTTAGGCAAACCTGAGTTTCAATTTTTCATTTGAGTTAAAACTTAAATCATAAAAAAGCCATGAATATAAAGTAAAGTGTGTGAGTTTTTTTATTTCAAAAAGACCCAAATCATGCCAGATATCAAAGTGAGACACAGAAGGCACCACAGTATAAAATAAAATGTAAAGAGATAAACATACACTAAAATAAATGGGAAAAACTGCACATGACACATGTTCAGACACATTCAGATACTATGTTGGTCATGTTTTATTAATGATTTGTTATATTTGTGATCATGTGTATATTTCATATACTGTAGCACTGGGATATTTGAGTATGCAAACACAGAGAACTTCATGTGAGTTAACCATGGAGAAAAACAGGCATATAAAAAAGGCAAACTCCAGTGTGTGAAACACAAGAAAACTCAGATGAGACACACTTGTGTGTGTTAAGTACATGCATACTTGGGCTTGTAAAGAAACACAGAAGGAAAAAAACTCTTGCATCTTGAAATAAACATTTTGAGAGACCTATGAAGAACTACGTAGTGTGGGAAAAAAAAGAAAAGGTGTTTTATTGCAGTGGTTTGGAATGGCTTGACTGAATGAAGGAAAAGATGTGTGTTTAGATCCAAGTAGCTGTATCCGGTTTAGAGTTATTTGATTTGCTCATACTGTTCACATATATAATTTAAAAATCAGTCCGTTTTATAATTATATATATCTTCCATAAACAGAAGTATTTAGCCCTTTGTTTAATCTGTGTTTTCTTACTGTAACATTTGACCAGATGATCAAAATTGTAAATTGCCTTGTTTGGATGGCATTCCCATCCATCCTGCTAATATTCCCCAGTTTTTGGCTTGGTACAACATGGTAAATATCAGAGTTCCATTGAAAGGCATACAGTTCTGTTCTGTCCTAGGCTACAGTTAAAAATTTTTAAATAATGAAAAATAAAAATTTATATTTATGATTAGTAATTATCTGCGGTGGGCTGGCACCCAGCCCGGGGTTTGTTTCCTGCCTTGCACCCTGTGCTAGCTGGGATTGGCTCGAGCAGACCCCCGTGACCCTGTAGTTAGGATATAGCGGGTTGAATAATGGATGGATGGATGAATTAGTAATTATTAAGTGTTTATGTGGTAAAGTTTATACATCTCTCTTATCTCTCTAGGAAGACTATGTTGCTCAGTAATTAAAAATTACCAATTTTATGTGTTGTCAGTTCAGATTTGTGAGAAGTAGAAGCCTATCCTGGCAGCCAGGCAGAATTAATAATACAGCATCACAGGGTAAAGGATATCTTTCTTTCTTTTTCTCTTTTTTCAAACTGCCCATGCTTTTGGCTCTTCTCTTTTTCTCTCGGATGAGGTTTGAATTCTGTTTTGTAAAATTTTTTCCTTTTATTCCTGTTTTCCAACATTTAGGTTTTTTTTTTTGCTCTTTTTAATTTTTTTTTGCATAAATACAACTTGATTGTATGCAACGTTATTTTCTTCAAATAACATAAAAAAAATAATGATAATAATACAGCATAACATTAATTCTCAAACCTGCTGATCATGTATGTTTTAATTTGTTGAACGTATCTGTAAAGAAAAAGCCCTCACTGACTGACTCACTGACTCATCACTAATTCTCCAACTTCCCGTGTAGGTAGAAGGCTGAAATTTGGCAGGCTCATTCCTTAGAGCTTACTTACAAAAGTTAGGCAGGTTTCATTTCGAAATTCTACACATAACGGTCATAACTGGAACCTACTTACGTATATATATACGGCTATAGCCTGCAGCTCGGTCACTGTGTGAGGTGGAGTTGCGTCCCTCATCATCACGTCTCCCACGTAATTGAGTGTCTGCCCATATAACGCCGTCCATCAGCAGCAATCCAATAGACACGCTGCCGCTAAATATTCGTGGGTGAAGGACTGTGCTTATGCAAACGAATATGAGATGGTCAGGGATAGACTAGTGTTTGGCACAAACTCAGCGAAAGTGCGAGAGAAACTTTTAAGTGCTGGGTTTTAGCTAACATTAAGTAAAGCTGTGGACATCGCAAGATCGCACAAGATAGCACAAGCACAGCTGAGAACCTTCAATGCATGTACTCCGAACGGCTCACGTGAACTGACTGTGAACGCGGTACGCAGAGAACAAGCAAGAGCTCCAAAGAGCGCTGAACAAAAAACGCATTACACAATTGAGAAGGCAGCAAAAGAATATGAAGCGAGTGACGCATACAAACATACAAGCATATTCATAAGTGCAGCTACTGCGGAAACAAAGGACGGTGTAAACCAAAAGTTTAAATTAAGTTCATAGACACACTGCCGCTGCCGTCTGTCATGCCTACGACGAATACGATATTCGCAAGATACAAGTTTAATGAGAAGACGCAGGGTATAAACAACACTTTTGATCACTTTGTAATGGAGTTAAAATTGCTGTAATGGAGTTAAAATTGCTGGTGAAGGACTGTGCTTATGCAAACGAATAGGAAAGCAAGGTGTAAAGCTTAACTTTAAATTAAGTTCATAGACACGCTACCGCTGGCGTTTGTCATGCCTAAGATGAATATGATTTTCGCGAGATACAAGTTTAATGAGAGGACGTAGGGTATAAACGAGACTTTTGATCACTTTGTAACGGAGTTAAAATTGATGGTGAAGGACTGTGCTTATGCAAACGAAGAAGAGATGGTCAGGAATAGAATAGTGTTTGGCACAAACTCAGCAAAAGTGCGAGAGAAACTTTTTTACGTTCATAGACATGCTGCCGCTAAATATTCACAGGCAAATCCACAACTTAATACCGGGAATGCCTGTTGAACATCTTAGATTCACGAGTACTGTTTTGGGAAGTGAACACTTTGATGAATGAAACCTGCTATCTTTACAATGGTTGACAACGAAGATGAGATGGTCAGGGATAGACTAGACAAACACGGAATGTAACTTGAACATAACACATCCTCCAAATAAGAACCTGATTGAAACAAATAATGATAATGAAATCCTTGATGACAGCAACACTCATAACAGTCACAAAACAGTTACATTGACAGTCATGTTATGTTATTTTTAAAATGTTTCCTTTTCTTTTTCATAACTTCTTTAACACACTACTTCTCTGCTGAGAAGTGTGGATATTTTGCTAGTTATAGTAATATATTGTAGATGCCACATAGGCTGGATGGGCATGCAGGCCAGGAGAGCGAGCAGACCTGGGAGGAAGGACTGGAAAGGGTGGACAGACAGCCCATTAAAAAGAAAAGATGTTTCTGGGGGTTATTTATTCCCCCAGCATGCTAGATGGTAGCAGCCCTGGTTAATGGCGCCCAGTGGGAAGTTAGCAGGGCATGCCGGGAAATGAAGTCTGGCAGGGCAGCTCTGCTGGGGTCACGGGTTACCGCAAGAGGGCGCTGCAGGGAGACAAGCTCCCTACTATGATGGACTTTGATTGGGCAACTGCCCTGCCACCAGACGTACTCCCTTATCCAGGTGAGTCGGAGCTGGGAGCTAGAGAGGCAACACTTGACTGGAGGAGGGCAGTACGTGGTGAGAAAATTATTGTGAGGAGAAAAAACCTGTGTTTTTCTGTTTATTGTGGTATATTTGAGAAGAGTTGGTTAATAAATCAAGCTTTCTTTGAACCTGGGTCTACACCAGGAAACCCGGGTGTCAGCAAGCCCAAACCCCAATACAAACACACAAGCACAGTCCTGGTCCCACAGTCACACAGAAGACCATCACAATAGGGTGCTAGTCTCCCTGTAGCTCCTTCTTGCGGTACCCCTTGACCCCAGCAGAGCTGCCCTGCCGGACTAAATTTCCCGGCATGCCCTGCTGACTTCCCATTGGGTGCCGATAACCAGGGATGCTTCCATCTAGCGTGCTGGGGGAATAAAAAAAAAGCCCAGCAATATCTTTTCTTTTTAACGGGCTGTCAGTCCACCCTTTCTGGTCCTTCCTTCCAAGTCTGTTCCCTCTCCTGGATGGGATGTCTGTCCAGCCCATATGGCATCTACAATATTTATAACTGATGGCTTATTTACATTATATGTTTAATCTGACAGAGCATTTATGTCATGGATTTTATTGAGGTTTATATAGTCAAAGACTAACTATGACGTGCTATGAAATTTATAATTGAACCATTATTAATCCCTTTATAAGGTTGTGAGAAAATCTGTCAAAGTTTTATTTTGATCATTATAGGGACTGAAAAACTACACAATACATATAAAAATAGTTGCCAGTTATCTATAAATTGTGCTAACCATGAAAAAACATATCATATTTAATATTGTCCTTTAACTGAAATTGTTTTTATTTTCTTAAATGTTAAAAACCAAAGAAGGGAAAATGCAAAAAAAAAAAAAAAGAAAGAAAGAAAAATAATCAAACTACACATAGAAGGATCCCTAAGGTCCAAGCACTATATATTTGCCAGTACTCCTTTCTGCACTTTTCTACCATTGCTCAAATATATTAACTGACAAGAATTAACTGGTCTTCACATTCCTTTTATATATGCACTTTGCTTTGTTTTCATAACATTTTTACATATTATATTGTGCTTTATACAATTCTGTATACAAATTAAGTGCAATCTGTTAATTTTTCCTAGCAGACCATTAATTGCCTTTGGATCAATATTATTGCAAGAATCACTCACCAGGTGGCAGCCTGTGCACTCAGATATGATAGTAGAGAGGTCTGCATGCAACATCAGTCAACTGTCTGCATTATCCCCTTTAAAACTCTAATGTTTATTATTTTAATAGGATTTTCTCAAATATATTATTTGACTTTTGTTCATAATGAGGTTATGTTTTTTAATTTCTGTATTGCATTTAAAACTATCACTTTACATTTTACTGGTGCATTTTCGTTGTGCATGTAGCACCTTTATTTGATATAATTAGCTTATCAATAATCAATGTTTATCTTACTCACTGCATAAATTGCACTGTGGAGTTTACATATTATTTACATAAAAATACTACATTAATTGAAGCTAAATTAATCTAAACATGATATCTCTATTTTTGCTAAATTTCAATTCATAGTCTTTCTAAGCTGTATATGTACAGTAAAGGGGCAAAATGTAATTCAGATAAAATAATTGCTAAAATGTATTGAAAAGCTGTACTGTCAAATAGCATAACAGCTGTTCTGTGTGCTTCAGTTTGAAAATACGATGCTATAAATGTACATTATAATAACATAAAATATGATCTTTATACTCTAGTCAAATAGTATGTTATGTCTATAATGCGGCTTTTTAAAAGGATTTCTCCTGCAAATGATCTCATGTTATTGAGTTTGTGAAGACTGAGAAGTGCTTCTGATGGCTCATGTCAAGTCTATATTAATCTGGGTTTCCCCTATCCTGCAGCTATTTACTGAATTTAATTATACTGAAGTAATCCAGATATATATTATACTGTATATTGCTCAACTGTATTGAATCTCCTACAAAAGGAAATAGCAGGTGGATTGTCTGTAAGACTTATGATCATGGCAGCCTTTTCAGATGTGAGTTATCGTATGTAATTTTCTTAATTTTGTACTTAACCATCAGACTATAGATGCCTCATTCTGCATTTATATTCTAAAATAAAAGCAAGTCAAAAGATATATAGAAAGAACTGAACTATGGTTCTAAGGTACTATTTTTTAATATGTGATACTTTAGTAGGTGCTCTGATTCAAAAAAGTGAAAATCATATTTGCCTTGTTTGTTGCCTTAAACATTTCCACTGTAAAGGATTTGCCAAACAGCTGTTCCCAGCATGAATAAACCAGACCACATAAAATAAGGACACTCTTTAAATGAATCAGACTGTCCCACAGACTGCAAAATTACTATTTTCAGTTGTTTTCAGTTTTTGAAAAGAGGGATTCAATCTCTTAAATTAGTGACTCCTAAAGGATTTAATAGGAGCAGCATGCCATTGACTAGGGGATGGGACACATTTTATTGGAAAGGTAAACTAGAGGCTACCCCTAGAAAGAATGAGATTTAGACTATACTGTAGCAACCATGTCTGCATAGGCAGCAGAGTTCAAATCAATTCAGGATATTTTTACGTGGCACCCATCATAATAAACTCGGTCAGAGTGCTGCATAGATTATCAAATTCAAACACATATTACATATACTTTACAATACAGTAGTGATTAAACAAGTGATGTAATATGTGTAAGACTGGTGGCTCTGGGTGCAAATCAGAAACTGACCTCTGGATGAGATAATAGTATATACATAAAATGCTTAATGCTGTTAAGTCTACATGGTAATACAGAGGCAGAAAAAATGTATTTCAGTTAGTGTTAGATCTGGAATAAAATTAACCTGTAAGGACCCATTATGAGAAAGAAAGAAAGAAAGAAAGAAAGAAAGAAAGAAAGAAAGAAAGAAAAAACAAAAATAACTGTTGAGACCCAATATGTAAGTATCTTGTTGTAAGGTAATTTGGTTAATAAACCTTTTTTATTTGTACCTAGGACTTGTGTAGTGTGGTTGTGTTTGGGATTTGGGGTGCTGCAAAGACCCTTACTGGTTACAATATATATATATATATATATATATATATATATATATATATATATATATATATATATATATATATACATAGTATATATGCTGCTTCACATCCTGGGTTTGAGTCCCATTTGCACATTCTCCCTCTGTATGGCTGGCTTTTCCACCAGGCACTCCAGTTTTCGTGCCACATCACCAAAACAAACAGGTTAGGCTAACTGGCGATTACAAATGGATTAGCCTGTGTGTGTGTGATTGACCTTGTGATAGTATGGCGCAGGTCTGTTTCCTGCCTTGCACCTTATACTGGATCTCTCCTCCTTTCTTTTTTACTTCTCCAAAGTTATATATATTTGTACCTATATTCAAATATTTCAAATCATTTTGTTAATGCAATTTTGTAGTTATTATTGTCAGTGTTTTTATTATTAATACTACTGATTATAATGGTCCATTTATGTTTTGAATCTTGTATAGTACCATCTTTATAAAGTCCAATAGTATAATTTAGATTTTTGTTTTTTATGTGCTAATTATTTATATTGTAATAAAGCAACTAACAAACTAGTTGTTTAGTCTGAAATAGTTGACAGAATCATTTACATTGACTAATATACAGTTTAGCACAAAAAATATACAAACATTTCTTTAGCTTTTACCAGGCATCATCTAGGTTAGCAATTTCTAGCATTTTCAATTTAGAATTAACTTTCAGCTATTTTGTCAATTTGCTGTTCAGTGGTGGCAGGTATTCACAAAATATGCAAAGTCAATAGTTATTCCCAAAGTGCTATTTATGCTGCTCATACACAATAACATAAAAAAATAAAGCAAGATGCAAACTACTATACAAATCAGTTCACAACTGATAAATTATCAGGTACAAGATATTATTTTGCATCAGTTGTATTAATGTAACAGGCACACAGCAATATTCTAAAATAATATTACCTACTATAACATTTTCAAACTAGCTACACCCAATTCAGAATCCCAAAGAGTTAGAGGTTCTTCTGACAGCATTGGCTATTACACAGTAGATAGAAATCAACCCCAGACAAGGTACTAGATGATCATAGCTAATGCTAAATTTACTTTGAAAAGTGCTATCACAGTTTGCTCCCACTTCCCATGTGAAATATTCTTGAAATATCACTTGCAAGGGACTGCCAGTTCCTCCCCTTTATCTGTTGATGCACTGGAAATGCAATGAACATTACACTTCCCTGAAGGTTCAATGGAAGCTCCAAGGAAGTGAGACAGTCAACGTATGTAAAAAAGCCAAAAAGTGGACTTCATCTTATGGTTACATGATTGCATCTGGAAAGTAGAAAAGAGAGTAAGAAAGGAAGAAGGGCAGTTCACTTATAACCTGGTCAAAAGACAGAACTTCGCTGCAGATAAGGATCCCAGCGTATTGTTGATTCAAGACACCCACTCCGTTAGCTGTGCAAGCTGATGCAGATTCTCTTGTCCCATGGATTGTCAAGCACCAGACTGAAGTATGCAAACATTATTCCCATATTTACACTTTTAAATGTTAATTTAACACTGGCAACTTTGCTTGGTAGTGAAGTGAATAACTGAAGTATTATATCAGAATAACGATGAGATCTCATCTAGATGTGGTTCATACCTTCTGCCTAAGTAGGCTCTCATTCCCCAGTAGTCTGTTGTGGATTAAATGGACTCATAAAATATAGAGATTCAAAGGTGAAATGGCTGGTACTAAATTTTGCATGTTGTTTTTTAGCAGGTAAAACATCATTCTGGGACAGATGGCTCAACTTGTAGCTGTTGCATGGTTTATTGGAGAATAATCTGTTTAGGTCATAATATAAATATAATATTATGACTCCCACAATTATTAAAGGTAACTCATAATTTTTCATTTCCTAAATGTAAATGCTACTGGATATCCACTAAGGGTTACAACAGTACCAAAGCCAGTTGTGTTGTCTGAATTTCTGAGCAGCTTCTTTATCTTACTAATCTGTTATGCACAGAAAGCATTTGTATAAGATGCCCTGAAAAGAGAATAAGATTTTTTTTCTGTTCTTTTTTCCCTTGTGAACTCTAATAAATCTACTTGGAGAGTGTGCGTGGGGTTAATCAGTTACATGATTGAGTTAGTGGAGTTGCTGCGATTCTGTTATGTGGTCAGATGAATCACCCTTTAATTGGCTGTAATGAATTCAATTGTTTGTAATAATCTGCTCGTGGCTGTGGAAAACACTGTCATGTTTGATTAATGGAGCAGTTCTTAATTTTTAAATTGAACTCTTTTTGTATTTTCTTATGCTAAGGAAATAATTTAATATTTTCCGTTTAAGGAGCATTTAAAAAGGGGCACACATCCTACCTTATTCTGTAATTACTTTCTCTTTTTGACCTTTTATTTGCCTGTTCGTGGGGTAAAGGACACTGATGAGTCAGGGCTGTTTAGCAAAAGGACGAGAAGCTGTTAATGCACGCAGTGGTCTCAGACTGTCTGCCTCCAGTCTGTGAATTTGGATCGGTGCGGTCGGCAGAAGTGGCTTGACAGTAAGCTTTAGCAAGAGCTACAGCGGAGGTAAGATGTCATGTTCGTCTGTTGGCTAACAATTAAATGTGGCACCTCAAGCAGATCAATTTAATTTCAGCTGAGACCCCCCCCCCCCTTTTTTGCTAAAGTGCTTCACTGCATTTGCTCTCTCTTATTGCAGAGGATCTACAGTGACTTTCCTGTGACCTGTATTATTACCCCTCCATCTCACCCCCACCTCTTACACCCCAAACGGTCACCAAAGATGCTCCAAAGAAATGAAACACGATAATAAAACAGTACTTGAAATATCAACATCCAGGACTAATTAGAGTCAGGCTAATGGTCCCTAATTGCATATCTGAAATGCACAAGTTGAGTTCTTTCTAGTGTAACTTGACTACACGTCTCTTTGTACTGATTAATGGAGTCAGAGCTGCAAACTAAAATGCAGTTAATTTATTGTAAGATCTATTAAGCGTAAAAAAAGGGTAGAGCAGGAATTATTAGCCTCTCGTTGCTAGAGATACATTTCATCTATGACTCACAGCAGATTCCACATAGATTAAGCTTGTTAATTTTACTTAGTGTCGACATTTTTCTCCGTATTGTTAAAGCTCAAGCCACATGCTTTCCAAGCTGAAATGGTCAAGGAAATAAATAAATGGATAAATAAATAAATAAATCTAAAAATGAAGTAGTATTCTGGACAACAGATACATTAACTACTTTGAGCTTTTAATTCATCTAATGACATTAAAGAGGGGGGGGGACAAACCATTTTCAGCTGCACGTAGCAGCTTTTGCTATGATGATGCTTGGTTAGGGCTTTTATGTTTTTTTCTCTTCTTTTTACGCAGTCGCCTTTATTCAGGAAAAAAAAGGTTACAGGCATTTTCAGCAGCAAGCGAGATGAAACATTTTCAATAAGGGCCCAATGTGCTTGTTTAAATTACTTCTTCCCCCATACAGAAAACCATTAAAAGGCTGCCATTTCTCATACAATGATTTTTTTTTTCTTCCCACTGGTTTACCACCAAAAACAGCTTTTATCAAATTTTATTATTAATCCATTAGTTGGTGATATTCATTTGGTCCTATTTTGTTGTGTTTCATTGCACATTTTATAATTCAAAGATATTGAAAGCCCTAGTATTTAGAGTAATGTGTTTTCAATTTTGCTGTAATCCACATTTAACTGGTTTAGCTGGGTAATGTATTCAGAAATGTGTTTTTAATCTTGGCCTCTTTAACTTGCCAGTTGACAGTGTAAAAATAAATAAATAAGTATAATAAAATAGTGTTATAGTGTTTGAGGCTTTCTTCATAAAATATATCTGCCCACGTTTTGCAGAAACCTAAGCCTAATTAGGATGGACCTCCACAAAATAACTGAACGCACGCTTGTCATGTTTAATGAAAACTTAATAATGCTTTTTTTTCTTCCTTTATTTATAATGATTCACATAAACATGTTTCTTTCATTATTACTGTTACTGTTTATTACTGCTCTGTTACAAATCCATAAATGTTAAATACCAGAATTTGTGGAAAAGTAAAAAGTTGATAATTATTCGCACCATATGGTTAAAAAGCTATCTCGACTTTTAAAATTTCAAGCTGAAAGATAATGTGTAGCTATGAACAATTATAATAAGGCTTGTATTGGCTCCAGCAGACCCCCGTGACCCTGTAGTTAGGATATAGTGGGTTGGATAACGGATGGATGGAAGGCTTGTATTCTTAGAAGGAGGAAGTAGAGCACACTAAAGTGAGCAGTCTTTCTCAACATGTTTGTTTGTTGGGTGAAGGTTAATAAAGTGTTCCATCTTGAGTTTCACCTTAGAATAAACTCTGTAACCTTGGTTATATTTATTAGGTCTGAAATAGCTTACACTAGATCATATACTGTGCTGTACAAAATTTTGTCTTTTATTGCACCTTTAAAACCTAATTCCTAAATGAGGCAAATTAAGAAGCACAAAGATGGAGATGAGAAAAGGTTATTTGCTTTGATTTTCTTTTTTTAAAAAGGCAGCTGTGACGACTGGCCAAGTCACACTCTGTGGGGATTTTGCACCTTACCCTCATATCCATGGGTTTTCTTAAGGTGCTCTGGTTCCTTCCCACATTCCAAATAGATGTATATTACGTTGATTATTGAACCTAAAAAATTGCCCGATTAATTTGTTCAAAAGTTCACCCTGAAATGGACTAGTGAACTTGTACAGGGTTTGTTTCTACCTAGTGCTTGGCACTGCCATCCCACAATTCTCCAATAGTTTGGCAAAGCAACTTCATCATTCCAAACTGTGCTGTGGTAAGTGGTTGTGCGGTAGTTTGAAACATATAATTTGGTTATAGGTGGAAAAAATAAACCCACTTATTCTGTGTCAGTGAAATTCTTTACAACAGATAACCCATTTTGCTTGGCGCTACCCAATTCCTGCTAACAATAGAATACTGAGTTTGTGTAACTGTGAACTATGCCGTTATCACTAAGTTAGACTAAGCAATACCTTGTATAACATATTTTCTTTTGTCTTGTAAACTTGGAATCACATACATATACAAAATTGACTGAAATATATGAATAACTTTATAACTTTAATAAGTTGATGGCACATTCAATAGTAGTGCATCAATAAAATAAGAGTAATAAATAAAATTAGGCTGCTGCAGTGCCTAAGCTCATCTGTCTCACAGCTTCAGTGTCCTGGGTTCAAATTCCATACCCGGTTTATGCCTTCTCCCCTCTTTGCATTCACTTTCCATTTTTTGTCTCACATTCCAAAAAAACATGCAGTGTTAGGCTAACTGAGTGTGTGTGTTTTGCCTCTGCTGCTGCCAGGATTGGTTTCAGATCCCCCTCCACAATTAAGCAGGTATGAGAATGTTATTTGATTATATTTGTGTACTCAGAGTAATTGTTTGATGTTGAACATTTTATTGTGTGATTACAAAAAGCAGAATAATAGGTTACTAACTAGTGCAGTATATTGGCTTATCAAAGTTTAATTGCTTTAATTTTCTATGTCCACTAAGCAGTCTTGAATGCACCATAATTGCTATATGTTAGATAGTTATTATTATTTTTTTTTTTTGTAAATGGTTATATCATTTATTACATCTTTACACATTAGGCATCACATTTATCAGAATTCTTCTTGAAGTGCAAAACTACAATCATTTCCTTAAGTTTGGTGTATTGTAAAAAGGAAACAGATTTGTAGCATACTGTGCAGTATATGCTTAAGGTTTTAAGACCACATAGATCGTTCAGTGTGTGAGGCTGAGAGCGCTTGATTTGGTTTCAAAAGCAAATAAAAGCCATAAACAAATTTAATTTAACATCCCTGTGGTACTTCAGTCAAAAATACTTCTACCCAGGGTAGACAGTAAGTAGACTTGAAAAGTTTTGAAGGAAACCCTTCATTTGTAATTATGAAAGCCAATGTCATTTGTGAAAGTTAAAACATTTTCCCTGCCTATAAAATTAACTTAAATTACTATAATTTTCAGATTTCTGTAATTCAAACTAGTGCTTACTTCAAAAACACTATGACTTGAAATAATTGGCCACTAAGCATGCATGGGAAGCCACAGAGAAAGTTATATATAATTGCAGATTGCTCGGGAAGAGTGTATGCAAAATAAAGCTTGAGACTTTTCTTTGAAGCTAAAAGTGTCAATGATGTTGTGATAAACAATAAACTTGAAGATTTAATTGATCCTCCACTGGGTTTATATGTATTCCCTACCACATAGTCTAACATTTGCATTTTTCATCTGAAATTTTCTTTAACATTTACATCATGTTAACAGCAAATACTAAATGTGACCCTTTCTAGGGAGCATTGTCAATAAATCTATTATCCAGTATCACTTTCAAGAAAAATAAATATCCTCATAATATTTTAGCATATAATGAGTTTTTGAAAGTTTCTGTTTTATTCAGTGCTCTGCAATTTCCTTTTCAATAAAGATTCTAGTGATATTCCTTGGGAATTGAAATAAAGGCTAATGCTAAAAGTTTATTTTATATAACACACCATATTATATCAATTTAAAAAAATCAAATGTGACCAAAGATCTTTAAAAAATCAACTTCTCTAAATATAAGTTAAGACTCAACACTTTGACTGTATTTAAAAAATGTGTGTTAACTGGCTTTTTTTTAAGCTATTTTTGTTTTAATTAGGCACACTACACAATGCTCAGTGGATGCACTCAAATGTCCATTTGTTTTGGCCACTGAATGTTACAGGCAACCAATAGAAATAAAAGAAAAATCAATAGGTTTTCATTAAAACAGCAAGCAATCGTGGCTTCACCACAGCTTAATTACAGTTTCAGCAGCGTTTGCTTTAATTGGAAAGAATAAAGAGAGTGAAGTGCGGTAAATGAAGAAATTAGCATATCTATCACTGTGTCACATCGCACGGTGGCCTCAAAGCTCTCTGTTTGCACTGAGAAGCACTAAGTGCTTTTGGGGGTCCCTGAAAAGTACTGCAAAAATATGGGGAGGTAATTTGGTAATAATCAGATTGCAGCTTTGCGTAACATGAATAAAAGGTCTTTTTCATTGTTTCTTTTTGTTATTTGATGAGTTAAGCTCAGTCACATATAGTAGTCACATTGATGGGCGGTACGGTTGCAGACTAAACATGTTAATTTCTTCACATTGGGTTTTTAACATTTTAATATGTGCTAACTTTAATGAGTGTCTGTTTTACAGTTCATATAGAGTGCCTAGGGGGAAACTGACATTATTAAAGGTGATATTATCAGATCAAGTTTGTTTTCAATGTTTTGTTTCTTTTGTGATAAAGCACTGGGCTTTTCTTGGATCTGTAATAGATGCCCCTTGTTATGAAACATCTCGTTTGCATGGCACCCGTAGTCCTTGCACCTTTGACTGAGATATGCAGGTACAATATATGGATTATAATATAGTCAAAAAATGATGTATTACTATTAACATGACAGCAGATCTTCTAATTCATAATGATGTTATAAAATGATCTTTACCTGCTTATTTAATTGAAGAAAGTATCTGCTGATATGTTTGTTTTTTTTTTTTACATATATATGAAATTTATATACTATGAAGGACAGCGCACCAGACTTTCTATCCAGAATGGGGCAAGGTTCTTTATCCGGATGGGAAGAAAGCCCCTTGGAAGCTTAAGAAGAAAGACAGGGTTTTCCCTGCCTTAGCCAGGATGATGGCAGAAGATGCCAGTTTGAAATTGGATGCTTTGGTATATTGGCAGGGTCAGATCAAGGAACAATACCCAGCTGGAGACAACTGGTCAGGGCTACGCACTCCCTAGATATGTTAGGTGGCAGCATTCCAGGGTGGCACTATCTGTATGGACACTCACAAGGCATGCTGGGAAATACAGTCCCATGGGGCAGCCTTGTTGTGTTCTGGGGGGTGTTGGCAGAGGGTACTTTGAGGGTTTGTGATCCCTAATCTTGGGGACTTGTGCTCGACCCTAGTGCTAGGAATAAGAAAGAAAGAAAGAAAGAAAGAAAGAAAGAAAGAAAGAAAAAGAAAGAAAGAAAGAAAGAAAGAAAGAAAGAAAGAAAGAACAAAAATAACTGTGTAAGTATCTTGTTGTAAGGTACTTTGGTTAATAACCCTCTTTTATTTGTACCTAGGGCTTGTGTAGAGTGATTGTGTTTGGGATTTGGGGTGCTGCAAAGACCCTTACTGGGGTCTTACTATATATATATATATACAGTATATATGCTGCTTCATATCCTGGGTTTGAGTCCCATTTGTGTATTTTCCCTCTTTATGGCTGGTCTTTCCTCTAGGCACTCCAGTTTTCCTGCCGCATCATCAAAGACAAACAGGTTAGGTTAACTGGCGATTACGAATGGATTAGCCGCCTGTGTGTGTGTGTGATGGACCTTGTAATAGTATGGTGCAGGTCTGTTTCCTGCCTTGCACCTTATACTGGATCTCTCCTCCTTTCTTTTTTACTTCTCCAAAGTTATATAAATATGTATCTATATTCAAATATTTAAAATCATTGTGTTAATGCAATTTTGTAGTTATTATTGTCATTGTTTTTATTATTAATACTACTGATTTATTTTTTGAATCTTGTACAGTACCATCTTTATAAAGTCCAATAGTATAATTTTGATTTTTGTGCTAATTATTTATATTGTAATAAAGCAACTAACAAGCTAGTTGTTTAGTCTGAAATAGTTGACAGAATCATTTACATTTTTTCATCTCCTATAAAATTCTTTTTGGTCGTGTTGTGCTTCTGTAACCTGAACGGCACCTTAATTCCAAATAAACCCTCAGAGGTATAAAAGCAGTGTGAAAGGCAGCATTCATATTTTTCCTCTTGTGGTAAAATCAATCTATTCATCCATTTTATAAATTGGCTTCTTCTATTACAGGGTGGTGAGAGGTGAAGGATCCCATCCCAACTGGACTGAGTGCATGGCAGAAACTAACCCTGGATGGGATACCAGTAGGACTCCAGGACATTTTCACTTACAACCCCTTGCTTACTTATAGAGGCTCAATTAAACTAATATGCGTTACTTTGGCGTGTAAGATAAAAATGGAATACTTGAAGAAAAAGCAATGCATGTACAGAAAGAAAGTGCAAACTTCACTGAGAGTGAGCAGGCCTTGTTTTGAACCCAGAATTCTGAAAACAATGGTCAGCAGCACTAAGCATTATCTCACTGAGCTATCTTTTTTTGTAATAAAAAGATTTTGAGCTGAACTGTAATTCCTTATGGACTGTGCATGTGTTGATTGCTGCACCCGATCGGTTTGTTATCACTCAATTGAACAGACGCTTCTCAGTGTTCATCTGTTCCATTGGAATGGGATAGTAGGTAGATATTGAGCTTACTGAACATTCTAGGAGGTTTATTATGAGCAATTTACTTGGTAATAACAATGCTCATGCGCATTGCCATCAAGAGCTATGATTGCTGAGATGAACACTCGCTGAAGCACTGTTCATTGAATGCAAAAGTGTAAATGAAAGTCATTTTGGAACAGATTTATAAAAATCAAACAAATAAAATCCACAACTATCCATTTTCCCAGAACTGTGCTTTTCTTGATATATGCTGCATTTTTAAAAGTGTTAAGGTTATTGCTGGGTTAGGGTTAGCCCTAAAGAGTTAGTGTTTCATTATATATTACAATCTAAGAGCAATAATTCAAATGACAGTGCTGCTGTTTATTTTTCTGCAAACGCTTATTCCCCCTTAATGTGCATGAACACTGTTATCAATCATTACATCTGTGATAATAAGCCCCCTACACCTGGGCTCAGTAGGTACCTACTGTTCTGTTAATACGGGACTGATGAAAATCGATAACCGTCATTATTGTGTTGTTAATAAAATAGAAAACTGGCAGTTTGAATTTAGTAAAGTTTTAGGAGTTAATGATAATGCATATTCGAGGCTGACCTATAAGCCACACTACTGCCTATGTATGGCATATGAAAAATAAATGGTATAAGCAGCAATGTTTTATTATAGATCCAAAAAAAGAACTGGTCATTTTAAAAATGGCTCAGCAGTTTGTCCTCTGCTATACAAAAATAAACTGCATAAAGAGTGAGAAAATACAGAAGGTTGAAAGTGATACTAAACATAGCAATAAATTATATTTGAGAGTTGGTCTGATTTTCACATTGGCTAGTTTTAGCAGCATGTGTAATTCCTGAAAAAGAGTTAAATATTGTAATTAATGAGAGTTTGTAAATGCATGTGTTTATAGACACTGCATTTCTACAGAGCGGAGAGCCTCTGTACTTCAGCAGTGAAAAGGTTGATTTATAATTTGTAGCATTACCATCTGTTGTAGTTATGTGAAATTACAGATAAACCAGTTAGCAAACACTTTGCCCCACTGTCTGTTGTTTTGATAATCACCCATAATAACATCCAGCATCAATATGGTCTTTAAACCCGATTTGGGAGTTAATGGAGTAAGAGGAGGCAGTCAGTATATGCACCAGGGTAATGTCATTAGGAATGTTTGTGAAGAACAAATTAAATCAGTCGTAAATTGGGCTCTCAAGTCAGCCAGAAAACCAGCCTCATTCAGGAGAAGGGGATTCATATTTTAACCTCTCGCAGAAAATGCACTTAAACAGATTAAAATAAAATAGGGACTGTGTAGATGGATGTAAATGGTAATTACTGCAGCTCTAATGGCTTCCTGTTAGCTATGTCAGGCTGAAGGCAGAGCTATTTTAAAGGTAACCAGTGATTGAGGTCATAGCTTTGGCAATCTGGTGATTAAACTGAACTGTACATGTCACCAAGTAGCAGATTTTCCACGTAACGTGGGTTGTTCAAAACATACGCTTTATACATTTTGAGGTAGACCTTTTTTATTTTGTTATTGTCAGGCTGGTTTAACAAACACGTTCTCCCTGACTCAATAAAATTAATCAGCTCTAGATTTATCACATGCAGTCGCTGGCCTGCCTTTAACCCCATTATTTATTATATGGAAATAAGCTTTGCATTCTCATCACTTATTCTCTTATGCAATGTTGCTCTTAATGCTGATTTGTCTTATTTTTACTATGTAGCATACTTCATTTGCAAAATGTATCATTTTTTAACAATAATATTTAAATGTAGGGTTATCACAAATGTATTACCCAGCAGTACTGAAACTCTGAAACACGCTTTCTTTTGGGTGATTTAAAACAAAATGAATCAGATATATATTATAACTTTCCACTATGATTTGACACACCATCCAAATTGAGATCTTCCATTGTGTGCAATGATTTTTGGGTATGCACATGTAACACTGCACCTGAGTACAGAAAAATAACAAAATGTTAAGTTTAGGTAAGTTTTTGTCCTAGTCCTCTAGGAAGCACTTGGTTCTACCCTGATAAATGACATAAAGTACAATATATGTGAACTAGGTAAGTGGTCAAGTGCAGGAATGTACTATAAATGAGGACTTGTTTAAATTACTTTGTTTAATTATCAGAAAACTAGACTCTATTTAAGACTTTTCTGCTGAACACATTACCTGGTAATGTGAAGCACATTTCCTCTGCTTGTGGAACCCAAAGCTTGGAGATCCAGTGCTAATATTTATTAGATATACAGGCTATCTATCCTTATGTTTTAGGAGGCTCATCATGGAATGTACAAATAAAAAATATTGTTACCAGTACCAGAGTGGTTGCTCTGCCGCCTCAAACTTCCTATGACTGAGTGAATGAATGATTTTGCAATATGACATGTCGATTCTGTTGCCAAGATTGGTTCCTGCCAAGATGAGGGTCCAATAATGAATTAATAAATATGCCTCTATACAAGTGTACTTTGTATTATGAAGAATTTTTCATGGTTTTTTGTTTCATACTATTATGCACTGTAAGATTTCAGCTTTTGTAGAGTAAAAATTTTGATTGAAATAGTTTGAGAAGCAGTTTCAACAGTAAAGAAGAAATAACTGACTTTAACATATATTTGTACAGTACAAGCATAGTTTTATCAGTGTAGAAAAATGTATTATAGACTTAACATAGAACTATTATACGCAAAATAATTTATATATACGCATGTATGCCACACCAAGAGAATTCTGATTACCAGATCAGGATTTTTTCTAATTAATGTACAGCACATACCAAAATATTTGCTGCCCTGAATAAACAATGAACATAAAATGCATAAAAACAAAGCCTTATATAGGGACTATACTTTTCTATTAACTATATTACTATGCTACGTAAGTGCATATTGCTTTAATTTTATCTATTACTTTTTTAACTTTTTGTACTTTTCACACTTACACATTTTTTTGTTTTGGGAGGCTCCATTCATGGGTAAACTCTCTTCTGCTTATCTAAAACAATGGAGGATTTGCAAAACAAGAGCTTCTGTATTGTCTCCCTGTGCAGAAATTCAAAACAGAAACAACTTTACCTGATTTTTCACAGCATTTCAACTGATGAAGCATAGAGAGAATAGATTGAAGCCATCAAAAGAGACAAAGGACCAGACTTTTTCATACGCTGCCGCACTATGTATGTTTGTAATTGGCACTTCAGACCTGATGAGTACATAAAGTTTCTGCACTGCCTTAAGATTGATACTTTGCCAAGACCTTTTACCTGAAAAAATTTAGCTTTGAGCTGACGCAGGAAATGAGTTTTGAAAGGGCAAATGCTCATTTTGGAGTTAATGTGCAAGAATCTGTACTGATGGAAAAGAGCACAATGAAACACAACTATGCACCAGCACCTGCTCCTGGTGAGTGCAGACAATATAACTTAACTGCAATGAGAATTTTTTTTTTCTGACTAACAAGATGAACTCTAAGTTTGAAACCATATTTAAGGCTTTATATTTGTGCATTTCAAGGCGAGAACTTAATACTAATTGTCATGTATGTGTGCATAGGGGGCAGATGAAGGGCTCTAGTGACTGTAATTCTACTGCTACTTCAAGGGTTGGCACTGTGTTTTAATGCCTTTTCTCGTTCTCCCTCTACAGATCAGATGATTGACGGCTATACAACCTCTGATGTCCCTTCTGGGGTCCGCCCATCTGGCCCCGCCTCTTCCTGCCAGAACGATGGAATACCTGAAGCTCTGCCATCCTTGTTAGTTCATTTTAAATTCTCGCCTGAAATGACATACCTACAAATTACTGTGTGTTTCTGTTTTTTTAAAAATACTTCAATTATACTGGGTCACCAGGCTGGTAATGCAACTCTTTATCATTGTCTTGACCTTCTCTTACATAATATAAGATACATCTTGCATGAAAGACGTTTAATATAATACCAGGGTAAATAGTTGCTAAGAAAACATAGGTCAAGTATAGTTATTTTATAAAATTACAGCTAATTTATCTTGTTTTTTTCTATATTACAAAATACTGACATCTCTTGAAACAGAGCAAGCTAGCCTTAAATGTAAAAAAACGATTTAGCTGAAACTGTCAGCAAAGTGGCATAAACAAAGTAAAAAAAAATCATGTTGGTAATTATGAAGGAATTCCGTCCATCCATTATCCAACCCGCTATATCCTAACTACAGGGTCACAGGGGTCTGCTGGAGCCAATCCCAGTCAACACAGGGCGCAAGGCAGGAAAAAAACCCGGGCAGGGTGCCAGCCCTCCACAGATGAAGGAATTCCTCCACGAAAAATGTCTAGTTTTAATGTTTTTGTTGAGCAGTAGTTTTCAACAATACAGTGGCACAGTGGTAGTGCTTCCTCCGACAGTCCAAAAATATGTGGGTTAAGTGGACTGGTGACAATAAATTTGCCCTAGTTTGTGTTTGAGATGTGTGGGTTTGTGTAATCGTCCTGCGATGTACCCTATGCTTGCTGGAATAGGCTCCAGCATCCCCACGATACTGTTCAGAACTTCGTAGGTTTGAAAATGATTGATTGACATTCTTCATCGCAAAATGTAATTTTTGGAAGTGAAAGGAGAGTGGAGGAATACTGTACATCTTAAAAACGTATCTTTTTAGAAAGGCATTTTGTTAAACTATTTCTTATAGATTATCTTGTTTGTTAATTTATTCTTATTTTGTAGCACTTTGAGATTATTAAATATAAAGTACAATATAAATAAAGTTTATTATTATTATTACATGTGATCAATTGCCGGCTAACTAACAGGAAATAGGTTTACCCGCCATTAGCAAATTTTGTGAAAAGGGCTAATTGTCTGCAGACGTCCCCTTTGGAACAGGCAGTAGCCTAAGATCTCCATTTTAGGCTGCACTTCTGTTACTGCTGGGGGTAGTTTACTACCTAATTTATAATTACATAATCTATGTTATTCATTCACTTTTATTAAACATTTACAGCCTGCATAAGTCTACAAAGTGGTCAGAAATTAGCTCCTGTGTTGTTGACTATGTGAATTACAAGTTTCTAAGATTTATGGCTGTAGTGAGAAGTCAAGCAAAATGGCACCTTTTATGGGCTAACTAAAAAGATTACAATATGCAAGCTTTTGAGGCAACTCAGGCCCCTTCTTCAGGTAAGATGCAATACAGAAACTGGAGTTCCCTGTGTTTATATAGACACCAGGACAGATATAACATTGGAAAACCTTTAAGTGAGAAACCTTAAATGTAAAAAGTTAATAGACCACTTCAGGCTAAGATTAATTTGACAAGAGAAAAGAACAATACAATGTGGGTCAGAAAGGGCCTGAGTTGTCTCGAAAGTCTGCATATTGTAATCTTTTTAGTTAGCCAATAAAAGGTGTCATTTTGCTTGACTTCTCACTACATTCATAATGGCTAACATGGTACAATACCCTAGTACTAAGATTTATGTTTCTTGTTTCTCAAAAGGGCGGCACAGTGGCGCAGTGGTAGCGCTGCTGCCTTGCAGTTAGGAGACCCCTCCCTGCGTGGACTTTTATTGTTCTCCCCGTGTCTGCGTGTGTTTCCTCCGGGCTCTCCGGTTTCCTCCCACAATCCAAAGACATGCAGGTTAGGTGGATTGGCGATTCTAAATTGGCCCTAGTGTGTGCTTGGTGTGTTTGTGTGTGTCCTGCGGTGGGTTGACACCCTGCCCAGGATTGGTTCCTGTGTTGGCTGGGATTGGCTCCGGCAGACCCCCGTGACCCTGTATTCAGTTTTAGCGGGTTAGAAAATGGATGGATGGCTGTTTCTCAAAAATCAAAAAAAATATGCATAGATTCAAATTTTGTGCTATCACCGGAGAGCATTACACCTTTGGAGATTCATTCTTGCTTAGTCTCAGTGTATCAGGACCAGTTCCCCTTCTACACCACAGTCAAGAGATGGGTTGCATAATTTCAGTGCAGTACGGCCATTGACATTGATAACAGAAGAAAACGTTACGTGGAGATTCCTAATACAGAATCAAAGACTAACAGAGAATACAAACACCATAGGTTTTCATTATGATTTAGTTGAATCCTTTCTTCGTGAACAAGGTATAGTATATGACCAGGTTGTTGACTCCTGAAATAAAGCACCAACTTGTGGTGCAGCATGTAGTGCTCCAACCCTTCTCTCACTTATTGTGTACTGTGTTATAATCTCTACTAACTCCCTAAGTTACACTGAAGCTTGCAGTGCTTTTTCTAAGCATAATAATGAATGTTTCAGTAATTTGTGTTACATGTACAAATGTTTGAGTGTCTATTATTAATAGCACAATTTAAAAACTTCTCTTGCCAAAGCAAATCAGACAAAAAGTAAAACTGAAATTTCAATATGGAAATGTTTTTAGTTGGCAATGAAGTTTAAGATAAAATCAGTTTTTCATATAACATGCAACATAACGTAACATAACATTTTTAAACCCCTTACTCTCAGATAATTCAGATTTGGGGAGGGGAAGAGAAAATATTTCCCAGCAGCATCTGGCACAAGGCCAGAACAAGCTTTTGTCAATGTGACAGTCTATCAGAACATCCACTTATGTCCACACCCACATCTACAATCACACATGGGCCAATTCAGAATCACTAATTAAATTAATATGCAAGTTTTTGAGGACGTGAGAGGAAGTCTGCAGTATGAGGAGGAAACCCCACATAATGTTCTGGAGAATATACAAACTGTATTGACAACAACCAGGCCTCTGGATCTGTGATGCAGTAGTGCTAATCACTTGTAGTTGTGAAATTATGCAGAATAGGTGGGGGCTGAGGGATAAAGAGAGCCCAGCTGACATCACTAGAGCCCATCCACTTATATTTTTCAAAGACAAAATCTATGTGGCTGACTAAGGAAGTTCACCTATTAACTCACACTCCAAGGGCATCGCTTATGAGTCAGACATTATGGGATCACAGCTGATCACTGGTAGTTCACTACAGTGCAAATCTGACCTGAGATGCTTTGTGGTGTGAGTCCACATCAATACATTTGACGAAAAGTGAGGGATTTACAGTGTGGATGGTGCACCCATGGTGTGTAGCGGTGAGGTTGTGCAGAAAAGGTGGAGGCAGAGAGAGGGAGCTCAGCTGACATCATAAGAGGCGATTCGGCCATAGTGTTGAGAGACGGAATCTGCATGGCTAACTCAAGGAGCTAGACATTGTGGGTTCACAATTGACCTACAAAAGTCCCACAAAATCCAATTCCTGAAAACTATATTTTGTGGATTCCACAACAGTTCACTGCTGATTAACTAGACCTCTTTAACTTGTTGTCCTAGGATCTTGGTCAATGCAGAAATTAATGTTAATAAACAACATAACACTCTCAAACCTGCTTTGCCCAATTTAAAGTCTTTAATAGCTGAAGTTTATCCCAGCATCAGATGCCTGACAGAAATTAAACCTGAAATGCACTTAACTGTGTTTACTCATTGTGGTACAACTTAGACTCACCAGTTAAGGTAACACACAGAACCTCTGGGGTGTGGGAGGAAGGGAGCAACAGCTTAGAAACTCACAGATAGTAAAAGGACCTGGTACTTTAACTTAGTCTCCATTCATCCATCCATTATCCAACCTGCTATATCCTAACTACAGGGTCACGGGGGTCTACTGGAGCCAATCCCATCCAACACAGGGCGCAAGGCAGGAAACAAACCCCGGGCAGGGCATCAGTCCACTGCAGTTTAACTTAGTCTTTTGTGAGGGAATTACGTTAACCATTGTGCTACCTTACCTCCTGATGAAACATCTAAAAAAATTAAATAGGAAAGTATGGGTCATAAAAACAAAAGAATACTACAAAAGCAAAACATTGCTCTACTTTAAGCTGACGTGCAGGCTGCTTCAAAATTTAAAATGGAAGTATCTAAGCATTGCATTTATTATAACGTAATAACAGGGATCGTTTACATTTAAACACACATCAGCTTAAACGAACAAACAATATAGAATGGATTAAAGCTTTAAATCAAATTATAGGGAGTTCAATAAATTGATTCAAGGGAAACAAGGTACAAAGTAGCTTGTTTATTTTTGGAGCAGACAGCCCTAAAGAATAGGTTAATATTATTCTGTAACTTCAAAGCATGATATTCATTAGAGAGATCATCTAATGCATCCATAGTTTAAGTAGTTAAGCCTTCATTGATTATCTTATAACACAGTTTATATGTCGCTGGACATGGCACTGTCTGAGATTGCGAAGTTCTGTAAAAGCCCCTGTTTGTACACTCATAAGCAGTCTAATGGCGGAGCTGTTTCTTGCCCAAAGCCAGGCGACTTACTGATGAAAGAGAAGCTGCAGATCAGATGACTAACAAAGCAGGTGTTCAGACTTGAGCCAGCCATAACAGATCTGCCAAGTACGGAAGGATACAGAGAGATACTGTTTGAGCTAAAACCTTATTCTGTCATTTGGATAGATTTTAAACTACTGATTTTTAATAATTTCCATAGCCTGCCAAACTAATGTTTGACATTCTCAATATATCACATTTCAGAACAACAGTATTCTGCCCAAAAGCACACTCAAAAACATAAAACTTACCTGATGTTTTAAAAAAGTAAGTTGCAATTAGAAGGTCATCACCCATGTGTAGGCAAAAGATAACTTATAATTTGTAATTGCCCAGGTTCTCCTCTATTTGATTGTGCTCAGATTAGCAGTACTGTATAACATCAGCTACATGGTTTTCCTGCTGTTATTGTTTGATTAAGTATTTTTAAATTACATTTTTTTGGGGTTAAGAAACATTCCTACAAGTATGTTCTGCTATTATTTATAATGACTCCAAGTGATATGACTGAAAGTTGTCCTCTGACAATTTTGGCATTTTATGTTTTAGTGCTATTAATGTAATGAAATAATTCTTACTTAGTTATAACATGTTTGCCTGCACTTTATCAAGATTTTTGTTGTTAGAGAGGTAATTTTTCAGTTTTAGTGAAAAATGACAAATGATGTTTTATTTCTGTTGTAAAAGATGGAAAAAGTTGGAGCACCACCTTGGTGACCCCATGTAATTGGAAGAAGCAAGCAACAAAAGGACATGCAGATGTGAGTTTAATTTGGAATTGGAAACAAGGTGGCCGGTTTCTAGGTTAAGTGATCATGTAGCAGGAAGGGGCGGGTCCAGGTGACCATGGAAGTGATGTCAGCAGTGTACTGCCTGTCAATCTCCTGTTCTGCAGAGGGAGGAGAAGTGAATGCATTAGCACAGAGCACAAACCCCTGTCCTGGTGGGTAATTACCATCATCAATGCCCTTAAGTCGTCTCTCACATATACAACTGTGACACTATATACTGTAACTTAAACTATTTTACAATAAATCTAATTATTGTTTAATGCCTAAGCTAAAGGCCAAGCACAGTTTCACATTAGACCTGCTAGCAGTATGTTACCCATGAAGTGCTTCTTATAGTCGTTTCACATTAAAACTTATATTTTCAAAAACACCAGCAGTATTCCTTTCAAATAAAATTTAATGTTTTTTTGGCAATAACATTCATTAATATTTCTTTCATAAACATTATACAACAAATTGTTAGCTCATGTACATGCTTAACTGATTATTAGTGTTTGTGCATATAATTATAATTATTATTAAATAATTCATATATGTGGGACACTTAATAATAACTTTCTTCAATCATTAATTAACAAAAGTAATATATGCTTCTTTACTAATGATCTTTACTAATGATCTACCTAATGTAACATTGAAAGGTTTACTATCAAAAAATATCAAAGCTATTAAAAGTGATTATGTGAGAAAGTGCTTAAATACACTTCTCTTAATTTGGTACTATTTTCTTCAAGTATGTAATTTAATGTTTAGTTCAGAGAAGTTGAGAGTTTTGAAGAATCAAATTAGTTACCCAAGTAGTAGCTTACTTTGTTTGAGACTGAAGAATTGTAACTCCCTCAGCCTGTCAGAGTAGGACATGCCCTTTATGTTCTGGGCTCTACCTGTTTGCTCTCCTCTGCACATCTTCCAATGCCATTTTTTCTTTTCTGTAACACTGTGAGCAGAACTACACGTAGCACAGCAAATGTAACATTAGTGCATAAAATACTCTGAGCATAGCACCCCTTGATTTGTATTCAACACTTTTTACAATGTACCCTTAATTTTTATTTGATTTTTTGATTGCTTCTCCATATTACTTAACACTAGAATTACTAGAGCCTACGAAAAAACTCGTAATTCCTGCCCACCTTAAATCAGTTCACACCTCTCCGCCAGCGTCCTTTGTCCTCTAAATGTGCGGATAAAGACAAGCTGCAAGCAGCCAGCTATTCCATCCCCCCACCGACTTAGAACGTGCATGAACTTCTCCCAGCTCATGTCTTGGTTGATTATCTGGGAGTGAAGTGGAGTTTTAGAGTGGAAATAATAGATTGTCATTTGGAACACACACATTTCATGTGTGTTCCGTGTTAATATTATACAGTACACACATACACTTTGTTTGCATCTATAACACATGGTGTATATTTATAGGACTTGTAAAAGTTACCGTTTTTGTTTTCACTTTTATTCTCTCTAAATCACAATCATGATACATACTACCGCCCTCCCCCCACTCAGGGATCTGACGCTGTTAGTTTTTATTTGAAACTGGGAATAACTGGAGATGTGAGTGGTGTTTTGAGACAATACTGTAGAACGGATGCAACATTATTCATATTATTCATATTCATTCGCATAACATCCTGCGGTTTGTAATCAGTGACCGTGTGTTTTTTTTCCCCGATCTTGCCAGTCCCCACATGTTGCTGTATGCTGTTTCTTTTGTACTCCAGAACATGCAGAGGAAAGAATAGTACAAAGCAGTAACTTCAGCGCTATATGCAATCACCAGATTCAAATGTTAACAGTTCATACACACGCAAGTATTGTCCTGATTCAGTTCACTTTCCTGGGGAAACCGGCTGTCTGGAACAGAAGCTTGACGATGTTGAATCCTCCTTTTCTTTTTCCATCACCTTTTCTAGTAAGATGCAACGGCGAAGTTCTTCTTCAAGCTGAACCATGAACATGTACTGTGCGTTGATCCTGCTGCACTGAATAAACTCACGCCTTCTGTAACTGCGCCTTAAACGGACATAAAATGTATAAATTGGTATGCACTGTCAGTTAATGAGATCGTTATATTTTCATGTGGAATGTTCCTTTTAAAATATTTTTTAACAATTGAGACTGCAATTAACATGAACAAGTGTCCTTATAACTGTTATTTTTAAGATCCATAGCACACAGACAGACAGAGCACTGTGTAATAGAGAGACAGACAAACAGACAGGCAGAGAAGTCACTAGATATATAAATAAACTGGGAAGGCATTGTATAATAGATATATAAAAAAACAGCTAAGGGGATAGATAGATAGGAAGGAAAGGCACTATATGATAGGCAGACAGGGAAGCTGCTAAATAAAAATAAAATTACTGTTATTACTATATAGATAGACAGGGAGTTCAGGCAGGCAGGCAGAGCGGTGAAGTTTAAAAAGAAAAAAACATAACACTTTCTTCCCAGCAGGGAATCAAACTCAGGTCTCTGAGTCAGCAAATCTTACTGCTACACCACAGAAGCTGTTGTATTATTCTTGAACCTTTTGTGAAAGTGTTTATTTGATCTTTGGACTTCAGGCTTCACACATTTTATAGTTTATGTCTACATTTTGTAACATTTATTACTAAAATAAGAAAAATGTTCTGTTTTAACAATGTGTTTACACAGATTACTGTAGAAATGGAACACACATGAAATGCGTGTGTTCCAAATAATATCTATTATTTCCACTCTAAAACTCCACTTCACTCAAAGATAATCAATCAAGGCATGACAAAAGACGCTGACGGGAAGGTGCGAATGGTTTTAAGGTGGGCCGGAACTATGAGATTTTTCGTAGACTCTGGTAATTCTAGTGTTAAATGTTAAAAATACCGCATCAACATAAACTGCTAAATCATTCTCCGAGGTTGCTTTCTGTAAGACAGTGTCTCCCACCTTGTGTTTATAATTAATATTTCTTTTCCCTACAAAATTTTCCAAGATTGTCCAGGTATTGTTGAATTTGCTATCTCGACAGTTTTACAATCATCTGCAAATTGTGCAAATTTACTAACTACAGTATACCTAAATCTACAGTATATCATTAATATAATTTAGAAAAAGCAAAGTTAAATGAGCAACAGTAGTTCAATTGACAGTTAGCCATGTGATAAATATGTCACTCGTATACATATATCTCTAATATAACGAGAATAATGAGCAGTTATTATGATCACATTTAACTATATTAACAAAGGGGCTCCTGGTTTTAATCTTTATACTATTTTTTTTTAGTAAATAAAACCAAGCTCATCCCTAATCACCATGCGGAATCAACTTTTCTTTTGACTGTAAGTGACCGAGTTATAACAACCATGTGCCTAATCACTCATTTAACTTAAAATCTTCACAACAGCAATATTTAAATAGAGTTACTAACATTAATACTATTTACTAAATATAATAATAAAATTTGTGAAATCAAATAGGTTCATTCTTCTATATGGAATATTTTTTACCGTTTCGTATTAAATTACTATAATTATGCTTAACATGATGTATGTTGTATTTATGATTCACACATGACAAGCTTTACTTCATCTGAGTGCAGAGCGAAAGCAGATTTTTATCAGACAAAAACAAAACTGGATAGTAAACCATGTGGTGTAGTAAGCTTCCACTAACATTAAACAAATATTATATCCAAACCCATTTCAGTTTATAGTTCTGTCTGACTGTGACACAAAACTAAACTCAATAGTATCTCTTTAACCATACCGCAATTGCAAAAACTAAAACTGAAACTAATAGATATAAAAATAATATAGAAATGTCTTTGTGAAATAAATACTAAATTAAAACTAAAAATACATGCTGAAGGAAAACTAAAACTAAACTGAATTTCCAAGTAAGGTCAGAAAAAATACAGAAATAAAAACTAATATAAAAAGGCAAAACTATAGTAACCTTGGTTCCAACCCAATTCAGTTATTCCTGCCAAAGAAATTATTGCTAGTTTTTGCAACATTTTTGTGCTTCATTTGTTTTAGCTGATTCATTAATACTGCCAAACTTGAATTGCTTCTTTTAGTCTCCAATAGCTGTTGTGGACTATAGGACGTGCCCCAGAGCCCCAACTATCAGACACAACTCTGTCTTCTTCCACTACAACCTCTGCGAGCCTCATCCATCTTCTCCCGATTCTGACCTTGAGGAAACTGAGGTGCCTCTTTTATGTTTTACCCAGGGGTACTTACAGTGCCATGGCATTGTCTAATGGAAGCACTTCTGGGCCACACAGAAGTTTCTCATAATAGGGATATACAGTCTTCACACCACACCTCTGTGGCACCGAGAGTCCCCAACAGTTTGCCCTTCTGCACAAGTCCCAGGTAGCCTTGTGGGTGTCCTGATTGGGCCCCTATCAGAGCAGTGCAACCTCTCACACTGGGGGATGAACTCTTCATAAAATCCCTTAATCCCTCATCCATATTAGTTTTTCCTGACTGGGATAGAAATTGGAGATGCTCCTGGCGAGGCTGCACCTCCCTTCTTGTTGTCCTTCCATTACTGCCTCCTGGATGGGTAGGGAGTTATCCTCAGTCTCAGTAGGGATGTTTTCTTAATCAGCTGGCAAATAACCAGCAGCCAGCAGTTCACCACCTAACTTGTGTCCTCAGTTTTCACCTATGAGTGTTCATCATGACATATCTGTTTTAATAAAATCTTTGGGAAAACGTGGATGAGAAAAAATGAGATATACTAATCTGCTCTAGGTCACAAATCACTTGATTTGACGATATTCTTGAAATGTGGCAGAATGAAAGCTAGAGAGTAGCAATTATTATCAGCCTTCTAATTAAGAAATTGGGTGGAACAAAAACCTGCAGGCACTGCCATAAGCGTTCCCTTTAAAGATGTGAATTTAATTGAATGATTGTGGCATGTACATGAAATTAGACAACTTCTTCAGATAAAAAACAATGTTTCTGTTAATTTCCTTACAGACTAAACATTTTATTGTTTTCTGCTACATTAAACCTTATACCAAGAACTCTGTTATTTAAAATATTGCATTCTAATGACATTTTTGAGTCCTACGATATTTGACTCTTTCTGGTCTGGAATAGTATGTGTGGGTCTGTGTGTCCCCTTGGATGGGGACTGGCACTTTGTTCAGGTCTGGTTCATGCCTTATGCCTGTTGGGGAAACCTTCAGCTACCACAACTATTACCTCTTTTGAGCAAGTTTGGTAAAGGATTGATGGATGAACATTATTACCTAAATATGGTGAACATCCATCTAGTAGTGTAGTAGATTTTGTGTTGTCCCAGGACAGCTGATGGTCAATACTAGCATGGCACTGCACAATGTTAGAATGGCCCTAACAAAATCAAATCTGACAGATTCTTTAACCCTGTATGAAAAAAAAAATGGGTTAAGCTATTAGATAATGGCACAATTGTGTTTGCTTTCAGTTCAGTATTACAGAATTACTTTAAACTGAGGCAACCTGGTTATATGTTAATTAAATTCCGCCCTCCTTCAACTAAACCCATAGTCTTATAAATTAGTCAATGTATTAATCAAATTGCATTTTTTTTTTCAAAATTACTTCCTTAATTCCTAAGAATCTGGCCAGTAAATACTAATTGGTATTTAAACATTATTTCTGTCATTCTGTATGCTAGCAGATATTTTGTTGGCAAATTTATTTGTAATCGATGAGCTAATGTATTACTGTTTTTTGTATTACTTGAGGTTGTAAGTCTAAAATATGAATGGATACAGAGATATTGGTTATATAACAAAAACAGCAACTTTTTTCTTGTGGATCCCAAAAATCATACAAGGAGTGCCAAAATGGGCTTTAACAGGCTCTGTCCCTCAGCTTTGACTCCCTGAGAAGAAAAAACTCCCCAAAAAAACTTGTAGGCGAAAAAGTGGAAGAAATCTTGGGAAAGGCAATTCATAGAGAGATCCCTTCCAAGTAGATTGTGCATTCAAAAAAATGGGGTAAATAAAATTCACAAAACAGAACATGAATAAATCTCTTCACAGCATGATGCATCTAAATGTTCAACTTTCCATTTTATTCTGAGCCCACTTGTCCAGCGCTAGGCTACATAGACCCTGAGCCTACATGAGTGTAACAATGCAAAACACAAATAAATGATTTCCAATCTCCATTCCATACGAATTGCATCTGCGGGCATTCGCCCTTGCTGAGCCAATTTTTGAGATGCCAACTACATCCCCTGCATATTGTTTTAATTCCCGATTAAGGAAACATCCAAGAACTGAGGTACTTTCAGTATTTTCAGATGGCATTATTACCTTAAGTTCTCCTGCTTTCACATACTAAATGGATATCAGAAATACCAGCAGCATATTTAAAACTTAATATGAATCTGTAATATCTGTGGAATAAAATTTAAGCAGCAGTGGAAAAAGAGAAAAAATAGCAATAGACTTGTCTGAAACCATGACCTTTTCACTCATAACATAAAAACAAAACTCCACTGGCTTCACTGCTTATTCACATTTAAACATGTTAGCCACTGTGGGGATTTTCTCACACATCGAAGCTCTTTAATAGAAATATTAGCCAAAAGAATACTGCTGTTTTTGAAAAAAAAAATTCGAAGAGAACTCCTAGTGATAGGCTGAGTGGTCGTTACGATTAACATGATGAAAGATCCTGGCGATGAGGGATATAAGAAGAAGCGCCTCAGTGGTGCTATGAATGTCACAGATCCTCTTGTTTCTAGACAATTCATTAGTTTTATAGTTTTCACAAGTAAAAAATGCTACTGATTTATGTTTAAAACTACCAACACATATGTATTTTAAACTGCTGGTAATCACAAGCTTTACTGGGTAATGCAAAGAAATTTGTCAAATTTATGTAACACTGAGTTCCTCCCTTTCCTTTACCCTGCTTTGAATATCAGAAGACCCTCAAAATCCACAGGCAACAAAAAATTACAATATGCATAATAGCGGATTACCATCATAGAGAAGCCAAACTTTAACGCAGCAGACAGTGTTGCAGCTTCACATTGCATTATTTTGATTCAAAGTTGGAATATCTTCCAGCTTTTTTTCTGGACACTAATTTTCTCCTATAGTTCAAAGGTTTTAATCCCTAAATTCTTGTATTTTTTCTGTTTCTGAATGTGTTAATGTATAGTTGGATTCTCTACTAATCCTTTCTGCATTGGGTCCCTGCTTTGTGCCATTGCTAGATGTGGTTCCAGGCTCATTAAATATGGGCATGGAGGTCCACATTGAATACTACTGTTATATTGTAGGATAATAGCTAACTCCCTGTAAATCTGAAATCAAGAAAGGTAATTCAAATCGGCAGTGTAATAGGGGGCTCAACATAAAGAATTGGAGGCAGGAAATGAAAACACAGCGCATATGCTACAAGTGTACATCCTCAGGAGGTTATAGGTCCATTAATTTGATGCAATGGAAGGGCTAGAAAGAGTATTCAGTACAGAATCCAGTAAGAGACAGAGATAGAAGAGCAAAAAAAAAATAGAAACAGGAAGTACTCAGTAAGGGTGCTAGATGGCAGACATCCAAGCATGTGCCTAATTTTTATTGGAGGCCATGGAGGGTTGGGGGAAGGTTAGAAGACTAAAAACACTCTGGAAAACGTGTGTTCCACACCTCCTATGGAAGTTATGACCCAGAACTAGGCTACATTGCCTGTCAATTCTTGATTAGCTACCATAATATCGGTATGCGTTGCATGGAAAGTTTTGTGTCCATATAAAAACATTCAGCAAACCGCAGCCAATGTCTGACTTAAAGTCTTGATTAAAAAATCAGTTGGTTCTGCATGTTGATGAGATTCTTCGTAATGACTAGAAGTCCATTTAAATATAATTGAGAACCTCATTTAAAGGGTTATAGAAACATTGTCTTAACAAGCATGGTATTTCAGCAATTCTTCCTAACTTATTTTTCCTTCAATGAGTGAAATTCAATCTTTACTGCATTTATATACCTGGCAAGAACTCTCTCTTTGGTATTATAAATTTTTAATATATATAAATGCATGTTACTGCATGTTCAAGAAACATGCATTTATTGTTTGCATTTTTTGTGCAAGTACAGTTTATTGGTAAACTCTGAATATCATTTCTTTTTAAAATGGGAGCACACTTAGTGCTAAGACATTTTCACAACAGTCTTTTCTTCTATTTTTCCTCGTTGATAGGTGTATGAACAATGAAGTTGCCATTATCACTCTAATATGGGTTTACACCAAATGCAGCCCCCACTGAAACCTTGCACCAATTGCTTCAGGTTAAACTTCTTTGCAGTAATATTGAAGCATTGTGTAAATTTACAAGACAAAAGCTATGTACATTGTATAGTGAACATGCAGGTGATGACATGACTTCCTAAATACAAAGTATGTGTCATTAGTCACAGGACAACGGTTGTCAGTATCAGTATTGTATCAAACATAGATTTCCTCTTCTGGCATAATCTGAAAAAAAGGCTGGAATTCTGTATTTCTTTCTTTTTTGACAGTTCGATCTCTTGTGACATTAAGGCTTTGACTGAGATCACATTTCACTTTAACATGCTGATTTTGCCTCTAACTGTTAAAATTAATCTAACTTGGTAGTCAGAATGTAGTTACATGGGATCCATTGCTTACCTCATCGGTGAGATGAAGAAGACGTATCCTTAGTGACTTAATTTCCACCTGGCATTTTATTGCTTCATAATTCAGTTTTGTAATTCTTCTTCAGGAATGTGATCAAAAAGAAGCATGGATATAGATAATGAATGCCAAAGGCAAAAGACTTCATATTTCTAGATTACTAAACTTTATACTAGGGCTATTTTCTTTTAGTGACACCTCTTTTTCTCTGTCAGTAGTTGTTCTTATTATAAGCAACACTTTTTTTAACATGATACAATCTTAAATATCTATTTAACAAAATGTATGTCATCTTTTCTTAAGTATCTGCTCAACAAAGTATTCAGGAAGTATAACAAATCATCCGTATATATGTATATGTTGATACATTAAGGGTGTGGCCATCTTCAGCACAAACTTAAAATATGATACACAAAATGTATTATGATGCATTCGGACATACCCACCAAGCCACAGAAGCATTCTCCCTTTACAAATTGCTCTTAGATAACATTGGTTAATCAAAAAACTATCCTGAGTGTGAGCATATCACAAGCAATTATGAGGGCCAACACAAAGAGGACACTAGGCAAAGGATATTAACTATTAACTTCAGACTAACCATTTCTCAACTACTGACTTTAACCTGGAAAAATACTTCTTAGCCAACCTCCGACTTGCCTGAAGCCCCAATCCTTCTGATCTCCATTATTTATAACCTAAAGAAAAACCAAGATCTCATATTATTCGAACCAATGAGTTACAAAGGCACACCCAAAGCACAGGCTCATCCATTATTTACTTTATTATTTTATTCTGGCAACAAATGAGGAACTCTGACCTAGATCCCTGTTTTAGACATATCAGTATTTCTCTTAATTATTACTTTTTAATATGCCAAATTGTTTTTACAACTCTTTTTATACCTTTTAGACACCAATCTGGAGGATTTTAATATTGAAAATTCTACTGTCAAATAAGTTACTGTTTAGTTGACGAAGAACTGGTCAGAAGGCATTCTGAATGGTTATGTTTATATTATAGTACTATATTAACCTCTTCTCCTGTTGCTACAAAGTCTGCTTAAAAAAATAACATTATTGTAATACTAGGGGTTTCCCCCCTGCTCGTTTCGCTCACCAACCCCCCGGCCTGTGCAATGTGCCAGCCACTTCACGTCTCTGCCGCTTGTGTTGTGCAGAGGGGGGCTGAACACACCACAAGGAGACGCGGTCACTCCTCCGAAACCCCCTCTTAAATGGTTATACAGTGTGAAACAAATACAGTTTTGTTTTTACCTGCTTTTTGCTCAATTAGCTGCTGGCTTGCGGTGCTTTGAACATTTAAAATCCTGTACAGCACCTGTCCTACTCTTTGCCTTTTATTTCCGGTCCCGGGCATTGTTAAATCTCTTGACACAAAGTCTTATCTCACGGGTCGTGAGTTCTTGATATTTTTTAGTTTAGAATTTAAAAACGGAATAAGGATCTGAAAATCTAACAAGATCAAATTAAAGTTCGATAAATTCTGAAAAGAATGATACAAAACATATATATGTAGGTTTTAAAATAAACCCCTAATTAAAGTGTGACAAAAACTGTTACATAAAAAGTCACATAAAATTGTTGCACAAAATTGATGCACTTAGACTTAGGATTTTATATATAGAGAGAGTAGATTTATTTTAATTGCTTATCTAATGTTTGAAGCTTAATTGTTCCAATGTTTACCAAAATAATTATACTTACTGTACATACAGAAGTTAAATTGGTGCATGTGTAGTCTTTTCTAAATATATAGAAATAAAACTGATAAGTGTATAATTGTAATGTCCTCTTTTATTTTGTTGAATCTTTTATAAAACAACCAAAGTTTTCTGATACTATTGTGATGGACTTGGTTGCAGAAGTGAAAGTGCTAGATCAGAGGGAGGCATCACGATTTACTGTAGCTAGCTGTTGAAAATAATAGGGACCTCAACGACCGGTGCAATATGGTAGTTCACTGCTGCCTCGCAGATCCAACTTCATGGATTGAAATTCAATGCTAGGTCACTGTCTGTGTGAAGTTTGAATGTTCTTTTGTTGTGGGATATTTTCTGGAACTTTGGTTTGCCTTCCACATCCAAAGATATGTGCATGTATTAGGTTGAGTGGTGTTTCTGAATTGACACAGTAGGCGTTTGCATTAGTCCTTCCTATTGTAGGGTCACACTTTCTGACTTCCAGCCACTGCTTCTGGAATACTTTTGGAAGAGACTATCTGTTTGTGACTGTAATGATCTCTGCATTATTTATTTTATATTATTTTGAAATAGCAGTTAAGTAACCTTGATGCAAGACACATCCATACTCAAGACCAAAAAGAAAACTCTTACCCTAATGGGTAAAACATGGCCAAAGCTTCACAACCAAATGAGTCCCCAATTGGAATATAGGACATGCCAAGTATTAAGCCAAAAATATAGCTCCAAAATTCTGGCATAACATCTTTTGCATTTGTTGGCAAAGTTATACAGTATGTCTAAAAATGGAAAAACCAGCAGAGATCTGACAAAACGTTTCTACACCTTGTCCGCATATCAACAAAATGGTAATAATTTTGAAAATAAGGCACATAAATACCAAATGTTCCTTATAAATTATTTGTTCTCTATCATTATAGTTAGGCTGTCAATTTGTGCCCGATAAAAGACTAAAACAGGAAATAAGAAAAATATTTGCATTTAGTAGGAAAATGGTAAAGAAAAACCTGCTGGTTGGAGGGAGATTATAACAGAATAAATGAAGTACTTAGAATAGTAAAAACAGACAGATAAGAAGAATGTACTGACAAAAAATTATGAACAACTCTGTCTTGACAAAACCTAACAGAAAATCTTGTTAGTCTAAATATGTAGGAAAAAGAAAAGAAAATTTGGCTTTTTGCTTTGCCATTGCCTTTCATGTACTTACAAGTCTAGCTCTGCCTTCAGTTAAGAAACTTTTCTTCTTTTGATTATGGAAAATACATTTCAGCACAAGTTTGCTCCTTATAAGGAAATACAATGTATATTTTTAACAGTATTTACAGGCATCCCTTAACCAATTAGTTCTTGCCTAGTTTTATAGACCTACTATTGAAAACATCCTTAACATCGTTAAACATTCTTCATGGTGGTTTGATTTGGCAGTCCATCTGTCCACTCAAAAAACAAACTACAAAGAGTTGTTCGGACAGAAGAGCAGATTACATGCCAGAAGCTGCAATCTGTTCTGGTTCTATGCACTTCTTGGGACAGCAAACATAATTAAAATCTTTAATCACCCATATAATCACCTTTTAAGTGATATTGGCTATTTAGTATATATTTACTGGGTATTGTGCATCATTTACTAATTTTTATTGAACATGGTAAAGGAAACAAAATTAAATAAAATAACAGCAAGAAACAGAACATAAGATCTGTCCAGAATATTTAAGTGTATAGTTTGCTCTTACACTTTCTCTTGAGTTCATCATGTCCTTAATGTCTTCTCGGTCATCACACTCCTGAGTTAAAGGATGCAACTGTAAACATGGCTCTGGTTCATCAGATAGACTTGATCCTATGGAGAAGTAGCTTCTTCTTCTTCCCTAGGGAGAATACAGGTAGATAAAATACCATTAAAAAAAAAATCATGTTTAATAAATGTATATAACATGTAGCTTGTTGAAATACATGAAAATTAAATATTATTACACTGTGTTAGATTTTTTTATTTATGCATTTATTTTTCTGAGTATATGCATACTTTTTAGCGCTTTTAGTCATTTTTAACAATTTCTTGTCACAATATTCTTTATAATAGGATAGCTTTAGTTATTATGTTGCACAGATATAAACAGTTAATCAAAAGATTGATTTTTTTAACAAATTTGCTCATTTCTAAAAAATTATTGTAGATATTTTACTAGCTTGTTCGTGTTATTATAGCTGCAATATTGTTTATCTGACAACAGCTGCTTCCATTGGTTTAAAAAGTGACCTACAGTTTACGAGGGCATGATCCTTATAGCAAATAACTAGACATCTAAGCTAAAAGGAAAGAGCTGTGAAGTGAAAGACAATGAAGTGGCCTCAGATTAACTGACTTCCTAAACAATAGGAAAGATAAAAGACATCCAAGAATCATAAGAGCAGAGGAATGTGCTTGAGGACATTTTGGAAGAGTATACACTCATAATTGAGTCTGTAAAATATTGCAGCAGACAGAATGCTATCCAACAATAGACTAAATTACAGTCTATCATAACTTAAATTTATATCATTGCTGTAGTTTTCTGCAGAAATCCTTCCATTATTTACTGCACATTTTGTTCTTTGTCTCTCAGACCTCCTTGTTCTACCTTTCCCGAGGCCATATTTGCATTTAAATTAAGGTAATTATATCTGTACTGTTACAATTACTGTAAATGTATTTGTCATACTGCTGAAAATTTAAAGTTCACCATGCAGGCCAATATTGTTACGACTATGCAAATAACATTCTGATTTTGTTTTATAATTTATTGCTGTTACAATTATTTTGCTGACACCATTTTGTTACCATTTTATAAAATCATTTTTATTAAAATGGGCTTATTTTATAAGAAAAATTTTGCATGTCTGGTCACTATGATGCTATGTGATTGGTTGACACATGATGCATATGTCACGAGAACCTTTAATATCATAGTGGCCATAGCATAAAATATGGATGAATGCATTAAACAGCACGTGATCCTTGCAGAAATATAAAGGAAAAACATTGTGAAGAAAATGTTGGTTCTAATCCCTATTTTAGCTAGGAAAATCCTGGTTAACTGTCTGGGTTTGCCTCTGGCTATGACTTTAGTGCACTTCCTATAACATGTCGATCAATCTCTTGTTTTAACATGTTTGACCTTAGTTAAAATCTGACTTCCTTTCCCTAATGACATTAAAATATCTATTAGATAAAGTGGTGCATTAAGACTGATACAGAAAATCCCAACAATCATGAGAAATGGCACAAATATAATCAATACTTAGCATCTAGAGGGTCTGATATAGGGAAACACCTAAAAAAATGTGAAATTCCCGGCCTTGATGTCTGCCTATGTACTCTACATGGAGTATGCACATTCAGTATATGTCCATCTGTGTGTTTATTTTTCTGGGTAATATATTTTCCTCTAAAGATTTGCCCAATTGGTTAATTTGCAACGCTTAATTAGCCCTGTATGAGTATTTGTTTGAGTGGTGGTGTTTACACAGCTACTGTGTTGCCACTAGTGCTGCATCCAGGATGTGTTGCTACAATGTGTCTGTTGTAGCTAGCGCAAGGTATTAGTTCTCACAACCCTAACCTGGATCAGTCAGCATGGGCAGTACAGCAGAACAGTGAATTATGCTGCTTCAAAAATAGGTTGTGGTATCTAAACACTGGCCATGTAGAAATTACATGCTCTTCCTCTGTCTTCAAGGGTTTTCTTTGAATGCCCCAGTTTCATCTTGTATTTCAAAATAGGTTAATTGATGACTCTATTCTGATTCTTCTCTATGGCAATATGACCAAATCTCTCTGTGCCTGAATTAAGGTGGTACTGAAATCAGATGGATGGATAAATGCAGTTGTTGAAAACTGGATCCTCTATTTTATTTTGAGTAGCATTGGTTAAATCTATGAAATCTAATCTAGACAAAACCATGCACAAAAGCCAGTTTGTAACAATTAAGTTCTAGAAAAAAAAGTCACTTGTTATTACTTAATCAAGGTAACCACATTTGTTAATCTCTGTGATTGCAGAAGGAGACCCAAAACCTCTTTAAAAGGAACACCCAGAGGAAACTCACACAGACACAGGGAGAAGATCCAAACTCCACATAGGGAGGACCTGGGATGCAAACCCTGGTCTCCGTACTGCTAGTCAGCAGTCCTATCTCTGTGCTACCATGCCAACTCACAAAGCATAACATGATTAAGTAAAATTCTCAATTAATTTATTCTGTTTTTCTTACTTTATTTAGAACAAAGAAAAACATACTTAGGTGACCAGCATTCTTCTCCTCTTTCACGAACATTCCTGATTACCCCTTGCTTTTTCATAAAATTGAGCCCAATGCACCATGCACATCCGTGGGATGGGAACCAATTTATTTGTGATGTACTCATTAACATTATAATCCATTTATGTGGTGTACTGGCTGAGGCATTCAACTTTAAACCAGATGGTTGTTTGACCAATTCCTGAGCAAGTCATTTAGCTTGTGCTCCAAATGTAAAAAATAATTGTAAAGAGTTAAAAAGCATTCTGAATTTGTAAGTTTACCTGGTTAAAGGTACCTGCCAAATATTTCATAATTATGGTGTCTGGTACTGCAAGACATTAACAAAATAAATAAAAATTTGTAAAAAAACAGCACAATTTTTAAAAAATCTTAATACTGATCGTGAGCTGCTTATGCTGCAAATGCAACAGTTTTATTTTATCAATAATGTTCCTGTATGTACTGTAAATAGCTTCTAAATTTCCAATGACTAAAACTGAAGATTATTTTTGAGATGCAGCAAATATCCATAATCAGACTTTCAAAAGGTTTGCCTTTATTTTTTAAGATTGACTGTATGCAGTAATTTAATTTGTAGCATTATATGAGATCAATTTATGATATACTTATTTTTTCTCTTTTAATGGACAGCTCTCCCATTTGAAGAAAATTCCTTTTCTGTACCATTTTTAACAGATATGATTTGTACCTCATCCATCTCTGATATTTTTTTTTTTGTAGTGGGTGAACAAATTCATTAGAGTGCCTGGAATGAGCAGAAGCCATTTTCTGAATCAGTATGATATGAGTTTGTGTTAAGAACTATTCAGATTGAATATACAGCTGGACCAAAATATTGATTTCATTTTTTTTGTTTGTTTGTTTTTTTCCTATTAACCAAATAGAAATTTTTCAAAACCAATGATAAAATTAATTTAAAAGCAGAATGTGACTGGTCTGGGGTGACACAATGTGCAGCTATAATAGTTTGCTGGGAGGCATCTTAGTCACCTGGATTATTGCCACATTTTCCCAAATAAAATATTCACAAGCCATTGAAAGGTTATTAGCTGCTTCATCTTTTTTGACTGATTTGTTAGGCGGTGTATGTTAATTGTTATTGAGTAGCTTACCTTTGGCATCATTAAATTACAGAGCAGCATGATTACATGTGCAGCAATAAACAAAAGTTCAATACAATGTCATTTTTGCAGCACATTTTAACTGCTGTTTATTGTTTGAATCAGCATGGTGTTTACCAAAGTGGCTTTAAAACCAGCACCCTCTTTTTTTTAAATTATGATCAGTGTTTAACCTATAAACACTTAGACCCTGCAAATAGAAATTACAATAACTGGAACAGACTACATGCTGAAATTAGGCTCTTTTTGTATGGTTTTATATATAACATATAAATTTATATTAATCTGTATACATTAGGAGTAGTAAAGGAACTATACTGTACATTTTTTAAATGGAATATATAACAGAAAATCAAAAATACAGAAGTCATTTTCAGAAATTGAGTGTAATTGAACATAAACATTTCACCTTGAAATTTACACCATGGCATGTTCAACTCAGTTGATTGAGCTGCCCTGTGGGACATCCTGAGGATTCATAGGATCCCCTCAAGGTTGCTGGATATGATGGCCGGCCTGTACACTGGTACTGTAAGTGCTGTGCAGAGTGGAGACAGAATCTCTGCATTTTTCCCAGTTGATTCTAGGGTTTGTCAGGGGTGTATTCTTGGTTCTAGTCTATTCAGTACTTGCAAGGACTGGGTGTTGAGCAGGGTCATGGGGTCCAGCGGCTGCGGGGCATCTGCTGACGAAGACAAATTCACTGATCTTGACTTTGCCGAAAATGCTGTGATCTTTGCAGAGTCAATGGAGGCTCTGATTGGGGCTCTCGAGAGACTGAGTGAGGAGTGTCTGGGCTTGCAAGTGTCCTGGATAAAAACCAAGATCCAGACTTTCAATGACCTCTTAAGCACAGCCTTCAGCAGTGTGTCTGTCTATGGAGAGTGTGTTGACATGGTAGAGAAGTTTACTTCATTCATGTCTCTGGTGACTCTTTCTGTGAAGTCAGTAGATGGATTGGAATAGCATGGGGGGTAATGAGGTCACTGGAAAGGGGTGTGTGGCACTCCCGATATCTATGCAAAAGGATGAAGATCCAATTCTTTAAAGCCCTGGTGCTTCCTGTCTTGCTATATGATTGTGAGACATGGACGTTATCTAGTAACCTGAGATGAAGACTGGACCCTTTGCTACTGTGTCTCTCTGGAAAATCCTGGGGTATCGTTGGTTTGACTTTATGTCGAACAAATGGTTGCTCATGGAGTCCAGAATGGGGCACATTACCTGCATTGTGAGGAAGCATCAGTTACAACACTATGGCTATGTGGCATGATTGCCCTAATAATAATAATAATAATAATAATAATAATAATACAATTTATTTATATAGTGCCTTTCCCATGCTCAAGGCACTTACAGAATATAAGAAAGAATGGCAGGGTATACAGTATATAGCATTGTACAAACCAAATAAATAATTAAAGAAGATTACGACAGTGAATTCATAGAAAAAAAAGCCTAACAGACAACATAACTGATGGTCTAGCAAACACACATACAGGTTACATGAGCATCTTGACAGAGAGGTAAACTGAGAGTAAAGCTAAATGCCTTCCTGAAAAGATGAGTTTTGAGTTGTTTTTTAAAAGAATTCATGGAGTCAGCTGATCTGATTAATTTCAGTAGGTCATTCCAGAGTGTGAGCGCTATACAGCTGAAGGCCCTGTCACCCATGGAGTGTAGATTAGTGTGGGGTAATACAAGATTGCCAGAATCAGAGGACATTAGTGGACAGACAGGCACATAGTGATGGAGAAGGTCACAGATGTAGTTTGGTTATTTAAGGCTTTGTAGGTTATTAGTAGGATTTTATATTCAATTCTGTAAGACACGGGGAGCCAGTGAAGACGGAGCAGGATGGGTGTGATGTGCTCGCTGCTGCTGGTTCGAGTAAGGACTCTTGCAGCAGTGTTTTGAATAAGCTGAAGCTGTGATATAAGATTAGAAGGGGCACATGCCAGCAGCGAGTTACAATAATCGATGCGGGATGTGATAAAAGCATGGACAAGTTTCTCAGCATTAGAAAGGGAGAGGAAGGAGCGAACACAGGATATGTTACAGAGGTGAAAGTATGAAAGTTTCTTAATGTGATTTATGTGGGCAGAATAAGAGAGGGAGGAATCAAAAACGACACCAAGATTCTTTGCAGTAGAGGCAGGTCTGATGAGATCACCGCCAAGATGGAGTGGGGAAGAGCTCATTTTATTAAGTCGCATTTTAGTCCCAATTTGCAGGAATTCAGTTTTTTTGCAATTTAATTTTAAAGAGTTCTGCTCCATCCAGGTTTTAATTTCACTAAGGCAGGTTGTGAGCTGAGAAAGCTCTGATGAAGTTCCACATTTAACACTGAAGTAGAGCTGAGTATCATCTGCATAAAAATGATAGCCCAGTCCATAGCTACGAATAATATGGCCAAGGGGAAGCATATAGATACAGAAGAGAAGAGGGCTGAGGACGGAGCCCTGAGGAACTCCTTGTGTGATTGGCGCTGTGCTGGACCTGCTGTTGCCAAGACTAACAAACTGTTGCCTATCAGTCAGATAGGACTTGAACCACTGGAGGGCAGTGCCAGAGATACCCAGCATGTTCTCCTTTCTGGACAGTAGAATGACATGTCTGACAGTGTCAAATGCTGCATTGAGGTCTAATAGGATTAATATGCTGGTTTGTCCAGAGTCTGCTGCCATAAGAAAATCATTGGTTACCTGTAGGAGAGCAGTTTCACAGCTGTGCCGTGCCCTGAAACCAGATTGAAATGGTTCCATCAAGTTATTAGAAGTTAAGTAACTGGTGAGCTGGGAAGCTACAACATGCTCAAGAACGTTGAACAGGAAATGTAAGTGGGAAATAGTCCAGAAATTGTTAAGATTGTCAGCATCAAGACCAGAGTTTTTTAACATTGGGGTTACAGAAACAATTTTAAAAGTGAGCGGCACAGAGCCAGTGTCAAGGGATGAGTTTATTATTGTTGTAACAGTCAGTATTATGGCATGAAAGCAGGATTTAAGTAGTGTGCTGGGGATTGGGTCCAGTACACAAGTAGCCCCTAGGGTGATCCGGCTCGCAGGATCCTCACTGTTGAGGACCCAAGTGGCTGGACCAGGCCAATGGGATGCCCACATAACACCTAGATGCAGCAGATAGATGGGCTGTTGCCAACCAGGATCCCAAGCTGTTTCATTGTGTGGTGGAAGCAGCAACGTTCTGTACCAGTACATGCTCCCCAACCTGACCTGACCTGCATATTCCTTTGTCTTCTGTTTTTTGTTTTGCAAAAATTTTACAAAGTGGTCTAAAAGTGGCTTTGAAATTACAGAGAAAACCCTTCCCCTTTTGACCTTATGGCTTATCACAGTGCATACCAGTATATTTGACAAAACTGAAGAATATTTCTTTTTTGCTTTTCTGTAATAATTCACAGAAGTTGGACAAGGCAATACCTTTAGCTTGTGGTACAGATATTCAAGATAGCAAGTAAGAACAGATTGTTAGAGTACAATGTAAGATATATCATTTTCATTTTGAAAGACTGAAATAACTTATAATAATAGTAATACTACATTTTATTTATATAGCGCCATTCCCATGCTTAAGGTGCTTCACAGAGTCTTAGAAAAAACAGCAAGGTATATGTAACATTGGATACAAATGTTTTCCTGAATAGGACAATGAAACAGATAACAAAGCATTAAATAGAATAAAGGACAATAAACCAGAGTAAAATACTAAATTCAATACTAAAAGAAAAACCTAACAAATAACCTAATTTGTGATATAACAGACACACAAATTATCCTGAGCACCTGGACAGAGAGATAAACTGAAAACAAGGGCAGAATGTTACGTTAAGTTAAAAGCCTTCCTAAATAGATGAATTTTAAGTTGTTTTTTAAAAGAATGGATGATGTAAGCTGATCTAATTAATTTTGGGATGTCATTCCAAAGTGTGGGTGCTATGGAGCTGAAGGCCCTGTCACCCATAGAGTGCAAGTTAGTGTGAGGCACAACAAGATTACCGGAATCAGAGGAACTTAGAAGGCGAACAGGAGCATAGTGATTTAGAAGGTCACTGATGTAGTCCGTTGCAAGGCCATTTAACACTAGAATTACCAGAGCCTACGAGAAAACTCATAAATCCGACCCACCTTAAATCCATTCGCACCTGTCTGTCAGCGTCTTTTGTCATGTAAATCTGCTGATTAACACAAGCAGCAAGCAGCCTGCTATTCTATCCCCCCAGCGTCGCAGAACATTCACAAAATTCTCCCAGCTTGTGCCTTGTTTTATTATCTGGGAGTGAACTGCTGGAGTTTTAGAGTGGAAATTGTTATTTGGAACACATGCATTTCATGTGTGTTCTGTTTCTACTGTAATCTGTGTAAACATATTGTTAAAACAGAAACTTTTTCATATTTTAGTAATTAATTCTAGTAATTCTAGTGTTAAAGCTCTGTAGGTTATTAATAGAATTTTATATTCAATCCTGTAAGACACAGGGAGCCAATGAAGGCGAAGCAGGATGAGTGTGATGTGCTCACTGTTAAGGTTTCAAGTAAGGACTCTTGAATCAACTGGAGCTGTGATATAAGATTAGAAGGGGCACCTGCCAGCAGCGAGTTACAATGCAAGATGTGATAAAAATATGGACAAGTTTCTCAACATTAGAAAAGGAGAGGAATGAGCGAACACAGGATATGTTATGGAGGTGAAAGTAAGAAAGTTTCTTAATGTGGTTTATGTGGGCGGAATAAGTAAGGGAGGAATCAAAAATGACACCAAGATTCCTTGCATCAGAAGAAGGTCTGATGAGATCACCGTCAGGAGTGACTGGAAAAGGAGCTCATTTTCTTAAGTAGCGCTTTAGTGCCAATTTGCATGAGTTCAGTTTTGTTGCAATTTAATTTTAAAGAGTTCTTCTCCATCCTGGTTTTAATTTCACTGAGGCAAGTTGTGATCTGAGAAAACTCTGATAAAGTTGCACTTTTGACATTGAAATAGAGTTGAGTGTCATCTGCATAAAACTGATAACCCAGTCCATAGTTACGAATAATATGGCCAAGGGGAAGCATATAAATACAGAAGAGAAGAGGGCCAAGGACAGAGCCCTGAGGAAATCCTTGTGTGACAAATGCTGACAACTGTTTAATGAAAGATATGTCCACTGTTTGGTGAGGTTTACTTTTGCCATTGAGAATGTGTTAATTATCCATCCATCCATTTGCTAACCCGCTGAATCCGAATACAGGGTCACGGGGGTCTGCTGGAGCCAAACCCAGCCAACACAGGAACCAATCCTGGGCAGGGTGCCAACCCACCGCAGGACACACACATACACACCCACACACCAAGCACACACTAGGGCCAATTTAGATTCGCCAATCCACCTAACCTGCATGTCTTTGGATTGTGGGAGGAAACCGGAGCGCCCGGAGGAAACCCACGCAGACACGGGAGAACATGCAAACTCCACGCAGGGAGGACCCGGGAAGCGAACCCGGGTCTCCTAACTGCGAGGCAGCAGCACTACCACTGCGCCACCGTGCCGCCCATGTGTTAATTATTAATACACTTAATAATTTATATACAGTAATCCCTCGCTATATCGCGCTTCGACTTTCGCGGCTTCACTCTATCGCTGATTTTATATGTAAGCATATCTAAATATATAACGTGGATTTTTCGCTGCTCCGTGGGTTCTGCGGACAATGAGTCTTTTTATTTCCTGTACATGCTTCCTCAGTTGGTTTGCCCAGTTGATTTCATACAAGGGACGCTGTGGCTGAGCAGCTAACCAATCAGAGCACACAGTTAAGTTTCTGTGTGCTGAATGACTCAGCAACGGAGCGCCGAATTCGATTCCGTGGCGTTAACCAGAAAGTCTCGTCTCACTCATTCAGCATCAACGTGTTTCACTGTGTAAAGAGTTAACTTTTGTGCTCTTTAATGTTTATCTTTGTGCATAGTCAAGCCCTTCATTATGGCCCCAAAACAATCTGCTCCTGCTTCAGGGGCTGTGCCCAAGCGCCAATGGAAGATGTTAATGATTGCCGAAAAGGTAAGGATATGTTGAAGGAAGGGAAAAGCTACACCGATGTAGGACGCCATTACGGCATCAATGAGGCTACGATTCTTTTTATTTAAAAAGTAGGAAAGGAATATAAGATCTACAGCCGCAGTGTCCTTTTAACCAGAGTGCAAAACGAGTTGTAAGTGGATGTAATAAGGCAGTAGCCTGAATGGAATCTGCTTTAGGGATTTGGATTTAAGATTGCCGGAAGAAGAACAACAGTAGTGCTACATAGTCGCCTGGAAAGGCTCCTTTAGAAGAGCTGTAACGCTCTACTTTGTTGTGCAGTAAAACTAAACTCATCGTTATCGGACAAGTCATCATGTCATTGTTGGTGAGTAACCATAATTAATTTTCTACTTACAGTACTTAGTACATGTACGTACGTTTAGTGTCACTGTACACACATTTACTGTATACAATTTTTCTTACATTGTACGTATTTATTGCTGGTGGCCTGTCTATCGTAATGGCTGTAACATATGTGATAACAGAGACACTTGCTATCTTTAAAATAATATGCAGAGAAGATCAAAAATGCTGATTCCAGGACTGAGAGGTATGAGTTATGAGAAGAGACTGAAAGAATTGAACCTTTTCAGTTTAAGCGAATGCAGATTAAAATAAGACATGATTGAAGTCTTTAAAATTATAAAAAAAAGTTAAGACAGTGGATCCCAATTGTTACTTTAAAGTAAATTCTACAACAAGAACATGCAAACATGGTTGGAAACTTGTTAATATACAGAGTTTGCACATATGTCATAAAGATTTTCTCCATGCAAAGTACCATAGACACACAGAATAAATTACCAACTTGCGTGGTTGAGAGTAGGACTTTGGGGATTTCAGATCTCAACTTAATGGTATTTTGGAGAATCAAGATGAATAGGATTATTGATCTTGTTGGGATGAATGGCCTATTCTCATTGCAATTTTTAATGTTCTAATACTTAAACATAGCACTGCCATAGGAAGCCACCTTTGCCACAAGTCAGTGTGTGAAATTTCTGCTCAGCTAGATCTGCCTCAGTAAACTGTAAGTGCTATTATTAGTGCTATTACTGTGAAGTGGAAGCACTTAGGAGCAACAACAGCTCAAGAACAAAGAATCCAAATTCATAGCCACCTTTGCCACAAGCTCAGTGTCTCTGTGAAATTGCCAAATCTGCTGCAGCTCTGAGCAGTGAAATTGTTTCCTGCATGTTTCTCAGTAAACTGTAAGTGCTATTATTAGTGCTATTACTGTGAAGTGGAAGCACTTAGGAGCAACAACAGCTCAAGAACAAAGTGTCAGGCCATCCAAATTCATAGGGTGGGGTCGACAAGTGTTGAAGTGCATAGTGCGTAAACATTTTCTATCTTCTGTTGCATAACTCACAACAGACCTCCAAACTGCTTCTGAAAGCAACATCAGCGCAAAAACTCTCTGCACACAAGCCTAAGAAAACTATGCGCAGTGCCAAATGTTAGCTGGAGTGTTGTAAAGCATGCCGCCATTGGACTCTGAAGCAGTGAAATTGTTTCCTCTGTAGTGATGAATTCATGTTTCACTATCTGGCAATACAATGAATAAATTTGGGTTTGGTGGATACCAGAAGATAATTACTTCTCAACTGTGTAATGGCTACTGTAAAGTTTGGAGGAGGAGGTATGATATTCTGGGATTGTTTTTCAGGTTTTGGGTTAAGCCAATTGACTCCTATGAAGGGTAATGTTAATGCTACACAGAACAATAATTGTAATTTTAGATGATTGTGCACTTCCAAATTTGTAGGAACAGTTTGGGGAAGGCCATTTTCACTTCCAGCATGACTGTGCCTCTATGCACAAAGCCAGGTCCATGAAGACACAGCTTCACAAGTTTAAATTCAACCCCACTAATGATCTGAGATGGCAATTGCAAGCCATTCACAAAAAATACTCTTTTGGAGCACAAAATCCCACAGACACACTCCAAAATCTTGTGGAAAACCTTCCCAGAAGAGTGGAGTCTTTTATCACTGTGGGGGGGTGGGGCTGCAACAAATTATTAATCCCAATGGTTTCTGGAATGGGATGTCCAACAAGCTCATGAAGGTGTGATGGTCAGTTTCTACAAACTTTTGGCCATTTAGTGTAATTTATTTCGCATAGAAAGTACCAATTTTCTAATTGTATTGAATTAATTGATTGGTATTTCAATTTGAATATTTTAAAAGACTTTTATTTAAAATTTAAAATCATCAGTCCAATTTAAAATCCTTTTGATCAGGTCAGGGTTATTGTTAAAAAGGCAGGAACAAACCCTGGATATGGCACCAGTTCACCACAGATCAAAGTTATGTGTACATCTATATCACTGATATTCTGTAGGTCTAATTTGATATCATCAGTTCTTCTTAGCGAAGGAGTTTAAGTGTCTCAGGGTATTATTCATGAGTGAGGAAAGAAAGGAGTAAGAGATTGACAATTGGATTGGAGTAGCATCTGTAGTAATGCAGACCCTGTGCCAGTCAATCATGGTGAAGAGAGAGGTAGCCGAAAGACAAAGCTTTCAATTTACCGTTCGATCTAAGTTTCTATCCTCAACTGTTGTTATAAGCAGTAGGTAGTGACCAAAAGAACAAGATTAACAGAAGTGATTTTCCTCTCTACAGTGTCTGGGCTCAACCTTAGAGATAGGGTAAATAGTGCAGACATTCAGGAGGAGATCAAAGTAGTGCTGCTGGCAGGCCCAAGGAGAGGGGGGTGCAGCCGGTATATTGCTCCGGGGCCTATGAAGTTCATGGGGGCCCATGAAGCCCAACGTGTCCCATAATTCATATTACAATTTGAACATTTATTTATTTAATTCATTAAAATTTTATTGTATTTTTTAAAATTTTGCAAGTCTGTTTAGTTTCAAAATTAAAAAGGCACGTTGGTCACAGGGTACTTAGCAGCGGTCAACAGTTTACGACGTAAGAGACATTCATGAAGCCACCCTGGGAGAGAAGTCACGTGGTCTACAAGGGTATTCCCCGCTCGGTGGGAAGCGACAAGGAGGAGAGAGTTCCAGGCGCAGTGAGAAAAAAGTCATCAGCTGGCAAACAAGTTCGTCATGTAGTCGCCCCGTTCTGAGATACTGTGAACTCGGGAAAGCGGACTAAGTGAATCGTTGTGAACAGTCGAGAAGCTAAACAAGTGCTAAAGGAGCATAATACAAAGAAACATCATGAAACTCAAAACGTGTTGTTTTCTCAAGAAGGAGACATCCTTACAAACTAAGACAAAGAACGGCACGAGAACATTTGCGTACAAGATTGTGAAGCGCTGAGTGAGCGCGAAGCAATAGAACGCCTATACTGTACATACAATGTATCATTGTAATCTACGATTGTTAGAAATAAATAATAATATACACACATATATGGGCCCACATATCTTCTTTGCACTGGGGCCCAGATTTTGTCTCGGCGGCCCTGGCTGCTGCTCCTCTTCATTGAAAGAAGCCAGTGGAGATAGTAAGGCAGCAAACAGTCCAGTCAATTACAGGACCCACTTCGCTCAAACTAACACATTCATGTTAACTGTCACATAAGGCCAATTAGAATAGCTAATTAATTGTACATGCACATATTTGGGGGAGGAAAACTGGAATAGCTGTAGTAAAATCCATATAGACAGAGGATTAACATGCAAACTAACTACTGACAATAACTAAAAATGGAATTTAACCCCAGGACTTGGTAATATGAGGAGGCATACACCACAATTCCAAATATAATAAATGCTAATGCAAATGAAATATTTGCTTGCTTATCTTTCCACCTAATTTATCTGAATTGTCCAGCCTTTTAAAAGGAATAGTCTGCATGTTTTTTTGGTTTAATGTCTGAGCAAGTTATTATAATGCATAATGTATAATGATTATCTATTTATCATTCATCTATCAGAAACTCGCTCTGGGAGGCACACCTTTCCATTGCAAGCCTCTTACACACATCAATCTAAATCCTTCTCACTTTACAGGTTTAGAGATGCCAACTAAACTAGCATGTACACCTTTAAGAGATAGAAAGAAATCAGAGAAGTCAACAAAAAAAAATATTTTAGCATTCACAGAGGACAACAGCGAAACTGCACAAAGACATTGACTAAGCCAGAAATAAAACTTAGAACCCTGGAGACAGTGTTCCACCCTGAGACTCCATGACAAACTTTTTAATACATACACATACATCGGAATAAATGTTTACATGAACATGTGCAACTGATGTTTTTATTAATTTTGGAATTAAGTCTTTCAACAATTACTTTTGCTTATGATTTGAATTTAATTTATATGTACACCATCACATATAATGTTTACCTTGTTGAGTCTAATTGTTTTTCAAGACTTTGCCACTTGCCTCATTTATATTTTTAATGTGATTAATTTTCAGTCTCCCACATCATTGTGCTCTGCCCTGAAAAAAAATGTGTCCAAACAGGTTTATTCTCTGGCACAAAAGAAAGGAACCGGTCTTTACTAGGATCTGTTGTGTTTCTGGGACTTGACTCTCAAAGAATGAGTTGATACACTGTTGTTGATACATTTGTTTTCATAGCTTCAGTTTGCTGTTCAGTTGTTGATTGTTAAGTCACACATGTGAATGCATCATAATGTTATTTTGTTGTGCATTAAACATTTCAACTCACTGTTCACTCTTTCAATAAATAGTCTTAAATAAATAGAATAAACACTGACAGTGCAAAGGTGGTAAGCTGCCTGCAGGATGGCCAAAGATACACTAGTTATAACAGGCATAAAGGGATGAAATGTCAGACTTTTTTACTGACCAGTGGTTGCTGAAAGAGTTCACCAACTGGGATTTCTAAGATTAGGTGCTGCTGGGCTTGCCCCGTAAGATCCAAGAGAGAAACAGGATTTGATAAAGTCAAACTCTTCACTGATTCTTGATTAAAAAAAACACAACTTTCATGTTTTTGTTTCTTTTCTACTGTATGTTTTCTCTTTAGTCAAACATCTGCTTTGACTCTAACATTGCAACATTTTGTTGTAATCAGGTATCCTTTGTTTTGTGGTTTCAGGATTTGATGCTTGATTTGTTGTACCTCAATAAAGGAAAGCATTGCTTGAAATCAGATGCCACTTGAAAGAACAAAACACTAAATATAAAGGAAGATTTATGGAAGAGGTGGTTAATGCTGCTACCTCACGACCACGGGATTCAAATCCATGTCAGGTGACTGTCTATTTTAATTTTTCTCCAGGTACAGACATCCACTTCAGTAACTGGCAGCTCTAAATTGAGCATGCTTGTAAATGTACTTCATGAAGGTTTTTTCCTGCCTTGCACCTTGTAGATTGGATTGTATTATCTTGCAATGAACAAATGAATAAATGGATTGATAATGAACGCATTGTTAAAGTTTTTATTAATAATAATTCTTTACTTTTATATGTCGCTTCTCTCACTATTCAAAGCAGTTTATGTGGAGAGTGGAGAACCACTTCAATAACCACCAATGTGCAACATCCACCTAGATGCTGTTTTGCACCAGTGTGGTCATTACACATTAGCTACTAAGTGGTGAGGGTCTGAGAGATATAATTCGCCAATCAGGGACAGGTGACGATTAGGGGACCAAAATGACTAGGTCATGGTGGGTAATTTAGCCCTAACTTTGGGAAAAACCCTACTCTTTACAAAGAATTCCCAAGGCCTTTTTATGTTTCACATCTCAACCAAAGGATGGTGCCACTTTTACAGCACACAGGCCACAGGGTAAGTGTCCTCTTTGGGCCTCTCCAACACCTCTTTTAACAGCAACCCAAGCTTTTCCTAGATGGTCTTCCATCCAAGTGCTGGTCAGGCCTGAACAAGCTTAGCTTCATTTGGATTACCTGTTTCTATACTGCATGTGCTATGGCCGACAGCCATATTATTATTATGTATTTCTTAAAATTATATGGACATTTCTAGTGGGTGGAAGTATGTTTTTCTCATAACCGACACAGAATGTTTACTGTACTACTATACTATATAACACTATACTATATCAACTTCACACTGCAATGACAGATCTAAGTTCTTATTCTTAAATACTACAAGGGATTACTGTGCTGATGGATTAAGAATTTTTATTTAAGAGAAGAGTACATAATTGCGTCAAACGAGGTTCTGTGGTTGTTTTTCATACAAACTCCATAGCTTATTACAGTGATCTCCTGAATTTACCGCCACTTCAGTCTTTGAAAAGTTTTAACCACAGTCTTTAAAAATATCAAACTAGCACAACATCAGAGTATGACAAAAGGTGTTAGAGTTCAGACTCTTAAATGCAATCCATCAGATCATTTTAAAATTTTATTACTTTTTGAGTATAAAAGGTGAGAATGGATTTTACAACACTACTAGTCTATAATTTGAGAAAACCATTTCTTGTTATTTTTTTGTAGCTCACTGTTTAAACACATCTTTCTTTCTGAACTTCTTAGGCGTATCAAAGCGGACTTTATGACAGTTTTACAGTGCAAATAAAGTCATCGTGTTCTAATAAACTGCATGTGTACAAGTCATTAATTCAGATTTTCTTCTTGCCAAATCCTCCTGACCACTCAAGATGATTTATCGAAGAAATGGTTTCCATACACACAACATACTGGTATTGAATTTGCTTAGTAAATGCTGTTTGTAAATGGATACTAGAAAACTTATTAAGGATGACTTAAAAAGTAAATGTCATAACAAAATAAAACGTGACTCTTTTTCATGTTAAATTATGTGTTTTAGAGTGTGTATTTCTGTACTCAGTCTTAGTCTAGCACATAAGATAAACTAACCATGACAGTAAATATATTATTTTAGTTATTCTGTAAATTAGAAAGAAAGAAATGTGTGTTCTCATTTACAGCCACAACGACAAAGACAAAAAGTATAAAGAGACAACAAGTTAAAATTTTTCAGGAGTCAGACAGATTTGCGTAATTCCAAAACAGGTATGAGTTAATTCTACTTCTAACAACTGACAAAGGCTTCACCTTGAAATAATCACTATATCTAAGAAAACAGTTTCTATACCTCTAAAACATTTTTACCTGCATTGTTCCTATTAAAAGCTCATATGGCAATGGAGAAAATAGAAAGGCATAAATTGTCTTTCATTTTTTTGATGTTTTTATAGCCATTTTTGGACATTTAAAATCACCTATGCATTGTTTCCAAGTGGTTTTGGTAGCCAAGGAATCCAATGGTTACATTTATTTTTTCTTTGTTAGAAATTAAATATAGGGTGGTCCTGATCTAATTATGCAATTTTTACTACACTATAATTTATTAAGTTTATTACATAGAAAATCACCCAAAAAATCCCAGCCCATCGAGAAGTGTGCGAAATGACGACATGAAGAATCGTCTTTGCACCGTACTGGAATCATTCCCGTATAAATCAAAGTCATCCAGACAATCTGGATCTGCATAATTAGATCTGGACCACCATGTACATTTGTCCACAGCACCATTTTATTTGTAAGTGCTATCGTTTTGTGTTTTTTGTTTTATGTGGTTGCCCAGTTGTTGTTAAGACAGAAATCTGGGAGTGGGCGACGATGCTGCAGTGTTATAAAGGTCAGAGTCAGAAACTCAATGATTGCCCAGATTTGTAGCTATTTATAAAGATAAACTCTCTGCATTCTTTTATTACTCTTATTTAATTTACTGGCTATGGTTCCTTTTTGGTTTTCTGCTACAATTTTTATCATTTGTTTCTTTTTGGGTCACATGTAAAACATATAGCTTTATACTCTCTTACTCTGTTTATTTTATTATGACTTCTGTTTCATGTCTTTGTTAAATATAATTCATTGGCATCCCAGCCAAACTTAGGCTTGTATCTAATTTTGCTCCATCTTCATGAGAGTGAAGCAATGGAGTCCTACATGGTGCGTAAGTAAGAGTAAAAGCATCATAAAAATATAATTATCCAAATCCTTCTGAATTGGGGTATGATGTCAGGCTATGCCTATTATATAATTGTATCTATAAAGTGTCTACAATTTAATACATGTAATACTTATACTATTGCATAATTCAACAAGGTTTAGCCAACGCTTCTGCTGTTTTTCAGTCATTTGTTAATAACATTTTTATGAGGAAATTATGAACTGATGTGCATTCATTACATTTTAATTTTTTCTAACGATTTTCAAACTCACATACAACATATGTTGCAAAACCTATGAGAAAACCATTGATATGTTAAACTGTAAAAATGTGAATTCCCAAAGGACAGACTACTGTATTGTTTCTTGGTTATAAAATTATTTTTCAGAGTTAACAATGACTCCCACTAAAATAAGAGCAAGAAGTTTAAATCTCCTGAAAGCAGGTGCAACATTTTGTTTGATTCGCTAATTGCTATTAGCAGTTTATTCAGAGTTTTAGTTCTTTAATTATGCAGTTAATTTTCTGGAGGGAAAATGCACTTGATGATTTTCAGAAAAAAAGTTTACTTCTGCTCCAGTTTTGAGGCATCCTTATGCATAATTAAAGTTTATTTTAAAAGTAGACACATGTAGTGTTGGGGTAGAGACAATATTATTTAAGGAGTACCCTGACACTAAGAAAGTTCATGCCTGATCCCATTTAAAAAAAAAAATAATAATAATGTAATCTGATAGAACAGATCTACAATGATCTAAATAAAGAATTACTTAATATTATCCACATTGGTTAGAGATGTGCAGTTACTAGAGGTGCGCAATTATCCAATTAAGGTCTTTACAAGACATATAAATCAGATTTAGCTAATAAACTGAAGAGATTTAAAGTTTGACTGGGTAGGTGGGCTCTATTCTTCAGCAGATTTCATTTTTTGATGACCTATAGAGCTGGTAGTATCACATTTATATCATCCAGATGAAGTTGGAGAGAAACCAAAAAATATTATTCCATTAGAAAAAAGTATTAGTATTAGGTTATTAGGTTAGTATTATGGACTTTCCAGAAAATTTGGTAGAGGAAGTGTTCATCCCGTATCAGTAACCCTAATTGGCTGCCTGACAGGAAAAACTTTATTCCAAAAGAACTTTGGCAAAGATTTACAAGGGACTAACTCTTCCATCATTTTTGTCACCCAGGTATCACCCAGACATTAGAAAAAGTATATTTTTGAGGGGAATGAATGAAACTGGAAATCCATGATTTGTTCATGGCATGTGAAGGTTGCAATAGGGCTAGACTGTCTCAAGGTCTGCCAATAGGTTGGTTTAAACCAGTTCCAGGTTTAAGTCATCCCTGGGAGGTAATAACCAGATTTACCCAGTTTCAAGAGAAATATGATTATTTTAGTGATTGTTCAAGACAGATTCATGGGCTGTTTTCTCCCACTGTAAAATAGGATTGACGCCAACAGTTTATAATGATGCTGGCATCTTTTTTTTAAAATATGGGTTGTCTGGGTTTTTGAGGCCAAGGAATCTATTGTTTGGAACCAGCTAGGGACATAATGCTTATCTTAACTCCCTTGTGTCTAAGTTATTGGCTATTTTTGTCAGATGGAGAGTTATATATGAGTGACGCCTTTGTTTAAACGATAAAAAAATGGTTCAAGTCTTTCATAAGCAGGCAGATAAAACATGTCCTCTTTTGAGATGAGTTTAATTTTCATATGATAGTCTTTTAATTAATTAACTTATTATAAATTAAAATGATAACCATAACAAAGATCTTGTTGTATTTGTGTAACAATAATTTATATGACAAATGAGAAACAAAATATGTCATTTGATAACAGTACTTTTTTTGGGATATAAAATTTTTGAGTGGTATGTCCTAAGATTCAAGAAAATAAGATGTATTATGATTGTCCCTTTCCTAAAATGTTTCTTAGCATTCCAGTTTTAAGAAATTATGCTTTTGATCTATTTGTGGTAGAAGTGGACTCTTCTGACTTAGGAAGAGAAGCTGTCTTTTCACAAAAGAAACTTAAAATACATAGGTTCACAGAGTGTACTTAATAAAAATTCTCCCCATTCAGACATGATTGTGTTGTTGGAAATTGAAACCAATTTTAATAAAATTTGCCTTACAGCAATTATCATTGATCCCAAGTTTATTATCAACCCTTAATGAGTTTTACCAAATAGAAGAACCATTCTTATTTATAAACTCCAAAATTAATTTGTAGTTTTCATATAATGCTTTAAGCTAGTACTTTAATGAGGAATCCATTGAATTAGATACGTTCAGTCTGTAGCAGTAGGGTGTTGTACCATGTTAGCCATTATGGATGTAATGATGTAATGTTGGATATCTACACAGCTTACAATATGCAAGCTTTTGAGGCAACTCAGGTCCCTTCTTCAGGCAAGATGTAATCAGTCTGAAAAAATAACTGCAGAATGTCAGAGCTTTTGTAAGCTGTAGCCATGCAAAGTTTATAGTCTATTCTGCAATAAAGAAACCTGCATCTGTTGCTCTTACCTGACAGGCAATGATCAAATTTGTTAACTTTTTCAAGCGTGTAATGGACTGATCACTATTGTAGTGCTTGTCGATCTACTCTCTAAAGCACGGGTGTCAAACTCCATGCCTGGAGGGCCGCAGTGGGTGCAGGTTTTCTTTCTAACCCTTTTCCTAATCAGTGTCCAGTTTTCACTGCTAATTAACTACTTTTCCCTCTATTTTAATAGCCCTGTTTTTAAGGATGAAGTCTTCTGAATTGATTATTTTTTTCATTAAATGACAGCCAAAAAGAAATGAGACATGAAACGAGCTAACAGATGACCAGCTAAATTGGGACTTCAAACTCCAACCAGTTCCTTAATGAGAAGCTGATTCTTGCTGTTAATTAAACCTGTTATTCAATTCCATGGCATGTTGCTGCTCTCTTTTTGCCACAGAAGACATTTCCAAAACTGTTGATACTCTGTTTTTTTCTATCAAACTCCTAAAACGTTTTGTAACCTGAGGGATCAACCTTACTGAGACCTTTATCTTTATTTTCAGATTTTGTTTGATGGGTACAGGTAAGCTGGTCATGTCCTGCTTGTTTTATGTCTTATTACTGTCCGGCTGCTAATTAAGGAAAAAACAACTAAGGGGCCTGAGTCAAGCTAATTAAAGCTAAGGCTAAAGAAGTTAATTAGCATCAAAAACTGGTCACGAATTAAGAAGATGGTTAAAATGAAAACCTGTTGCCACTGCGGCCCTCCAGGACTGGAGTTCGACACCCCTGCTCTAAAGCGACATAGCAAAAAAAGCTATTTACCGAATGCTGAGCAATTGTTTATGTCACCAGTTTTGTATGATGAGTGGCAGATTTTAAGGATCAGATATATTTAACATTGTATAATTCAGTAACTCTTCCAAATATCTAAATCAAAAAGAATAATAATACATTTGCAGATAGCGTAGCACAAAGGTCAAAGCTAGAATATCAAAACAAAGCTGTAAGTCTCTTATCTTTTTCTTCCTGATAGTGGATTAAGTACTAAGGTATAGTATAATTTTTTTTTCCTTCATTTATAAACAAAACATTGTTATGGATTTTATCAAAGTGTATTTATTTTTCCTTTTCTGTTCTGTTTGCAAGGTGTTCTTTGTTTTCTAAATGATAGAAATTTTTCTTCCTTGAAATCATTTTTTGCTTTTCATGCTAATCAGTACATTTTCTTACTTTTATTTATTCTTCCTACATACTTCATTTTTGCTTTCTAAGCCATAAATTACTGCAGAACCTCTCCTTATCTTCACAGTTCAGATCCTAATAAGGACTGTAATGCTTGTCATGTCCATTTATTCCAAAATGACTTGTATTGCACACCTGCATGTAGTTATGATACACACAGTATGCTTCACTGCAAATGTAAACAAACTAACAGAAAGACAAAAAGAAGTTTGTATAATAAACAAAAAAGACAAAAAAGCAGATAATGCCCTTTAACTATTACATATACCGCCAGATAAATTAAATAAGACTGTACACATGACCACCCTTAGTCTGCAGTTGGGGTGTCAAACTTAGTTCCTGGTGGTCAGCAGTAGCTTCAGGATTTTATTCCAGCCACTTTGCTAATTAGTAACCAGCTAGTGTTGATGTTGAAGCACACTTCTTTTGCCTTAACCTTTTCTGTTCTGCATTTTAAAATTGAAGAATGCTTAAATGGTTTTACAAGCAGTTCCGGGAGAGCCACAATTTTTACACCAACTAATTTGTTAATTAGACATAAATTGTTGCAGTTAAGAAAACGTTATAGTTTGTCAAAAGGTTGTTAAGGCTCTCATTCTACCACACCAGACATTTCAAAAAACAGTTTCTCAAGACCTTCAAAACATGTCAATATATTTCAGACCTTTACTTATTGCTTTTCAATTGTTTTATTGAAAGAGAAATGATATGATGAACATACAGGAGAAAATGACATCAAGTTAACTGGCCATCTGTTTGCTCACTTTGCATCCCAATATTGCTCTTCTGCTGGTACAAACAAAGAAATAATTAACACTAGAATTGCCAAAAAAAATTGTAAACCCGGCCCACCTTAAAACCCTTCGCACCTCTCTGTCAGCGTCTTTTGTCTTGTAAATGTATCAATAAACCCAAGCAGCATTCAGCCTGATTGCTGAACAGAAACATTTTTCATGTTTTAGTAATAAATAACAAAATCTAGACATGAACTCAAAACGGTAAATTTGCAGAGGAGCTGGTTTCAAACTCACGACCTCTGGATTATAACTCAGCAGTCCCCGTTGCACCACGGTAGCTGTCGTATTGCACTTGTACCTTTTGTGAAAGTGTTAATTTGATATTTTGCCACACATTATACAGTTCATGTCTACATTTTGTCCTTTATTACTAAAACATGAAAAACGTTTCTGTTTTAATAATGTGTTTACATAGATTGTTGTACACACGGAGCACAAATGAAATTATTTACTCTATACAATTCTAGCTAGCTCACTCCTAGATAATCAAGGCTTGAAATGGGAGAACTTCTTGCCTGTTCCACGGTTTTGGGGGGATTGTATAGCAAGCTGCTTGCTGCTTGGGCTTATCGACACATTTACAAGACAAAAGACAGTGACAGAGAGAACTGAAGGGATTTAAGGTGGGTCAGGTTTACGAGTTTTTTCATAGGCTCTGATAATTCTACTGTTAAGGTTTCTGAAACTTAAATGTCATTTACAATAAAGGCAGAATGTAAATGTTTTAATAGCATGAACATGAATTTAAAATTGTACCCTCCAGGATCCAAATTTGCTGTTCCTGGTATTCTCCATATTATATATATATATATATATATATATATATATATATATATATATATATATATATATATATATATATATATATATATATATATACTGATGCTCTGTGTAAGAAAGGACAAGGCTGTCTATACTTCCTTAGAAGGCTGGCATCCTTCAACATCTGCAATAAGATGCTGCAGATGTTCTATCAGACGTTGTGTGGCGCCTCTTCTATGCGGTGGTGTGCTGGGGAGGCAGCATAAAGAAGAGGGATGCCTCACACCTGGACAAACTGGTAAGGAAGACAGGCTCTATTGTAGGCACAGAGCTGGACGGTTTGACATCCGTGGCAGAGTGATGGGCACTGAGTAGGCTCCTGTCAATAATGGAGAATCCACTGCATCCACTGAATAGGATCATCTCCAGATAGAGTAGCAGCTTCAGCGACAGACTGCTGTCACTGTCCTGCTCCACTGACAGACTGAGGAGATCTTCCACCCCCTCACTATGCGACTCTTTAATTCCACTTGGTGGGGTAAACGTCAACATTATACAAAGTTATTGTCTGTCTGTTATACCTTCATTGTTATCTTTAATATTGTTCTTTATCAGTATGTTGCTTCTGGAGTATGTGAATTTCCCCTTGGGATTAATAAAGTATCTATCTATCTATCTATCTATCTATCTATCTATCTATCTATAGTAGAGAACTGGTGTCACATTGAGTTTTGTTTCTACTGCTAAAAAATTACAACAGGAGAACTGAAAAGCAAAAATGAGCACAAAATGATTATTTTGTGTAATACAATAATCATTAATTAACATTTTAATGTCTTCTAGCAAAAATAATCAAATAGATAGCAGAGTTTACCAAGTGGGCTGAACAAGGACTCAGAACTCAGAAGTTGTTTTTCCTGCCTTGTGCACTACGATTGCTGGGATAGGCTCCAGTTGCCATTGACTATATCCTGTATAGGTAGGGTTGGAAGGTGGATGATTGGATAGATATGTTTTGTCACAATGTGAGGCAGATAATATAGCCTGTTTTATCTTGTGCAATTTTGACTCTCACCACCTATTGGAGGTTATATTAAACAGAGAAGTGCATTCAGTAACAGTCTGATACAACTATGTTTCTCCAAAGAGTGCTATGCAAGGTCATTTCTAACCTCAGCCATCAGGGTCTATAATAAGATACTCCCATGCCCAAGATGGTGTTGTTTCCTTTGTGCAAAATGATACTGAGCTGGCACTAAGTGCTATCTATATACTGTGCCAAAGACTGGCATACTTTGCTGTGAAATTGTATTTTAGAAGTATGTGCAATTCTAATCACTTTACACTTAGTAAATACTTACATGTTATTAATTTATTTATAGATAGTTCTTGTTATTTGTGTATGTGTTCCTTGTTAGCATAATTAAGATTATGATAAATCTTGTTATTTGTATATTTGTGCCTGTTTTGCCTGCTACTGTAAACTTGCAATTTGCTTTGGGGTAAATACAGTACTGTTTCTATCTATCTATCTATCTATCTATCTATCTATCTATCTATCTATCTATCTATCTATCTATCTATCTATCTATCTATCTATCTATCTATCTATCTTTGTTATGGTTATTCCATTTGCTATACCCCTCCATAATGGGCAACAATACATCATAATCAAAATTAAACCCTCAACCTTTGCCAAGAGCTTTGGGTAATGACCAAAAAAATGAGTTTATGGGTACAAGCAGCCAAAATGAGCTTTCTCTGCTATTTGGCTTGGCTCTCCTTTAGAGATAAGGTTAAAAGTGCAGACATCCAAGGGAAGCTCGGAGTAGAGCCACTGACCCCCCACATCATCGACAGGAGCCAATTGAGGTGGTTCAGGCATCTCAGGAAAGGCCCAGTGAAAGGAGCCAATTGAGGTGGTTCAGGCATCCTGGGAAAGGCCCGTTGGGAGGATTATATGTCCCAGATGGCATGGTAAAGGCATGGGATTTCACAGTATGAGTTGGCAAATGTGGCTAGGGAAATAGTTGTATGGGTCTCACTGGTAAGACTCTTGCCCGTGGGATCCAGTTTCAGATAAGTGGTGGAAAATTAATGAATGAATAAAGATTAAGCCTCAGTCCTCTATTGCATTTTCAAAGTGTTTCTTGCTTGCTAATAATCAAAGATAACAAATAACTAACTGGCTACTGCTGCTTTACTAGAACTTAAAATATTTTAATCTATTACAGATGCAAATTTTTAATTACAGTATTGTCTATCAGTTTGTTTATTTATATGAGTTCAAGTAGACTGATTATATTCCTATGGACTGTTGGTAAACAGACACTGTATAGTAAACAGGTTATGCTTAATAAAATATCTTTGTATTTGAGGAAAAAAAAGAAAAGAAAATAGAATTGCTCAATATCTTAATGTCATAAACATAAAAAGTAAGACAGATAAGCCCGACTGCCCTTTCTCTCTAACCTAAAAAAAATAAAGTCACTGCATGCTCGTTTTGGTTTGTATTCTAATGTAACAGTAAGTAGAGATCAAATAGATAAAACTTGTAAAGTCAGTAACCTGGTGTAAATTTACTCCTGAGAGCAATGATGCATTTCCAAATAGCTCACTCAAAAGCTGAAAAAAATGATTAATAACACCAGAAAAATGAATGTGACACTTTCCAAGTAGGGCTGTTATTTACAGAGGAATGTGTACAATAATGTAGTGAGGTCTCAAGGATAAAATGTTTTGTGGTTTATTAGCACATACAGACTTGCAAGGCAGACATAAAGTAACTGATGTCTTCACAAAAAAGAAAGAAAGAGAAAACACAAACTGCTAGGAATGTATGTAATTATTTAATGGACTTATATTAACTTGCATACTTTAGCAGGTATTTAGGGATAATGTGAGAGTAATTCATCATGTTCTTGTCTACTGATCAGTTGACCGCAAGTACAATATCATTATTTACGTTGCATAATGTGGGGTGAGTTAACAACAATGAAATATTGATGTTCTAACAAGTAAGTAATTTTCATTAATAATATAATGGCTACTTCTAATTGTACTTTTCACTGATCTTAATTATGTTCTCTCTGTAACTTAGCAATTTAATGGGTACTGAAAAAAAACACTTTAGTTAGCCAAGACAATTGAAATATCATAAGCTCAGAAAGTTTTTTAATTGCTGTAAGTATAAAGAGAGGACCATAAATAAATGAATAGGCCTTTAAATGCAGCATCTGTACAAGTAGATTACCAATATTCACTAGACTTTTGATCAGTCATTCGCAACAAGAAGAAGAAAACATATTGTTTTAACTTCTTTTCAGATGTATCCATGTTCAGTCTTAGAATGTTTAACCATTTAAGTACTAGAACAGAGGGATGGGTTGGGACTCTGCATCTGCAGTAAGAATAGTGTAGTGCATAAGATGGAGGTAAATGTGCTGTCATTGATAGTGATACCTTCACCTATAGGGTGTATTATGCTCCAATGTAATGTTAACAGGCTAGGATGTAGTTATTCCTTGGGTTCAGCTCACTGGAGGGAGCATATTAAGCATTCCTCACATAAAGTGGGGAGATTCCAGGAAGGTCAGTAGCATATGTATGATTTCCTGATACTTTTTACAGTAGACAGGTAACTTGGGATTGTCCAGACCCTTTAAGTAGATGTAGAAGATGAAATGCATACCTAGAGAAGTACTTGTGGAGCCACAAGGTCTCCAGCTTAAGGGCCCTGGTAGTTCCCTAATTCCAGTGGTCCAGGTGCTTTCCTAAAAGGGGCCTCTCTGGTCACCAGATAGGTAAACAAGCTTATTAGTGTACCAGCCGACTGTTCAGTAGCAAACCTGTGGGGCTGGGTCTCACCATTATGAATTGGGCCCTAGGCGAACACCTAATTTGCCTTAATGGTGGCGCCAGCCCTGCCCATATGGCTGGATGAAGCAAATTCAGATGGAGGAGAAAGCATAGAGGGAACAATCTGGGAAAGTGGACCACTAGAGAGAATAAGGTGGGGACGGGTATCTGACTTTGCTGTTTCCTTTTGGTATTTACCTTGACTTACCACCACTGCACAATTTTGTTGCAATAAACTTTCCCTTTTTTCTTACTTTGGTCTACTTGGTATGATTTTGATTCACAACACATAAGCTAATGAAGACACACACACATTTTTGCTTTCTTAAGACAATAAATGTGCATGAGCAGACTTAAGCGCAAAGCTGCTTGTTTGCTGTTACTTGTTCTCTAATGCATGTTATATGTTTAAATCTGATAGACGTTTATTTTTTGTTAATTTTTAATGTGATACTGTATGATAATGATTTTTTTTTTGATTGTCATTATATGATGTCTTGTACTTTGTACTTTATTGTTGCTGCCTGATTCTGCATTCGTAGGAGTAGCAGCAAACATTTTTTAGTATATTATAAGGTATTACGACTAAAAATTCAATTAATTAAATTGAAAATTGTAAATATAATGTTACAATATCAATCAAAAAGTCATTAACAATACAAGTTCTTATACTTTTTCTAACACATCTAAACAGGTAGAATGCCTAAATTCTGTTAATTCCCTGTCAAACCTGGAGTCATAATTTAAATTCTAGCAAGGTAAGGGAGAGGTAGGAAAGTAAATGGGAAGTCATACCTTATAGTGCAGAGTATTTTAATTTGAAATTAGCAAGCAGTCACATACATTCATTAATGCATATCAGCATTTCCTTGTTACCTACTAAGTAGCAATAAAATATGGTCAAATGTCATTGTGCAATGTGCAAAGTGAAATGGATAATAAAACTATTTTAATGAACACACAATATATTTTCAGTTAAGTGAAATACAGCAGAATTGAAGACATTTGGAGTCATCCCAGTTTGATTCCTGCCTTGGACCCAGTGCTGTCCAGTTACACTTAGTGATTGACATCTGCTTGAAAACCAAAACTTCAGTTGAAAAGAATGAGTGGACAAGTGAAAGAGCAAGAAATAAACTGCTGTTATTATGCTTTCTAAAATAAATGTTTTTGTCACACAGTTTATTTTGACATTATTGTGTACAGTATGTGCATGCCACTGTTTATTACTTTGTAACAGGGCTGTTAAATTTGACTGGATTGTCCCTTTGCCTGCGCATGTCACTATCACTTTAAAGGAACTTTACAAGTGAGCTGTTCTTTTCAGTCTTGTTAAAACCAGCCATGTGTCTAAGAATTTCATCATGCTGTAGTTCCCAGCAGCAGAATCCACTTGTGTACTCAAGCCTTAAACAGGTCCTCGTGTCTCTCATGTCCGTGATGACCATTAGTCTACTCATGGTGTCAGACTGTGTCAGACTTTCCTGCTGACCATTTCTAAAGCTGATCCAATAAAATATACTTTTGTAAAAAAAAAAAAAAGTCAGAATATTTATCCTGACATTTAAAAAATGTTATTTTTATTTATTAGCATACATCTGCAAGCAGGCTATAGCAGGATCTGTCTTAAAACAACCAGATGTAGTTGTACCAAGGATGCCTTCCAGATATGCTGCATTCATGGTAACTTAACATTCCCAATCACATTTTGTCAAATATTATATATATACAGTGTCTTGTGTATATGTATACTTTATATGTGTAAAAATACACATCTAGTTGTTATAGATGTGTGTGCCTAGCAGCATAGACTAATTCAGCCTTAGACCAGTTTCTATTTATATATAAAGAAAAATTTTGCAACTCTTATGTATATATAAACAATTCACTCAAACCAGCAGATGTCCCAAAGACCTTCAAAAAAAGAATCTGAAATGAAAGTGCAGTTTCTAAGACTGTAGCTACACTCCTTTATGAATGATTTAAATTAATAAAATAAAATAAAATGGGGACATACAGAACTTCACTGTTTAAACTTTAATTACTGCTGATAACATGCTTTAAGATTGGTGTTTTAAACTTTTATGCTGGCATAGGTTATGCCACTTAAAAAAAAATAAAGGTGCCAAACTGGAATAATAATAATAATAAGCGTGAATGGATATAGGAACATATTATATAACACATACAGTGTTTTTCAAGCATGAAATATTGTAGATTTAGATCACAAAAATAATACAATTAATGAGTGTAAAACTGATTCCATTTTATTGCAATGAAAAGCAGACACATTCCCTTAATTCCTATATATACAGTATATATTTATACCCCTTTCTGAGGTGAGTCAGTGAGAAGGAAAAACTATCCATTTGGTCATTTAATTTTTGGGTGTATTCCTTTGCACAGATATTGTCCAGTTTTGTCAGAGGTGCACCTTGCTGGGCAAGTTACATATTACAGCAGCCAGACAAATCTGTCTATGCCTTTTGTGAATTTATATACTCAATTAAAGGACTGTGGGAGACCTGAGCCCATCCAGGCAGCAGTGGGAGAACGGAAAAAATAAACCCTGGACAAGATAGCAGCCTTTCTCAGGGCAACTAATCTAACATGCATGTTTCTAAGATCTGGAAAGAAGCCATAGTACACACAAACACTCAGCTGGACATAGGGAGAATGTATGAACTTGACGTATTCATAGTGACTGGGCTGCTAACCATTCTGCCCAAGTTTTGAAAGCCTCGGTCATAATTGTATTTTTTGTTTATAATATGGGCAGAGATCAAAGAAAGCTGTATAATACGGTATATTTTTAAATAAGTACAATACAAATAAAGAGGGATGTATTAGGAATTATTATTACTTTTCTTTTTGTCAGGCATCAGCTAAAATAAATGAAAATGAGAAATAGTCCAACTTTATAAAACTTTCTCCCTAGAAATCTGAATTTACAGCATGAGAAAATTATAAATGATAAACATGTATTTAGTCTGAGTTTATATTTAGCCTTAAATTTAATGTGCTTTGTACATTTGGAAAAGATAACTGGATTTATGGCACTGGCAAAAAAGTGAGGTGAGACTGAAATGGAGACAATCGGAAGGTTTAGTAGATTGAAAAGGATACACTCAACCAAATTTCAACTTGCTCATATGCAGCATGGTATTCAATAAAATTAAATGTTTTGAAATGGGCTTAAGTTTTGTCACCCGTGAAATAAGATGAATATATAAAATGAACCTGGTAGAACAGAACAGAAAGCAGACATCACTCTTGGGGTGAGTTACTTATTCTTCAATGTCCAGTAGAAGATGTTTTGAAACCACGCCCTTTGAGGTCAGTCCAGATCCTTTGTCTGTGTTACATTTCCAATTTAGGCAAACACCAGTATCCTTTAAAAGGGAAAAGTTAAACAACAATTCCTTCAAGTTTGCAAAATATGCAGTGCTTCTGGTAATCAGCCAAGGCACACAACATTCCATACCACATGGGCCATACTTTGTTTTGAAAAATGACCTTCTGGATTGAGTAGCAGAGCACAAGGGGGAGGTAAAGTAACTGCTGTTAGTCCCACAGACCTTCCAGCAACAAGTCTGTGAGTTAGCACACACCCACCTGCTAGGTGCCAACTTGAGAACTAAAAACCCTTCAGCATATTAACCTCTGATTTTATTGGCCGGGAATTAATGAGGAGGTCTGTTGCTTTTGAGCTTCCTGTTCGGAGTGTCAACTGTGGCAGATTCATAAGAAGGACCATGCTCCTTTAATTCCCATTCCTCTTATTGACATCTCATTTGAATGCATCGGTGTCAACATCGTACTACCCCTTGGACCCTTGGTTAGAGGAGATAAGTACATCTTTGCCCTCATTGATTGTGCTACCCATTATCCTCAGGCTGGTCAGCGAGGATGGGATGACCTGGGATCAGTTACTTCCCCTCATGTTATTTGCCTATGGGGAAGTCCCCCAGGTCTCTACGGGCTTCTGCCCTTTTGAATTACTTTATGGGTAACAATCCCAGGGCATACTGGACATTCTAAAAGAAACCTGGGAGGAAGAGGCCCTCCCTTTTACAAATATATTACAATATATTGCACTATTACGTGATAGATTTGTGAAAATTCAACCCATTCTTAGAGAACATGTGAACAAGGTGCAAGCAGCACAGACCCGTTATTATGACCTCATCATGTCTCTTTGAGAATTTTGCCTGGGAGTTCGCATCATGGTCTTCATTCTCACCTCCCACTCTAAACTATTGGCCCATTGGCAGGGCCTATATGAAGTTAAAGAGAGGAAAGAGTTTGTCAATTATTTGGTAAAACAAGCCAATTGTCGACCGAGCAAACGGGTTTATCACATAAACCTATACTGAAACTGTGGAAGGACAGGAAAACTTGGTTCCAGACAATCCCCTTCACTGTTCACTCGTAAAACAGTCCTTATCTTTGGTCCCAATATGACAGAAAAACAGAGGTGGGAGCTGGAATCACTAATCCTCTCTGTCCTGCATTTGGTGAGTGAGAAACCCGGATGAACCTCTCTGGTAGCACATGACATTGTTACCACGTGATCATCAGAGAATGCCAGTATAGACCCCCAGAGACAAAACAAGCAGATAAGGAACTGGAAATCAACTGCATGCTGGACATAGGTGTAATAAAGGAAAGTCATAGTCCCTCGTCCAATCCCATAGTCTTGGTTTCTAAGCTTGATGGAAGATGGAGGTTTTGCAATGATTTCCATCAGCGTAATCAGGTTTCATAATTTGATGCCTATTGATGCAGTGAGTGGACGATCTCTTTGAGCAGCTCAGCAATGCAGAATTTTTGACCTCTTCTGACATGGCAAAATGGTACTGGCAGGTCCCTTTAATGAACTCTGCAAAAGTAAACACAGCATTTAGCACCCCTAGTGGACGGTGACAGTACAATGTCCTTCCATTTGGATGGCACAGGGCACCAGGAACCTTCTAACATCTAGTGGATAGAGTGGTTCATTCCCAGAAAGCCTATAATGCTGAATATTTGGATGACATCGTCATCTCTTCTTGTTCAAGGCACACCTACAGCAGGTCAAGCAGTGCTTCATACACTTGGTAAGGCCATTCTTCAGATTAACGCAAAAAAATATTTCTTTGGGCTAACGAAAGTTAAATATTTTCGGCTATATGGTGGGCAGGGGTACAGTTAGACCACAGTGTTCAAAAGTTGATGCCATACTTAAATGGCCCCATCCAGAGACCAAAAGGCAAGTCCAAGCCTTTTTAGGTGTAATGGGATAATACCACCGATTTGTACCTCACTTCTCTGAGAGAGCAGCACCCTTGATGGGTTTAACCAGGAAAAGGGCCCCAAACAAGGTGGTATGGGATGAAAAAACTGACGCTACATTTCGTGACCTAAAGGAGTCTCTGACATAAGCACTGCTGTTGAAGGCTCCTAACTTTTCTTTGCCTTTTATTCTCCACACTTATTTCATGTATACGGGGTGTCTACCTCCAACTTTTATCTTTGTTTCTGTGTTTATTCCACATTATATACACTATGGTCTAAGCATACACATTAAAAAGAAGAGAAAAACTTATGACTTGGCTGTCACAGTCACAGTGAGGCATTATGCAGGCATACTGCTGTTTGTATAAAGGAACCTCAGCAGAGTTCCTTGACACACTCCTGCTGAATTATTCGTTGGCTGAAAGTAGTCAGTGTTAGTTTGTCAGAGAGAGGATGTGCAGCATTGTTCATAAAGGCACTCAGTTATATTTTAACTCTCTCCTTCACGACTACTTCCAGGGAGTCCAGAGTGTCCCATAATTAAGCCTACCCTTTTAATTAGCTTGTTAATTCAATGGGTCATTCTTCAAATGATGTTACCATTGGGATTATGAATCAAATTTGATCATACACTGTGTATTGTCAGGTTGAATATACTAGGTCATTCAGTACTGCTTATGTTTGCATAAATTTAGGTATCTTTTAATGTCACTCCAGGTAAATATTGCACATTCCACTGCAGAAAAATGCCTGTGGAAAAGGCATCACACCACAGTGGTGGTCAGCTCTGCTTAATCAAAGGTTCATAATTCTAGGTTCAAATCTTAATCTGAACACAGTCTGTGTGGAGGTTGCTCATTCCCTCTATATCCTTGTGGATTTTACGCCAGGTCCTTCAGTTGTCTTTACTCACCCTAGCATATTTTAAGTTAATTGGTGACTCTTGTTATGGGTAGACTCAAGTGTGCCCTGCTTGTTCTGATGTCCAATCTGGACCTGGTTACTGTTTTGTGCTCTGTTTCACCCACCTACACTCTGGTCCCAAAAAACTCAGAACTGGAATAAGTGGTTTTGACATTTAATGGATGGATATTGGGCATCACGGTGGCGCAGTGGTAGTGCTGCTGCCTCGCAGTAAGGAGACCTGGATATGCTTCCTGGGTCCTCCATGCATGGAGTTTGCATGTTCTCCTCCCATGGTCCAAAGACATGCAGGTTAGGTGCATTGGCGGTGGAGCACTTTAAAAAACTGCTGAAAACACTTTATTTTAACATGGCCTTCTCATAACCACTGTAATCAAAATCCTGATACTCTGTATATCCAACTCATTGTAATAACTATCAATGGTGGCTCTAAAATCTGTACTAACCTCTACTCTCTCTTCTGTTTTCTTTTCTGGTATCCTTTTGGTGGTGGCGCATCTACTCAAAGCACCGTGATGTTCTAACAATGATGGATGGATTAAAAGCCAGAAGTCTTATGTTAGGTAGAATGCCCAGAGGGGACTAGGAGGTCCCGTGGCCTGGAACCCCTGCAGATTTTATTTTTTTTTTCTCCAGCCATCTGGAGATTTTTTTTCTGTTTTTTCTGTCCACCCCGGCCATCGGACCTTACTACTTTTCTATGTTAACTAGTGTTGTCTTATTTTAATTCCTTATTTTGTCATTATGTAAAGCACTTTGAGCTACTTTTTGTATGAAAATGTGCTATACAAATAAATGTTGTTGTTGTTGTCATTGCCGATCCTGAATTGTGCTTGGTGTGTGGGTGTGTGTGTACCCTTCGGTGGGCTTGTGCCCTGCCCAGGATTTGTTCCTGCTCTGCGCTGGCTGGGATTGGCTCCAACAGACCCCCGTGACCCTGTGTTAGGATATAGCGGGTTGGATAATGACTGACTGACTGACTGGATGAATTTTTGAAAATTTAAAAAGCTAGTAAACTGCCATTCATTCAGCCATTAAAGAAAACCAATATTAAAGTTGAAAAACAATAGTTTATTTTATATTCTGCTTTTCAAATAGGCACACTTTTGTTCCTCACTCAACTTATACAATATGAAGTAGATATACTTTGCAGGATTTAAAGTTATTTTAAATTGAAGTACTGGTGTCACTTTTGTCTCCTGTAACTTAAATACTTACTGCTAACTACAGTTTATTCACTCCTTAAGTTTTCTGGCATAGGTTTCTATTTAGCAAATAGATGTGTATACACCTTATACAAACACACATTTAAACCAATTTTCAACACAAGCAGGTCATGTTTCATTTTTATAATAATAAACTAAGCTTTTCTTTTGTTGTTTTTCCAGGAATTCAATATACTAAAGTACACTTTGTTTTGCAACGCTGCATGAAAGCAAAATTGTGGTTGTTTGCTCATTTAGATATTAGGACAAATAGTATGTGAAAATGAGTGTGGTGTCTGAGTAAAAAAGATTTTAAAATGAGGATCACTGTCTTTCTTAGGAACCATGCTAATACCATGAGTTTAAAGATATGGGCTAGGCTTTGTCCTGTTGACCTTGAACCTTTTTAGCTTTTGCCTTAGGGCTGTACTCTGTTGACTACAGAGATCTTCTCTGACACCTTTCTAACTGGCCAAGTAACTCTGACAGAATAATTCTTCTTGTGTCCCAATCACACCTGTAACAAAGTTGCCTCGAGGGAATCCTTGGACCTCTCCCTCACCTTTGTTCTTTGAGTGCCTGGTCTTGAAGTCAGAGATTTTCTGTTTCTTTTCTAAGCAAAGTACCCAAAGTCTGAAGCCTATTCATATGGTCTGCACATTCATGAATTTTAAGATCCCTGTAACATGTGTACTGATTCACCTTTCAATCATCTTGCTAGCAGAGCAACTAAATTTTACATTGAGGCCTGGAAATAAAACAGATGGACTTCTAGTTTTTATTATACAGGCACACATCCTTCTGCTTTTAATATTACCCTTTGAGAACCAGCATTCAGTGCCTTGTGAATTATTCTTTTAAGACATGTACATTTTGCTGTGATTTGTGGTGTAAATCAGATGCCAGGCAGAAATCAAAAACTAAATAATATCTCAGTCCATCAGGCTGTAAACTGGAGTAACTGGAGAAATCAAAACATGCAAACAAATAGGGATTCAAACCACTGTGTCACTGTACCAACTTCTAATATCTTGCATACAGAGCAACAACAACAACAACATTTATTTATATAGCACATTTTCATACAAAAAAATGTAGCTCAAAGTGCTTTACAAAATGAAGAATAGGAAAATAGAAGACACAATAAAAAATAAAAATAAGTCAACATTAATTAACATAGAATAAGTAAGGTCCGATGGCTAGGGAGGACAGAAAAAACACAAAAAACAAAAAAACTTTGAAGATAAGATACACAAAAAATAACATAAGGTTAGCAATCCAACACAAAATTATCATTTAATTGCCATTAGGCAAAAATGGAAATCATAATATACAAAAAAGTGAAGTTGTAGTACCCCAGGCTGGACAGTGTTGCCAATATTCATACTGGATAGTCTTAAACAGACGCCATGATAAATGTTGACCAGAAGAGGCAGAGTCATTGTCTGAGTTGAAGCAAACAGGCATGTGAACCATGGTGCACACTTGCACACCATCCCCTTTGTTCAGTATCACCTGTTAAACCTTCTTGAACCTGACATAGATAAAAATTTAAATGTAGTCCAAAAAACCAGCAAGAGGAAAAAAAATTCTGGTCTTATAGAACTTTATTAGGAGTGCTGAAGAAAATAAAGAACAGTACAACAAAACTCCTGCTAGTATTGAGCAGTCACCTGACACTTTGGATGAGATGGCTGTGTAGTACAAGTGCTCTGTTTAACCTCACTCTCTTATCTGAGCCAATTCTGGGCTTTCAGTACTCATCCACATTCACTTATTCTCTATTTTGTTTCATATATCAGTGTCCTGTAACATTTTATAAAGATAGATGTTAAATTCTACTCTCAAAAGTGTAAGGTTCTCCAAAGAGGTGGCAGAAGCCTGGGATTACATGTGCTGGTTTAGATGCAAACGAATCATTCCACAAACAGCATTACTCAAAAAACTTGATGCCACCCATGGTTACTGAGGATCATCGTGAATTATCCAGTTTTAAGCATGCCTAAGAGATGTTTTCTCTCTGCAAAAAACTGTGTTGCACTATGATAGTGCATTCAATCATTTGAAAACAGAACTTATCAATGGGGAAAGAAATATGGTATTGAAGACCAATCCAGAAGTAATATACAAATAGTCAGCTTGCTATATGTTTACCGTATGCCGTTTGAGTTTACTGTGAATTGTTGTCTATACTTACTGGCTCTATATGTTTGAGTTATTTTACTTAACTGGTGTGCACCTTAATCAGATCAGTATTTACTCTAAATATTTGATTTATGGAAAATTGTACTTTCCAGTAGTTATTGAAAACCTATTCAAAAGAAGACACATATAAATAGTTGGCTTTCTGTGTGTTTACTGTATGTCACTCAAGTTTACTGTGAATTGTTGTCTATACTTACAGGCTCCATATGTTTGAGATATTTTACTTAACTGGTGTTCTGCTTAATCAGATCACTGTTTACTCTAAACATTGGAATCATGGAGAATTTAACTTTCTTGTCCTGGAACATGCCCTTTCTCTCTCTGTCATTTTGCTAAATCATCAATTATGGGTCTTTATTTGCTTCAATGCTTAAATGTAGACATTGCCCTTCTCCTGGAGAAGGACATCTTAGAATGAGGGGGCATAAAAAGGGTATCTAATTATACACTTTTGTGCTGCAACATCATGTAAATCATTCAAGAGAGCCAAATAAGGTTTGGGGCAGCCTCCAGTATATATGTACAACATTGGAGTCCAAAACTGAATGGTGAGGTTGAGATGCCGGGTTTTTAAAGCGCGGTACAGGAAGTGAGGTAATTATGACCTGAACCGGAAGTGTCATCATTGGGCCTGTGACAGGAAGGGACATCATGGAGGCCAGGTGGAATTTCCCATAACAGGTCTGCAGTAGAAAGGGAAAAAGGATTAGCACACCTCGCCACCCCCTGGTCTGGAGTAGAATTACCTTCCTTCGAGCCCTTTAACTACCTCCCATGCGCACATGTGTGACAACAGTTAAAGATTAAGTTCAAGATTTAAGTGTATTTGGAGATGTATGAATCACACAGATGAACCATGAACATGCACATTAATCAATCTACCTGCAAAATGAAAAACCCTGACAACTTCAGGTATGCACCCTAGCACTTGTGTTGCAGTCAGCTGAACTGACTTGCTCATTCTCGCAAAATGATGACCCAAGAAAAAGAGTCATTCAAAAAAATTATTTATTCATGTCTGTTCTGTTTGTTCATGGAGCATTAATCATTACTTACAAATCTTTATACACTGAAGTCTAACAATATACAGTATCTTTATTCTTATGTTGTACAAATCTATGATGGATTTCATATTGTTTGGAAACTCTTCCCAGGCTGAGAAGTAACAGAGGTTTTCTCTAAAACTAGGTGCTACTAAGAGTTTAATACATGAAACTAAATTTACAATACTTTTGATGTTGTAAGTAACAGCTCTTACTCCACTACCTCTGATATTGTTAGTATGGGTAAATTAATATCTTCTTCTTCCACAAAATATTTTAATTCAAACTGAATTTATGCAAAACTTGCCATGTGAATGCTATATAAAAATCATTATGCCAACAAATAAAATATAACCTGAAAGTTACTGAAAGCTATGCAACAGTATGTACAGTCTTGGGCATTCGTAGGTTTTCAGACAACATGGCATTTGTGCACATCGATGAGATAGACATTTACGAGGTGTTGACAGTGCAGCGCTTGTTGTAGTTGCAGAGCTTGATTTGTGAGTGGCAGTCATTCTGGCAACAGCTACACAAAAAGTTGCTGCTGCCTGGATTTGCTCCCTGGATTACTTTTTGCTGCAGTCGCTCTGCTGTAGCTTGAATCACCATATTTTCTCTTTTGCTGGCTCCTCTCTACATCTCCTGTTTCCAGTAACTTTGGTTACTGGCGCATTCCTCCCAGCTGTTGATATTAGTGCAGATGTCCTTAAAGTGGAAGTGGAGGTGACATTGTGGCCGGGTGCTAGCAGCCAACTCACTGTACAAGAGATCCTTGGGAATTCTTCTGCCAGACATCTGATGTACAGCAGAATATAAAGACTGGGTATGTTGTCCTGCCAGCTGATTTTAAGAATGTGCCTGAGGTTGACATATATTAAGGGAATTTAATAGCTTTTCTTTACCGTATAGAGCATCCAGGATTCTTTGCCATAAAGTATAGTGCTGAGCATGCAGGCACTGTAAAAGCCACCTTGGTGTGAAGTCTGTTTCATGTTGTTCCAGACTCTCTGAGTCAGCTTGGCAAAGGATGAGGCAGCACTGCCAATCCTTCACTCAATCTCTGCATCCAGGAAGAGGGCATTAGTAACCAAGTCAGGTGAATTGATATACTTCCTTCTCATAGTCAGATATGGTGATTGACAGTGGACTTTTCATTCCTTGGCCCATCACATTGGTCTCCTTCAGCATGATGGCAAGACCATAGTCCTGACATGCTCTGAGAACTGATTCATCAGTCTCTGCATTTGCTTTAATGATTGAGTTGTCAGTGCAGCATCATTGGCATACAGTGTGTCCATGATGAAGACCTGCTAGATGTTGGTCTTTGTTCCAAGTAATTTAAGGTTGAACAGTTTGATATCACCCCTTTATATGATTACTTGAAGGCATGTCTCAGCATCAAATCAAAGAGGATGCCTTAAAGGATGGGTACAAGGATGCAGTCTTGAAGATCTTACATGATGTGCTATTGAACTGTATAACACCTTCCATGTATGTATGGAAGGTCTGGATCAGGCTAAAGACTTTGGAGGGCTTTCTGCATTGCCAAGGATCTTGAAATTTTTCGTGGGGAAAAATTATGTCAGTGCTGGAGTGCTCAGGCTGCAGGCCGCACTATGACACTGGATAAATTCTCTCCGGAGGTTTTTGGATCCTATTCTGGACCACCCAGGCAAAAAACTTAATCTTGCCAGACAGTCCCTTGAAGCTATTGCTTCTGTCCCTTTGTCTTATATGTTCCGAGGAACTGTTTCCTCTTCCTAAAACTGGCAATGAAGATTGTGGAGGTGGTTCAGCAGGTCCTTGTCCCTGATGATCTCTCCTCTAAGAAAGTTCCAGAAAGCTTTAACAAAAGACTCAAAGCAAAGTCAAAGTTTTGGGGACCATCCCCGTTTAGTGAAGGGTTTGTTGAAAAAATGTAGTTTGATCTTTCCAGACTTTTGTCCAAAACAGAACTGATCAAAACAAGAATGGCAGACATTTTTATAATGAAACAGCAGGAAGTGATGTATTAAGCATATGGCATTCTGGGAGGCGGAAGTGACATCATCTGGAGGTGGGACTTTGAGGGCTGGGACTAGAAATGGTATAATAATCCAAAAGTGATCATTATTGGGGTTTATTCTTCAGTTGTTCTGTGGGGAAAAGAGGAGAGAGAGTTAAAGTACAGCGCCAACCCCCAGTCTGGCAAGCCATTACTATTATTTGAGCCCGTAAACTGTCTCCCATTCGCATGTGTGTGACAAAGCTAAGTAACTGTATATACAGCACTTATTTGCAAATCAAATATACCGATTAGGGAGAGCAATACTAAACCCATCATAAGAATCCTAAAATAAAATAAAATGTGAAATCACTATTTACACTTATTAACCATCCCATTAGATATTGTAAAAGAATAAAATGACTAAACGGAAAAAAAATGAGGGATGTGGTCCTGGAGGAGGTCTCAAAAGTGGGCAAAATAGCGGCAAGAAAAAAAAATCTACAGTTCTTAGTAAGGTAATCATCAGAGTGTGAAGCTCCAGTCTCCTCAAAAGAGGGTCTAAGAATGAACACCGACTTCCAGTGGTCCTTTGCTTTAAATATGGCTGAGACTGTAAGGGGTGTGGCTTTACACAAAGCAGATGTTCATTGCAATCTTTTCATCATAGTATGATGTTATAATAAATGGATGTGTCAGCTCAATGTAGAATATTCCTTACAATACATTACAGTATTAGGCTAGTGCAAAAATCAGAGAAAGAGAATGTAGTGGGCCCTAAGGCTATGTCACACTATTAAGTTTTCAATTAACAAATGTGTTTTTAAATTAACATAATCTCCATCCACGCTAGCGTTATCACATTGTTTACAAAAGTAGCTCTATTCAAAAATGACCAAATATGCATATGATGTAAACATTTGCTTACAATGGGCATGCATGCATCAGCAGACAAATCCTTGAAGAGATGGTAACACTGCTGACCAGGGGATTTATCTCAAAACTGCAGCAGCCAGTAAAATGATTATCCTTTTGTATTTGTATGCAGGATTCAAATGGTACAAAATGCAATTTAGAAGCATATAGGTAAGCAACACAACAAGTGCCATGGAAAGCAGCTTTCCTATGTCCACTATATCAGAATATGATTTTCTTCCATGATGAATGACCAGTCAAAGAATAAGATGTTGTAATGAGCAGGTTCCAATCAGGGAGGGGCTACTCAATAAACATAAACAAATCAAAGTACAGTTTTTAAAAATCTAAAACGATCTGTGTTTTTTTTTAAGTCTACATTATGGTCCGTTTGCATTGTATTGCCATTTCCAGAAGTATATGGCTCTTGAGAGCGTTAAAAACGTCAGGGTAGTATGGAAGAAAAGCACAAATGGAGACCGATGTCTGCATTTTAAAATGTAATAGTGTGAACATAACAAAAACATCAAGTAACTTCAATATTGAAATATCAGAATGAGTGCTATCTGTGGTCCAGTTGTGAAACAAGATAAAAGAGGCCTTACGTAAGACGTCAGAGTAGTGTGGAAGAAAAGCACAAATGGAGATCAATGTCTGCGTTTTAAAATGTAATAGTGTGAAAATAACAAAAACATCATGTAACTTCAATATTGGAATATCAGAATGAGCGCTATCTGTGGTCCAGTTGTGAAACAAGATAGAAGAGGCCTTATGTAAGCAAGGAATGAGGACAGATAAACTACAAAAAAATGAATTTACTTATATATAAACACAACGGTGGGAATACAGAAAAGCACACCAAACTGAAAACCTGTCTATCTTTTAGATTGATTCCTCCATTTGCTAGTCAACCCAGTAAAATAAAGCCTTCTCTTCTTTCATTCCCCCGCTCTTTCTCACTCACAAATATCTCGCCACTTCTGTCTTCCAAAAAATGTTTTTCTCTAACTCATATTCTGACTTGGAGAATTGACTCCCTACAGTACTGTGGAGAAGCATCAAGAACAAGTCTGGGTTTACAGTGTTTTTTCTTACTCCCTCCGCTGGGAAACTGTATTTTGCCACCTGAAGAGCTGGAGGACAATGACTAGCCTCCTGTCACTGAAAACAGAACGTACCTTCAAAATGTCAATATGGTCCTGCTACTTTTGTCATAGAAGTATTTGTTCGCCTCACTCCCATCTTTTGGCTAGGAAATATTTTGCCTTCCCACCAGCCTTTCCATGGTTTTACCCTTCATATATCCCTGGCACATGCTAGGTCACATGCCCACTGGAGGTGTATTACACATATCTATCCTTCTTGCAGCTCTGTGTCTTTCAATTTCTTTACCTCTCTGTCCCCCCAATATAAACATTGTTAGGATCAGTTTTGAGCAGAAGGGAAAAAAACACGCTTAATGTTATATTTTATTTATTTTAAGCCTCAGGCAAATCTTAGATGGAGTTCCTTTCCAGTTGGTAATCTTTATGTTGTGTCTTGATCATGTGACTGTAAAGGGCAGAAATATGCTTTCTGAACTTGACCTCATTCGTTAGGCAGACTTTCTGGAACTTCCATTTCCCTTCTGGGTTATGAGCTTCCTGAGATCGTTCCTGTCCGTTTGTGAAAAGAGAGAAAAACATGGAGTGGAAGGACAATGATGGACTGGCGTCCCAACCAGGTTGGAAACTGATCCCTGGCCTGGAAAGGAGGCCAGAATAATGGGAGGATCAGGTGAGCTAGCCAGTTCAGAGTATATTATCCCCCTACACGCTAGTGGGCAGCATCCATCTGTCAATCCTTCCATTTTCCAGGCTACAAGGCAGGCTGGGGAATCATAGTCCTATAGAACAGCTCTGGTGGGTGTCATGGATGCCATCGGAAGATCTACAGGGATTGATCATCCCTACTTTATGACACTTCCACCTGACCCGGAAGTACCTTCTCCAGACTTTGCCCAAACACCGGAAATACTTCCAGGGTCTGGCTTAAAAGGAGCTCTCCGCCTCACCTTGGGGAATTGGAGTCTGGAAGAAGAGGACAACTTTGCATTAAGAAAGAGGAGCTGGAAGGAATAGAAGAAATATTGACCTTCCCTATATATGCAGCGCTGTATAAGGTACTTGAACGAAATAAAAATCATTATATTTGAACCCGTAACTATTCGTGTCAATTTTACTAAGGCTCAGTTTTCCACTGTATATATGCATACTGTCACACACATGACAATATGTGTGACATGCCTTGGAGACATCTTAAAGATTCTGATGGTGGTAATTCCTTGCCAGTCCACAAGGTGGTGCTGTTTTCTAATGCCTCTTTTCTTCCTCCCACTACAGAACAGGGGCCTCGTGCATAACTCCAGCATCGAATTCATACTAAAACATGGTGTACAGACAAAAGTGGAAATGTTCATACGCACACAAAAATCTAGATGCATAAATCTGTGCGTACGCCAACTTCCACGTTCTTCCGCTATATAAATCCCGGTCAGCATGAAAAGTAACGAACGTGCATGTGCCTGCTTCCACTCCCCCAACTCCTCCCAGAATTACGCCTCTTTGAATATGCAAATCAATATAAATAGCCCTTAAGCTCAGCATTCTGTAAGAAGGCAATGGCAAAAGCATGGGAGAAAATAAAAGAATTTCAGCGAATACCAAGTGGAGACAAGGAAAAATGTACTATTTGTTGGTTTAAACAATGGTATAAACAATAAAAGGAAGTTGATCGAGTGACATAGAGTGTCAGAGAAACTCGAAAGCTCAAGTTCACAAAGTTGTACAGTGCCTGAAATAAAAAAGAAGATGTCAGATATCAAAGTCGCAGTGAAAAGGTGCGTCATAGTCCACCTTCTGAGTCTCATATGAAAGCTTATTAGGGTACAGAGAAAAGAATGAAAATACGGACACAGTGGGAAAAAAGCTTGAAATGTCAACTTTAATCTCGAAATTTACACTTTAATCACATAGTTTATTTTGTCATGAAAGTAGAACATCATAAACTTCATCTTAAAATCGTTTAATTTACTAGTTTCTCGAATCCCATCTTAACTAAAGTAGCACATTAAATGATTTTGTTTTGTATGTGTTTTTCTATGTTCTCTATGTGTGTTAATCACTTACATGCTTCTTAAATGGGTTTTCTCTTCCTCTGACAGAACACAGAATCCATTACATTCGTGATATTACAGTTCTCTGAATAATTTAAATACTGAGATGTAAACTTGATATAATTTCAGCATTCATATCATGTATTAAACATGGGAACACAGTGGCGCAGTGATAGTGACAAACTGGCGCCCCATTCAGAGATTGTTCCTGACTCACGCAAGATGCTTGCTGCGTCGTATGTGACCTTGCATGAAATAATTTATTGGAGCAGTACTGTCTCTTTCAAACATACTAACCCCCAATTCCCATCCTTCCTTTTCTTTCTCCAAGAACCCAATTGCTACACAATCAGCTCAGTAATAGAAGTTAAGCCATCTGTAAGCTTAGAATTCTGATTTTTGAAACTTTTAAGTAACATTGAAATATCTTCATAGTACATGTTTAATTATTCTATCCATCTATCCTTTCAGTGTTGCACCAGCCCCAGCAAGCACACAGTGCGTGGCAGGAACAATCCATGAACGAGGCGCCAGCTCCTTGCAAGCGCTGTGACACTGTGTCCTTACATGCTTAATTATTAAAAATATAGATTATATAAATAATGTTAACATTTTATCTGTATAATGTAATAAACATATTTTGCTGCATTTCATCTTAAAAATGATATTGTCATCATATGTAAATGCATGCTTTTTAAAGTGGTGCAGGTTGTGCAATATTATAACTGTATCTCAAGTTTACATTAAGGTAATTGTACTTATAAATACAAACAGTTCTACAAGGAGCACTTAATGGACTGATTGATTGTGTTTATAGTTCTTGGGATGAAACTGTATCTGAACTGTGAGGTCAGTACAGGAAAAGCTCTGAGAGCAGTTCAAACAGGCAGCATGGCTGAGGCAGTGTGTGCTAGATGCTGTATACTGATAATTCTCTTTCCGATCAGCTGCTGTAGAGTTGTGATTCCACACTCAGCTACAGTGATATAAATACTGCGAGTGGTGCGGTGAGAGTAATATGGAAAAAGATGATCCACTGTGGCAACCCCTAACGGGAGTAGCTGAAAGAAGAAGAAGAAGGTACAGTGAGAGTAGCAACGCTAAAGCAGCTATGGTATTTGGAATAGTTTGGCCATTCTGTAGACCATTATATTGTTACAGGTTAATTACAATAAGATACCTTAAACTAATAAACAATATGCAGTTATTTTCAGTGTATATGATAAAACCACATCAGGGAAGTGGATCTTAAAAAGAAAGGGAAACCACATTGGAACAAAAGCACTGCTTTGATGCTGGGTGCCGCCAGTTTGCAAAACCGAGTGGAGAACTTGCGTACGTTATGGTTTGAGCTAGTGTGAAAATGTTCGTGACTTTACGCCAAGTTTAGGTTTTATACATCATGATTTGAGCATGGAAACGGATGTACGCAACATTTTTGTGCGTACGCACCGTTTATACGTTAGGCCCCAGATGATTGATAACCTCACCACTTTTGACATAATTTCTGATGTCCATCCACTTGGACCCACCTCTTCCTCCCTGGCTGGCATTTAACCAGAAGTGTTGCCATTTTAATAATCTGAGATTCGCATCATAAGGACGTTCTTTCATTGAAAACATGTGTTTATTATTTTTCTTTTACAATATATGGGGTTGCAATGTTGCCCCAAATCTTTAGCTTTGTCTTATCTTCTTTAACAGTGGCGTTGTCAGCAGAATCAACGAATATTCACAAGATGAGCAAGTCCCAGGATGTCGTGACAACTTTGTGGGCTATGACAGTGGACTTACAGGCACTCTAAATCCAGGGGGCTCATGTATAAACGGTGCGTACGCACAGAAATGTTGCGTAAGAACGTTTCCACGTTCAAATTGTGCTGTATAAAACCTAAACTTGGTGTAAAGCCACACACATTTCCACGGTACCTCATACCCTGTCCTACGCAAGTTCTCCGCTCGGTTTTGCAGACTGGCGGCACCCAGCGTCAAAGCAGTGCTACTGTTCCTGTGTGGTTATCCTTTCTTTTCCTGACGCGGCTTTATACATACACTGCAATTAACCGCATATTGTTTATTAGTTTAATGCATCTGATTGTAATTAACCAGTAACAATATAACGGTCCACGGATTGGTCAAACTATTCTAAATACCATAGCAGCTTTAGCGTTGTTACTCTCACTGCACTTTCTTTTTCTTCTTTCAGCTGCTCCCGTTAGGGGTTGCCACAGCGGATCATCTTTTTCCATATTACTCTCACTGCACCACTCAGAGAAGCTGATCGGAAAGAGAATTATCGGTATACAGCATCTAGTACACGCTGCCTCAGCCATGCTTCCTATTTGAACTGCTTCTCATATGACAAACGCTTCAAACCTTTCCTGGTTCAGAAAGAGTTTCATCCCAAGAACTCTAAACGCACTCAATCAGTCCATCAACTGTTCCTTGTAGAACTGTTAGTACTTATTAGTACAGTTACCTCACTGTAAACTTGCAGTGCAGTTATAATATTGCACAACCTGAGCCACTTTATAAAGCGTGTATTTACATATGATGACGATATCATTTTGAAGATGAAATGCAGCAAAATATGTTTATTATATTATACAGATAAAACTTTAACTTCATTTAAATCTATATTGTTAAAAATAGGACACTGTGTCACTAAGCTAGCAATGATCTGCCGCTCCGCTCACGTATTGTTCCTGCTGCGCACTGTATGCTTCACTGAGACTGGCGTGAAGGATAGAATAATTAAACATGTACTACAAAGATATTTCAATGTTCCTTAAAAGTTTTGAAGAATCTGCATTATAAGCTTACAGATGGCTTAACGTCCATTACACAGCTGATTGTGTGGCGATCGGTTACTTGGAGAAAGAGAAGTAAGGACAGGAATTGGAGGTTAGTACGTTTGAAAGAGACAGTACTGCAGGGGCGGCCTTAGGCATGTGCAAACTGTGCACCTGCACGTGGCCATCCGCCGTGCATAAGATACCATATTGACATTGGCGGGCGAAGAAGCCAACAATTGTTTCTCTGCCCAGGGCTGCCACGAGCCTAGAGCTGCCCCTGAGTACTGCTGCAATAAATTATTTCATCGAAGGTCTCACACAATCACTGGGTCACCATGTTTAATAACGTGCTCTAACTCCCATCATCATGAAAATGATATCACGTATACATCTTAGTATTTTAGTTATTCAGAGAGCTGTAATATCACAAATGTAATGGATTCTGTCTCCTGTCAGAGGAAGAGAGCCGGTTTAAGTGGCACATAGTGATTGACACACATAGAGCACATAGAAAAACACATACAAAACAAAGCATTTAATGTGCTACTTTACCTATGATGTGATTTGAGAAACTAGTTAAACGATTTTAAGATAAAGTTTATGATGTTCTACTTTAATGACAAAATAAACTACGTAATTAAAGTGGAAATTTCGAGATTGAAGTTGACATTTCATACTTTTCCCCACAGTGTGCTTTTTTTTTTCTCTGTACCCTAATAAACTTTCATATGACACTCAGATAGTTGGCTACAACTCGCCTTTTCACGGCGACTTTGATGTCTGACAACTTCTTTTTTTTTTTGTGAACTTGAGCTTTCAAGTTTCTCCGACACGCTATGTCACTCGATTAACTTCCTTTTGTTGTTTATACCATTGTTTAAACCAACAGTGCCTCCATTTGGTATTCGCTGAAATTCTTCCATTTTCCCTCTTGCTTTTGTCATTGTCTTTTCACAGAACGCTGGGCTTAAGTGCTATTTATATTGATTTGCATATTCAATCAGGCGTAATTCTGGGAGGAGTTGGGGCGGGACAGCAGCCGCGTTTCGGTGTATAAGCACATTTCGGCTTTTGTGCTTACGTCATGTGAGTTCTACGCATGCCGTTATGCATGAGGCCCCAGGTGAGTGACCCTAACCAGGCACGTAGGGTCATCCAGCAGGAATAGTAGATTGTGACTATTCCAGATATGTTTGCCTTTATATCCTGATGACGATGTTGTGACTTATTTCATTTTATTTGAGCATATCGCTACCTGTTGTCACTGGCATGAGTGGAATGGGCACACATACTGACACCATTCCTGAGGGTGACAGCTCAGCGGGCTTATTACGATCTTGAAAAGCAGGCTGCTACGGACTATACCTAATTTAGACTGAGGTGCTGGTCCTAATTTTTCCATTCCTTTTATTCTCCAGACTGTGTTGGTGCCTTGTTGAGCCAAAATGTTGACGGTGTAGAACACTCTGTCAATTACCTGAACTGGAAATTGATGGACCAGGAGAACTAATATGTGGTAGTGGAATGTGTGGCTCTGGCAATCAAGGTGGCTATTAACCAAATGAGGCACCACCTGCTTGGCCATGAATTTACTTTGGTTACGGACCATGCATCACTCCATTGGATGGCTTTGGATTCAAACCTGCGTGTCACCAGATGGTTAATGGACCTCAGGTTTAAAGGTCTTCATTGCTGGGGCTCTCTCCATGCCAACGACTATGCCTTGTCTCTGGTGAATCTAATTACCTGCTATTTCAGGGGTTGGTGCTGTGTTCTAATGCCTCTTCTCTTCCTTCCTCTACAGATCGGATGATTGACAAATTCACCAACTTTGACATCACTTCCAGTGTCCATCCATCTGGGCCTGCTTGTTCCTGCCTGGCTGGCATTTAACCAGAAGTATCACCTTGATTCTTAGGGATGTTCTTTTGCTGAAAAGCTGCATTTATTATTTTGCCTTGACATTATACGGGTTCATGGTGTTGCCCCTAATCTTAATCTTTGTCTCATCCTCTTTTATAAAATATATACAGAGTGATAACACTACAACACTCCCGAAATGCACATACATAAGATTGGGTGTTACTACCTACAAGTCAAAGCATACACTGTTATACAGTAATTTTTTTATTTGTAAGTAGGGAAGGTTTACATTAAAATAACAATAGAAAGGACAGGACTGTACTGGCAGCACAATCACTTTCTATACAGGGTGGTCTAGATCTAATTATGCAAATCCAGATCGTCTGGATGACTTTGATTTATGTGGGGACGATTCCAGTTTGACGTGAAGACGATTCTTCATGTCGTCAATTTGCACACTTCTTGATGGTCTGGGATTTTTTGGGTAATTTTCTATGTAATAAACTTAATAAGTTATAGCGTTATGAAAATTGCATAATTAGATCTGGACCACCCCATACCAGGGACATGAGATGCATGTGTTGTGTGCAGGAAGCTGTTACATACACTATATCAAATGTGGTGTATGGCCGGTCATTCATCCCGGCCAATACCCCCAAGACGCCAGGTGGAGCTCTCCCTGCAGTATGGAGGTGCCCCGAAGACTGGATACCATGGGGTCCACGATGTTTATTTGCCATACGCCCCAGAAGTACGTCTGAGTCAGATGGACAAGGGTAATGACGTGCTTCCAGGGTAAAGAAAAGGACTTTTGATCTGACCCGGAAGTGATAGAAGATCACATGGACTGGGGATTGGAACACTTCCGGGTCAGGGACTATAAAAGGAAGCTGGGTGGAAGGGTGGCAAAGCGTCTGGGATTGGAGGATTGTTTATTGTAATTGTGATTGGTTATTTAATAAGTATTGTGGAGGAGAAGGTGCTTTGTGCACTGTGCTGTATTAATAAAGTCTACTTTTGGACTTTTATCTGGTGTCTGGCGACTTGGACAAGGGTTCAAGGGAGCAATAGTGCCCCCTATCTGTCACATCAGTTATGCCTGCTATGTTTCATTCCCTGATCAGGATTTCTGAACTCTGTTATAACCACAAATGTATATATAGTTAGACATTGCCGCCAAACAGATGTTATGCGTCATATACTTCTATATATAAATATATATACAATATATACTGTACATGGAGAGAGAGAGAGAGAGTAAGAGATTAGATAGACTAAGATAAAGATTAGGGGCACCACCCAGTGACCCTGTATAACTGAAAAGCAGCAATAATTGCAAGGAATGTTTTTTCTTTTCAGATGGGAATTCCACAGTGAACTGATTTCAAACTTCTGTTTATATGTCCTGGCAGGAAGAGGCAGGTGCAGACGGACAGACACCGGAAGTGATGTCAGAGATGTTACATCTGTCAATAATCCAGTCTGCAGAGGGAAGAAGAGAACAAGCATTAGAACACAGTGCCAAGCCCTGGAGTGGCAGGTAATTACAGTCACCAGAGCTCTTAAACTGCCCCTATGTACACATATGTGACTATATATACTCTATATACGGTATATGGCAGCCATAAGTAACTTTGTGGCAAGGGATGCTAGATAACAGGTTTGGTGATCTTAGCTTCATTATTAGCTTGAAAAGTGTCTTTGTGCTGTATGTGAGTTCTCCCAGTGTGTTTGTGGGTTTTCTTTCAATTTTTACCCACCTTCTGAAAATGTGTGTGTTAACTCAACTGTCAGTATGGAAATTGCTCAGTGTTAGTGAATGTTCTTTGTAATAGACTGGCACTCATTACTGACTTTTGCCCAATGTTGCCAGTACAGTCTGTGGTTACTGGTGACCCACAAGTGGAAAAAAAAAACAATTCAGAAAATTGGAGGAATGGAGTGATATTTACTGTATATTTGTCTGACAACCTAGACTGTCTAAATGACCCGTCTCCTTCTCCTTAAAAAAATCAATCTTTCTGTTTTTACAAAAGCCATAAATCTTGAAAAGGTTATGAGCATTTATGACAGTTGAAGCTAAGAAGTAAATAGTATTTTTTATCAAAGACTTTCATCCATTACATTGCAATGGCAGGCCCCTCTGGGCTAAAATCTAGTTTTCTTTCTTTTTTTATAAAAAAAAAAAAAAAAACAGGAAAAAGCTTGCTTCTCTAGGCCATTGCAGGCATCCCACATAGAGGAATTGGCATCAGTTGTCCCCAGCGGCTGTTGATTTTATATTACTATATACTTTTCTTTATTTTTTCCCTTTGTCTCTGGTCTGTATGTCTCTATACTTTGGAGCTGTGTTATTTCCATTTGATCTATATGCACAGTGCCACTGATTGATTTTATTTTAGTCAGGTTATCTGCAACTGAGAATTTAAACAGATTGAACAAGATAATAGTCACTAAAAATATATTTTACAGTAAATAAGTTAAAATATATAGTGAGCATAAGATCATTCACTTCCTTTGATAAGACTGTTAACAATTTAAACTTTAGAGTGACATCTTTGGTTGAATGTCTTCACTTTATAGTAAAAGTGAAAAACATAAGATAGGTGGGTCACACATAATAATAATTACTGATGAATCTTTTCCAAAATTTTGAGGAAATATTTAGCTCCAAAGCCATTCTTGTTTCACACTAAAATTACTGGTAAAAAAATTAAACTTGGTATATGCCCCAGCTACTGTATATAACCTTCAAAATATAAGTTTGTAGGTTAATATCTGTCTGCTCATTTACATTGTACGCCTGACCCTGAGGAATTCACTTAATTTTAAGAATATTCATCTTGAGTTTATATTATACATGAAAAGTGTTTTAGGGCTTTTGGAAAGGAACGAGTTATCGGAAGCGATCAGATTACAATACTCTTTAAGCCTGTAATTGGGTCATCAAAATCCCCTTTGTCTTGATTTATTTGCTTTTACAGGGTGCAGGTTTATCAAGTGTTTATGTCTATCCTGACTTACCAGTATCTTAGGAGCAATTGCAGTTGAGAACTGTTTTTAACTGACAAGTGTTCAACCTTTTTTTTGCTTCCTTTTTTATGCTGCCCTAACTTGTACACAATTTGTAAACCCTTTAAACCCTAAATCAGAGTTTGTTATTTGCACATGTCTGGAAAACTAGTGATGTACTAATTTATGTACTGTATATATTATTACCAACCTTACTTTTTATTCTTCTGCTGCCAGGATTTGCAAAATTGCATACAAACCAATGACAAAGAAATACTGTGATTACTGATGAGCAAATGATTCACAACAAATTGAACTTGCAAAGAAACTCTGTGCTTTGATTCGTTAAAAAAGCACACAAAGAAATTAGTTGTTCAGTGTTTCAGGAAAATGTGTGCCATTGATACAAGAATAGAGGTGATTAATCCTGTCCAGAAGCATTTATGTCAGGAGTGAGAAAAGTTGGTCCTGAAGGGCCGCAATGGCTGCAGGTTTTGCTCCAACACAATTGCAATTCTTTCTGCACTAATTGCTCAAGTGACATTTTTCTGCTTTATTTTATTATTTTTTTGTGTCGACAGTTAAGATTTTGAACCCTTAATTGTTTATTTTAGTCTTAAACAGCTGCATTCACTGTTTTAATGGCTTCTTTTTAGTAATAAGATGCAAATGACAAATTGGCCAGATGTTCTCCCTCTAGCATGTTTTCATTCCACCGCAGGGCACACACACACACACACACACGGGACAATTTAGAATCACCAATGCACCTAACCTGCATGCCTTTGGCTGTGGGAGAAACCGGAGCACACGGAGGAAACCCACGCAGACACGGGGAGAACATGCAAACTCCACGCAGGGAGGACTCAGGAAGCAAACCATACTTACTGTGAGGCAGCGCTACCACTGCGCCACCGTGCCGCCCCGTGCACTATTTGGTTTAATAAAATAGACATAAACTGAAGAGGAAAAAGTGAAGGAGTGAGAATTACTTATCCGTTATAGGCTTCAAATAATTTGAATGATATCCTTAGAAATGAAAAAATCTACGACATATGAATGAACTGGCATTGCAGAGTTAAAATACTAATAAGCCGTGAATTTAAAACACAAACATTTAATGAGTCATTATAACTGTTTCACTAAATAATGTGTTATTAATTCAGATTCCTGACCCTAGATACATGAAGTACTAAAGAGGTTGTTTATTCAAGTAGTAATTTTATAATGTGTTGTTTGTAAGAAACACTTTCATGCATGCATACATACATACATACATACATCTACTGTATTATACTTATACTTTTGTTTTACTGAATTAGGTGCAATTTCTAATATTTAACAATCTGTTTTACAAGCAATTCTACCCTATCTATCTATCTATCTATCTATCTATCTATCTATCTATCTATCTATCTATCTATCTATCTATCTATCTGTCTGTCTTATTGTCTTTCATTTTTTTATTTATGATAGGACTACTTTCAAAATTTTGTGTGTTAAAACTCCATGATAAAGGCTCTTTCTGTTATATATATATACATTCTTTTGTATTTTACCTCAGAGAGCATTGTAAAAGCCAACTAAAAGGTGCTGGCTTCAGAAGGAGCATCCTGCTGTAAAATAATTCTTTTCGAGTACCCCCAAATTTACGGGGCAACAGCCAAAATGGTTATACCCACAATTTATCTGCAGTTAAAGCACAATTTTATTTGAATATTTAAACGGATGCAATGCCAAAAAAACTTCAATATTTATATTTTTATAGTTAACATCATTCCAATTTCTTTACAGGTACAGTACAACATGTCTATACATTATAGACACATGCAGAGTCAATGAGTATTTGGGAATGAATCTGCCACCTATAGTCCAGTTTCCCGGCTTCACTGTTACACTTGAGGTGGGGGTACATTGTTACTGTTTGTTCATAATCAATCAATACCTACTGTAAATGAAAATGTATAAAATATATTGAATTACAGTACTGCGGTAGCATAAGAAGGACCATTGTATTAATTGCTATAGAATAAGTGTCATTCCCTTGCAGGTGTATACCCAGCTCAGCTCCAAATGAACTTCAAGCGTTATAAACATCAACATCCAAACTCCATATGTGCTACACAATTGCCTCGTTCCTCACAACATCATAATCACCCACAATTAAAATAAATATGTCCTTACATGTTCTGTATGGTTAATGCATTCCATGAATTAAAATGTGCTATACAATCATTCTGTTTATTCCTCATGCTACATGGAGTATTGACCTCTAAAATACTCCTTTGGGACACATTGTGCACAAAATAACACCCAGGCACACACCCCATGGGTCCCTTTAAATTTCATGGAAACTTTCATAAGTCTAGGTTTTACAGCCTTAAGAGAAAATAGGCCATTGCATTATAATAGAAAACTATATATATATATATATATATATATATATATATATATATATATATATATATATATGTGTGTGTGTGTGTGTGTATGTATATATATATATATATAATGTGTGTGTGTGTATTTTTTTACTACAAAAAAGTCCAAATTAAACTAAATGGGTAAAGCTAATTGTCCTTATTTTTCACTCTGTTCAACTTCTTTGGTGCAGCTTGACGTTATTAATGAATCGCATTTGGTTAAATTGTCATCTGTAGCAATGTGATTACCAGAGTGGTATCCAGAATAACACACCAGTATGTGGGCTGTGTTGCTGAGATAAAGCATATTTTCTTCTAGAAGGATAATGGAGGATAATATCTTAAAGGCTGGAAAAGATCCTATTCCATGAATCCTGAAATGTGCCACCCCTTGACTATCAAAATAATCAGCAACAATTACGGAGAAGAAAAAAAATCCAACTCAAAGTAATTTTTCCCACCTCTGATGCTTATCTGTCCTTTTGATGTTTCGAGGGTGAATAACAGGCCTATTGGTCCACAATGACCCAAACAATGCAGCCGCATTGGAATATAGGAGTCTCTCTGCTACAACTATCAACTAAAAGGCCTAGACAATTTATTGAATACTGGAGATGAAAGAAAGGAACAAATAATTTAAAAATTGACCACCTCTAAAACGAAGAAAATACAACAGTAAAAAGGCATTGTAATATACTTTAATCTTCTCCGAATGTAGCAAAATAAGAAATACCATTAAATCTTCCTTTGAAATGGATGTGGCTCAATTATCTGAGCAACAAAATCTTGTTAATGAATCTATTGTTAAGGAAAATAAACAAGAAAAGCAATATTTGAAGGGTGATCTGTGTATTATACTGTCTGATTTAAGAGATGAAAGAGGGGGAAAATTAAAGTTAAATTCATATAAATATCAGGGCAAAGAATACTAGCTGCAGGTGTAAAAAAAAGTGAAATTGAAATTCTGTTTGTCATGGAAGAACAAACCAATGTGTGTACACTTGCAGCGCCCCAGAATATAGATTAAGAGCTGAGAGCTGACAGCAGAATTACAATTAATATAAAAAAAAAACCAATAATAATACTCAAAAAAAACTGGGCAGCCCCTGTATACATTGCACATTTTTTTGAACTTACAATGCATAGGATTACAAGTATTAGAGTAATGGCATTAGTCTTATTCACGTTTTTTAATTACTTTGTATTCTTCTTATCCTTCTTTGAGTGTCATTATTTTGTCACGGCCACCACTGTTGCATCAAGCCACTGTAGAATATTTATAGAACCATACTCTTTTTGTAAATGCTGTACTAAATTTTGTTAATGGGCAGAATTTTGTGGCAAAGAAGAAGCAGAACTGCTTTGTTAATACCATGTAGTTGATGGACCAAATGTATTTTAGACCTTTAAGCCAAATATACAGTAGTTGGGAGGCTATTGCGTAGTAACAGCTTGGCAAAGCCAAAAGGTTAAGTCCATCGAGTGGCTGCAGAAATCTGGACAAAGGTTAACAGGCTTCATTCAATACTTAGAACCCAGTTATCTCAAAACATCTATAAGGACATCTGTGAGGGCCTTCAACTTCACCTTACACACAAGAAAGGCTATCTAAAGTGCAGCAGACCATTGATTTATTAAGTTCTTTATTTACTAGAGAATTTTTCCAAGGAGGGCAAAAGCTTCTGTGTGACACATTTCATTCTATGGTACAAACATACATTAAGAACTGAGATTTGCCATGAAATTCACTGCATGATATAATGATTTCTAATATGACTGGATAGTTACAGTAAAAAAGCTGGCAGAGCAGTATTTATTCATACTAAAAAACAGAGAAGAAATTACAAATTAAACTGTGTGTATTGATATGGATCTGTGATGTTTTAACTAAGGGATTAAATTAAGCTTTTAGCTCTTTTTTAAAGGCAATATAAAGTTATTTCCAGATAAAAGTGTAATTACGCAAGTGTGCTGGAGCTTGTATTACTATTTTTTTAAATACTGATAGGTTAGTAAAATGACATTATTTCACAGTCAATGCAGTATTAAATATAAAGTTCTATGGCATAACACAATCAGTGAAACTGGTATGATTATTCTTTTGGTAATTTAAATAAAAAGCTGTGCATTTTTATGTTCTTGAGTTTATTATATTACCTATTATTAATTAAAATATAAAATGTAAACCATTTAAGTGATGTAAATCACTATTACTTTTGTGACTGATTACTCCTCAGCTAGCTGGGTTATTTCATCTTATGAAATATTAAAAAGAAATAAATGCCAAATGTTTGATAAATAGGTGTAATTGTGTTTATTATTTACTATTTTTCTTTGCAGAGTGTACATTCAATGAATTCATTAGGTTTTCGTGCCGTTTCCTTTGTACATCAGACATGTACATATGTTTATCTAGAAACACAACTTAGATGCCCACATTAATGGTTATAAGGAAACTTAAAATCATTTTTCATTTTAGTTTTTAATTATCACACGACTTCAGTTTCTGTAACAGCATGACTGTTGTTCTGTAAATATTTTCCAACAAATACGTTCTGTAAATGTCTTCCGACAAATAAAAAGAATCAGAAAATCCTATTAAAAGTCCATCCATTGCTTATTATTTCAGTGCTAACTCACAAGGGAATATAGTCTATGCCGGTAACTTCACGTGTAAGCAGGAACTAATCTTGGATGGGGGAACTAGAAGAAAAGTCAGTCGATTTTTTGAACCCACTTAATCAAGTCTGAGGGTTATGGAGCCACAGTGTCCGGACATATGAATTTCAGAAATCAGTATTGCTCAACAGAGGAACTTTAAGAACAGTAACTGTCTTAAATTGCACCTGTAATATTATATTCCGGGTTCATTAATATTTTGTATTAAATGTGTATATGTTATTGAGTTACAGTAATTAAATATATATTCAAATCTATCAGCCCACTCATCAATCCAATAAAAATTCATTTCTTTAACTTAAAAAATTGTATTGTATCCTGCATAATACAAGAAGATAAAAAATTAAAACCTTATTTTCCTTTTTTTTTCTTTTGTTCCCTTGATACAAATGAATTATGGAAGAAAAATAGACAGTGTCTTTAATATTTCAGATAAGAATACATTTCAAAGAGGAATTGGAAGGATATAGATGAGGGCCAAAACAGACCTCTGTTTAACTTGTTTAAAACAAACCATTCGGCACATATGTTATTATGTTCTCAGCTGGATTATTAAAAATAATTGATAGCGATGTATACAGCTTCCCCACTGCACTATTCTTTCTCTCATTATTATTTTATAAATATATGATTAACACTTATTACAGTTGCCTGACTCCCATTTACAGTACCAGCAGCCCCACAAAAGCCTGTTCGAGCCTGAGAGCTGTGGTTTTGGAGTAATTTAAATTTTACAGTTCCATTTACCCTGCCTTTTAATTTACCATATAATGACGCTATTAGAGTAAAATACATCTGGAAGTTCTTTAGGGAACGCTTAATGTTCTGTGGCTTCGAAGCTGACAGAACTTTCACTATGAAGGCAACAGATGCTTAGAGAAAAGCAGGTACATTTGAGCTTATTTTGGATGTGATTTAGAAAAAATAGTTATTTGAGATTGATACAGTAGGTGTATTCTATGTGAGTTTGGACAGAATAAGAAAGATAAAAACAAAGTAAAAGCAATTACTGATACCTAATGGTGGACACAATGAGCTGCCTTGAGATTGCAATACTTCTTTAGACATTTGGTTTTTAATAATGGTATCATATCACCACTAAATTGACAAATTGCAGAAGGAATGCATACTGTATATACAGTAGCCTTTTATTATATACTTATTAAATAATTAAAAAAACAAGTATTATTGCTTCTTTATAAAACAAAAGATTGAGTATCACTTCTTTCTCCTTTTATATTTCCATATTTAATCTCATTTTTCACCTGTCATGATCAGCTGAATTCATTTTCTTAGAAAAAGAAATGTACATTGGTTTTGTACAACACCTAATAAGGTATATATCTAAATGGCTTTAACCAAAAAAGATTTTGTATTAGCATTATTTGTATTTAGTTAAAATTTTGCAATGTTTGGCTTGAGTGATCTTTCCATTGCCCAGAGCTGGTATTTTGAAAACATGAACTAAACTTCTACAATCAAGATGTTAACTTGCCACTCTCTGTATATTCTTCTTCTTTTATCAGAGCATATCATGCCATTAGTTTTCCTTTGATGAATGACTGTTATGATGAACATGAAGCAAACTCACATGTTAGTGGTCCTTTTAACAGCACAGCCACTGAGCCCTGCAATGAATACATTACATTCAAAGTCCACGGAGAGGAATATGCTAATATCCCAAAAAAATCACATTGAAACAATCAGCCTGACAATTTGAGTCTGGAGTGAGGAAACAAGAGGGAGACAAGAAAAAAGAACTGTAACCACAAACTGTTAATTTAAGCCCAACAGTTAACAAAGCTGTGTTCTGGTAGTTTTTCATGTAATTTATATATCAGTGTTCCTCTAATAAAAAAGCAAATCTTAGAAGTGATTATTCACTGACATTATAGAATAAAAATGGGAAAATCTATACTCTTCTCTTGTTTTGCTACTGTTTAGCACATGTATTTTGAAATGCTTTACACACTTGGTTTTGTTGTAGTAAAATGCAAGGCTATCGATGTTTGTTTCCATTAAAGAAATATGCTGAATGCAGATAAAACTGATAATGACATGTTTTACAACAGACAGGTACTGTATATTTTCCAACAACTACTTATTAATTGGGCCAAAACCTGCATCATTCAATTTAGGATTATAATAGAATAAAGCCAATCCTGGTTGAAATCATATCATACTATGTACATATATATATATATTGTGGTCCCGGCTGGGGCTGGAGCCCAGCCGGGACGCCCAGGAGGACCAGAGGAGGGCCTCCAGACCGAGAGGGGGCGTCCGTCCTGGTTATGCTGGAGGCCTCGGGTAGAGGGCTTGGCAGCCCAGCCTTGTAGGGGCCCGTGGCCACCGCCAGGCGGCGCCCCAGTGCCTTATTATCCCGGGAGCCCGGCACTTCCGCCACACCAGGAAGTGCCGGGGGGAAGACGACAGGGGACACCCGGACGGCTTCCGGGTGCGCAGCTGGCACTTCCGCCACACGGGGGTGTGTCCGCGGGAGATTGCCGGGAAGCAGCTGGAGCCCATCCGGTTCCTATAAAAGGGGCCGCCTCCCTCCAATCAGCAGTGGAAGTCGGGTGGAAGAGGACGGAGCTGGAGTGAGGACTGGAGGCGGCCAGGAGAAAGAGAGGCACAGGACTGTGTGACCTGGACTTGGGGGAATCGGTGCTGGAGGCACTGGGGTTGTGAGTGCACGTATTTATTGTAAATAACTTGTAAATAAACTGTGTTGGGTGGAACTATGTTGTCCGTCTGTCTGTGTCCGTGTCAAAGTTCACAATATATATATATATATATATATATATATCAATCTATATATATGTAGTGGACCACCAGGGTGCACCGCCACCCAAACCCGACACAGACAGACATGGGACACAAGTTCAAGGCACATGTTTTTATTATTCTTTCTTCTCTTGTGGGAAACACCTTCTCCCATTTCCCACAAGCACAACACAGTCACAAAGCACAATACAAATCTCTTCTTTTTCTTCTCTCTTTCCACCACTCCTCCTGGCAAGCTTCATCTACTCCCACCTGACTCTGGATCTCAGAGCAGTGGCTGCTGGCTCCTATTATAAGGCACCGGGAAGTGCTCCAGGTGCTTATTGACCCACTTTCGGCAGCACTTCCGTGTGTGGCAAAAGACCTGCCCATAAGGGCTCAGCAGCAGCTGCAGCACCCCTTAGCATTGCCCACGAAACCCAAAAGGTCTGTATCAAACTCCAGCTGCCACTGTCACCACTGTAACTCAGGGAGGCTGCCCCGGCCATACACCACGATATATACATACATATATATATCGGGTCATGTATATGCACTTAGGAGATAGATTAAGGGCTCTGGTGATGTTAGTTACCTGCCAAACCAGGGATTATCACTCTTTGCTAATGCCTTTTCTGTTCTTTCCTCTGTAGAACAAAAGACAGACATCCATTCCACTTCTTGTGTCACTTCAATTGACCACCCTTCTGGACCACCCTTTCCTGCTTGGTAGCCATATGATCAGAAGTTCAGCCATCTTTGAGTTACGCCTGTTTTGTATGCTTGTATGCCTTCTTGTATGCTTATTTGTTTTCTACAAAACTTCAGTTATACAGGGTCACTAGTGTGGTGTCCCAACCCTTTCACATCGTTGTGTCTCCCTTTACAATAAATATACAGACACACACACAAACATATATATATATTGTGAACATTGCCCCGGACACAGACAGGCTGACACGCTCATGTCACCAAGCTCACGTTTATTTTTCATCTCTATTTACAACAGTCCGTGCTCATAAGCCCCAATACCCCTCAGTCCAGGCCAATCAATGCCTTCTCTCTTTCTTCTTCTCTTCTTCAAGCTGCCTCCTGCCTCCTCCAAAGACCTTGTTACTCTTCCACCTGACTCTTGTCCCCTCTGCAGGGAGGCAGCCCCTTTAAATAAGCACCCGGATGTGCTCCAGGTGTGTTCCCGGCAATCTCCCACCGACACGCCCCAGTGTGGCGGACATGCCGGCTGTCTCCTTGAAAGCACTCGGGTGTCCCCGTTTTCTCTTCCCCCCAACACTTCTGGGTGTGGCGGAAGTGCTGAGGTGTAGGGTCTTCCTGGTATTGGGGTCCCCCTGGCAGTAACCCCAGGTCTCTACAGGGTCGAGCTTCCCAGCTCTTTACCCGAGGCCTCCAGGGCGGTCGCCCCCTCGAGGTCTGGAGGAAGCTGGGTTAAAGGAACACTTTTTAATCAGAATATAGCATCCAGTCAATGGAACGTCTGGGATATTGATCTGGTCAGTTAAGTAGCAGAGGTTAATCACTTTCAGCTGTTTTGCTGTTAATGAAATTAAAAACAGGTACACTAGAGGGGAAACAATGAGACAGCCCCCAAAACAGGAATGGTTTGGCAGGTGGAGGCTACTGACATTTTTCCCTCGTCATCTTTTCTGATTATTTTTTCACTAGTTTTACATTTCGCTACAGTCATTGCCACTACTGGTAGCATGAGGCAATACCTGGACCCTAAAGAAGGTTGTACAGGTAGTCCAACTTCTCCAGGATGGCACATCAATACGTGTCATTGCCAGAAGGTTTGCTGTGTCTCCCAGCACAGTCTCTAGGAGAGCTGGACAGGGCCGTAGAAGGTCCTTAACCCATCAGCAGGACCGGTATCTGCTCCTTTGGGCAAGGAGAAACAGGACGAGCACTGCCAGAGCTCTACAAAATGACATCCAGCAGGCCACTGGTGTGAATGTCTCTGACTAAACAATCAGAAACAGACTTCATGGGGGTGGCCTGAGGGCCCAACATCCTCTAGTGGGCCCTGTGCTCACTGCCCGGAACCGTGGAGTTCGATTGGCATTTGCCATAGAATACCAGAATTGGCAGGTTCACTACTGGCACCCTGTGCTTTTCATGGATGAGAGCAGGTTCACCCTAAGCACATGTGACAGACATGAAAGCATCTGGAGAAGCCGTACAGAACGTTATGCTGACTGTAACCAGTTTAGTGGTGTGCCAGTAATGGTCTGGGGAGACATATCCATGGAGTGAAACACAAACCTCTACAGGCTAGACCTCTACAGGCGCGTTGGCTGCCATTAGGTATCGGGATGAAATCCTTGGATCTATTGTCAGACCCCATGATGGTGCAGTGGGTCCTGGGATCCTCCTGATGCACGACAATGCACCTCAGACTGTCCAGGAGCTCAGTGATGCCCTGGTCCAGCTCTAGCAGGAGATCACCCAGACACCATTCTTGGTCTCATTAGGAGCATGTCCCAACGTTGTCAGGCATGTATACAAGCATGTGGGGGCCATACAAACTACTGAGTATAATTTTGAGTTGCTGAAATGAACACAACCCTCTTTAGGTTGATAATTTTCATTTCCATTTTGATTTTTTTCCCATTGAGATCTGATGTGTTTTCAAACTGCTCCTAAACATTTTTGGAGCAGTTTCAATATATATATATATACTATATACCTGATATATATATATATATATATATATATATATATATATATATATATATATATATATATATATATACTAATAAAAGGCAAAGCCCTCACTGACTCACTCACTCACTCATCACTAATTCTCCAACTTCCCGTGTAGGTAGAATGCTGAAATTTGGCAGGCTCATTCCTTACAGCTTACTTACAAAAGTTGGGCAGGTTTCATTTCGAAATTCTACACGTAATGGTCATAACTGGAACCTATTTTTTTCCATATACTGTAATGAAGTTGAGCTCGATGGCCGTGGGGGGCGGAGTTTCGTGTGACATCATCACGCCACCCACGTAATCACGGGAACTGTCAACGCAGTATGTAGAAAATAAGGAAGAGCTCCAAAAAGCGCTGGAGAAAACATGCATTATACAATTGAGAAGGCAGCGAAACAATAAGAAGCGAGCGAGTGACACATACAAGCATATTCATAAGTGCAGCTACTTCAGAAACAAAGCACGGTGTAAACCTAAAGTTTAAATTAAGCTCATAGACAGGCTACCGCTGGCGTTTCACATGCCCACAGGTAATGCGGGATACAAGTTTAATGAGAGGACGCAGGATATAAACTAGAGTTTTGATCACTTTATAACTAAGTTAAAATTGTAGGTGAAGGGGTGTGCTTATGCAAATTCCGAGAGACTGTGTTTGTGGGGATTGACAGTTAAAGGCGGGTGGGGAGTCACGTCATCATCTCCCCTCCCATTCACCTCATTTCGCTCTGAGCTGAGCTCCGCAGCTAACACAGTCTTGTGGAAGCAACTTTGTGACGCTGCCACCAAATACTCACAGAAAAATCCACAACTTAATACACACGCTGTCTCTAGAGTTTCTCCACACTCTGAATCCTCCAGGCACTACTTATACAATCGTCAGCGAAGACCTCTCTCTACACTATATTAAAAAAAAGGCAACTTTCCTTTCTTTACACCTTTTTGCCTTTTATCTCCAAACAAAGCCTTTCTCTCTTAACACTGCAGAGGACACAAAACTAATTTTCTTTAATTGCTGGTAATGCCGGTAAGGCACATTACCAGAGGCAGAAATTTGGACGTTCACATAGAAAATGTAATTTCTATGCCACAGCCGTCGTGTAGCGCCTTTCAAAAGGGATCAACTACCAAGAGATGATCCATATACATTTTAGCTGCTGTTAGTACTACTTACCTGTTATGTTATACTGGCTTTAAAATGTAGCTTACCCGAAACCACTCCACTGGTGCTCAGTGTATCTTTACTTCTTAAAACGTTAGTGTTTTACTGTTTAATAGCTTATAGACTACATTTTATTATTTTTACCTTACACTTAGTGACAAAAGCTATACACACACATATAGACACTGTGGACGCTGGCCCAGACACACACAGACGGACATCGTTGTTTCACCCAACACACTGTTTATTTACAATAACTATTTACAAGCTGGTCACGTGCACTCCCCAGTGCCTCTTGCACCGTTCCCCAAAGTCCAGGCCTTACAGTCTCAATGCCGCTCTCCTGGCCGCCTCCAGTCCTTTCTCCAGCTCTGTCCGCTTCCACCCGACATCCACCGATGACTGGAGGGAGGCAGCCCCTTAAATAGGAACCGGATGGGCTCCAGCTGCTTCCTGGCATTCCTCTGAAGACACGCCCCAGTGTGGCGGAAATGCCGGCTGCGCACCCGGAAGCCCTCCGGGTGTCCCCTGTCTTCTTCCCCCCAGCACTTCCTGGTGTGGTGGAAGTGCTGGGCTCCAGACTTCTACAGGCACCAGGGCGCCGCCTGGCGGTGGCCATGGGTCCCTACAGGGCTGGGCTTCCAAGCCCTTTACCCGAGGCCCCCAACACAACCAGGGTGGACGCCCCTTCGTGGTCTGGAGGAGGCACCAGCCCTCCTCCGGTCCTCCTGGGCATCTCGGCCGGGCTCCAGCCCCGGCTGGGTACCACAGTGCCCCACCGCTAGCAAAGACACGTGGGTCCGAGCGACAGTCCCCGAAAGGGCAGCACGTCCCCAGAGAGGGTCCTACTATGTCCCCAGGGTCCAACACGGCACCTTGGGACATCTCATTTCGGCACCCCCTCCAACACTGACGCACCCCTCTGGTCTGCACCGCTCTTTCCCCGCCAGCCGGGGCACCATCGGCCTCACGGCGGGCAGTCCTCCCGCAGAGCGGCCCGTTCCAGGAGGGCAGGTTCCACACGGTGTCGGTCCCAGCGCTCGTCGGGGCTTTGGTCCTGTGGAAAGAGAAAAGGGAGGGCCAGAAGCACTGCCAGGACACTCACCCCGAGCGTCCAGTCGGTCTCTGTACCGGCAGTGCTCACCCCCCCTACCAACAGCCCGCGACTTGCCTGGTTGGCTCATCCGCCGCAGGTTCCATGCCTCTTGATGTCAGCAGGACCACTCTCGCAGGCAGCTCGCCCAGCCGCCCAGGGGGTTCCCTCTGCCTCCACAGAGGACAGCCTTTTCTCCAGACGCTCGCACCCAGCGAGACATCCCATCCTATCGGAGGAACCGGCATTCACCCCTCGGTTCCTCCTTCTTCTCTTGGACGCCTTGACGGTCTGGGTCTGAGCATGGTGACAGCTCAAATCCAGCCCAGTCTGCATCCCTGCAGATTGACGGGAGACTGCTGCGGGCTTGGAGCGCAGGGCGCTAGGACCCAGGGCGCTCATCAGCCCCTGTCCTGCCAGCCCCTGCGTACTCGCTCTCCTCGCTCCGCCGGCCGTCTGCACCGCCGTGTCCGCTGTTGGGGAATGCCTAATCGATGCCGGTCTTCCTTAACACAGTCACGGCCGTTTTCGGCGAATCCCCCCTCATGCTTTATGGGGACAGCAAGACTTACCTTCCCCACAGTACTCTGTCGGCCGAAGGCTCCAGCGTCGCGCCGCTCTTCTGCTTCACACGGCGTTTCTCCTGACGCGACCGCCTTCCCCCTCAGCTCCTCCAACCGGACGACAAGAGCACCCAGCAACTGTAACAAAGGCGACTCGGCGGGCCGAAGGGACCCCTCCGGCTCGCGCCAAGCCGCTGGTGAAAACAGAGAGACAGACGTCAGTGGGCTTACCTGTCAATCAGCCCCATTCGTCGCCTGCCTCCTGTGGGCCACTCCCTCTGGCCCAATCGGGTCTGTCCCCGGCACAAGACTGGCGTTCCTTGGTCCCGTCTCTGTACCGTCAGTGGCGGGCACACAAGACACACCGGCCAATCCTGTGCCTGTCAGCGGGCGGGACATCCAGCCCGCGGCCATCTTGTCTCCCTTGCTCTGGGTGCGGTGACGTGCCTCTTGGCAGCTTCGCAGCTGCTGCGTGTTTTCGAGCGGCAGTGGCTCCGATTCTGCCTCCGTCGCGCTGCCGACAGTCCACGGACCGGCGTGCTCCTGCCACCGACGCGGATCCGGGTCGTCCCTCCCTGGAAAAAACAAGGTACGTCCGACCCCGAAGGGCCGATTAGTGCAGGGCAGGGCACTCACCTCCCGTCTCACTCTCCATCGCGACAGGGCGACTCCCGGAGCCCACTGCACTCAGGCGACGCCCGTTCTCTGTCCTCTGCACCCAGGGATGGCCATTCTGCGGTCTGGCGGTGGTCTTAGGGGTAAACCGCTCCCGCGGGGTTGTGCACGGGCCGCTCCCGTGGCCAGTGTGAAGAGTCCGCTGCAGTGCCAGGCCGTCCACAGAAATATTTCTTTGTTTCGCAGGTCCCCACCTTGATGCAGGTGGAGCATCCTGCCGACTAAGCAACTGTGGACGCTGGCCCGGACACACACAGACAGACATCGTTGTTTCACCCAGCACACTGTTTATTTACAATAACTATTTACAAGCTGGTCACGTGCACTCCCCAGTGCCTCTTGCACCATTCCCCAAAGTCCAGGCCACACAGTCTCAATGCCTCTCTTCTGGCCGCCTCCAGTCCTTTCTCCAGCTCTGTCCGCTTCCACCCGACAACCACCGATGACTGGAGGGAGGCGGCCCCTTAAATAGGAACCTGGATGGGCTCCAGCTGCTTCCCGGCATTCCTCTGAAGACACGCCCCAGTGTAGTGGAAATGCCGGCTGCGCACCCGGAAGCCCTCCGGGTGTCCCCTGTCTTCTTCCCCCCAGCACTTCCTGGTGTGGCGGAAGTGCTGGGCTCCAGACTTCTACAGGCACCAGGGCGCCGCCTGGCGGTGGCCACGGGTCCCTACAGGGCTGGGCTTCCAAGCCCTTTACCCAAGGCCCCCAACACAACCAGGGTGGACGCCCCCTCGCGGTCTGGAGGAGGCACGGGTACCACAACACATACGTATATATACACATATATATACCTGTGTGTATGTATGTATGTATATATATATATATATTTATATATATATATACGAGCAGAATACCCACGCTTCACAGCGGAGAAGTAGTGTGTTAAAGAAGGTATGAAAAAGAAAAGGAAAAATTTTAAAAATAACGTAACATGATTGTTAATGTAATTGTTTTGTCATTGATATGAGTGTTGTATCTCTATCTATCTATATCTATACATATATATACACATACATATCTTCATATCTATATACATATTACATATCTATATACATACAGTGGTGTGAAAAACTATTTGCCCCCTTCGTGATTTCTTATTCTTTTGCATGTTTGTCACACAAAATGTTTCTGATCATCAAACACATCTAACCATTAGTCAAATATAACACAAGTAAACACAAAATGCAGTTTTTAAATAATGGTTTTTATTATATAGGGAGAAAAAAACTCCAAACCTACATGGCCCTGTGTGAAAAAGTAATTGCCCCCTTGTTAAAAATAACCTAACTGTGGTGTATCACACCTGAGTTCAATTTCCGTAGCCACCCCAGGCCTGATTACTGCCACACCTGTTTCAATCAAGAAATCACTTAAATAGGAGCTGCCTGACACAGAGAAGTAGACCAAAAGCACCTCAAAAGCTAGACAGCATGCCAAGATCCAAAGAAATTCAGGAACAAATGAGAACAGAAGTAATTGAGATCTATCAGTCTGGTAAAGGTTATAAAGCCATTTCTAAAGCTTTGGGACTCCAGCGAACCACAGTGAGAGCCATTATCCACAAATGGAGACGACTCATCCGAGAGGTCACAAAAGACCCCAGGACAACGTCTAAACAACTTCAGGCCTCACTTGCCTCAATTAAGGTCAGTGTTCACGACTCCACCATATGAATGAGACTGGGCAAAAACGGCCTGCATGGCAGATTTCCAAGACGCAAACCACCGTTAAGCAAAAAAAAACATTAGGGCTCGTCTCAATTTTGCTAAGAAACATCTCAATGATTGCCAAGACTTTTGGGAAAATACCTTGTGGACTGATGAGACAAAAGTTGAACTTTTTGGAAGGCAAATGTCCCGTTACATCTGGCGTAAAAGGAACACAGCATTTCAGAAAAAGAACATCATACCAATAGTAAAATATGGTGGTGGTAGTGTGATGGTCTGGGGTTGTTTTGCTGCTTCAGGACCTGGAAGGCTTGCTGTGATAGATGGAACCATGAATTCTACTGTCTACCAAAAAATCCTGAAGGAGAATGTCCGGCCATCTGTTCGTCAACTCAAGCTGAAGCGATCTTGGGTGCTGCAACAGGACAATGACCCAAAACACACCAGCAAATCCACCTCTGAATGGCTGAAGAAAAACAAAATGAAGACTTTGGAGTGGCCTAGTCAAAGTCCTGACCTGAATCCAATTGAGATACTATGGCATGACCTTAAAAAGGCGGTTCATGCTAGAAAACCCTCAAATAAAGCTGAATTACAACAATTCTGCAAAGATAAGTGGGCCAAAATTCCTCCAGAGCGCTGTAAAAGACTCATTGCAAGTTATCAAAACGCTTGATTGCAGTTATTGCTGGTAAGGGTGGCCCAACCAGTTATTAGGTTCAGGGGCAATTACTTTTCACACAGGGCCATGTAGGTTTGGAGTTGTTTTCTCCTAAATAATAAAAACCATCATTTAAAAACTGCATTTTGTGTTTACTTGTGTTATATTTGACTAATGGTTAAATGTGTTTGATGATCAGAAACATTTTGTGTGACAAACATGCAAAAGAATAAGAAATCACGAAGGGGGAAAATAGTTTTTCACACCACTGTATCTACATATACACATATATATATATACATTCCTATCTACATCATATATACACACACATACATACATACACACACACAAATTATATATGTGTGTGCGTATGTATGTATGTATGTGTGTGTGGTGTGTGTGTGTATATATATATATATATATATATATATATATATACACACATACAAACATACACACATATATACATGTATATGTGTATATATATGTATGTGTCTATATGTGTGTGTATAGCTTTGGTCACTGAGTGCAAGGGAAAATAATAAAATATAGTCTATAAGTTATTAAACAGTAAAACATTAACATTTTAAGAAGTACAGGTACATTGAGCACTACTGGAGTGGTTGCGGGTAAACTACATTTTAAAGACTGTGTAACACAACAGGTAAGTAACTAACAGCAGCTAAAATGTATATGGATCATCTCTCGGTAGTAGATCCCTTTTGAAAGGCGCTACATGACGGCTGTGGTATAGAAATTACATTTTCTATGTGAGCGTTCAAATTTGTGCCTCTGGTAATGTGCCTTACCGGCATTACCAGCAATTAAAAAAATATAGTTTTGTGTCCTCTGCAGTGTTAAGAGAAAAAGGCTTTGGTTTGGGATAAAAGGAAAAAGGTGTAAAAAAGGAAAGTTGCCTTTTTCTTTTATATAGTATAGAGATGTGTTTGCTGGCGTTATGATCGACTTTTGGGACAGTCGCGGTGGGTCTTGTGTAGACTGGTGAGCCGTCCCTGCCATTAATCGGCTGTGATGGCACTGTCAGTCCTCCACTCCTGTGCGTGTCTTCATAATCCGAGCTGACAACCTCATAATCGTATACGTGCAAAGAAAGTTTGAATCGCCTTAATATTATTTTGCCGGTGTAGAAAAGGGGTCCGTGTTTGCACTTGTCTGGGCTATAGCTCAGGGGGAGGATGAAAAAAATTAAAAGTGCTCACTTTGACTTAAGGCAGAAGCGCAGTCAGCGTCTCAAAGGCCGGCACAGCTATGCGCACGGCTGCTCGACTTTTGCTGGGCAGGAGACCCCGGTTTTTGCAGACACGTTCATGATCTCAAAAGTCTCAGCGCTCTTTGGAGGTCATTCATATATATATATATAGCAAAATACCCGCCTCAGCGGAAAGTAGTGTGTTAAAGAAGTAATGAAAAGAAAAGGAAACATTTTAATAATAACGTAACATGATTGACATTGTCATGAGTGTTGCTGTCATATATATGCCTGCCTAAATAAGTTACCCTCGCTTCGCTCTTACTTTTTTACAATTCATTTAGTCATGGCTAGTGGCGGAAAAATTATAAAATGGAAGGAGGATGGCTTTACCAAAACAATTATTGATGGCGAATCGATTATTCATAAAGCTTGAATTGGTGATCTGTTTTTCTGTGTTAACCTCATATTTTTTCAGACTTCTTCTCAAACTAAGGTGGTGCGAGGGTAAAATGAATCGGGATGCGCTGATCAAAGTAATCGGTGTACCAGGAAATCATGCATTGACAAAAGCTCCCTTTGCTTGTAATGCAAAGTGTGATTAAATGCATTATTTTTAGCGTTATGGAGCACATGCATCGAAGCTTCTCAGCTGTGCTTGTGCTAAGAAAAGGAAAGATTTTAAAAATAACGTAACACGATTGTCAATGTAACCTTTTGTAAGTAGTGCCTGGAGGATTCAGTGTGGAGAAACTATAGAGACAGCGTGTGTATTAACTTGTGGATTTTTCTGTGAGTATTTGGTGGCAGTCTGACGAAGTTGCTTCGGAAGACAGCGTTAGCTGCGAGCTCAGCTCAGAGCCAAATGAGATGAATGGGAGGGGAGATGATGATGTGACTCCCCACCCGCCTTAACTGTCAATCCCCACAAACACAGTCTCTCGGAATTTGCATAAGCACACCCCTTCACCTACAATTTTAACTTAGTTATAAAGTGATCAAAACTCTAGTTTATATCCTGCGTCCTCTCATTAAACTTGTATCCCGCATTACCTGTGGGCATGTGAAACGCCAGCGTAGCCTGTCTATGAACTTAATTTAAAGTTTAGGTTTACACCTTGCTTTCTTTCCGAGGTAGCAGCAGTCATGAATATGGTAGTATATGTCACTCGCTCGCTTCTTATTGTTTCGCTGCCTTCTCAATTATATAATGCATGTTTTCTTAAGCGCTTTTTGGAGGTCTTCCTGGTTTTCTACGCACTGCGTTGACAGTCAGTTCACGTGATTACGTGAGAGGCGTGATGATGTCACACGAAACTCCGCCCCCGTCATTCCAGCTCAACTCCATTACAGTTAATGGAGAAAATACCTTCCAGTTATGACCATTAGGCGTAGAATTTCGAAATGAAACCTGCCCAACTTTTGTAAGTAAGCTGTAAGGAATGAGCCTGCCAAATTTCAGCATTCTACCTACACGGGAAGTTGGAGAATTAGTGATAAGTCAGTGAGTGAGTGAGTGAGTGAGTGAGTGAGTGAGTGAGTGAGTGAGGGCTTTGCCTTTTATTAGTATAGATGCTCCACAATAAAAAAACGAAAATGCAGGTCAAAAATATAAACTAAACAGTTCATATGCGCGAAGCCGAAACATGGCGTCGGCGGCCATTTTATGAAGGAGGAGCCGGAAGTGGAGGAATGCTGGGAAGGAACCGTGAGGGAGGCTGGGATTGATGACGTCAGGACAAGATGGCGGAGGAAGGGCGGAAGTAACATACTGCGGGCAAAGCCGCTTATGGCGGCGGCGTCTTTTTCTGAAAGAAAGCACAGGGAGAAAGTTAGTACCCGCCATTCCCTGCCGCGAATGTCTTCCCAGGTGTGTTAAAATCCGTCCATGTCTCCTACTCGCGTGTGCGTGACAATATATATATATTCATATCTATATATATATATATATATATATATATTGATATATATATTGTCACACACGTGCGTATGGGTGGCAGCTAAAGGGCTCGGGTAAGGACAGTTCTGAGACATACCAGGATGTGGAGTTGGGGTTGTTTTCTCCTAAATAATAAAAACCATCATTTAAAAACTGCATTTTGTGTTTACTTGTGTTATATTTGACTAATGGTTAAATGTGTTTGATGATCAGAAACATTTTGTGTGACAAACATGCAAAAGAATAAGAAATCACGAAGGGGGAAAATAGTTTTTCACACCACTGTATCTACATATACACATATATATATATACATTCCTATCTACATCATATATACACACACATACATACATACACACACACAAATTATATATGTGTGTGTATGTATGTATGTATGTATGTATGTTTGTGTGTGTGTGTGTATATATATATATATATATACACACATACAAACATACACACAGGTATATACATGTATATGTGTATATATATGTATGTGTCTATATGTGTGTGTATAGCTTTGGTCACTGAGTGCAAGGGAAAATTAATAAAATATAGTCTATAAGTTATTAAACAGTAAAACATTAACATTTTAAGAAGTACAGGTACATTGAGCACTACTGGAGTGGTTGCGGGTAAACTACATTTTAAAGACTGTGTAACACAACAGGTAAGTAGTACTAACAGCAGCTAAAATGTATATGGATCATCTCTCGGTAGTAGATCCCTTTTGAAAGGCGCTACATGACGGCTGTGGTATAAAAATTACATTTTCTATGTGAACGTTCAAATTTCTGTCTCTGGTAATGTGCCTTACCGGCATTACCAAATTAAAAAAATAGTTTTGTGTCCTCTGCAGTGTTAAGAGAAAAAGGCTTTGGTTTGGGATAAAAGGAAAAAAGGTGTAAAAAAAGGAAAGTTGCCTTTTTCTTTTATATAGTATAGAGAGATGTGTTTGCTGACGATATGATCGACTTTTGTGGACCGTCGCAGTGGGTCTTGTGTAGACTGGTGAGACGTCCCTGCCATTAATCGGCTGTGATGGCACTGTCAGTCCTCCACTCCTGTGCGTGTCTTCATAATCCGAGCTGACAACCTCATAATCGTATCGTGCAAAGAAAGTTGAATCGCCTTAATATTACTTTGCGCGGTGTAGAAAAGGGGTCCGTGTTTGCACTTGTCTGGGCTATAGCTCAGGGGGAGGATGAAAAAATTAAAAGTGCTCACTTTGACTTAAGGCAGAAGCGCAGTCAGCATCTCAAAGGCCGGCACAGCTATGCGCGCGCACGGCTGCTCAACTTTTGCTGGGCAGGAGACCCCAGCTTTTGCAGACACGTTCATGATATCAAAAGTCTCAGCGCTCTTTGGAGGTCATTCATATATATATATATAGCAAAATACCCGCGCCTCGCAGCGGACAAGTAGTGTCTTAAAGAAGTAATGAAAAGAAAAGGAAACATTTTAATAATAGCGTAACATGATTGACATTGTCATGAGTGTTGCTGTCATATATATGCCTGCCTAAATAAGTCACCCTCGCTCTTACTTTTTACAATTCATTTAATCATGGCTAGTGGCGGAAAAATTATTAAATGGAAGGAGGATTACACTGAGTATGGCTTTACCAAAACAATTATTGATGGCGAATCGATTATTCACAAAGCTTGAATTGGTGATCTGTTTTTCTGTGTTCACCTCATATATTTTCAGACTTCTTCTCAAACCAAGGTGGTGCGAGGGTAAAATGAATCGGGATGCGCTGATCAAAGTAATCGGTGTACCAGGAAATCATGCATTGACAAAACCTCCCTTTGCTTGTAATGCAAAGTGTTATTAAATGCATTATTTTTTTACACGTTATGGAGCACATGCATCGAAGCTTCTCAGCTGTGCTTGTGCTAAGAAAAGGAAAGATTTTAAAAATAACGTAACACGATTGTCAATGTAACCTTTTGTAAGTAGTGCCTGGAGGATTCAGTGTGGAGAAACTCTATAGAGACAGCGTGTGTATTAACTTGTGGATTTTTCTGTGAGTATTTGGTGGCAGTCTGACGAAGTTGCTTCGGAAGACAGCGTTAGCTGCGGAGCTCAGCTCAGAGCCAAATGAGTTGAATGGGAGGGGAGATGATGGCGTGACTCCCCCACCCGCCTTAACTGTCAATCCCCCACAAACACAGTCTCGGAATTTGCATAAGCACACCCCTTCACCTACAATTTTAACTTAGTTATAAAGTGATCAAAACTCTAGTTTATATCCTGCGTCCCCTCATTAAACTTGTATCCCGCATTACCTGTGGGCATGTGAAACGCCAGCGGTAGCCTGTCTATGAACTTAATTTAAAGTTTAGGTTTACACCTTGCTTTCTTTCCGAGGTAGCAGCAGTCATGAATATGGTAGTATATGTCACTCGCTCGCTTCTTATTGTTTCGCTGCCTTCTCAATTATATAATGCATGTTTTCTTAAGCGCTTTTGGAGGTCTTCCTGGTTTTCTACGCACTGCGTTGACAGTCAGTTCACGTGATTACGTGAGAGGCGTGATGATGTCACACGAAACTCCGCCCCCGTCATTCCAGCTCAACTCCATTACAGTTAATGGAGAAAAATACCTTCCAGTTATGACCATTAGGCGTAGAATTTCGAAATGAAACCTGCCCAACTTTTGTAAGTAAGCTGTAAGGAATGAGCCTGCCAAATTTCAGCCTTCTACCTACACGGGAAGTTGGAGAATTAGTGATAAGTCAGTGAGTGAGTGAGTGAGTGAGTGAGTGAGTGAGTGAGTGAGTGAGGGCTTTGCCTTTTATTAGTATAGATGCTCCACAATAAAAAAACGAAAATGCAGGTCAAAAACATAAACTAAACAGTTCATATGCGCGAAGCCGAAACATGGCGTCGGCGGCCATTTTATGAAGGAGGAGCCAGAAGTGGAGGAATGCTGGGAAGGAACCGTGAGGGAGGCTGGGATTGATGACGTCAGGACAAGATGGCGGAGGAAGGGCGGAAGTAACATACTGCGGGCAAAGCCGGCTTATGGCGGCGGAGCGTCTTTTTTTCTGAAAGAAAGCACAGGGAGAAAGTTAGTACCCCGCCATTCCCTGCCGGCGAATGTCTTCCCAGGTGTGTTAAAATCCGTCCGCGGTCTCCTACTCGCGTGTGCGTGACAATATATATATATATATATATATATATATATATATATATATATATATATATATTGATATATATATTGTCACACACGTGCGTATGGGTGGCAGCTAAAGGGCTCGGGTAAGGACAGTTCTGAGACATACCAGGATGTGGCAGAGTGCACTGACTTTTTCTTCCTTGCCTGCAGGCCATTCCCGGGAGATTCCGCCTGGCTCTCCTGACGTCACTTCCGGGACCGAGCCTATTGAAGGAGACCTTGCCGGCTCCGGTCCCTGTGATGTCACGTCCGGGCTCGAACCAATGGCTGAAGACCTCAATGAGCCTGACCCCTATGATCTCAGTTCCTATCTTCTCCTTTAAAAACTTCCTCCTTTTCCCTATGCCCTCAGTTCTGTATTGGACTCAGTTTTGTGCACAGCGGTGCTTTCATTTGAAAAGAACACTTTGCAGCCAGGAAAACAAATTATACGGTTGGCTGCCCCAAACCTTGCTTTGTCTCATACTGGCTTTTGTGACAATATATATTGAAAACATTTTAATTAATGTCATTCATCTGTTTAAATTCATGCAATCTTTTAATTTATTTCTGTCATGCTGCTTTGATTTTCCCTCCAAACTGAATTTAAAAACAATAAACTATTATTTTTATTACTAATCTTTGTAAAATATACTTGTTATCCTGGAAAATAACTATTTTTTACATATCAATATCTTTAAATGTGATAAAACTTGCTCACAATAACCACCTAACATCAATGATATCTTCTATACTGCAGTAAACTATGCTTTGGTTGTTTGGTAAAAGCCAGATAATTCTGAAATGTGCTTTTACTCAGTTTCAGGTGAATTTTTACTTTGTAAATACAATTTTATGTTGCACTATTATAATTTAACATTATATTTTATTTGATTTATAATATTTTATTAGCACCTGCCATCTAAGAGTTTAGGTTAACTAAAGACACCATCTGCTACACCATTTCACAAATTGGTCCATCACAATTATACTGCATGCAAAGCCTCAGTGGACGTCAAATCTGTTTATTGTCCAGGGGAAGATTTTTCTTGTAGTTTATTTTAATAACTATCTAGTTATTTAGCAAATGTCTTAGTTGAATGCATTGTGCAAATCATGTGTGAGCTGAAGGGAATCATATAAACCATATGAGCACTAAACTCTAGGTGCTGTTTGCCATTAAGAGCAAGTGCTAATTGCTCCTAATTCATAAGGTTACATGCATGTAGCAGAAAATGTGCATAGGTAGTGGGTTACTTCTCCATCTTGCACAGTTGTTATTCCAGACAAGGGCATGAATTTAGTGAACACTTACATAAACACAAAAATATTAATATTGAGGTGAAAATTTTATTTGCATTAAGTTTTGTGCCTGGTGATGATGTCTGCTGCTTTTGGAGATCTTGTGGATACTTCCCAGCCAGAGCTAGAGGTGTTCTACTCAAGATATGTGCGAGTGAATCTCCACCTGCAATAGGTCAATCTGACACATGGACATGTAACATTATTAGGTATTGCACAAAATGTGGCACTGTAAATTGCACAGTACAGTTACCCTTCAATTTATGTTTTTGTGTTTTCTTTTCATTTGTGTATTGTGTTTGTCATCACATTATATAAATGTTTTATTTTATTGGTTTGTTTTTCAACATTTTCTTTTTAAATTTCTTTTTATTAAAAAATAATGCCTTCCAATACATAAAACTATCGTTCAGTGGTGAGATCACAATTTACAAAAGACATACATCATAGATGAAATAATATTTTTATTTGTACTATATACGTAACATAGAACATTTTAAACATTTGTATTCTTTTTTCACTGTGCACATTTAACCTGAGCACAGTTTTTGACCACATGCTTTTGTCCTGCATGCACATCACAAGTCAAATCAACCACAGACAAAGCAATATACTTAATCTACATGTGAAACTGGTAAATCTAGTATAGACTACTCATGGATTTTCTTCATAAGTGCAACATCAGCTTAAAGGCAAGAAAACAAATAATGACAGTGGTCAATATTGGAGCTGTTTGGCTGAAGGCTTGAAAAGTTACAAGAAGTTCTAAAACATGAATTGCAATTGAAATAGAGAGGTTTCATTGTGGAGTATAGGATTGAAGAGTGAAATCTAGTCAATTTGTGGCCACACAGCAATGAAGATGACAAAAGCTGACCACAAGAACCTGGGATGCTTGTGTGCTGGAGTATTTTTCTTGTTTAATTAAATGAGTAATGGGTAAACTACATATAAACTAGCTAGAGTATAGTTTTTATAGTCAGTGTTTCATGTCAAGCTTCTGTGAAAATGGTAAATGGTGTCATGCTTCTTGAACGAAACAAGATATCAGCATTCACAAGTTCCTCAGTAGCACTGTGACAGATGTTAAAGACATATGGCTTTAGAGATAGAGGCCTTTGAGTGAGACATGGTTTTGCTGTCCTTGTGCCTCTGTAGTCACAATAAACAAGCATACATTACAAATTAAATTCCAGTAGCCTGTGAAACTATTAAAGATTTATACTCTGTGAGCTATGTAACATAACATTCAGCTTCAAGAATATTATAACATATTATTTTACTCTGTGGTCTAGTTATTAAATTCATATCCTAATAGCACATTCATACACTCTAGAGAGGGATGGGAGAGGACCACCCTAAGTCAATGTTAGCAGTACTGTATTTGTTGCCTGTTTACTTTTAAAGTAACAGTAACTGGGCTATATACTGTAGGTCTAAATAAATGATAGACACTTCTTATACATAACACTTCTTTAAACCATTTTAATTATGTATTTTAACAAATGCCATGATGACCCATCCAACTTGTATCTGAAATAATAAAAGGACAAGAGAGAAATAAAGGTTATGACAATGTGTTTCCCCAGACACAGGATAACAGAACCTTTTTCTGGGTGTCCCACTCTGGATTACCATAGGGCTCACAGGAAGTTGAAGTTTCCTGCTTGGGGCTACTAGGATCAAATTTGATGAGCTCTGGTTAGGCATCCTTAACGATTTTTGGAGGTTTTGTCCAAACCAGAAGGGTTTAGTGCCCAGTCAGGAGAGAGTAGAGCAGACACGAATTCACCTATGTTATTCAATGTTTTTACATTTAGTTTACTATTACACTGTGCATTCTATGGTATAATTAACTATTTTTGTGCTTAAAAATTTTTAAAAATAATATATTTACATACAGCTCGTACGGTCCGGATTGGATTCATTGTATTTACATACAATTCTATGGGGGAAATTACTTTGGGTCACGACCAAATCGGGTTGCAACCACAGTTTTGGAACAAATTACGGTCATGACCCGTAAGGTTACCCGTGACCCCGTCGAGGTTACACTGTATATATTTATATATATATATACTATATATATAGTCACGCTTGGGTCACAAAGTTGCACAGATACACTTAAAAAATTCCACAGACAAAAACTTTATTCAAACACTTCAAACAAACATAAGTCTCTTTCAGGAGTGATCTGGGCTCTGTGACAACCCAATCTCTCAATCAAAACAACAGAAAATCTTCCTCTTCAAAGGGCCGTGCCTCAGGAGCAAGAGCCCCGACAGGAGCAGAGGATGTCTAGGGGGAAGAGAGACGCAGATGCAGTGAGACAAAAGGACAGCTACAGTGCAGACTTTTAAATGTTCAAAGCCCCAAGCGAGATGCAGATCACACGGCACAGCAGCAGCAGCAAGCCTGCAGCTGATCCAGCAAAGGGGAGATAAAAAACTACGATTGTTTCCTATTGAATCACTGTTTAAGAGGGGGTTTCGGAGGAGTGGCCATGTCCCGCTTTGGCTGCATTCAGCGTGTTCACAATATATACAGTATATAAAGTGAGAGAAAAAAAGTATATAAAAAATAAACAAAGCTGTGAGAACAATTGAAGAACTCCAGTTAATTTCTGTGTTGTTTAGGAAAAAGTTGAATTGAAAATTGTGATTGGCAAAAGTTGCCATAGTCAAAGAAACAGTCACAAGAAAGTTACATCTCTCTCTCTCACACACACACATTCTCTCTGTCTGTCTCCTAGGTCTGTCAAACGACGACCACTTCCTGCAATATGGTACTTTAATCGCTTCTGTTCAGAAGGGGAGGAGCTGAAAACAGGACAAAAGTGACACCGTCAGGACGATAGAGACTAAGGTGCCATTTTAGGAGGATTGGCAGCTGGAGTGATGTGTCCAGAAGTCTTAAGAGGGAACATTTTCCTGGTGTCTCTGTAGACAGTAGGGGTGATTCTGAGTCTTGGTCAGAACTGATAAAGGGATAATGTTTTAAAGACACTTTGGGACCCAGTGGTGGAGGAGTGAGGGTTACTTGGAACACAGTCTTAATTGAAGGGTGAAAAAGATGCCAAAAATATGACTGAACAGATAGTGAAAAAAATAAAGAGATGAAAAAAGGAGTGTTTCACTGTGTTTTTTCAGGAAGGCAAGCGAACATGCAAAGAACTGCTGCAAGACCATTGATAATACCCTAAGAGAGATCAGCTTTGTCTGTCTTTTGTTTTACTTTGGCACTATATTTACTTTTTGTTTGATTGTTTCATTATATTTATGCAATTAAGCAATTATCTGTTCGTATTTTACTCGCTAAGGAATCATTCCTAATAACAGGACCACTACAAGAGTATCACTTTCTTGAAACAATACTATGTAATTATTTGATTGAAGTTTCAGTTTTGGAAAATAAAAAAATCTGCTTTAATCTACAATTGAAGTTCTCAGCTGAGCCTCATCTTGCATTTCCATAACACTCCATAGCCCCCTCAATCTCCTTTCATCTAGAATAAATTTGACCAATAGGAAACTAGCTAAATTGTAGTTTATTAGGAAGATGTTTTTGAACTTCTTCAGCTTTTTGACTTTGGCTAAGGCCAGATATATACAGAAGAATGTAATAATTCCTGCCTTCTCCCAATAAGTTTAAAAATATTAATAATCCATCATTTTAATGGCAAAAAAAGTTCAGTCAGACTGGAAGCTGAGAGTGGTGCATAAGTGGGAAACTCCTAGGGCAGACAGAGAAATAAAGAGCACTCCTTTATATATCTGTATGGGAGGAAAGTGCACTGAAAGTGTACCCTAGAGGGCACCAGAGAAATATGGACATACTCTGGGAGAAACCCTGTAGTCTTTTGCAGAATAAATATAGATTTAGGGTGTCTGTACCTTTAACCAATATAATAAGATTGTCTAGTTCAGTTTCTCTCTGCTAGCAGATGACAGCAGACTGCTCAATGTAAGGACAAGTGGTGGCCGGGAGACAGTAAGCAGCCTGAGAACTTCTCAGAAAAAACATTTCTTTACGAATTACTCATGTCCCAGAGATGTAGAGACACATGGAGCAGTTAGAAAAATTTTGTGTCTGATGCTCCTGTAATCAAAACAGGTCACTTTTGTCCCTGTAAATAACTCAGAGTCTTGGCAAAAAAGACAATCACGGATTGGATTTAAAGTCACCACGTTTAAGAACAGAGGAGGGTAGAGTTTCAGATATAGGACCACTGGGAGAAAAATAAGGCCAGAATTGAGAAATAGTCAGAGAGAGAAAGAATAAAGTGCTTGAGTTTGTTTTTTTTTTTTTTTGAGGTGGACAAATGGGCAACCTACCTCCTCTTAAAGACAAGGACAGAGTCTATGCTAGGAGGACTCAGGGGAACAGCAGAGTTTTATTACTCTTTTTTAATTTTCTTGCCATTTATCCCTCATTAATTTTTTGAGTTTTTAATAATTTCTAAGCTTTTTTAATATCTTCTCTGTCTTGGCATTATTCTGAGAGCGGAAGAGTCCCTGTTTTTTACAATTTATCTTTTACTTCAATCAAAACTTGGGCATCTTGCATAACTTCCACATAACAAGTCAATGGTGGAAAATCAAATGCCAGACAACTTGTTTTGAGACTAATGGAATTGCCTCACAGACGCTACATGCCAATATATTTTCAGATTTTATAAGATGGACATCAAATCCTTTTACCAGTTTTTTGACGGTCCACTACCGGTGCAGCACAATGGTAAGGAAATTAAGAAGAATGGAGGATATTTTGTAAAAATGTTCACTGAGACTGTCATTGCTTAACTTCAGTACTTTCTTTAAATTAACAAAGAAAACATTAAAAATGGTTGTAAAACAGATGGCTTGACTGAAAATTACTCATTTGAAAAGTTTATTACCATACATCTCCTTAAAAGATTACACATAAATATATATCTATCTTATACTGTTTAGTTTTATGTTGAATATGAGGCATCAAAGTAGCAATATATCAAGTTGTACCCTATTGCAACAAAGGACAGTGTGGCATTTTAATGTCAAAGCAATCTGATTCAAGATACACTTATTGTTGAAAAAAAATTTTTTTTAAGAAACCAGAAAGTGATTTAGTCCAAACTAGAAGAAAAATACAGGAAATAAATATTATGACATAAATTGATAAGAAATGAGAGAAAATGGATTCCAGTAAGTATAAGCCTTATCTCTATCCACTGTAAAACAATAAAGGCTATAGTAAGGAATAAACTAGATTGCTTATATGAAAAGCATATTCCAAATGACAGATAGCAAAGTTTTAAAAGGCAAAGACCATGGCAAGAAATTTGTTAGATTTCATTGAGAATGTGTCAAGATTAGTAAAAAAAAAAAACAGCCTTTGGTATGGTTCATGTGCTTTCATGGAGAATTTCCTTCCATATAATCAACCATAGGTGCCATATCACTACTGATTTTACTGGAGTTATGAAAAGGTTTTGGTAATTGAAAGATTTTTCAGCACATAATGGTTTCATCCTTAATTTTAGGGTATGAGGAATGTGAAAGTCAGAGTGAAATATGGCAATCTTTAAATCAGAATGGAGTTGGGTATCAGAAAGATAATTGTATGAGCCATATCCAATAAGATCAATGTTAATAGTAAATTTACTTTAGTATTTGCTTAGTTAGAATTTAAATATAATGTAGCTTTAACATAGATAATTGAAGATTCTGTTCCACCCCATAAATGTAAGTTAAACTTAATGGGATGTTCTTAAAGATAGTTCTGTGTGACAATAGTATAGTTCTTATATTTAAGTTAGACAGTTAGAGAGAAACATAAACTGTTAGTCTGATAGGCATTAAGAGCCTATGTATGTTATATATGTAGGTCAACCATAGGCCCAAGTGTATGTGAGAACAGATACTGCAGAAATCTTATGAAATGTAACCTAGATACTTTTTCGTGTATTATCAACTTTTTCCACTATTTTTTGAGGAAACAGCTTGCTTTGTCTTTCACTGAAATCGTTAAAACTAAAGTTTGTTTTTTTTTGATGCAATGAGCCTTACTACTGCTGGAATCCCTATCTGTTAGCTGCATTTGAACTATTTTGAACTATTTCGAAAAATTAACAAACAAATTTACAATAATGTAAAATCAATACAGCCTCAACTGTGAAATATTAAATGTGCCTCAGATGGATGGTTTGCAATGGAAACCAGGAATTGACTTGTTATAGAGTATGAGCAAAATAAACTTCTACAAACCAAAACATGTACTTCCCAATTATCTGATTCAAACCAATGGTCTCCTCAGCTTTGCCTAGGGTGTAACACCACATTCATGTGTCTCTCTCTTATTCTTGTGGTCTCTTCCTACTATGTTTTGATGAACATAATACAATTTTTCCATCTCTAATCTTTCAATGTGATTGCTGGATAACATCGCTGAAGGCATAACAGACTCTTTATTTCCTGTAAGCGAAGAAAGAGCAATGAAAACTGAGGATAAGTATTCCTCTTCAAAACTACTTGTTCCAGCATGATGCCAGCATCAGTCACAAGATGCAGGTCAGTAGTAGTGCTACTCTCATAAAATGTTAAGTAATGACAGAGTAATAGATTGAGGTAAACCTGTTAAAAAAACAACAGTAACACTATCATTACCTAGCAATATAGTAGTGTGATAAAAACTGCAGGAATATTCCATTAGGTCAGTAAACCAAGTTGTTGATATTTCTGCTCTGGTAATGGTTTGTTTGATAAGTGCAACATTCAAGGTTTAGGTAAAGCAGAGAAGCACACAGAAATATGAAAGAGCAAAACAGGAGCACTTATCAAGATAATTCATGGAATACAACAAAATGTGCATTAAGGATAATAGTGAAACAGGTATAGCAATTGTAATGCTTAATACAGTATACCCTCCAGTATTGCTAACATTTGATATCTACATTCTTAAGCATCAATGACCAGAATGTTAGAGCCATCATATGTGTCTCTTCAACCATTCCCCCTGGTTTCAGCTTCCAAATGACTTAATGTTTTAATTAAACTGGTTGTAGTTTACCAATACAAGGAGAAAATGTTTTTAAAACTCCCACCCCCATGAATTCATCACATAACTGATGCCCTTTTCCATCTTGCCATGGCTTTGATTACTCTCCACAAGTTGGGTGAATTACCTGAATTAGGTAACAATGTTTGTGTAATTCCATCACATTAAACACTGGTACTAAGGTTCTCCAGCCTTGCATTTGAACTTTGTTCCTGTTTTGATGGACAAATGTACTGTATATCACCACTATCTATCTATCTATCTATCTATCTATCTATCTATCTATCTATCTATCTATCATGAAATGGAACCTGACCAACAGCCAGAAGCAAGACTTACTCTCTCTATTCACACATTTTCCACTCATCCAGTAAAAAGCATGAATATAATGGTTTCAAGAAAGAAAATGACACAGCCTATGTAAAAACATTCTATTTTATGATGAAGAAAAGTTTATCTCAATCTGTACATTTAAGTCATTTCAATTGTCTACAACCATTCTACTGTATAATTCTGTTGTCTGTGAACATTCTACAATTAAATATGTAGATCCACTGCTACTAAAATTGAATAAAGCTCTCAAGTGCCCTCTATACTTGAAAAAACGATGTGAATTCTGCCACAAGGAACAGTCCTGTCTCCTTTTCTCTTTACTCTGTACATCTCTGACCATAAATATAATAGCAGGTCATTTCACTTACAGAAATTCTCAAATGATTTTACACTTATAGGGTGTATTAGTAAGGGACACAGAGACAAAGTATGGGAGTTAGATGTAGAATTTTGTTTCTTGTGCAAAGAGAATCGTCTGCAACTCAACATCTGCAAATCCAAGGAACTGGTTATTGACATTCACTGCACCAAAGAGCCTCAATGTCTGATTCATATTCAGGGAGTGGATACAGAGGTAGTGTATTCCTGCAAGTACTTGGGGGTCCATGTCTATGACAGGTTGGACTGGTCTCGAATTATGGAGGAACTATATAAGAAAGGGCAGTACCGGACTATTCTTCCTTTAATGTGGGAAGTGACATCCTTCATGTGTTCTACAACTCTGTGATGGCTACTGTGATTTTTTACACTGTGATGATTTTCTACACTTCAAGAGAGGCGCACCAAATTATCTAGCTAATTACATGATGCACTTTGGACACCCTGGAGTTAGTAGCAAAGAGAGAGAATTAAAATAAAACCATTATGAACAATGCTACACATCCTCTTTCTGATACACTTAACAGCGAGGACTTCAGTCAACAAATTTTATTCAGCAGACATGTGTCAAGAAACTCTACTGAGGCTCCTTTATACCTACAGAAATAAGTCTTCATAATGCCTCACTGTGACTGTGACTGCAAAGACAGACATTTTCTTTTCTTTCTTTGAAATTTTCTTCCTTTTTAGTCATTTTGGCATGTATTCAGATCATAGTGTGTGTGTATGTACATTTATTTATCTGTTTCTGTATTTATTTATTGAAATAGCTTCTGTAAAAAATGTAATGCCCCCTATTCCTATTTTACTGAATTAGGTGCAATTTCTAATATTCAACAATTTGCCTTACATATCAATTTACCCTTGAGGACAAATAAAGTATAATCTATCTATCTATCTATCTATCTATCTATCTATCTATCTATCTATCTATCTATCTATCTATCTATCTATCGTCCATGACTCTGTCAATTCATCAACGACCTGGACTAACAGATAGAGATGTTTTTGCCATTCATTCTTCTGACACTAGCTTCTTCAGGTTTAATGAGTCATTATAAATGTTTCACTAATAATGTGTTATTAATTCAGATTCCTGACCCTGAAGTACTACAGAGATTGTTTACTCAAGTAGTAATTTTATAATGTGTTGTTTGTAAGAAACACTTTCATACATACATACATACATCTACTGTATTATACTTATACTTCTGTTTAACTGAATTAGGTGCAATTTCTAATATTTAACAATCTGTCTTACATATTATTCTACCCTATCTATCTATCTATCTATCTATCTATCTATCTATCTATCTATCTATCTATCTATCTATCTATCTATCGTCCATGACTCTGTCAATTCATCAATGACCTGGGCTAACAGATACAGATGTTTTTGCCATTCATTCTTCTAAAACGAGCTTCCTCAGGTTTGCATTGCTTGGATTAATGCCTAAGAAAATAAAAAAAGCTTGCCATACTTGGCATTTAAACCCAGCTGCACTTTACAGGCCAGAAGATGATGCTCAAGTTCTTTTGTCTGAATGAGGCCTTCTGAGGCATCCTATCTTGGGCTCTTGTATATAGTGGCACAATTAAAGAAAAAATCTGACTGCATTTTTTTGCCACCTGCTGCTTGTCCCTCTGGCACAGTTATATGATTAAAGAAGTGGTCATAAGACAATCAAAAGAATATTAAAATATGAAAGCTAGATTTACTTTACAGGGTCATATGATTTGTTTAACTGAACAGATGGTGTGCGAAGGACTAGGAATTTAAACCCATACAATACAAAAAAAAATATTTCTCCAATTTAAACACTGCCTGCGTATGCCTGGTAGAGTGCAGTGCCCTTTAAACTCAGCTGCTTCTATTGGGCTAATTAAGATTTTTTTTTCCCTGTAATTAACATGATTTATTTTATCTTATTTTGAATTACAATTTCAGGGCCTGCCAACAATTTAACTAATCATTAATTACCAATTAAAATAGCTGGCTCATTTCCTCCAGTGCAGTTCAGGTTGGTGTCACACGGTCTTTAATATTCTAATTGGTGTGATTAAAAATGTGTGGCCTTTAATGAGTAAAAGGTATAAAACTTATTACAAATATTGGTTCAGTGGCTAAGTGATTTATACGCTCTTGTTTCACATACAGACAAAAATCTCTAAATGTGTTAGTTATGAATATTATATATGAAACTGTTAGATTATTATGCAGCTCACTGGGCTTGTTAACTTATTCGAAAGTTCACGGGTCTTTGTGAAGAGGACCATTCTATTCTTTTCCCCCCAGTAGATATCATTTATTCCTCTAAAAGCCACATTATCAAGTCCATACAGCAAATTTGCCATTGCTATAATTGACTGAAATAAAGTTAACCAGAATAAGAGCCTTGAGCAATCTTTGCAAGAGCAGAGGTTTATTGGATCAACATCCTTTAAGTGATCCCTTTTGAGCTGAAACATAGTTACTCCTTGTTTAAGATTGTTGCTGTACACATCAGTAGATCAAACATCTGTCAGAAGCAGCTTGTGGTTGCCACTGAAATGGCATCTGCTACCTCATTCAATATTCTTCTTAAAGTGCCCAGAGAAACACAGAGACAAATAATGTTCAAATACTGTACTGTGTACATTATAGATAGCATTTCCTCTTGTGGAAATACATTTAATCTGCTTGTATCTTTAAGGGAGGGTCTTTAAAAAATCTGATTAGTCTTGAAGGCCATCTGGTTCTGCCACAATCTGACATTGTAAGTAAGGATTGTCCCAACTTACAGTATCATTTGCCAGTCATGAAAACTTCTTACTAATGAGCCAGGTGACCTTGTATAGCTCTGCACTGTAGATGCAAACCTTGTGACTGGTTCTGATGTGAATATTGAGATGTGGGAGGAGTCACATATCAATAATATCTTATACTCAATTACCTGTATGGATCACTCACCCATCCACATTAGTCCCTCTAGGCTGCAGCCTTACGCAGGCTTATTAGCTGATTTTAACCATGCATTGTTCTGCTTTGGATGAAATAATTATGTTAAATAAAAGTAGCATTTTTCTAACAGATTTTTTTGAGGTAATGTACAGTCACCAGCCACTTTATTAGGTACACCTTTTCAACTGCTTGTTAAAACAAATATCTAATCAACCTATCACATGGCTGCAACTCAATGCATTTAGGCATGTAGACATTGTCAAGACCACCTCCTGAAGTTCAAACTGTCTATCAGAATTGGGAGAAAGGTGATTTAAGTGACTTTGAATGTGACATGGTTGTTGGTGCCAGACAGGCTGGTATGATTATTTAATACCAATCTACTGGGATTTTCACGCGCAACCATTTTTAGAGTTAACAGAGAATGGTCTGAAAATGTGAAAAATCCAGTGAATAGAAGTTCTGTGGGTGAAAATGACTTGTTGATGCCAGAGGTCAGAGAAGAATGGTCAGACTGATTTTGAACTGATAGAAGGGCAACAGTAACTCAAATAACCACTCGTTACAAGTGAGGTATGCAGAAGAGCATCTCTGAATGCACAACACGTCAAGGCTTGAAGCAATTGGGCTACAGCAGGAGGAGACCACATCAGGTGCCACTCCTGTCAGATAGGAGCAAGAAAAATGTGGATACAATTTGCATGTGCTCACCAAAATTGGACAATAGAAGATTGAAAAAGAGTTGCCTGGTCTAATGAGTCACAATTTCTGCTATAACGTTCGGATGGTAAGGTCAGAGTTTGGCGTTAACCACATGAAAGCATAGCTCCATCTCGCCTTGTATCAACAGTTCAGACTAGTGGTGGTGATGTGATGGTGAAAGGGATATTTTCTTGGCACATTTTGGGTCCCTTAGTACTAAGTAAGCATCGTTTAAATGCCACAGCCTTCCTGAGTATTGTTGCTGACCCTTTATAACCACAGTGTACCCATCTTCTGATGGCTAGTTCCAGCAGGATAACGCACCATGTCACAAAGCTCATATAACCTCAGATTGGTTTAATGAACATGGTAGTCAGTTCACTGTACTCAAATGGCCTCCACAATCCAATGGTGGAACATCGGGAGACAGAACAGTCACATCATGGATGAACAGCGTGATGCTGTCATGTCCATATGTAAACAAATCCCTGAGGAGTGTTTGCAGCACCTTGTTGAATCTATGCCACAAAGAATTGCAGCAGTTTTGAAGGCAATGGGGGGTCCAACCCAGTACCAGCAAGGTGTACCTAAGTGTCCGGGGAGTGTACAATATATGCTGTAGGTAATATTGCATCACATTCATTCATATTGCATCACATAATGCATCACGTTCATTCTGTAAGTTTTGCCGTTTTTGCCTGAGCAATAATGCTAATTTTTGATGATGTATATTAGTAATTTAAAAATGATTATGCAATATTACTCATTTTTATAACAATGGCAACTTATTAAAGTTGTCCCATTATATACAGTAAAATTATTACCATCATGTCTTATAAAAACAGACTTAACATTACTAATTTGACTGTATTATTGACTTTCTCACACAAAATGTTAATCTCCATCATTGTCAACTGGCCATAGTTTGTCAATTAATTAATAGATAGATATTGTAAAAAAGTAGATTCAGTGAGATACTATTCAAACTTTATTTCATCCTAAACATATGTTTATTTGCAGAGAAACCAAGCATCAAATATTAGAAGTTAAAATAGAAGGAAAAATACAATCTGGATAATTCAAATCAAAGTCCATACAGCAAGCATTGCTTCATTAGAACTAAGTGAGAAATGGTTGCGTAAATTAAAGAGTCCATTCTTCTTACTCCAACTAAATGGTCTTTAGATATATTGTGTAGCTTTTCTCTGCAGTTTAATTTTGTAGGTGACACATTTTAATCCTTTGACAGCATGATGTTTCGTTGTTCCTTCAAAACTGTCTACACCCTCTCTCTAAAATTAACACTGCATTTCACATTTCTTGTATCAAAAGCTGTATGGCATATGACTGATTCAAAACCTGTCTGTCGTCATCCTATTTCTTTCATTCTGTTGTGACACGCATGCCAATCAGAGGATCACCTTCTGTGCTTGTCAGAAGTAAGCACCAGGTGGCACAATCACTAACCACCTTGCCTCCTTTTCCACCTACAACTCTGAGAAGATTCCCAATAAGGGCAACTGACTCTACCCCTTACAGCTACAAAAAAAAAGGTACTCCCAGGAGAAGGCATCTCATTTGAAAGATGAGCAACCTATAAGATAAAGCTCTGATGAAGTTCTGAAACCCAATCCTAACTGCTATATACAAGCTTTCTTATGTTAACCAATGGCTAGAGATATTTCTGTTAATTTCTGCACCATCAAGCGTTTGTTCTTTTTGTTAAAACCTTTTTCAAGCAAATGATGGCCCAGTTGACTCCTCAACAATTCATCTGAGTTCATGTCCTTACTACAAGATAGTGACAGGGGCTTGATGGCTATGTTTAGTGATTCCGTCAAAAATTGAATTTCCCATGGTCTTGCTACTTGTCATGAGGTTACTTTAAGCTAATTATGAATCATGTTAACAGCAAAGTCCCAAGCCCCTGTTCTTACAAGCATATACACCCTAGTTAGTTTATATAAACTTAAAGATAAGCATTGTAATAAATAAACAGCACTGTTTTTAGTATTTGGTTTAACAATTGCATATCTTCCCAGAAATCTGTTATCTATTTGCACCATTCCTTCAAAACACATTGTTATTTCTGTCAATTTGATTAGCTGCTAATTTAAAAGCAGAGCAGTTCTAATGGCCCACTTTGCTAAAGTGGTCTCAACCTTAGCCCACAATGTGCTCTAAAAACTTTACCCCTCTCTCTTTGGCTCTTTCACCTTTTCATCTCTGTCTGATGTTGGCAATCAAGCTTCTGTAGCTTCTCCCGAACTGCAACAACATGATTTCACATGTTTCCTGAGTGGTGTTACCCCATGTAATCTGTGAGCTAGCTGACTGCCTGTCAAGACTGTCATGTGCCTGCTTTTTTTCTTTTCTTCTTTCTGTTAAAAAGAAGCACCTGTTTGCTAAACAACTGTTTAAATTAACACAATCACAATTATTTTTAGTTTTTTCTTCCCATCTAAATAATCCTAAAATAAAGAGATAAAAAAATGAAACAACACAAATTATTTAACAAACTGACAAAAAAACAATTTTTATCCTCATTGCAGTAGTCATTTTCTTTTTTATAGTAATGTCATTCTGGCAGTTCCCAGCTTAAAAACCATTAAAACAGATCTGGTTCCCTGCAACCCTGTTTAATTGCCTGCCTCCAGAAGCAATATAGTCCCACGCAGGAAAGCTTAGAGCCATGACTAAAATAGTGAGCAAAATGCTTCTTTAATAAAAGTTAAAGTAATAGGCAGGAATCAAACCCAGGTTTCTTGGCAGAAAGGTAAGTATACTAACCATCAGACCACCAGTATGTCATTGTTTCTCTCTTAATGGACCACACTGTACAATTTCTTATCACGCACTCTGACCTCGAGACACCTCTACTATGCCCCCTGACCTAGAGGATGGGCAAAGCCCAAAGTTATATGTCAAAACTCTGACTTATAGAGAGATGTACCGCCTGTACCAAATTCGAAACAAACAGACAAATGGAGATTGTGCTTTAAAGATATAGATATTGTATATAAAAGTAAGTTTGCTCTGTATTGGATTCAATGGGATTGTGCATACTCAACACATTTTGTAAGGCTTGGATAACAATTATTAAATTGCATATGGAACAAACAAATCCACAACTCTGTTTTGTACAATTGCATTAGTTATATCTTAAAACTTTTAACAACTTACAACATGGTTAGCATTTGGTGCTTTTACTATGAGAATCGATTTGGCTGCTGTTAATGTAGAAAATCTAATCACCGTAGTACAAAAGCATGCAAACCTCTTTCATCTAGTATATTCATATTTTCAAGGAAAATAGAAAAGGCTTGTGAACTTTAATTATGTATCATTTCATTTATGATCAAAAGAGTTGTCATACTATTTGTTGTCCTTTTAACATAGCTTTGTGTAATTTATTTGGTCAACTATTCTTCATTGTAAATGTTTTATTTATCCCTATGACATGCTCTCATTTTTTATTTATTATTAGATTTTATACTGTTTCAAACTGTATAATATCATAATTTAACAATTGCTTGCTTAGCGGTTTCTATACTTGCTTTCTACAAATCTTTCAAATAGCCTGCACACCCATGACATTTCATGATGGTACTTTAAAAGCCAGCTGGATTCTACCTTAAGGACCAGTTAAGTATCAGATTTGGACATACATTGATGCACTAATTTGCCAGTATGTATTGTTAAAACGTCTAGTTACATTGTTCTCATTTTGAATCTGAAGCTTGTTAAAAAAAAAATTTCAGACAGCTAAAGTACTCGCACTTATTCCTGCAACCTGTTGTATTATAAGAAATGAGTCTGCATGGGCTGAAAAAATGTAATTCTTTTTCAGACGAATTACAGCTTTAATTGTGACCTGCTTGTGTCCAGACAGCATTTGCAGCAACTCTGTAAACCTCTGTCCATTATCTTTAACAATTTCACACTTAAAAAAAAAATGGGGGGTAAATATACAAAAATATAATTTGCCATACCACTGTAATAAATCAAGGACACATATTACACAAAGTTTCAGCAGAAACAATTTATATTTGATCTGACAGTCTGTGCTTTTTTCTCATAAATTATGTTAAGTGTAATATTACCATTACTACTATTTAATAACTAGGTGGTATCTTTGGTAGATATTCTTTAAATCAATTTTATGATGCTGAAATTCATGTCTGCTTTAAGTATAAAGTTTGTTTATCTTTCTTACATCATGAGTATAGAATAAATTACAGCATACTAGAGTTTTATCATAGTGTTTAAAAACATTTTTTATATTTTTAAGTGTTATTGCATTGGTTTTCCAGCAGTCAGTAAATGAACCTTGCACCATAAATCAGTCAATATTTAGCATACCAGAAATTATCTTTTTTTTTTCATTTCACTTGCTGCAGCTGTATAGCCTTTGTGTTATGCTTGTTAACCATGATGCAGATGAAAGAGTTTTTGAAAAGAAACTAGAGATATCCATTGACTAAATTTTGTCAAATCATGAATAACAGGGAGGGTTCAAGTATAGCCAGGAAGGGAAGCACCGTGCTTTCCTGTTTTTGGTTCATTGCATCGCTGAACAACACTACAAAGAGGTGCTTGTTTATTGTGCATTTACCTGAAAACATTTTGGATTAGATTTTGGTGGTATTTCCGATGGGAACTTAAAAAAAAAAAAGATATTTGTGAACTAACTTAGCTCACTCAAAAACATCATAAAACTGAATAATTATAATAAAGGTGATTATTTAATTTTTAAATGAAGTTCTAAAGTTTTGTGCTAGCCAATTCCAAATCTATTCTGCATTCAGTTTAAAGATGATTACTATGTGATAGGAAGATGGCCTCGGTATAAATTTGATATTATTCATGGTATTTAACTTTTGTTAAAATACAGCTATTTCTAAGAATGTTTTACTCAGATAAGTTGTTGATTAAGATCTCCTCTGATATCTAATATTCACTATACAGGTGTTAACCAATATACTGTGCAATAGTTACTCAAACATTTAGATTTTTTAAATAAAATTTCAAAATTCAAAAGAATGTCCCTAAAATGTTCTCAGTTTGCATAAATATGTATACAGTATTTCTATGTTTATATTGCACTGTTTTTTATTGAACTTGAATTACAGATAGAAATAGAAGATAGAAAACAAAGTGACAAAAAAATAATCAAAACAGCTTACCTAAAACACTCTTAAGACCTTTATATCATATCTCAAAACCCTATCTATCCAGTGCGGTGTCATACCCAAATATTTTAGAATGTCACCAAACCACCAAACCCATCTGAACTCACCCTCGAGCCCTGTGTGTAATACTGTACATATATATATATATATATATATATATATATATATATATATATATATATATATATACATATATTTATTTATGCATATGTATTTATTTATCTTTATGTCTAGTAGTGTGGCTTCTCTTCTTGTGAACTTGTGGTACCCAAATCATACCCAAATATTTTAGAATGTCACCAAAACCTCCTGAACTCACTCTCGAAACCTGTGTGTAATACTGTATCCATTTTCCAACCCATTGAATCCGAACACAGGGTCATGGGGATCTGCTGGATCCAATCCCAGCCAACACAGGGCGCAGGGCAGGAACCAGTCCTGGGCAGGGAGCCAACCCACCGCAGGACACACACAAACACACACACTAGGGACAATTTAGAATCGCCAATCCACCTAACCTGCATGTCTTTGGACTGTAGGAGGAAACCCACACAGACACAGGGAGAACATGCAAACTCCACACAGGGAGGACCCAGGAAGTGAACCCAGGTCTCCTAACTGCGAAGCAGCAGCGCTACCACTGCACCGCCCTACTGTACATATATATATATATATATATATATATATATATATATATATATATATATATATATATATATATATATATATATATATATATATATTTATGCATATATATTTATTTATCTTTATGTTTAGTAGTGTGGCATCTCTTCTTGTGAACTTGTGGTATTCTAGTAGCCGTAAACCTCATCCTGGGGTCTCTTCTGGCTAAGTGAGTCTCTTCCAAAATCAGGGGAAGCTGTATCAGGAGGACCCTAAAGAGGAAGTTACTATAGTGCTCCCTACTGTCCTGACTCTTCAGATAATTACAGAAGATTGGATCTACAGGTCAGCTGTCTCACCACTTAGGCAGGCAGCCCAGTCAGTGATTTCATAGCCTTTTGCTGGTCTTCAGGTATTCTGGCTTTCTCCCAGCCCTCTATGGTCTTTCATTTATACTCAACTTTCCACCAGGCTTTCCTATTTAATGACATTGCAGGATATGCTGGAAAATATCTACTGTACCAGAAATCCTTGAGTCTGATTCTAACGAAGAAGATATTATTGAATTCTTAATGTTCCACAGATGACAGATGGGAAAACACTGTTCTACAGATCTATTGCCGAGTTTTTATTTCCTTGTTTAAAGCCTGAAATAATGTGTTAGATTGCAATTAAAAGATATCCAGCGTGGATTATTTGAGCACTACACAACCAACTGTAGCAACAGGGTTCATTTCATACTGGTACCCTAAAATCTTTAAAAATTCTAAACTTATTGGAATATTGGTGAGAAGAAAGCCACTATTCAAAAAACTACTGTCAATATCCTAAAGGCATGTGTAAATAAATCTTTGGCTTTGCAAAGCAAATATTGCATTTAGTCAAAATCAAAGATGACACATCATGGTAGAACATCAACTTTTATTTTTCTTGAGTTGCTATATTTGATTTTTGATCCACCAGGCTTACTTTTTCTGTTTTGGATTCCCATATGACATTAAGTCCTTTTCTGATGTCACATCTTGTTTAAACTAAATTTATTCCTTACTCAATCTATGGCATTTTTAGAGATTCATTACTGGTGCACAGCAGTGACTTATCCGTCCCTCTGATTCTTCTTTTGTTGATGCTTTCCCTTTGGTTGTTTACTCTGCAATATTTTTAAAGTCCTGGCTCTTTTAATTTTTGGATTTTGCTTTGCACCTTTGTTTATTTGTTTTTCTTGTTGTTATTGTCTTTGCCCACGCAGTTACAGTTTTTGTAAGTTCCGTTATATTCTGATACTATCTGTAAGACAGAAATTGATGGCTCTTCATGTATGGTCCAATGTCCAATAAACAATTCAACATGAAGGAGTCAAATATTATTATAAATTAGTGACTACCAAATAATTGGCACTGATGTTAGAAAGTTCAGCCCAGTAGCTCTCAAATCAAACATCTTGAAGATTATGCAGAGTCTGGTCCTGAAACTCCTGTATGTGACACTTTGTTAGAGATCTTCTCAACTACGGCCATAATTATGTATTTGAAAAAATTTGAAACCTCTCCAGTTGCCTGTAATATGGTTTCTACTGAATTATTATGAAGTTCAGCTTGTCGTTCACTTCATTTATTTTCAAGAACAATAATATATTCAGATTTTGGCTTACAGATTAAAAATATATTTATTCTTTTTCATTGGGTTGCTATGAAAAGCTAAACATGTTTTTACTGTTTTTACTTTGTTGAACCTCAGTAAGGCAATTCAAACAATCCTTTCATTACACAGTAGCTTTCATACACATTTCACATTTCTATAACAAACTCTATTCCAGGGTGCTTTACAAGTGTAATTATCTACATACAGTAGTTTTCACACATGAAGCACAGACAGATTTTATGACCTGTTATGACTGTAGTAGTGGGTCAAAGGTGGGAATTTACACCAGCAGTCTCAGATTAAAATCCAGTACCTTAGCTGTTGTTCTCTAATGCCACACGGTAAAAAGCTTCCTCGGCCTCATCTGAATCAGCATCCTCTACGACACGAGAGGCCAAAAGGATTTTCAACCAAAACATTACTTATACTTTAGACAACTATAGGCTTGTTTGATATTTTTCTCTTAAAACAAATGTTCCAGTTCTTATTCATAAAGTCCATAAATAATGAAAATAACCTTAAAAATATAACAAGAATATGGCAGTAGAAATGTATAATTGTGGTCTTAGAAAATATTTATTTCATTTTCCATTATTCTTTTAAAGCTAGCTGTGTAAGCCCGTGCTGTAAAAAGCCCAGGGTTCTAGAAACTATTGAAATCGTCAGAAAAAAAACTGAAATGTGGAGATGATCAGGTAATTGAAAGGAACTCCTCTGGGCACTTCTCTCCTAGGAGGATTCATTTTGCCGACATGCTCGCATCACTTGTGGAGTAGTGGCGGGAGGAAAAGTAAAAGGGATACTGTTTTGCTAGTTTTGCTAATGTTAGTGGCTAAGCAACTTTGTCTTTCTTCTGAGGTTTCGTTTTGCCGATGTGCTGCCCCACTTGTGTTATTAGCAGCTAAGTGAGTTTTCTGTTTCCTCGGAGGAGGAGCCCTTCACCCACCTCCACTTCTCACTTCCGGGCCGGACAGACACACACACTTCCACATGTAGACATTTATATATAAGATAATAAACTAAAAAATCTCCTGTCTATTTTTTTTAATAAAAAATGCCATTGTACACTTCATCATTTTATAATGCATGCCCTCGGTTCTACTCTGGTGACACTTAGGTTTAGATATCTGTAATGATTCTACAGGTGTTTCTGAAAGTGCAGTGGAACTATGCATATTTACTAGGCCTTCAGAGTAATGTTGTAGAATATGCAAGTGAAGTGTGGATCTACTTATCCTATTACTCCAAGTACACTACTTTATTAAAGAGCATAATGTATGTAAACTGACGCTGCAAACACAGTAAATGGATGTTGTGAATTTGTACTTTCATTTTTCATAATCTTCCATTAAAATGTTGTGCTTTAAGTTTGTTTAGAATTAATTTATATTTTCTAACAGTTACTGGATTTTTGTTATGGTTGCCACCATGCTGTTTATGGCTGTTGTTATGATCAAGAGACATGGGTCATGTAACAGGATGGCAGTCATACTATATAAGATGGAGATATATAGCACAAGAGCGTAGAAGCTTTGGATTAAATACTAAACACTTTGGTAAAAACTTGTGAAATGTGTAGTTAGGGAGAAAATATTTAGCAATGGTTACGACCTTTGCTTCCATTTTTGGACTATTACTGCCGACTCACATTGTGGTTTTATTTGCTCATATTTATAACTTTTCATATGACTAACACCTGCTTTCTGAGTATAGTTTTTAAGCCTTGTTTGTTCCCTCATTTCTTGGTCAAAAGCCTTTTTTGCCCCTTCTAGGACTAATGAAATGAAGCTTTGGTTATAACACCAAATGATTACAATGGAATTATACTGTAATTATGTATAGATAACCTAAAGTGTAACCTGTAAATTGCTCCTAGTAAACTTTTTTAAAATCATCATCTTTATATGTTGGACCCTGGTTTAATAAAGCTGTTCTTCTATCTCTCCTCTACCACTCATACTCACGCTTTAAACCCACATGTAGTTACATTTATTCCATTCGACATCATAATAATAAATATATACTTAAAATACATTTAGTGACCTATTTTAGCAAAACACAGCCTGAAATGTGAACCATTAGTGTATGGTGTAGTATACATATTAAGTACATGAGAAAGAACATTTTATTTTACAAGACGTATAAGATTGACCACAAATAAGGAAAAAAGACCGTTCATATCTAATCTAAATAGCAAATGAAAAAGCAATTGTTTTGGATACATTTAAGCTTTTTACATATAAAAAGGGGTTTGTAACATCTATTCCATTCATTCAGTTCCCTTCAGATTACTAGCAAGTACATTATAAATCTATGAATTGAGGTGTGCAATTTTTAAAATTATTGAAGTTTTTTTTATGCTAATGAAGATGAACCCACTGCCTAAAACACACACATTCAGAAAAACATTACACCCTAATGTAATGATCTCTTGGCATTCGGCTCTTTTATTTACCTGTTTACAGCCTCTTCTAAAGGGGCCATTTTTAAAGGGAATGTGAATTGTGCCATATGCATTGTCTTTCAAGCCCCAACCTTACATTTTATTCTCTGTTCCTCAAAGCCTTCCAGGCTTTTATTTAGTCATTAAGATCTATTTAAATAGCTACGTTATCCACACAAGCGAGTGAAAGCACAGCAAGCCTACCTGCTCTCCAGAAATTCTCGTTCCATATGAAATGTCAAAGTCATCAGTATATTAGCATTATCTACTTGTGTTTTGTATTGATCCCTAAATTGTGCAGCTTCAAAGTCTGCAGTCATTAGCAGGCCATTAGTGTTTTCTGTAGGCATAAAATGTTATTGAAGGTGAAGCTTTTTTTTCGTTCTTTTTAACAAAATATAGCTTTATGGGTGCAAGTCCATTTTGAATTTTTTGTTTAGAAAGAGCTGTACGAATGAAACACTCCTGTAGCACATATTCACTTAGAGGAAGCTTTTTTAAAGCTTAAGTACTTGTTTAAAAGCATTAAAGAAACATCTGAATTTAATTTTCCTGTATTAATAACCTGTTCCTGTACTTTAATTAGGCAACAGTGTAATGCTGGAAATTAATGGGGTGAACAGAAAATGTAGGTTTCCAATGTCTAAAATGAGGAACCTTAGTCAAGGAATGAAAAGTAAGCTCAGTTACCTTTTTATGCTATTTTTATAGCGCCTTTAAATGTAGAATTTGTTAGTTGACTTGCCTGTTAAGGGGCTCATGTTGCTTTTAAGTACTGAATGTTACAGATATGAGAAGCCCACTACCTCGGTAAGCCTGAGGCTGCAGCAGCCTGAAATGAAGCCACTAAGAAGCAATTTGCAGTAAATATTCTTAATTTCTCAGACATGATGTGGCTTTTTAAATTAATATCTTATATAAATTACATTAATCAGCCCAGCAATACTGAAAGCTAGAGACTGATTTAACCACTCATTTTGCACTTTGGTAGTTGACATGGTTGTACTGAGTTAATTTCTGCTCCTTCACAACTCCCAGTGCTTATTTTTGAGTTTCCCAGTGACTGCATGGGCTCTCTGCAACAACTGCAGTTTCCTTCTGTATTCCAAAGACATGATTCGTTGATTGGTGTTAGGTTGACTGATGGCTGTAAATTGGCCCATATAGAAATGTACCTTGCAATGGACTGCCATGAGGTTGTGCATGACACTTCAAGGATGGCTCTACCATTTTATGATTTTGTAATTGAAAAACTAGATTCAGAAATTGGATGATGACATTGTATTGAGAGAGAGGTTAGGACCATGTACTGATACAGTGCATTGCCGCATCCACCACATGACAAACCAACTCAGGATCCCAGATTAGGACCTAAGTGCAGCCATGCAATGGGTGACACCTCAGCGCCACACTAGTTCAGATGGAGTGGAACAGTGTGAGTTTTTTTATGGTGGCTGGAGTGCCAATTCTGCCATCAACCCCCGGGGTTACCCTGCAGGTTGGAGAGCCTACATGCAGGGCTGGATGCAGATTAACGTCATACCCAGGACAGAGCAATTGTAAGTTAAGGGCCTTGCTCAAGGGCCCAATGAATTAGGGCCACTTTTGGTGTCTACAGGACCTTCCGATTGCCAGTGCAAATCCCTGCAATCATAGAACATGTACAGGACTTAGACAGTGGTATGGTTTACAATGACTATTATAGGCCATGTTATTACTGTACTGTAGACAACACTACTTACTTATGTCGAGCCAACAATGACAGCAAAAAAAATGTGGGTGCTGTGGGAGGGGGTGAGCAGAGATAGATGAGTGAGCTTCAAACTGTTGGCTGAGTGTTTCTTTTAACATATGATATATTTATTCTCTTAAAAACAGTTGTTTTTGGTTTGTTTTCAATAAACACTTGATCAGGAAAAACAATGACACTCAAAGAAGCAGACCTCTCATAATGAAACTTTGTCTCTGAGGATTATTGCAAATGAAAAGGATGAGAGGTCTCATTTATAAAAGTCTGCATGAATTTCAAGCATGAAAATATGCAAACACCAATAAACAGGAAAATGCATACACCCAAAAAACAAAATTGATTTATAGAATGTCGCATGTGTACATTCCTTTACAATTTACCTTTTTAAATCACAATCATCTTCAGGAACTTTGTTAAACAGAACCTTCCAGATTTTCCTCATCTTGCACCCTCATCCATGCTGGAAAAAATATCGCTCAATTTTAAGGACTTAGACTCCATATCTACAATATATAAAATCATTTTACAATCCCTCCCTTTCAAAGATCCAAGAGGACACTGGGAAAAAGATCTCTCAATTAATATATCAGAAAAGGAGTGGAAAGTAGCAATGCAGAGAATTCACTTGAGCTCCATATGCGCAAAGCATACAATTATACAACTCAAAATTATATATCGAGCACATCTGTCTCGACTAAAACGCTCCAAAATGTTTCCAGGGCATGATCCAACCTGCGAACGTTGCAATCTAGTCCCAGCCTCGCTAGGTCACATGTTCTGGGCCTGCACCAAATTAACATTATTCTGGACAAAATTTTTTAATTACCTCTCAGACAGTCTTGGACTCACAATCCCTCCTAACCCATTAACAGCTGTGTTTGGTGTTCTTCCAGAGGGGCTTAAAGTGGAGAAAGACAAACAAATTGTGATTGCATTCACTACACTGTTGGCACGCAGACTTATTCTGATAAACTGGAAGAACCCAAACTTTCCTCTTTTAAGTCAGTGGGAAACCGATGTGTTATATTATTTGAAATTGGAAAAAATCAAATACTTAGTTAGAGGTACAGACTTTTTTCAAAACATGGCAGGATCTAATCAGTAATATTTAAAATAAGTTCATAAAGCACAGAGAATTTATTAATTTAGGTATGTTTACAAGCCTTCATTTTTGCGCCGTTTAGCTTGCTCTCTCTCTCAGGGGTGGGGATCGATCTGTTATTAACTCAATTTTTGTTTTTGTAAAAACTTGATTGCTTTGTATGGATTCCAATAAAATTAATAAAATAAAAAAATAAATCACAATCATCTTGCGTATGTGTGTATATGAGTGTGCCAAATTCTACATGGATGCTGCCCTAAAACAGCCATACATGGCCTATGCTACTAAACCTCATCATGATGCTGCAGAACTTCATTGACTGGAAGAGCAGCCTCCATCCTGATACATCGACAGCACCACCTGCATTCTAGAGTATATGACTGCCCCTGGCAACTAACTCCGCAAGATCATACACAGCAGTATAGTGCCTCTCCTCTGCGTTCTGACGGTCGAAGAAAGGCAAAAAGTGTCAGCGTCTGAAAAGGTAGTTGTTATTACATGGCACATGTAATGACATGATTGCTGTTAGCCAACAATTCAGCCACTATGTATACTACCATCACATCTACCAAAGCTACTTTGCCTCAAAATAAAAAAATCACAAGTTGACCCAGGCCACCAAATCTCATCTTGGATCACAGAGGACTTGTATTTTAATGGAAGGTAACAACTTATGGTTAAAAACAGCTACTTCATTCTTGTTAGCTGTCCTTATTGCAATATGATTGCAGTAAAGTGCTCTGATTATGTTATAAAAACTGGACACTGCTGCAAATTCAGTTTTTATGATGGCAAAAATGTGTTATGTTTTATGTATGTACACCCACACCATACAAATATGGGATGTATTGCCTTGCCGTGCAATTGTTGCTTCCAACAGATGGAGTGAATATTGGCTGAGAAGAGACAACAGGTTGGACATATAAACTGAAGAAAAACCAAAAAAGTTCTTCAGTGCAATTATGCAGCATTGACACCCTTAGAAGGGAACTAAAATACAATTTGTACATCATAATTATGACATTTAAGGTGTAATACCTTTGTAACATCAATACACATTATGGTAACCGCTTGGTGATATAAATTACTGCTTTATGTGTGAGTTGTTATTTAGCTGTATTTCCTTACATGATCAATGGTGTCATCATTTCCCAATTTCTCTGAAATATTATGCACAGACAGGTTGAAGCTCCCATAAATATATGTATGTTCTCCCATTAGGTTTTCTTTTATAAATGTGGAAGTTTGGGTGGAAAGCTGTGTATGCACAATTCAAGCTTCTCATTGAGCATATGCAAGTTTTGGTGTATTAAGGAACATTAATGTGGCTCATTTATGCCAATGGAAATACACCTGTATAATGCCTCACTATGACTGTGACAAAGTCAGAGGTTTTCTTTTCTGTCATTCTGGTGCATATTTATTTATTTATTGAACTTCTGTAAAAAAACAAATCTATCTATCTATCTATCTATCTATCTATCTATCTATCTATCTATCTATCTATCTATCTATCTAAAAAATGTGCAGAAAGTGATCACCCTAAATACACAGAATACCTACAATCCACAACATTTCTGACACTACTTAGTTTTATGATGAAAAACACCTTTTTATTTCAGAAAAAATAGTATCAATAACAAGACAAGTGGTATTAATTGATTATTAACGCATTCATTGTTAACAGTAGTATTTAAATAATAATTTAAGCATGTCTATACTATTACATTAAAACAAGTCAGACCACTTTTCTGTTTGTTAAATTGTTGTGGCTTTTAGTTCCGGCAGTTAACTTAATCTGTATAATCTTGTAATAGATTTTTCTCTGTCAAACTATTTCTAACATTTCATAGATCTTAAGTAGTCTAGTAATGGAACTAAAAGCTAAAAGGTTTCATGACCTGTAATTCAGAGGCTGGCCAGTACCGACTTGGCTGACCAGACTTTGCCCCCAAGGCCTTGAACCCTGACCTCTGGACAGCGGAGTTGCCTTTCACCTTCTGTCCCCTGGGCTGACCAGCAATAGAGATAAGAATGACCCTGACAGGGCCAAGCACTTGAACTGCCCCACCTTGGTGACCATAAAAAAAGCACAGACTGTCTGAGAGCAGTAAGTTATTGCCATATGTGATAGTCCAAGTGCTACAGGCCTCTGTCCACTTTGCCCTTTTAAAAGACAATGGTCAGTTTCTGTTGATTCAGAACCAAGCACTCCAGATGTGCACTGATATTAAATTCTATTTTAAAGTATTTAATGGCAGCTATTGTGTTTTATTTCATTTTTAATTCACACACTTGGAAAGGAATTCAAGCTATTACTTTATTTAAACAAATAATCAATTAGTGTCTATATTAAATACATTAAAATATTTTCATATGATTTGCTATTCAGAAAATGGAAAAGTATATCACATGAAAGGTGTGTTAGAGGATTTGTATGCAATACATGAACTATAGAACAGTTATTTTAGTATTCTCAAAAAGCATACTGCCAACTTAGTTTCTAAATCTCTTATTTGATGACATTTTAAGTATTAAACTTTACCTGATCCTACCAAGCTCAGCCTTCATTTTATGTTCAGTTTTAGATTATGTAATATAAATGATATCAGTTAATCATATATGAGATAAAGGGAGCCCAATAACCCTTTTGCCTATCTATGGCACTATGAACAAAAAACTGAAATTTATTGCAATCTCAATACTAATTACTTTTAGAGATGACTTTGAAGTGAAACTAAAATGATGGGTGTAGATTTCTGCATTCAGACGGCTTTCCTTGTAAATCCCACCGGAAGATAAAATATTTCTTAGTAATTGGATGTTGTGGGTGTCAGTAGTTCTCCTTTATTTGTTTGTGTAGTTTGTTCCGTTGCTATACAAGTAACAAACATTTTCATTTATTAATTTATTTATTTTACTCTGCCATTTTTCAGTTACACATGCAAGAAAATTTTAAGAGTTGTAGCCTAAGTTTTTTTTATTCTGTTCATAATGCAGCCTGACTGAAAAGAAGTATAAACCTGGTTGCAGATAATAAATGCATAATGTGTAGCATAAAACCATATAGTCTATGGTAAGAAACTGATTTTTTTTTTTCCATAAACTAACAATAAGTGCCTCTGCAATCTTCAGCTAAGGAATACATTTAGTGTGTTTACTGCCAATTGAAACAATGTGGCTTGATCACTGCTTAGCAATATATTGTAACACAATTTCAAGCAGTAGATAAAAGCTGATGAGCAGAAGTACCTGCAGTGAAAAAGCAATACTAACCAGAGCATAAAAAATGTTTTAATAAATTAATTAGAGGTGTTTTACTAACAAAGGCATTCCTAAAATGTATAGACTAGTGAATGTTTATGCTGGATGCTGGAAAACGCATGGTTCTTCTTTCAAGAGTAACTTCTCCCAACCATCCAAGAACAGTTTGGTGATGAACAATGCCTTTTCCAGCATGATGGCAGGGCCATCTTAACACATGGGCATGCTGGGCAGTTACCTGGGGGCTCCACAAGCATAGGATCCCCATGTTAATCTATGTATGCTGTGACTTTTGTAGGTAGGGGCTCCAGTGCACCGCTTTAGCGAAGGGCCTATAATGCTGTTAAGACAGCCCTGCATGGTGGAAACACTGTGCTATAAGGCAAAAGTGATATCTAAATGGCGCGGGGAACAAAACATCGAAATTTTGGGTCCACAACCTGGAAACTCCCCAGACCTTAATCCCATTTAAAACTTGTGGTCATTTCTCAAGAGGCGGTTGGACAAACAAAACCCACAAATTCTGACAAACTCCAAGCATTGATTATGCAAGAATGGGCTGCCATTGGTCAGGATTTGGCCCAGAAGCTGATTGACAGCATGCCAGGGCGAATTGCAGAGGTCTTGAAAAAGAAGGGCCAACACTGCAAATATTGACTTTTTGCATAAATGTGTCGATAAAAACCTTTGAAACTTAAGAAATGCTTGTAATTATACTACATTATGCCATAGAAACATCTGAACAAAAGATCTAAAAACACTGAAGCAGCAAACTTTGTGAAAACCAATACTTGTGTCATTCTCAAAACTTTTGGCCACAACTGTACAAAGTACTCAATATAATATTTACAAACTTATTATCATTCATCCATCCATTATCCAATCCGCTATATCCTAACTACAGGGTTACAGGGGTCTGCTGGAGCCAATCTCAGCCAACACAGGGTGCAAGGCAGGAAACAAACCCCAGGCAGGGCGCCAGCCCACCGCAGAGCACACACACACACACCAGGGACAATTTGGAACTGCCAATGCAATGTTTTTGGACTGTGGAAGGAAACCAGAGAACCCGGAGGAAACCCACGCAGACACGGGGAGAACATGCAAACTCCACGCAGTGAGGAACCGGGGAAGCGAACCTCCTAACTGCGAGGCAGCAGTACTACCCATTGTGTCACCGTGCTGCCCAACTTACTATCATTTTATCAGAATTAATAATAATGTAATTATGCTTTCATTCCCATGACTTAATGGTCTCCATGTCAGATTATAGAACAAAGTGACTTATTAACTTGCTGTGAGTGTGATGTCTGAGAAGATCCAAAATGTAGATCACTGTAATAATATGGAAATGTATTTTATTTACCATGCATCTTATCATCAGTCAAGGGAAGGACAGGACTCAAACAGAGTGTTGGGGTGCCAACTGGGTCTCCCCATTTATTTGATGTGAAAAAAGGAAATGAAAATAACAGGCACGTAATAGCACAAGGTCAACAAATGTTGAGGTTTTTGCCATTGGCTTTACAGCAGTAGGCTCTGTAGTGTGCTCAACTCACAGCTCCCTAAGGCGAAGCACTTACCTCCGATGAGATGGCACCTTTTGGGAGTGCCTTGTTTTTTGCTCCTGTACTCAAAGGGCCTAGTCAGTTGCCCTTAGTGGGCATCCTTTCCAAGCTATGGGTGATAAGAGAGATACAAGAGTTAGCGATCACACCCCCTGGTGTCCCGGAATGGTAGCACTTACCTAAGACAAGCCTGGAAGGTGAACATCAGAAAAAATTACTGGCAATCTACATTTTTAAATTGAAGTATGAAATACCATGGTTAAGGTAGGCTTAAGATTTCATGCAATTATTTTTCAGGCATAGGCCTTTAAATACTTTCAAAATTTCTTTTTTTTGTTCTTCTACCTAGTATTGTTGAGAAACCCATTATTTTTTTTAAATTAGTCCTTCAATTAAACTAACATAATAGCCTTGGGTTCTATTAATCAGAGTCATGGTTGCAAGGAGTTAGGGGCTCACTTATGCACAATCACTCTCCCAAATGCAGCCAGTTTGACTAACCTGCATGTGTTTGGTGTTCCAGAAGGAAAAACAGACTACCAGGAGGAAAACATATGAGGAGACATTGAGAAAAACCCACAAGAGCAGTGATAGGTTGTAGGATTTAAACCCCAGATACTGGATCCGTGAGGTAGTAGCACTCCACCACCGTCCTGCTCAGTCACAAATAAAGCAAAAATAAAAACAGAAAAGACAAAGACAAGATCAGTTAACAAATATTTGAGAAAGAAAGAAACAAAGCGAAAATAGTTAAAAGGATGTGGTTCACTGTGGTTACTGACAGCTGAGAACCGTACTAATTAAGGGCTGCCATGTACAGAGTTAGATGGCACCGTGTTGCAGCAGTAGCACTGCTGCCTTAGAGGAAGGATACCAGGGTTCTTCTCCCGGGCCCTCCCAACTTGGAGTTTACATCAGTGTCCTCCCAAAGTCCAAAGATATGCAGGTTAGGTGGACTGACAATGTTAAAATGGTCCTAGTGAGTGCTATGTGTTCACCTTGTAAAGGACTAGTATTCAGTCCAGGAATTGTTCCTGCTGGCACTGACAGGCTCTTGTGACCCTGCTCAGGATAAAGCGATATTAAGAAATAATTGCAAATTAATTAATTATTCATCATTGAGGAAAGGTAATTTTTTCTAACATATGAGAAGTACGTGAGATTCTCTTCACCTTATACTAAAGTAACATAAAAAACATAAGAAATTTGACAAACGAGAAGAGATCATTGAATCCATCAAGCCTGTTTGTTTAGATAATTGCTAAGCAAATCTCTGCTCAGCCTAAGACCAGTATGCCACACATCATCAAAGCCTGTGAAACCATCATAGACTCTAACTTACCACACATTGAAGTCTTATATGAGTCCAGGGTGAGGAAGAGGGTCGCAAAGATTGTTGCTGATTTGACACACCCAGGACATCACCTGTTCCAAAGACTTCCTTCAGGCAAATGTCTTTGTGCAGTTAAACGTTAAAACAACACATCACCTAAACAGTTTTTTTCTATGTGCAGTTATTCTGGCTAATCTGGTCTAAGCTTCTACTCAGTATCTATGTATACCTGCACGCTGGACTACCTGGATATTTTACTGTCTCTTTTTGTTTTTGTATTGCTCTTGTATGATGCATAATATTTTATCACTTTATATTTTATCATTTACCTTTTATCTTCTTATACTGTATGTCTCTTTTGCATTCTGTGTTGTCCTTGTATGTTGCACTAATACTATCAAGCAAATTCCTAGTACACATTACATTAGTGTACTTGGCCAATAAAGTGATTTCTGATTCTGATAGTTCACCCAGATTCTTCTTAAAGGTTGTCAAGGTTTCTGCTTCAACTACCTATCTTGGTAGAAGTGTTTAGGATTGCTCCAATTTAGTAAAATGACCCAGCAAGCTAGAAGTGTATTGAAGGGTACCTCATTGGTGTATTCATTATGGAATTTTGCACTATTCAGCACTACAGTCAAAAGGGCTAGACTGATAGTTTTTTAATAAGTGTGTGAAAACTGAAGTCCAACAGACTGAAAGCCAAGACCAAAACCAAAACATATGGCTTAGTGAGGTGATCACTTGAAGATCTCTTTCACTGGTGGGCTCTGATTGGCAGCAATTTTTTATTTTTTAGTCAAGAGATGTACACGGTGGCAGGGTGGCACAGTGGGTTGTGCTGCTGCCTGGGTTTGCTTCCCAGGTCCTCCCTGTGTGGAGTTTGCATGTTCTTCCCGTGTCTGAGTGGGTTTCATCCGGGTACTCCGGTTTCCTCCCACAGTCCAAAGACATGCAGGTTAGGTGCATTGGCGATTCTAAATTGTCCCTAGTGTGTGCTTGGTATGTGTGTGCGCCCTGCAGTGGGCTGGCACCCTGCCCGGGGTTTGTTTCCTGTCTTGCACCCAGTGTTGGCTGGGATTGACTTGAGCAGACCCCCGTGACCCTGTAATTAGGATATAGCGGGTCGGATAATTATGGATGGAGAGATGTACATGATGTACTGTTTTCAGATGAACAAGTATGCAGTGTTTATTTCCATTAATTTTTGACAAACTTTATTGTAAGGTTTTGTAACAAAAGCTTCTTCATTTTATCTACAGTTGCATTATTGTGGTGTCTTAATTGTTTCTTTTCATTTTTCAATTTATAAGCTCACTGCTCCATACACTGATTATCCAGTATTGTTATTTCAAAACACAATATGACATACTGTACAACAAAATCATAATACACATCAAACAAAACACCATGAAGTGCGTATATAGTAACAAGAATATATAAACTTACAATATATCTATATCTAGTCAAATATTTTAGTCCCAGTTTTCAACATCCTTGGCTGGTCAGCCGTCTTTCGCCAATTGCTGGCACTCTACAAAAAATCCCAAAAGTGTAACAATGTGTTCATCACTGGACATGACATATTCACTCTAAAGTATGCCACCAGATGCAAGGAATAGAAAGAGAACTAGAAAGATTATTCAAAACAATTGCTTAAATTATTAAAGCATTTTCAATAGCTAGAGGCAGTGTGATGGCTTGGGCGTGCATGGCTGCCAGTGGCACTGGGACACTAGTGTTTATTGATGATGTGACACAGGACAGAAGCAGCCAAATGAATTCTGAGTTGTTCAGAGACATACTGTCTGCTCAAATCCAGCTAAATGCAGTCAAATTGATTGGGCGGCGTTTCATGATACAGATGGACAATGACCCAAAACATACAGCCAAAGCAACCCAGGAGTTTATTAAAGCAAAGAAGTGGAAAATTCTTGAATGGCCAAGTCAGTCACCTGATCTTAACCCAATTGAGCATGCATTTCACTTGCTGAAGACTAAACTTCGGCCAGAAAGGCCCACAAACAAACAGCAACTGAAAGCCACTGCAGTAAAGGCCTGGCAGAGCATTAAAAAGGAGGAAACCCAGCATCTGGTGATGTCCATGAGTTCAAGACATCAGGCTGTCATTGCCAGCAAAAGGGTTTTCAACCAAGTATTAGAAATGATGGTCATGTACAGAACCAAAATTAGAAAAAAGTTGTCTCTGTCCAAATATTTATGGACCTAACTGTAACTGTAGATAGAAAGATAGATAGATATACTCCCACTATAATCTGAACACACACCAGAGTGACTAAAAAGGAAGAAAATTAAAAAGAAAGAAAACTTCTGACTTATCGATCATAGTCAAAGTGAGGTACTAATGTAATACTTTCATACAGTTTCACTGCTTGTGAGCACCACTAATTTTCAGTGTTATTATGGTCTGAACTTAATGCAATTCCAATGTCAGGATTCATCAGATTGCATTCTACGTTGTAGGTCCAGGCACCTAATTAGTATCTGCAGCTAGGCATGCTACTGCCTTTCCGTATAATGTAGGGGGTTAAGAGGGTTGCAATTATCGCACTAGGTTAAACATTTAGGCTAGCTGGAATGATATTTCATGAATTCAGCCAGGTTTCTGCTTTGTAATTTTTAAGGGAGGTGCACAACCTACACTACAACTTGGGTGTCTAATTTCTATAATCAAAATGTGCTATGTGATAAATGACTGGATTATGCATCAGGAAATATTTTTTTTAGAAATCTTCTTTTTCACAACAATATAATATACAGGGTAAGGACTCACTGAAGAGATTAAAAGAGATTTAAATATTAATAATAATTTAAAAAAGAAAACTAGATATGCCAATTTGATACATGGATTGAAAAAAAATTTGAAGTAGTAAAAACTTCCAGACATAGATATCTGCCAAATATTACAGCTTTATATTTCTTCATGTAGGCTGGATGACCTACATTGAAAATGGGTATATGTACTTAAATGAAAAATGACATTAACAACAATGATGAACTGTGTCACAATGAGGCAAGCGATAAGAGCAGAGGAGAATACTGTAAGATAACATTCAAGAATCCAAGGAACCCAAAAATGTGATTTGCTTTCTTCTCACAAAAAAAACTCAAGGCAGGAGGACACTCCCCAGAAGGGAACTGAAAGTCCTGATGATACTTTCCAGGCCAGTAAAGTCAGTCAGTCAGTCAGTCAGTCATTGTCCAACCCACTATATCCTAACACAATCCCAGTCCCAGCCAGCATAGGACACAAAGCAGGAACAAAGCCCAGGCAGGGCGCCAGCCCACCGTAGGGCACACACACACTCATACACACACACCCACACACCAAGAACACACTAGGGACAATTCAGGATCACCAATGG